>NC_080742.1:32995898-33616731 GCF_020826845.1 Diceros bicornis minor
AACTGAAACTATTCTAAAATAGCTTAACAGGTTTTTTAAAAATAATCTTTATTATCATATATTAGCCCTAAATCTCAATGTAATTATTTTCTTGGTTGATTTTTAAGAGATGACTTTAAATTGGATAAAAGAAAATGTGTTCTCCAAGCTTTACTATTTTATAATTGTTAAAAGTGCCATTTGTGGGTCTATGAATATCATAATTGCCTTTGCTTATAAATAGACTCAATATTCTACTTTATGAAAAGTGTTTATTAGGATCCAAGGTGTGAGAAAGTTTGCTCCTCGTATTTAGGACTACCATGGCCACCCACCGAGCGGGAAACTGAATAACTTAGTGGTGAGTGGCCACTTGAGCATTCAGTCAAGAATTATATAATTTTCAGTGGATGGTTTAGAAATAATAATAATCAAATGGTCTCTCTCCTTCTCTGTGCACAATCCTTGCTAATATGACAGCCTCCTTCATAAAATCAAGTTCATTATAGTCTTTATCAAAAGGAAGTATTTTCTTGCATTAATAAGTATAGTGTTTATTTAAAAGAAAGCAAAATATATTCCCTTTGAGATGAAGTAATGAATTTTTCATCCAAAAATTGCAACTGTTCATAAGAGATGTAGAATTTATCATGCATATTGATAAACCTATTAAAATTTTTTGAGACTTTATGTATAGATAACTATAAATAGTATACTATTATGACTGCAAGAGGTTCAAATATATTACAGATCTCGGAACATGTCATACAACTGTAGGACAAAGAGACATTTTCTGGGAGCGCCCTTTTGTGTGGCCCAATGATCCCCTTTCACATCCATTATTTCCTTTGTATTCAAAGGCTAACTCCTTTCACTTTTTCCATTTTACTATTCAGCTACAGTCTGGGGCAGATTTTTCTGCCTACAGTAAGAAACACATGGTCTGGGCTTCATCATCGAAAATCTTTTTGTGATCTAAGGGTCTTGGAGGAGCCAGAGGGTTCCCTGGTTGTTCTCTTGTCTGCAAACACCCTGGTCAGCTTCCAAAATGAAATCCTGGGAGCTGAATGTGCACCATATTTATGAGTGTGTTGACTGACCAGTGACTCATGAGGCTACCGCACAACAACTGGTGATGAATATGTCATTTTCTTTCTCTAAAATGACTCCTGTCACAAATGGTTATGAGCAGTATGATCCTACAGTCTCGTTTCCTTTAACCCAGTACATCCTTGCTATCTTATTCTTTGAAGGAATATTTTAGTCATTTTGAAAGAACTGAGAGTGAGCAAGTGCTGTATGCAATTACTGCTTATTGTATCTAGCCTTGAGATAAAAGAATGTCCCAGTAGATTTTACTTCATCTTTTAAACACACACAATAATTTAAATTCTTAACTAGAACATACTTGAATTTTCCCATGTTTAATCATTAAGAAGGCAAAACTTAATTTCATCAAGTGCAATCAAAGAATTTTTTGTAGTAGCAATTAAAAAATATGAAACTGGAATTTCAATGACATAAAGTTGAACAGCTGCTATGTTATATTTTTAAACTTCATTCAAATCAATGGCAAATCAAATTTCTCTTTGGGATTTTTTGCTTTCTTTTTTAATATCAATGAGTTGAAAAGTGACTTAAGTAATTCAAAAACCTCTTTAGACATGCTCCAGTGTATTTTGAAATGTATTTCAAATGTTGCTCCAAAGTGACTAACCTTCATATTTCTGTAAGACACAGAAAACAAAACTCTTTGGAGAAGGACTGATGGGTTAACTAGCTTTGGCATGAGGGGACTTCCAACTCTACTGAGCTGTTTAACTAAGGAAACCAAAACCTATTTTGCTCGGTTTGCTGTTCTTACTATACTCCATGTGTGGCATTTACAATAAGAGAAAGTAAAACCACACGTGAAGCTCAGGTCTCTCTTCTCATTCTTTCCTATTTCCATGCTGGGGGAGAGGGGCTATTTTTGTGATACCCAGACTTCTCCACACTTTTATGTGTAAGATAGCGAGCTGGGACATATGTAGCAGATATATAATTAACCAAATGGTGTATTTTTCTCTCCATGCACAAACATGTTCCTTCTGATTTTCCTCCTTGAGTTTTAGGTGTAGACAGCAAGGAAAAGCAGCACCAAGCCAAGCTAGGACTCCAGGTTTTGAAAAATGTTTAAATCCTTTGAAAAGGTGGAGCTGTTTAATTAATTATTTTATGATTTCAAAGGCCTTCTTAATTTCCTTATATTTTTTTTTCCTAAAAATGGGCATTGAGTTACCTGGTCTTGAGCACTGTCATGTCTAAAGACGCCTGTTTTGGTTCCTTATTTCTTCTCATCAAACCTCTCTCCTGACTCTATTCTTGTAGCAGATTTTTCTTAAAATCTAAAGTCAGTCTTTTGACTTCAGAGTTTTAATTTCTTCAGGAGCCTTTTCTTTTCACACCTTTTTTCTAGGTGGGGGCATACGGGGTGACCGTTCAGAGGCTTAGCTGTCCCCACACCAGGCAGGACTACATGTAAAGTGACTTAAAGGGTAAAGGCTGTAGGTCAAGACTCCAGCCCACCATCTTTTTAAAATCAGGATTAACTGAATAATAAGGAAATTGCTTTGGCTAGTAGAATTTATTTGACCACGATTGAGTAGGATGAGAACTTTCACTTATTCAGTGTGAAAACCAAATGACCATTAGGACATAGTTTATCAGGCAACCTAAAAGATTCGTTGATGGTAATTTAAAAAAAAAACAGAGAGACCCCCTACATTGACCTGGTAAACAGTCAGTGCTCCCAAAGGAAATAAAATGTTGGAAGAAAGCCAGTGACAAAGAACTTGTATTTTGTTTATTTTGCCATCTATGCCTCACAATGTTTCTTGTGAAGCTTAATGAGACTGTGTAAACCATGCTTTGTAAACAGTAAGGACTATCCACTTGTGAAGTGTTATTATTATTACTAAATTATAGGTTGTGTTATATGAAGGAAGACTGTACTCAAAAAATTATTTTTGTAGGATAGCAACATTTTATAGCTTATTTGTAAAAGTTCTCTATGCAGTTAAAACAATGATATGTCATTGGGGGAAGCAATTTAAACTCTCTCATAGTATCGGTTCATCATTCTTTTAATTGCTTTGAACAAGATGCAAACATTTGGAAATTATATAACTTCATCTTACAAATGGCATTTGAGTGAAAGGGAAGGTTATAATAAAGTATTACTAATACATTTTTAAAATTCAGGCCCTGCATGACAGTTACTTGCAGGAACTTAATGTTAGCATGATGCTATCAGGAGTTGGCACCATAGTGGCATGGAAACAATTTTGTATGTTCTTCACATTGGGCACCTCTTTACAGCTATGTTGTTTGCCAAGGGAAAACAAGGGGGGCTCATTGCTTTGCATTTGGGGGCTACTGTTGAGAACAATTTTCTCCATTGAAATGCGATGTCATCAAGCTTGTTGGAAAGCACACATGGGCATCGAATGATTTACAGAGCATCTATCTCCCCACATTTCTTTGCATTGCTAGGTTTATGAAGTGAGCATAGTGGTCATGAGACACAGTCGTCTGTGTTTTGCATCTTGAATTGTCCTTATATTGCTTTGGTAGTCCTGACCTGCATTTTAATCTCTAGATCTGTGTTCCTTTCAATACAGTAGCCACTAGGCACATGGGGCTATTGAGCGCTTGAAATGTGGCTAGTCGAGATTGAGAGGCACTGTAAGTATAAAATATACATTGGATTTTGAAGACTTGGAGTGAAAAAAAATGGAAACTACCTCAATGATTTTTATATTGGTTGTATATTGAAATTATAATATGTTGGATGCATTAAGTTAAATAGAATATATTATTAAAATTAATTTCATCTTTTCTTTCTACTTTTTAAACATGGCTACTAGAAAATTTAAAATTACATGTGTGGTTCACATTATATTTCCATTGGACAGTGCTGGGCTATATAGTAGATAGCATTTTTCTGCTTTTGATGAGAATGGGAGAATGAAGAAACACATTAGGTCAACATTAGAAAAAAATTTTCAGTGTTCATTAAATTTCAACTAATTTTAATGGGAGGCTTGGATTTAGATCCAGTTCTGTTTGTTCATAGACAAAGCTTGGAGCTAGTTGATGTGGGAAGCTAGTACAGCACAGTGGTTCAGCTCATAGTGGCTGGAGCCAGAGTATCTGGCCTGTCCTGATTTGTGGCAGAAGCAACCTAGATTTTATGGGCAGGGATGGAGCCTATATCTTTGACCTATCCCAAAGCCGGCTCTCCCATAGAATCCCTCAATTGACGCTAATGAGGCCTTAGCCAAACCTGTGTAACCACTGCAGACTCTTCTACATCACCAACGAACAACCCTCTGATCTCTTAGCTAGAATACAATTCAGCATAGACTTTGGCAACTGAAATCTCAAACCTAATCCTTGGTGACTTAAGGTTTCTGTTGGTGTTCACAAAAATGCCCCTTGCTTGTCAAATATGGATCGCAATATTTGCTTTAGTGTCTGCTCACCATCCGCTCTTTCTGAACATGTTCATTACCATTAGGATATTCTGGGTGGTTGGTATGGTTCACATAAGTGGGGACGAGAACTTGCCAATATGTTATCAATGTCTTGAGCTTAAAAATACATGTTTGGATTTTCACCAGAGTGAAAATTTGTGTCTAATCACCCCCTTTCCACCTCCCTTTTGATGAAAATCATCAAAATGGGAGATGAAAGGATCTAATGGGTTGTCTGAATGTTTTTCCCAGCCCTGTTGGAAATGATTGAGGAATTGGCTCTTCAACATTTCCTCTGAGAAAGCAATTCCAAAGGTTGGTGTCAACTTACAGCTTAGTAATGGACTAATACACATTATCCTGTATGCAACTCTAAATTATAGCCTGCCAGCTGTGATTCTGGAAGTTTGGAATAGGTTCCTTCCCAAGATTCTAAACAGAAATGGCTTTGAATGTTGCAGGCATGAGTCTGTCTAACCCTTCTAAAGGCGGCATGAATGCTATAACATTTCTATTGATTTTTAACATTCAGCTCCCTAGAAAATAGAAAATAGCCAAAATCTGACAGACAGTTTACAAAATGATCTTATCCTTCGTAGAAGCAGAGCAAGAGCAATGTTCACAAGTGGCATTTGTGCTTAAACTTAGAACAAACCTTCCTTATTTCTTCTTATGCCTGTTTTATTATGTGGAGTGGAATTATATTTTGCTGGATTTGAAATAATGCTTTAAATATTATTTTATCTTCTTTAGTTTTTCTTTTTATCATTTAAATATTTATAGCCTCAAATCATAAAAGGAGAGTACAAATTTCCAATTAGGTTATTTAATGTTTAATCTGATGTATAAATCAAAGAAATCCAAATTTAAACAAGGAGCCCCGTTGCACATATTTAATTGTCCAAGATAATGCTGAAGGGTATAGGTGAAGAGGCTCTCTCTGGCGTTGCTACAGGAGTTAAAATTGTCACAATATTGCTAAAAGGCAGCTTGGCAAAACTTATCATCAGGAGCTTTAAAACAATGTACAAACTGAGCAATTTTCGTTCCTAGGAATTATTCCTGTGGGAAGTAATGAAGAATGAGAGAAAAGATTTAACTAAACTACAAGACTTCTCACTGCAGCATTGTTTAAAATGTTAACAATAGATGAATCTGGCTAAAGGGTCTAAAGAGTATTCTTCATACTATTTTTATTTTTGCGACTTATCTGCTTATTCGAAATCATTTCCCATTAAAAAGTTTTTAAAAAGCCAAGTCTCAGATGAGAGGCAACAGAAGATAGCTGTCCTTATTTACTATCTTCTGAAGACCGAACCCATGCCAGCTGCTTTTTTATTTCCTAATCACAAAATAAAAATCTAGAAATATCTATTACTAGGGAACTAGTTATATAAATTTAGATGCCTCCATACAATGAAACACTCTTTAGCCATTAAAAATGACAGCAGATGGGGCCGGCCCGGCAGCGCAAGCAGTTAAGTGCGCGTGCTCTGCTTTAGCGGCCCGGGGTTTGCAGGTTCGGATCCCCGGGGTGCACCGATGCACCACTTGGTAAGCCATGCTGTGGCGGCGTCCCATATAAAGTGGAGGAAGATGGGCACAGATGTTAGCTCAGGGCCACTCTTCCTCAAGGAAAAAGGGGAGGATTGGCATCTGATGTTAGCTCAGGACTAGTCCTCCTCACCAAAAAAAAAAAAAAAATGACAGCTGATGATATACTTTTAGGTAAAGAAAAAATAAATAAAACAGATTACAAAATAAATAGGTTACAAAAATGTATATGAATGTGATTTGATACTGATAAAATAATATATATTTTAGACATATATAGGGAAGACTGAAATGATTATACTGAAGTATTAATGGTAGTTATGTCTGGATGTTAGAATTATGAGGGTGTTGTTTTTTTTTTTTTTAAATCTATTCCTTCTATTTGAGAAGGTACAACAACTTTGGCTTCATGGACAGCTTTCTGAAACTCTTTTTGAGGACATTCAAGTTTTCCTCATCCCTTTGTGTGTGGTTAGATGAATAAAAGGTACCTAAAATCGTAGTAAGGATGAAACACAAGTGAGGGGTATAACGAATGACATTGTGATTCCAGCCAACTTTTCTGTCTAGTAGTTGACTTAATAGCTGCCTTGTTGACCTTGGTCTTTTATAATCATGGTGATCCACCCACCCCCTCCTGAGACTCTTTTAATACAGATACTATTTGTCATCCTTCTCATGTCATATTATCTTTAATTTAATGCTCAGTGCATAGCCAGATATGGACTGTGTTGTTCAAACTACTTCAAACTACTTCTCTCATGTGTTAAGGTGCTTTGGAATTGTAATCCATCCCCACATATGCTCAAAATAAATAACAATACTAAGAAATTTTTGTAAAAATATTTCACCAAATTCACCTCATGAGCAAAGACTGTTGTAGTTTAATAGTTGTGTTTAAAGGTTATCATAGGATGTGACTCTTCTTAGGCTAAGAGGGAAAAAGTGTTCATTTTTTTAAATGACATCATGGAAGTCTTAAAACATCTAATACAAATGAATTAACTCTACAGCCATTTTTATATATGTCTATATAAGAACGTATATACACCAGGCAATTCATCCAACAGATACTTGCCCTGCTTTCCAGAAGCTTAAAGTCTAGTAGAGGAGGTAAATGGCCATACAGTGCAAGACAGGACATAATAATAGTCACAAGAGAAGTAAAACTAAGTGCTAATGAAGTGTTAGGAAGGGAAGAGAGAAATGTTAGGATAGGATCATGGCAGAGGTAGCATTTGCGTTGGGCTGGAAGGACATTATTGGGCTAACTGACAAAATTGAAGACAAATGATAGATTCATCAAAGCTATGTCAATGTTAAATTTACTGAAGTTAATAACTGTTATGTGGTTATGTGCGAGTATATCCTTTAAGAAATAACACAAAGAAGTGTGTGGGGGTGGAGGGAAGAGAGAAAGAAAGCACAAGCGATAAAGTAAATTGGGTAAAATATTAACACGATGAATCTGGGTAAAGGATATACGGGCATTCTTTGTGCTCTTTTTGTTTCTGCAACTTACGTGTTCATTTGAAATCATTTCCCAATAAAAAGTCTTTAAAAAGCCAGCTCTCAGATAAGAGGCAACAGAGGATAGCCGTCCTCATTTACTGCCTTCTGAAGACCAGAACTGATGCCAGCTGCTTTTTGATTTCCCAAAATGTGGTTCATTCTAGTTATTTGTTGACTTCACCAAACCACCGCATAATTTCACACAACCCAGGATGGAGGGCAGCGGCGTCTGTTTTATGGAACCCGAGGCCCGAAATAGCAGGAGGGCTGTGTTGTGGGGCGGGGTGGCACCCTGCACCCTGCCCAGCCACATTTGGCGTGGTTTGAGCAGTTTGCTATCAGACCCTTCATTGTGGAATAAACAGCCAGGGCAAATAAAATGGAGAGTCTGACTTAGAAAACAAAACTCTCTGCCTTCCATTTGAATGCTGCCTTGCCTCCTCCCTCAGGATAGCACACATTTCTTGAAAGACATTTCCCAGATGGCACTCCAGTCACTTCTCTGTCATCTTTGTTAAATTGGAGCTTCAGCAAAAGGCTGCCAAGTCCTCATTTCTGGTCTCCAGATAACCTTCTTCAAGTATTTTCTCAGTATGGCTCAGACCTAAGCTGTTTCACATACTTCACCTTTTAAGGCAACCTCTAGTCAAGAAACACATTTTCCAGAGTGCTACGAGTTTTATGGATCCCTCAGCAGTGTGAGAACGATGTGAGTGAGAATGCTCCTGGAGAGGAAGTTAGCCCCCATCTTAGCCTGGGGAGGGCTGAGAGCTGCAGCCAGAAAGAGGTGTGTACAGTCCCCATCATCCGCCCCTCCTAGCTTGTCGCTCCAGGAAGCAAAATTAGAAACAGTGAAGTTGATTCTCCCCTTCAGGCTGGGAAGGGTGAAAATAGAGGGTGTGAAGGGAAAGAAATCATCTGCCAGCTTCTCCCATATCTCCAGTGTAGTTACTTGGTCACTGGAAGCCATAGGGCTAGAGAAGCTGCAGTCCTGACTATGGTGGGTTTGTACCTGTCTTGAGCCTGCCCTCCACATAGGCTTCTGCTGCTGCATAGGCTGCAAGGAGAGAGTTGATGCCCGACACTCAAGGGCCGCGTGCAGCTCAGTGTGTTCACTGAGCAGAGAGGCCTCAGAGTTAGACCCACCAGGTTCCAGCAGTGGCTCTGCTTCTTACTGGCTATATGGCCATAGGCAGTTAGGAAGCCTCACTAAACCTCAGTTTTGGCATCTACCAAAGGGAGATAAAAATAATCCCAAGCTCCTAGAATTGATGTGAGGACTCAATGCATCAGATGATGCATATCATGTAAGAAGCATAAATGGTGGTTACAGCCATTGCTGTTGTGCTGGGCATGAGTATTAGTGTTTGCAGCCTGGCTTCTGTCCTTTCTACCTCCCTTTCTGCCCCAAACTTGTTGTGTTGCATAGTCTGTTCAACTGTATGTAGAGAGACTTGCCTTTGAAGATGAGAGCCTTGCAATTGGATATAAGTGTTCTTTGAAAAACTGTGAAGCACTCAACAAATACATAAAGATGAGCACTTTTTAATTGTCCACGCCCACCCTAGATGCGTGATTTTCGTTTTCTATCACTATGTGTATCCTGCTTTTCCATCCTGCCCAGCCCTAAGCTCCAGTGGTGCCCATGCCTAGAATCTCCATTTCCTTTGTGCTTATTAAACTCATCACTCAAGGCTTGGCTCATGGTCACCTTCTGTGGACTTCCCTCACCGTGATGGCAGAAGAAATTGCTCCTGTGGTACCTTTTACCTAAGTCTTTAGTAGCCCGTGCCGTATAAAATAATATGGTTTTGTTTTTTAATTCATCTCTCCTCCTTGACTATAAATTTCTGGTGGATAAAGATGATCATATTTTTCTTAGTTCCAGCATAGAGCCTGGCACACACACTGCTCAGTAACTGTTGTATTGGGGTTATTTGTTGTTGTTGTTTGTAAATTCTTTGAAAATATGATAAGCATATCCTCAAATCAGGAATATGCAGCTTGATATTTTTACAAAGTGAACAACTCATGCAACCACCCTCAAGATCAAGTATTAGGAGAAATCTCAGAGACTATTAGGAGAGACCTAGAAGTCCACTTTCAGTCTCTACTCCACCCAAGGGTAACCTCTATCCCACTTTCTAACATCATAGGTTAGTTTTGCCTGTTACTGAACTTTCTACAAATGTAATCATGCAGTATGTAATCTTCCATGGCTAGCATCCTTCATTTAACATTATGTTTGAGATTCACTGATACTGTTGTGTGTAGTTGTAGGTCATTTACTTTCATGGCTCTATAGTATTCCACTGTGTAAATATACCATTTATTTATCCATTCTACTACCGATGTTACACTGGAGAGTTACTGTTTTATCAAGTGAATTGAATACTAAGGTCTAGCTCTTAAGAAACACTTCCTAAAGAAAAGGTGACAGGACAGAAGGCTCAATTCATGAATGCTAGAAAGGCAGCCCTGATTTCTCACCCTTTGAAAAGAGCAGTGACTGAGGACTCCCAATATCTAGAGCTGGCAAGGTCTTTCAGAATCAGGACACTCAATTTTGCAGCCCAGGAGTTCTTTATTCTGCCCTAGCCTGGGTGGTTGCTATATTGATAAAAATCAGATAGACAGCTTTTAGGCATGGTGGTATTCTTAGGATTCTGTTTTGCTATTAAATATTGGCATACAAATATAGAGCTAAATGTGTTTTACTAATGATTATGGTGGCATTAATTGTAATTACTTGTCAATCTAACTTGCTGCCGGTGTCTTAATTTCCAATATGTCTGAAAAGGTTTTAAAAGATTTCACTAGCAGTCTTGTAAGTCATTTGTCAATAAATGATGAAAAGGTTTGGCTGTTTATACTTCAATGTTATCATTTTAATGGGCAACTGTCTACATGCCACCCACCACAGAAATGCTTTTTCCCCTCTTTTTTTTTTTTGGAAGAAGATGTCTAAGGTAGAGGGAGGTCTGGTTGCTATGGATATCTGAAATTTCATGTTTACATTTTAAGAGGTAAGCTGAAACCCTCACTATTTGGTCTCCACCTGAGTGGCGTTCGCATTTAGAAATTACAAGATTGTTATTGGCTATCTCGAGCTCGAGGATGTGGCTGAGCACTGGCAGTTAATTAAAACTGGGCTGGCTTTCAATATCAGAATTATGCAGCCTGTTTTTGTAGGATGCCCCTGAAGTCTCCACTACCCCACAATGTGTTTTTGATGTTAAAAAAAAATATTTAAAAAGGAAACATAACACAGGGCAGCTTGTCCTCGTTTACTGCAGACGTTGGTTGCTCCTCGAGCTTTTCAGAGCAGGATTCTGCCCCCGTGTTCTTTGCCCTCTAGCTCTGCAGGCTCTGGGCTGCCTTACTTTAATGTGCCCCGGGGGAGCTGATAGGAGGAGAATGAGGTCCTGGCAGGAAGATTGCTTCATGGGATGCATGATGGGAAGATCTGAGAAAAGTTTGTCAAATCAGAGTATTGCCACTTTAAGTGGCAGGAAATAGTTTTTAACTATTCTTTTTATTATTTTAAATATGTTTTTAATTATACAAGCAATTCATGAATACATTCTCAATGTAAACGCCAAGTCTGGCAATGCAGATTAAGAGAAAAATACCTTGACTATTCCTCGTCAATTCTGGTTTCCTCCCAATAGATAACCCTTTCATCAGTTAGTATGTATTATGCCAGCTCCCTGCCTGTTTTGGTAAATAAAGTTTTATTGGAACACAGCCATGCCCATTTGTTTACATATTGTTTCTGGCTACTTGCACACTACAATAGCTGAGTCGTGTAGCTGCAGCAGAGACCATATGGCCCACAAAGCCTAAAATATTTACTAACTGGCCCTTTACAGAAAAAGTTTGCTGACTCCTGTACTAGATATTTTTTTTCTTTGCAATTTTATATATTTAAAGTAATATATAATTTTATATATATAATTTTGTTTATTTTTACATAAATGGTATCATATAGTACATATTGTTCTATACCTCGCATTTTTTTCATTTAATAATTTGCCTTCCTAATCTGTCATCCATATCAAGACGTGTTGCTCTACCCCATTATGTTTATTTAGCTGTTGCATATTGTCCATAGTAGGACCGAGTTAAACTTATTTTTTCATCGCCTATTGGTGAACATGTAGCTTACTTTCAGCTTTTACTATTAAAAAGAATGGAGCAATAAAAACTGGCAAAATCTCTGTTTTTCCCTACCAGTATTGGAAGATCATATGCACAATATGGTGGCACATTTTCACAACAGAGAAGTTGCATGATAATCATGGTTAATATGAAGGAAATAGAGGTTAATTAACTTGGTCAGGGACTTAAAACATGACAGTGGGCAGTACTCAGGACAGACGTTTTATGCTTCCCATTGCTAGGCAGTGCCCACTCTAGGAAAAGGCCTGAGTGGGATCAAAAGTCTCTACCTAAAGGACGTAAGAGGGAATTAGAAGTGTCCTTAGGTAGGATATTTGTAAGCTTGCTCTCACTTGAACTGTGGCCTTAGAAAATGTCAATATAACAGTGTATATGTTAGAAATATGAAACCATTTAATGTCAAGCTTCTAGAAACTTCCACGATGATCAAGTTGAGCCCCTTCAGTTTTTAGATGAGGACACCGAGCCTCACAGAGGTTAAGTGATTTATTCAAGATCACAGTAGCAGGTTTTGATCATGACTTATCTTGTCAACTGCCTCCAACACCAGTGGCCGAGAATTGAAATACCTGATTTTTGTTATTCAGGAGGAATGAGACTTTATAGTAGCACATCATTTATAACTTTTATAGTTTGTCAGAGTATTTGTAGGCTTTTAAAATACATGATTGAAGTATGAAAATTCACAGAGTAGTTTCATTTCTGATGAAATATTAGGTGTCATACCTTCAACAGTCACAGCAAAGAAGAGTCCAAACTGGTCAATGGTCTCAGCAGTCTGGAAGTTCAATGTCAGGCCATTTGTTTGTGTACATTAAAGTATCATTGCAATAGAAATAGACAACCTCAGCTGAAGTCATTTTAGCACATTGACATGACTCAAAGGGTTAATGTAATATAGAAATGTAACATTTTCTAAAATTGTAAGGAACTTTTTGCTTCTGGTAAAGCAAAAATAATAATTGATGCTCAAGTGAATTGACATTTTTGGAACTTAGAAATGACAGCAACGATTGGCAAAACCTACGTTTGCACGAAGAAATGCCTTTTAAACACGTCACAATTTTTGTTCATGAGACCATTCAAACACCATTTGAATCCAAACTCTTGCAGAGGTGACATGAAGCTGCACTAAAGGTAGTGACATGTTTTTTTAAACCTCACGTAAAATCAAGCATGAGACTTTTGCCTTTAAGTTCTTCTTGCTATGCTTCCCACAGCCTTTTCTCCTTTGCTGTTCTTAGCTAGATTTATTTTGAGCCTGGTGGTAGTAAAAGAAGTAACATAAAATGAAACCCAATACTCAAAACTACCTATTTCTTAGTTCATAATTTCAGTCTGGGGTCTCCATTGGTGCCGATGAAAGATTTGCCTAGAAAACAATCACAGTCCATATTCTTTATAGTAGAATAGAAGGGATTTTTGACTCTGATAATTGTCTTTATTTAAGTGCCAGAAGTAATTGCTTGGTGGTCTTGGAACTGAGAAGAAAAAGGAAATGACTAGAGCAAACTCTGCTATTCAATTTCTTGGCCTAGAAACCATGTGGAGACAGAGAAAACAGCCTGAAAACAACCCCCCATGGTTAGTCTCAATGACTGGAAGACCTGAAGCAATGTTGGACATTTTGTCAGATTAATAGATGGTCACTGAGTATTTCTAGAGTTCCTGTAAGGTACGTTATTAGGTATTAGGGGGCACATATTAAATTACAGACAAGAGCTTTGTTTCCCAAATTATAGCCCTTGCTAGGAGAAGCAAGGCAAACAAACCATAATCAACATCCAAGTAGGAATTTCTTCTTAGTAGGTCTAGGAGCAAGACTCTTAAGGCTCCCATTATTTAAAACTGTGGCTGAACATATAAAATAATGAAACAGCTCATTGAAAACAAATCCGTTATATATCCACAAATAAAATGGTTTGATAAATAGTTCTTTCTTGTGAACACAATTATGTTGTTGTTTTGGCTTCATGTAGACAGAGAATGAAGGCAACCATTCATAGAATAAAACAAACGTTATAGAATAAAAAAACAAAGTCATAGAAGAACCCCCAGAACTGGAAGGGACTTTAAGGTCACATAGTCAAATGCCAATATCATCAAAAGTATTATCCACCTGGTGGATTTTACTTGTAAATTTTTAAAATACCAGCCTGACTTCCTCTTACCTCTCCTTGAATTTTAAAGTCGCCTCCTCACACCATCACTTGAGAATGCCAACTCTTTTTAATATTAGCATAAGAAAAATATAAGAAGATAAATACACATGAAACTTCAATTTAAAAAAACTACATGTGGCATCTCAAAGTGAAAAAAATAACTGAAGCTTTTTGTTTGTTTGCTTTTTGGTTTTTTGGGGGTTTTAAATCTTAGCTGAAGTATACAATAGCACAGATAATCTGTTCCCTCCTCCCCATTAAAGAGTCTAATCGAATGTAACTAAATATAGCTCAAATTTGCCACGATACACTCCTCCAGCTACCAAATAGGCAAGCAAATATGAAAGTCAAGCATGGTGTATATGCAATAAGAATAGTTATTATAAGAAAGTCATTATTGAGAAATTAATGAAATAGGTGTGTTTGCCATATAAAATAAGGAACCTAAAAGGATTCAAGTATCTACATGGCTGATATGCTGAGAAGGAAAGGGAAATGACTGGGAGACCTAATGCCAAAATGGTAGCCAAGTTGTTAGCATTGAATTATTTCCCTGGTCTTGCATCAATGATAGTCACAAATAGAATAGCTACAAGTGAAACAGTTCTTCTTAAACCAACTGGATCCTGGTTCAAAAAGAAAGCAGCTATGAAAGACATTTGAAGGACAGCTAAATATACATGCCTGTGGATGGGATATTAGGTAATACTGGGATATTATCATTAATTTTCTTGATGTGATAATGGTATTGTGGTTAGTAGGAGAACGTGTTTGTTTTGTGAGATGCTTGCTGAAGTAATTAGGAATGAAGTGTCATGATATCTGAAACATTCTAAATTGTTTGGCAAAATATTAAAACAAAAATTTCATTACATTTTACTTTTTCTTTATGACAGCAATCCATTCTCAATGTAAAATAAATACAAAATACAGAATAACAAGAAAAATAATGTTTACAAGCAATCATAAATACAACTCATGCCAGCATTGCTAACACTTTGGTTTTGTGTGTGTGTGTACAGTATTTATAATATACATTATGTACTAATATATTTATAACACATATATGCATTATTATATATATGCATATATACGTAAACACAACGTATATATGTACCCACATACATAACACATATTTTTCTTTTGGTAATATAAATATCTTTTCACATTAAAAATGTTAATCATATAATACCATTTTAATAGTTGAACATAGCGTTGTGCTGTATGCGTGAACCTTAATTTATTGTACCCATCTTCTCCAGTGAAAGGAGTTTTGCTTGTTATTACTCAAGTCCATCTCTTCCTCCTTGTGCCTGAGGCTTTCCTTAGTGTGCATAACTTGGAGTGCTTCTGAATTCCCTCTTGCTGAGACCTTAGCGGTTTGTTATGTTTTCTTATCATCCATTCTGTCAATGACATATTTCTCTCATTTACATTAGCCCAGAAGGGCAAAGAGCATTTTTATCTAGATGAGTAAATCTTACACATAACAAATTGGTTGCATATCTTTGCTCACTGATACTTTATTTAGCAAGCTAATCTGATAAACTACCTATTTCTTAAGTTATAATAACATTCATGGTGGTGGTGAACTTGATAAAGTTTCCGAGTCTCCAAAGACAGAAGCCGATTGCTTGCGGCTACATTGCATTTTAGCTAATGCAATAAAGGATTGCTTTTCATATTGAAAAGATAAAGACTGGGAGTAAAAGGGATGGTCGGCATATTAGGGAAAATGCAGGATAATCACATATGGCAATTTTATTGCTTTGGAACGTAGAATCTTTTTGTTGTAATATCCTCATTTTGAAAAAGGCCACTCGGCATCAAATAGACCCAACTTCAAATAATGGCTCTGATACTTTTTAACCTTGGCCAAGTTATGATTGTGTCTGCTCAGTTTTCTCATCTGTAATGTGGATGGTGAGGTATGTATGGAAATCTCAAAGATCTGTTAGAAGGATTTAATGAGGTCGTGTATTGAAAGCTGATTGTAAACTGTAAAGCGCTAGTCATGGTGTGTGTGTGGAGGGGAGAGATGTGGGTAGTGGTGGTAGCAAGAATGAGTAGTATAAACAGTAATAGTAGTAGGAGAAATATTACTAATGGGTAACTTTCCTGAGATATTTATATTTTAAGACAAGTTTCTGTGAATAAAAGTCTGATCTTAATCAGATGCATTTATGATAGTGTCTTTTCAGGCACTCCAAAGACCACTGTAAAATAAAAAATTTGTATATATTTGGAAGTAGAAGAGGAAAAAGAGGTGTTACTTCCCCTAAAATTTTATAATGAAAATTAATGTTTATTTTATATTTCATTATCTCTGGAAAATGTTTTATTTTATTGTAAATTACAATAGCAGTTTAATAATAAAGTCTTCTAAATAAAGTATTTCTACTAAATTTATAGCATCTTCAATCTCTGCTCCAGATTCCTAATTTTACATAACTATTCCTTCAATTTAAATTCATATTTATTGTCAGTCTTGAGTCTTGATTACAAAAGAGAAAATGTACTCCTTTATAAGTAAGTGATATGAAATAGCCATATGTGAGATTAGCTATCTCATACAATAAATTCACTTCAGAATACCCTTGTCCTTTCTTTATTTTAAAAGATACTCTTGAGAAATGGACAAGTTTCTGAAGCATTAAGTTAGCACCATTCATTTTGTTAACATTAAACATCAAGAATTTTTTTGACCTAACAGACACATAATACAAAAGAAATGGACAGAAGTCTTTTATAGTGGAGGATTAATGGGGTAGATGTTTGCTTTCTTGTTTTTAGTGAAGAATTGGTGGGATGGGTGTTTAAAAAAGCACCAATACATCAAAATATAGATATTTAAGGCAAAGAAAGATATTCTTTCTACCTATTAGGATTGTTTCTTCTTAAATTAGAGTGTTTGGAAAAGCACATAAGCTTGAAGATATGAGGTACTGAAATAAACATATAGATAAATGTAACTCTCTTCAAATCCCACCTCCTCCACATAATCTTTCATTAGCACCCTAGAAGAAGATGTGATTCTTGCCACTCCCAACGCACTAGGTATTCAAACATGTAAGCAATATACACCTAAGCCTCTTTCATAGAATATGAGGGCACCATTTGAAAATAAATTAGAGTCAAGCAGAAAAAGTCACAGTCCATGCCACTTACAGTTTGTTCATCAATTAATTCATTCATTCAACAAATATTTAATAAGTATCTACCCTGAGCCAGGCCTTATTCTAGGTGCTAAGGGCACTACAGTGAACAAGGTAGGTACAGTCCCTGTCCTCATGGAACTTACATCTTGGGTGGGGAGGAGGAGGGAGAAATATAATAGATAAATTGAACAAGTAGATACCAAGTATGGAGGATGGTGGTGTGTACTATAAAGGAGAAAAGAGCAGAGTAAAAGAGATAGAAAAAGGCAGGTGAAAGGAGGGTACTCTTTTGTATAGGATGGTCAGCAAAGACCTCACTGATCTTTTGATGTTAGAACAGAGGCATGAAGAAAGGAACAAAGACAGCCCTGGATTCCTGGAGAGAATGATTCTAGGAAGAGGTGATGCAAAGGCCCAGGTGCAGGTAGCAATCTTAGTATCTTTGAGGGACAGCCCAAGTTAACTAACTTCTCTGAGTCACAGTTTCCTCTGGTGTCAAAATGGAAATGACAATACTACAATATAAGGATAGTTTATGAGGATTAAATGAAATAGTGTGTGCAGAAAGCCCAGAACACAGTGAGTGCTCTCTTAATCTTCAGTACGTTCCTTCTGTAAATATCTGTTCATGTTGGTGTATGTGTTTGTCTGCATCATTATAGTCTTTTCCTTGACAGCGATGTCCTTTTAAACACTAAGGCCAAAATCATTACTAAACTGTGATACAGAAAACACTAAGGCAACCAACTGTGTTATATAGTTTAAAGATGTCCATGAATCACTTTATGAAGCCTGTCTTTATGCTTCATTGTCTTTCTCAGGTCCTGCCACCAGTGGTTTACCCTAGAGCCTCCTGCTGATGAGGTCTTCTTCTATAGATGCCAGATTTGGGGGTGCGATACGCCCAAGGTAGCTCTAGACCAGCTCCCTTCCATCTATGTTACTCCATTCCTGGGAAACTCATGCCCCATAAAGGGCATGAGCAGATTGCCCATCCCCCAATCCTCTAAGCCCTGACATCTCTTTCCAGTTTCTTCTTTTCCAGTTTAGGCAGGCACAGGAACTAAGACAGCTGAAATGCTCTGCATAAAAGAACGGGAGAAATTTAGGAGCAAGGTAGTGGTTTGTACTAAGAGGGAGAGAAGAGAGAAAACAGAGGAGAAAAAGACTTTAAGTATCGTGGCAGAGTGGCTGAGAAGCTTTTAAGAATAGAAAAGACCAATAAGCATTTCTAAGTGATTTGCATTGCTGCATTGTAAATTATTTCTATCTTCTCAAACCTTCAATAAACTCTGCTACAAAAACAGGTCTTTGGGGTAGCATTTAAAGAAAAGGAGTGAGTTCCATTTGGGAGTCAACATCAGGGCCGAAATGAATGAAAAGCCCTGTGATCAAAGTGAGGGAGTAAGAATTCTGCAGAGGCAGGAAGCAGGAGCCAGAGATGAGCATCCCTCCATCCCAGAGAAATTCCCAAAAGTCTCTCAAGGGCATTGAGCAATTCAAGCCGATATTAGTGATCTTTAGGAGCAGGGTAACCTCAGTTGGCGTGCATGTATGCATGCCACTTGCTTTGGGCAGCATCCCAGACAAAGACTCTGAACTCTCTGGGATGGTAACATGAAAGTCAGGCTGAAGCTGAAGATCTGATAGGGCCTTTGGGCCTGCTAGAAAATGGATACAACAGACAGGAGACGTCCACATTTGTCAACGTCCTTGAGTGGACCCGAGCTCTGATCATTCAGCGTATTCTCAAGCTGCACACTGGAGGTCCCCAAGACCACATTCAGAAGTGGCAGTGTGGGAATGGCTCTATTAACCTCAACAGATCGCTGACTTGGTCTTCAGTCAACACCTTTGATTCCTTAGAACAGAAAGGGAGTAGCTTTGGGGTAGCTGCCTTGGACTGTTATGCATCCAGGGCTGTACATAAGGTAGCTATAATATTAAAGCTAACATTGATTGAGTACCTAGTGTGAGGAAAGGCTTGGACCAGGCGTTGATATGGATTAACTCATCTAGTTTTTACAACAACTCTGTGAGGTAAGTACTGTCATTGTTATTCCTAAATGAGGAGGCATAATTTGACCCAGGTACAGGTTTTGGGAAATGGGAGCGTGTGGAATAAATAAGAGTACTGAGGGGGAATTTTGCTAGAAGTGGGAGTTGAATAAGCAACCAATTCAGCAATTCTTTAATAGCGAATGGCCTGTTAACTTTGTACGGATGCCTAGTGTCTTCATCAGGCTTATAGGATGATGATGTAATTTCATTTACATTTGTCTGATGTTTCCTTTTAGACCATAAAGTCTCCCAGGTCAGGTCTTCTCAGGTCCTAGGTTTTCCTCTGTCTGTGCAACTCCACTCTGCATGGGAAGGTATGTGGCCCATTGAAGGCAAGAGTGGAAGGCAATGATGATGAAACTTGGGAAGAACTTGGGCTTTGTGGAGAAATAAATGAGGTTTGAGTTGGAGCAAAGGTTAAATTGAGGTGAACAAAAAAGAGAATTGGTCAAGGTAAAAGAGTTTGTGTTAAAAGCAGGTGTTTGTTATGTGTACTTAGTCAAAAATGTAGCTCTGGAGATCCATTTCAGGGTCTGGGCTTATAGTATGCATATAAAACTTCTTTGGGATTTATTCATTTACTCATGCAAGTGCACTGATCCTTAGAACACCTAGCGACTGCCCTGAGCAGGGCCAGTGAGGGGTGGGGGAAAGTGATGCGTACACCTTCTAGAAACCCCATCTTTGGAGAAAGCTCATTTACTATACATTTGACTGTTTGGCTCTCGATGGCCATTAACTTAAGCCTGACTCACCAGAGTAGATGGCTTTTAATGAGAAATTACTTTCCTGCAAAGAAAATTCTTAAGATAGTTGGAAAAGGAAAAAGTTAATCCCGGAGATTGTTAGAACTGGTAGATGAGGCCCGTTCACCAGCCTGCCTGGATTTCCTTTAAAAGCTAAGATGAAAGTCATTCAGCATGGAGCTCTCACCAATGTGGATTTAAGAGGTTTTGTTCTTGTTCTATACTACTGCCAGGAACTATAATTAACAGGTAAATGTAAGAGTTGGAGATGTATTTTTTTCCAACTGATTTAAATACCCTCCTCCTTTAAAAACCTACATCCATCATAACCAAAGTGGACCTGAATAAGGGAAGTCCAGATGGACAGATGTCTTCTATAGATCCACAAAAACAGTACATCTGTTAGTTTTTCTTTTGGCCTAAGGGTTAATAAAGGGCCTTGGACTAGTTTGCAATTAATCCCGCATCTTTCTTGTTTTCAGTAATCTTGTCTACAAAATGCCTTAACTGACATATTACAAATCCTTGATTTTTAGATGCGTTCACTTTGAGTTATTTCCTTTTTTCCCCCTTGGTAAATGTTTATCATGCTGCGAGGCAACTTGATATTTCTTTTATACAGAGAATGTCCCATAAAGGAAATGGGAATAATGATTGCTTAGAAAGTGTAAGGTCCCTGTGAGACTTTTATATTTCTAAAAGGACTCCTATTAAAAGAGCATTGGGGACATATATTGGTAAAAACTTGCCATCCTCAGAATATGAAGATGTCACTACTCACCGTGTTTCAGGCCATTTTGAAAGTTTTGTTTTGCTTTGGGTTTTTTGGTGTTTGGTTTTGTGTGTGTGCATACTTGCTTTTTCCATGAACATAAATGGACTTGCATGGGCCGGCCCTGTGGCTTGGCGGTTGAGTGTGCGCGCTCTGCTGTTGGCGGCCGGGGTTCGGATCCGGGGCGCACACCGAGGCACCGCTTCTCCGGCCATGCTGGGGCCGCCTCCCACATACAGCAACTAGAAGGCTGTGCAACTATGACATACAACTATCTACTGGGGCTTTGGGAGAAAAAAATAAATGAATTAAAAAAAAAAATGGACTTGCATTTGCTCATCCACATCTATTTCTCCTTCCCCTTTTGACCAAAAATATGCTTTATTGTGGGAAAATCATTGTATCTATTCAATATGTGCCCTTGAGTCTTATGTAACTAAGGAGCTTATGTTGCTAGTAAGGAGTGATGTACTGTGAGTTTCCTTTATCATTGTCCTGTTTTGACATCTGCAACTTCCACAGCACAGTTTGGCACAACTGAATTGAGAGTCATGACCAGAGAGTCAGTAGGTCAGATTTAGTCCCAGAGACAAGGGAAGGATGGAGAAGCAATGCTGTGGTCACTGGGAAAGGTGCATAAAAACAGATGCGAAAATTAGGACCAAGATCAGCCTAGAAACACCAATAAAAGCATGCCAATAAAATACCCAGCAACAAAGATCATAGAATTTAATCTAATATAGAAGAATCATGATGAAATAAAGTTTCAAATCACCTCTGCTTCAGTGTATGTGAAAAATTCATTACCTGTTGCAAAGCATCACTGTTTCCTTTAGTCTTTCTCTCCCTGAGACTAGTCTCATAACTCTTCAAAATAAAATAGTCTGTTAAGAATGAACAGGGTTGAATAAAATAGACCAGTATGTTTTGGTGAAAATGATTATATCTTTTAAAGTTTTCATAAATAGCACTTTACTATTATCATTATTTTCTGCTCAGTAGACAGCACCAGTTCCAGAAGTTTTGTGATATAATTGAAATTGATTTTTTTGCTAAGCAGCATATTTGATAGTTCTTCAATGAGGCTCCAGCTCTCCTCCCATGCCCACCCCCACATCTGTGGTGAAGAAAATATGACTTCTCTCCATCTCGTCCTTAATACAGCCTCGGCCTTCCTCTTCACAAAACTCTTATGGCCTTAAAGGTCATGGGCAGTATTGACGAAGGCTGGGATGTGCCATGGGAGAGGCCATGGTCCTTACATTTTCACAGTTGTAATAAGACGTGGGGTAGTCCAACTGAGGATCAATTTGGGATAGTTCTCTGGCTCTGGCTTTTGAAAGTTTGCTTGAGACCTGAGAAGGGTTTTTTTCTTTTCTTCTCTTCATTACTAGTACTTGTCTGTCACAGTTTTAAACAATACATCCAATACAACTTTTTTTTATTAGAGGTTAAGTTTAAAATATCTTTTCTTATGGCACAATCCTGAGCTCACGCTTTACCCACTTTTCAAATGCTTCCAGCTCACAGTGAGAAAGAAACTCTTTCTGTGACACAACGGTATCAGCATGTCTCTTCAAGTGGGAGGGCTGCACGCCTACACAGCAGATTTTCTCTGTGTTGTGGTGTTCGTGCAGTGAAAGGCTGCACGTCTGAAGGCTTTCTTGTGTAAGCGCTTTCCTGCTTCTTGCCGTGGAGACTTCACCCAGACTCTTAGCCAAGTGGAGGTCAGGAAGGACCCCGCCCTGACGCTTCTTTTCTGTGTATATTTCTCTGTGGTTCTCCACAGCCTCATGGAACGTATTCCTTTCAGTCTCCCTCAGAATCATTTATGTTTCATTATTTGCAGATGGAAAAAAAAAGCAAATTGACCTACAGGGAAAGGTCTTTTTATTTAATAAGGCTTTGGTCGCCTGCTTGATTCAGAAAAGTGTGCTCTGGGCTCCAACTGAATGAGTCTGATAATAGAATCTTGCTTACTCCTTCCTCCCCTTTTTTCTTTTTCGTTTCTCTCTTTCCTTTTCTTCTCTCCTCCTTTCATGGTCTATCTGTTTTAAGGCCACTTTGCCCCCAGATTGCCCATTTACGTTCTTTTCCTCACGATGGAATCTTTTCATCCTTCTGAATCTCAGATTTGTTCCAAATCGCTGTTAATGCATTTATCACTTTTGACATAAGGTGGTAGATTTTTTTAGCTTATATTTTCCTCCCCTTTGCAACTCCCTTCCTTCACTAATGGCAGAGAGTGACAACTAGTGATTACAGGAATCTTGAAAATGCCACTGGGAACTCAGCAACAAGAGGTGGCTCATCAAGACAAACGTGCATTCGAGCCGGGATCCCCGGATGTCCCCCCACCCCTTTCATCCCCACTTTACTAGCAAAACCTAAGTAACCTCTTTCTACTTCTTGACCTAGAGGTTCTAGCTGAAAACCTCAACAAGCCGAAGCGTACATGCCACCCTGCTCAGGGCTTTTACGCTCCCCTCCCACATGCTGTCTATTTTGAAGTGAGCACTATGTTATTTCTGTACCAGGCAAAAAACCTTTTTGTGTAATGGGGATATAAAATTTGTTGATGCGACATAATAAGCTTAAAGAAAAAACAGACTTTTCAGTGCATTTCCACTTTACAATCCTGTTTCCTCTTTCTCGTCCTTCCTCTGTCCTGTTACTCATCATGTTGACCTTTGTCTCTCCCTTTCTTCATTTTTTGGACTTGCTGAGGTGTGTGGCTGAGTTCAGAGCGGAGCTTAGGGAAGGACTGATCACATCAGAGCTTCAAGGTCTGCTTGTCAGGCAGAGCTCAGCTGAAAGCCAGACAGCAAAACGGCTCTGGTCTCCGTGGAACAGTATTATACTAGTCAGAGCAGCTAATGATCCTCATTAAGCACAGTTATGAATTCTGTACAACAGCAGGTCCATATCTTAACAAGATCAGGCATTCATTCAGCAAATATTTGTTTTGCACCTAGCATGTGCCTGGCTGTCCCAGCTCTGAGCATACTATAGAGAACAAAACAGTCAAGTGTCCCTTCACACATTCCTTCACATGTTAGAATATATTTTCATCATCTCTTAGGCAATAGCAGTTTTTACAAGTGAGTCTAGCATTTTTTGGAAATAAAATCCCTGAAGTTTTAATGACTGTAAGCATCTTGCTTGGTTTTACATGACTTTTTTTTTTTTTTTTAAAGAAACAGATGCTGCAAAACCAAAGTGAAATATTTTTGTCTCTTTATGTGAGTGAACAGCCTTTTGCAGGACATGTTTTACTTTCTCTTCCCCCACTCTCTTGCCCCTATCAAAAAAAAAAAAAAGAAAGAAAGAGAAGGAAAAGAAAAAAGGAATATGTTTGGATTTTCACCACCTGGTTATGGTTAGTTCTTTATTTTAAAATCGCTTTCAAAACAGATCAGACATTACACTGTTAAAAACAATTTTCACTGTAGGTATTGAATATCATACTGCGCTTGTAGTAATAACTGATAGATATCTAGAATAATCTTCAATAGGACTGAGACTATAAAGAACTGTCAATCACTGAGTTTAACTTTAAACACAGATGATTTGAATTCGTGTTAGCAGCGTGAGGAAACCAGAAAGATGGAACAGTGCTGGTTGGAGAAAAGATGATAGGATTTCCTCTGCAGTTTGCCTTTCTTGCTGGTTGTTTGAGTCACTAAATCAAGGCAAAGTTTATGAAAAGCCTGTGGCTGGGGTCTCCAACTCTTCGTTCCTGCTGAGATTTTCCTATTATAAATCTGCTGTCAGAAATAAGTGCTTTACTTGTGACTTAATTCTATGCAGGCACAAACACCTTGGTTCAACACTTTGGCCAGGCAGCCTTGACTGTCTTGAGAGCAGCAGAGATCTCATTAACTTGAGCTGTTACAAAGAAAAAGGGTTCACATGCTCTCTGGTCATCATTCACTGCTCTGGCAACAGCTCCGTGGGTGCAAAAAAACCACGAATTCCAAGGCATTCATAGGGCCAGAACACGGAGGACTAAAAGGGGGCAGCAGGTTAGGGAGGAGGAAGTGCTAGGGTTTGTGGATCTAAAAACATTATCCTTCTAAAAAGAGGCAATTCCACTTTTTAATGTTTTCCATGCCACCTCTTTTTAAGAATTGGTTATTTAAAAATATTTCTGCTGCAATTGTCATTAGCTAGACTTGCTCTGTCCAGTATGGGAGCTACTAGCCACATGAGCCTATTTAAATTTAAAATAATTAAAATCAAATAAAATTTCAAATCCAGTTCCTCAGTTTGCCCTAACCTCATTTCAAGTGCCCAATGGCCACATGTGGCTCTGGGCAACTGTATTGGACAGCACAGATAGAACATTTCCATCGTCACAGAAAGTTCTGTTGGATAGTGCTGATGTAGATGGTGTTTGTAGAATATCTCTTGGTTTTTGGCCACTTGACACTGTTACATTGATCAGGTATTTAAAAGGGATAGACAATAAGAGCTGAATGCTAAAATTTAAGCATATTTCCATTTTGAATATTCAGACTTTGTATTAGTTGTCTTCCTGTTAAAATACATGGTTGATTTACTTTCTTTGCTATGTCTTTTAAATGTTTTTGAGTATCATATATGTGAGTGCTACGCGACATGTGCTTCTCAGAGGGTCCAGTCCACAAACT
This sequence comes from Diceros bicornis minor, assembly GCF_020826845.1. Classification (NCBI taxonomy): domain Eukaryota; kingdom Metazoa; phylum Chordata; class Mammalia; order Perissodactyla; family Rhinocerotidae; genus Diceros; species Diceros bicornis. Next base: position 33,021,194 of record NC_080742.1, read on the forward strand.
GTTAGTTATCAATCTATAATGAAGTAAGAAATTGAGAGTAAGCAGTTAGATATTTTTATAGGGATTCAGCATTGCTGTGGCTTCCAGTCATTCATAGTGATTGTATTTTACAAAAAGATCAATCTGTGACAGGTTAGAAGTTTTTTAAAAAGAAAGAAAGCGGCCCTTCACCACAGAGAGTTAAGAAGCAAAGATATGTGAAAATTTTCATCTTTGGAAACACATTAATCAGTTCACCTAAAAATTTCAGACAGAACCAGCTTATATGAAAGGAACAAAAGCTCAATTCAGAGTAAAAAATTCTATTAAATGTATAATTATTTGGTATGACTGTGAACATAATCTATGGTAGTTTCCTCATTCACTCTTCAATGTATATTAAGTTTATTAGTGCCACGTGCTCTTTTCTATAAATCTAGCTCCCCTTTACGGAACATTCTCTATCTCAGGGATCTTTGACCAGAGTAAGGGGAACGGGTGCCTGTTATGGAGAGTAAGGTAGTGCTTGTCAAGTTGGTCAAGCTTACACTTGGTCAAGTTGGAAGGATTTGTGCTTTAGCTAATAAAAGTCACTATTGTTTGAAAAGTATTACAGTATTTGAATAGAAAAATGACACGCGTTACTGTATCTCAGCTCAAAGGAGAGGTTTCCCTGTGATGTGTATAACAGGAGTACCTTTAGCTTTGTTCCAGCTTCACCCATGGGTAGCTGGCCACATTTCAATGCACTCAGCACAAGGACCAGAGTCTACATGGCACATGCATGTTGAGCTGCTAAGTAAATAATATGTGGTGTTAAGTGCTTATTTGCTAGCTTCTCTAACTAAACTCTGAGCTCTCCAAGGGAAAGAGCTATATTTAGCCACCTTTATTCTTCCTCGACTTGCACAGTGGATGCTCAGTAAGGCTCCTCATTTAATTGGCTATTGGAACTACAAGATGCTATTAAAACAAACATATTTAATGATCAAGTCAGTCATGCAGTTCATTCAATCCAATACCAAATCACTGGTCTGACATTTGCTTCATCTGGTTGTTCTGTAGTCCTGATATGTTCAATTTAAACTCCAGCTAGGTCAATGACTTCTTGCACAACCAGAAAACCGTTATTCTGAGTTATTGCTATTCTTTACCTCTAAAATGATAATACTGGATTGCGTAAGAGGCAATATAATGAACAAATGGTTGTGAAATACTTTACAATGAAATGAGGCTAAAAAATTCATTACATGAACTATTACTACCAGAAATTAACCAGTATTCATTGAAACTTTTTGTAAAACTTCCAGGTGTCAGAGAAGGTGAGCGTTGCTGCTTAGAATTTCGGGGTCAGTGGCAACTTCATCAAACCTGGCACTTGGAAAGTGAATCTCAGGGTAATCTGCTTCCCCCACCCCACTCCTCCATTTCTCTGCCTCACATAACTACCCCTAAAATCAGTACTCCTTCCCAAATAAATAAATTGTTCAAGCTGTTTGCTGTCTGCTGCTGCTTCCTCATTGACTTAGAATTTCAGAGTTACTCATTCTCCAGAAGCTTCCATTCTCTGGGTCTTGTCTGGGAGTCTGACTGGAGGCCTTATCAATATGAGGAAGGAGGAGCTGAGGCCCTACAGACATGTAGGTGTTCTCTCTGCCCACTAGCTTGCATGAGCTAGAGGTGTCAGGATCAGGGAAATGACTCTTGCAGCCTGAAACCTTCATCTGGAGGCAGCAGTCAGGAACTAGGAGGCTCATTTGGAGCAACAAAATGTTTTGCCAATCATGGGATTTACAGAAAAGGACATATACAGGAGTAGGCTCTAAAAGGAGTGAAGTTCTCCATCCTCAAGACCACCCAGCTCCTCCTTCTGGCCATGGTCTGTAAGCCACATTCACACCCACAGGAAAGACCGGCACTCCTGAGAGCTTCCGCTGGGAGAAAGAGGTATTGGCTGAGTGTTACCCAGTTTATCACAATTGCAGATGAATATCTTCAGAGAGTGAGTGGATCTGATATACCATAAACCAGAGTTTTTCAACTTTGGCACTACTGGCATTTGGGGCTGGTTAAGTCTTTGCTGTAGGGGGCTGTCCTATGCATTATAGGATGTTTAGCAGCATCCCTGGCCTCTACCCAGTAGATGCCAGTAGCAACCACCTCCAGCTGTGACAACCAAAAATATCTCCAGATATTGCCAAATGGGTCCTGGGGGACAAAATTGCCCTGGGTTGAGAACCACTACCGTATGGAGACTCTCATAGGATTCCAGATGTGCTTCCATTTCTCAGAAAGATCCAGTGACTTTCTTCTAGGAGTCTCTGGGAAAATGATTAAGGAATGTATAATTTATGGCATAATCAAAAAGTATGTATAAGCATCCACTTACATGAGATACAGTTGAGTTCTAAACAAAGCAATCAAAACTCTTTTCTCCATACATGAATTTTCTAAGCCAATCAAATGACAATTCTTGCCATGTAGTGAATCTGAAGATAAATCATATTCAAAATATATCAGTAGACATTGACATTGACTTTGTCCTAAAATGTGCCTTAAAGAACTTGTCTGTTAATTCAACATGCAGAAGTATTTATTGAGCATCTACTGTGTACCAGGTATTTGACCAAGCATTGGCAATAAGGGACAAATAAAACATGATTACTGCCCTTCAGGAGTTTAGAACATAGTGGAGACAGACAGGCAATCATCAATTATAAGTGATAAATGGCTAGGTTTCTCTACACAGAGGAAAAGCAGCTAAATCAAGTGGGGGTCAGGGAAAGTATTCTAGAGGAGATGAAATTGAAGCTATGAAGCTATGTTTTGAAGGATGAATAGGAGTTAACTAGATGAAGAAGCAAGCAAGGACGCTCCAGGCAGAGGGAGAAATGTGTCTGAAGGCTCAGCAAGACGAAGCAGCACAATATGGAGAACTACGAGAGGCTCTAAATGTCTGCACACAGGGATCCTATAGGCCAGGGGTATAAAACGAACTGAGCGTGTCAGAGCCAGATCTTGCAGGGCTTTGGGTGCTGAACCTAAAGGCATGGTGGAGATGCACTGGCAGAATTTTAGCAGGGGAAAGACAGAGCCATTTGGCTGCTCCTTCCAGCAGCATTGTAGGGGATGGAAGGAAGGGCTCAGACCAGCAACAGAGAGTCCAGTTAGGAGGCAGCAGGAGTCATTCAGGAAGAAATTGTTAGGAACCTAAATCAAGGCCATGGCAGTGGGTTAAGGAGGAGGGGGGAGTAGGAGATCTGTCAGAGAGTAAGAAAATCAAATCCATCAGCTGATTGGATATGGGAACTTGACATAGAAGTGACACTTCTGATGGATCCCAGCCTTCTGGCTTAGGTGGCTCAGTTGCTAGTTCTCAATCTCAAAGATAAGAGAATTCAGGAAGATCAGTTTAGGGGAGAGAACAATGAGACAGCAATTGATGGTTACAACCTTGAGTTCTGAAATTAAATTCAACCTGGGTTTATATCCCGGTTCTGCTATTTCCCAACTGCGTGAATTTGATTGGACTCACTTAACTTCTCTAAGCCTTGGTTTCCTCACGTGTTAAATGAGGGCCAATAATAGTATTTACTTGCTTGGTTAGGATTAAATGGGATGACCATTAGGAAGAACTATGCCTAGCACTTAGTAAGTGCTCAATAAATGTTAGCCACAATGTGAAGACTGTCCCCCTGGAGTTATGCATTGCAGCATCCCTGAGCCCAGGATCCCAACTTCAGAGTTTGTACTCCTAAGCATGCCAGTGCCCTGCCTCCTGGGGGCAGGTGCCTGGAGATTAAATGGTTGAAATGTAGCCTGCACTAGGGGGAATGGTGCCATATAAGGATGACAAATGAGGCAAGGGTAAAATCACAGGAGATTGTATATGCCAGGCTAGGGACTTTGACCTTTATATTTGAGAGGAATGAGCAAATGCTGGAATTTTAAGCAGGGAGATGACGTGTCCCAATTTTCGTTTTAGAATAATCACTTCAACAGCAGTGTGGAAGGGATGACTTAGCCCCATAGGAGGGGGTTGGCGGGAAAGTTCCCATCGGCCTTCCTTCTTCTTGTTTCCCTCCTAACTGTATAGAAAACTCAGTTTCTCAATTTGATTTGCTTGTGTCCAAGTAAAGGGGAAGTAAAACAGTTATAGAAACTTGAGGTGTTCCAAGTATATCTTTCTCTCAGTTGGTCCCTCCAGCTGCAGATAATGTGGATCCAGAAGTTTTCATTTTGCGTTAAAAGGCCAATACTCAACACTGTGCAAAGCAGGGAAGGAAGTCTCCTTGCAGATGGATAGGAGCAGCCAAGCCCATGGGACCACAGTAGGCTCTGATCCAGACACAAAACCCCATTCAGCATCGTCTAGACCTGTTTGAGTGATTTAGTCTAATTAGCCTTTCCAAAAAAGAATCTTTGAATTTTAATGGTGCATAGTTGTGCTTGCAGACTTCCCTCTGCCAAGCATGGGCTCTAGAAGTGAGGGTTTGATGGCCCACAGTGGCTTGGCCAGAAGCCACGGGGGTGTTTTACTGACTTTGTATAATTTAATGACTTCATTCAGAAAGAAAAATTTGGATTAGGAAAGGGGAATAAATAAATGAGGTAGTAGCCATCTTGACAGGTGAAGCTTGCTGAGAGTGTGTCAGATAATCCTCTGCTGAGACACATTTCTCCTTCAAATATGATTGGAATTGGGGCTTTTCTTTGTCTGTGTGACAGCCTTGCTGCACAGCATGAGATGTGGGAAGAGCACTGGAGAGTCGGCAGATCTGAGTTCCAATCCGAGCTCTGCCACTAGCTGGCTGTGTGAACTTGAGGAGCCTACCGCTGCATGGATGGCAACAGCTCATCCATTAGGTGAAAAGGTTAAACTAGATCATTAGGAGGGAGGAGAAAGAGGAGAAGAGGCAAAGGAAGAGGAGGAAAAGAAGAAAAAATTTCCACTTACCTAGTTTTTGATCTAATTTTCTGAGCACCACGCTATGTGGTTTACACACTTCATCCTTAAATCTCACAACAATACTTCCACAGCTGACTCTATGGATTTTTTCAGCTGTATGTTTTTATGATTCTCTGTTAATGTGAAAGCTCTAGGAATAGCATGGAATGGCAGAAGATGAAGGCAAAGCCTTCCTGTATGATAGGAGGTGATATTTTAAAACTTCGAGTCTGCCTCAACAGTGACCAAGGGCAGAAGTGGGGATTGGCACATGTTGTGGAAAAAATCAATTTCACTAGAGTACCATGATCAAATCATGGTAGCTGTGGTTTCAGTTCTTTCTCCTTTGTTGGTGCCCCTGAAGACTGCATTATGTCTAGGGCTGAAGCTGTAGCCTGTTCAGTATATGGCTCCCAGGTAATACTTAGTTTAAACTGAGTTGTTTCCCTGCTCTCTCTGTTCTATCAAAACTCAAGCCTTAGCCTAGCTTCCAAGCCATCACACAGCTTCCAGCCTTACCACCAGTCTTGTCCTTGCTCCTTCCTCACATGGCTTTTCTTCCCTTACCCTTGAATGTGTGCTCATTCTCTCCTGACTTCATACCTCCGTTCATCATGTACCTAGATTGACTCAACGCACAAGTAAAGAGATCCTTTATGGGCCAGGCATTGGACTGAGAGCTGGGAGTACAGAGAGAGGTCAATACTTAATTTAATGCCCCATATTTATGTGCCCTTAAAGAGGAAAGTGTAGGGTATGACTGGAGCCCAGAATATCTACATTCTAGATGATATAGATACTAATACCCTTTCTTCTACCCATCCTACTCTTACCTGTCCTTTAAATCCAAGCTCATGCCTACAGTAAGCCCCGACTCTACCCGAATGCTCGTCTGATGACCCATAGCTGACAACGCTTTCTCTAGTCTCAACAGGACTTAGAGTCTGCCTCACACAACTTGAACCCTTATTTTGTATTCTGTTGTTTGAACTATGCTGGGTGCTTTACACTCCTCATCCCCAAATCCTGCCGCAGCCCAACAATAGCTGTCTCATGGATCTTTCCAGCCCTTTGTTTCTATGATGGATCCTAACTTTAGTCTCTCTTCTCTTTTCTATTGCATAACCTTCTTCCTACCTTGTACATTTTTGTGGCTGAGTGGGCCATTGAACATCAAGAAGCTGTAATTATTATTACAATTACCCTACCTTAATAACTAACACCTTATAGCCCTTTACCACTGACAAAGCATCTCTAACTCCATTATCTCATTATTTCATACGACAACTTTATTATGTAAGTAGCACAGAAATTAGCATCCCTGCTTTACCAATGAGAAAATAAATTTTAAAGGAGCTAAGAAAACTATCTTGTACATATCATACAACAAAAGGTCATGAATAAGACCATGTTTTCCCTATGCTATGTCTGGGGAAAAAATATGTAAATAATTTACCCACTGTAAAATTTCTGATGGGAAAACTGTTCTCCTTGGTTGTGGTACTGCTAAGTACCTAGAGATCCTTAAAACCCTCTTTTGACATCAGTTGAAGTAATGTGGATTTACAGTGCTTCATCTCAACGGAGCTGAGTGGACCAAATAGCAGAAGTGTATAACCCTGCTTATCCTGGTATTTAAGGCCTTTCATGATTTCCTCTGCTGAACTACTTGCTACTGTACACATCTTTCTATTGTTATGCCTTCACACATGCTCTTTCCTCTTCTTGAGATGATACCCTGCATTCCCATCTCTACATCCTTGTCTAGATCCTACCACTCCTCAAGATGCAACTCAATTAAACTCCTTAAAAAGGCTGCTTCCCTCTCATCTCTCCCTGTTCATAGTCTGTCTGTGAGAAGTTAACGTCACCCCTACTGAATCCCCATAGCACATCTCCAGGCTTCCTCCCTTTCAATATAGATATTTATACACAATTGCCGTTTCCCTGCCCAAATGCCAAACTCTTTGATTTCAAGCATCTGTCTTGATTCATTTCTGTGCCCCCCATAAGATGTAGCCTATGCCTTCCACATAGAAGGTTCTCAAGAACATGTGTCCAATTATAATAAATAGAAGAATTATTATTAAAGGGGGCAACTTAAGTTGGGTGAGGACACCCAGCATGAATCTGAAATAGCTGAGAACAGGCCAAAAATTCAGGACTGTGTGCTGTGACCACTAGACTATTTTTCCATTCCGAATAGGACAATAGTGGTCATTATTTTTGTTGTCAGAGGTTCGTTCTCACACTCACACTGAGCCTTTGAAGTGAAATATCTCCTAGCACCACTGAGCTTGTTCTTCTGTTTGGAGGGATATTCAATAGAAAGTTATGAAGTCTCTGGTGAAGTGCTGCTCAGTTTATTCTCTAGAGATTTGGATTCTTTTGACCAACTCGATGTTTCAACAGCTTGAAAAATGAAGGAAAGAACCATGTCTGTCTAGACTGACCAGAAAGTAAAAACAAGGGGCACTTTGAAATCTGTGAATCTGACCACAACTGAGAGTTGTACTTAGTCCAAGTAACTGGAAAATCAGTTTCTTGGATTAGACAAATGCTTCCCTTAAGACTCTCAAACTGCTAGCTTTCTTCTTTTATAATTAATAGAAAATTATTACATTGACAGACAAGGGACTCCATAGTTGAGCCAATGGGAAAACTTGATGTTGAAACCAGGGGAAATAATTTAGCCCCAAATAGAGCTGTTAATACCAGGATGAAAGCAAACAAATGTGCTAATGATCTTCCCTGAGAATTGGACTGTGATGAATTTTGATGTATTTCCAGATGGAAAATATATCAGTTCTCTCTGGGCCGGGGGTTGGACACCAGAGCAAGAAAATGCTGAAATGGAAGTCAGCAGAAAGCACTCAGATCTCATTCCATTTTCTAGAGAATAAGAATGCAAAAGAGATAGATAATTCCCTTTCAAGGAACCAGAGCTGAGGGGTTGTAAGCACCCATGACAAGGTGAGGGGTCCTGATTTCCATAACAGGGACTGCCGTCACTCTGCTGGCTTATGAAATTGTGTGTGTGTTGGTTTCAAGATGCAGCACTGCCTTGTGCATTCAGTCGTCTCATCATCCAACAAATATTTATTGCCACACGCCCAGTTGTTTTCTAGGTGCTTTGGATACAGCAAAGAAGAGAGTCACTGATGTTGTAGAATTCCCATTCTAGTGGTGGGACGATGAATACATGCATAAATGTATGTATAAAATCAGATAGTTATCAGTGCTATGAAATGAAAAAAAAATCAGGGTAAGGGGAAAACAAGTGCCATGTGCCAGGGCACAATGGGGTTAGGTGTGTGGCTATATTCTATAGGTTGAATAGGGAAGGCCTCACAAATGAGGTGACATTTGAACAGGGACCCTAAAAACGTCATGAGAAAGACATGTGAATATTTGGATAAAGAGTGTTCCAGACAGAGGAAATAGCAAATGCAAAAGCTGTGAGATGTGCGAGTTCTTGGCAAGATAAAGAAAAGGCTAGGAAGCTAGCTCGGTTGAGGCGGGATCAGCAGAGGGGAGAGTGTAAGCCATGCAGTAAGACAGGGAGTGGGGCACATCCTGCAGGCTTGGTCTTCTTCTGAAGAAGACACGACTGTCCAAGTGCACCTCCCTGCAGTACATGGGGACACTTCTGAATCTATACTGGATTGCGAGGCAGCCCGCTCACTCTGCTGAAACTATACTGAAACTGGAATAGACAAGGAAAGAGAAACTGAGATCTGTTTGACAGAATATGGGTGGCAGCTTTCTTTTCAGGTGCGCTCTAGAATGACTTTGCGATTTCCACGATCTTTCCTCTCCACTGGCCATGTTTAGTCTCACCTCCAAACCACTGAGACATCTCCATCCTTCACAGCCTAGTTCAAGCAACCAGGAGACTATGGACACAGTTGAAACCGAATGGAATTTGGAGCCTCAAAACTTGGGTTCAAAAATCTGCCTCTGTAATATAGTAGTTGTCTGGCTTTCAGCCATTTAATTAACCTCTTGGAGTCTCAATTTTCTCATCAATAATAATAAAATATTCTTTTTTTCTTCTTCTTTTTTTTTTTGTGAGGAAGATCAGCCCTAAGCTAACATCCATGCCAATCCTCCTCTTTTTGCTGAGGAAGACCAGCCCTGAGCTAACATCTATTGCCAATCCTCCTCCTTTTTTTTCCCTTTTTCTCTCCAAAGCCCCAGTAGATAGTTGTATGTCATAGTCGCACATCCTTCTAGTTGCTGTATGTGGAACACCGCCTCAGCATGGCCGGACAAGTGGTGCATCGGTGTGCGCCCGGGATCCGAACCCCAGGCCGCCAGTAGCGGAGCACGCGCACTTAACCGCTAAGCCACGGGGCCGGCCCCCTAAAATATTCTTTAAGTGTATTAAGCAATTAAAGAATTGCTATTATCCAACGAGGGCAATTCTGTAATCAACAGCCAAAGAAACTGAGGCACAGGGGGTTAAGTAAGTAGCCCAAGTTTGCCACTACATGGGAGAACCAGAATTTGAGCCTGAGCAGCATGACATCAGGACTCATGCACTCAACCCTCTGCTCCCTTGCAGGATAGTGTGCCTGCTGAAAGAGATCATGCGGAGAAGCTACAGAGCACGAAGTAGGGACTCAATAATTACTAGTTCCTGACCATTTGTACTTTTTTGGTTACAAGTGACAGAGAAACTAACCCGAAATTACTTAAGCCAAAAGAAAGTTTGTTGACTCTTACAATTAAAATCTAGGCCCTAGATTCTAGGGGCATGCTGACTTCAGCTACTGGTCAATTTAGCTTTCAAACTGTTACCGTTATCCGTCTTTTGGCCCTGCTTGATTTATTGATTCTTTCTCAAGTTCCGTGTAGAGACCCAAGGAACAGCTTCAGTTCCACATTAGTCTAACACTTAATCCAGTGGAGGAGAGGGATCCATTTCCCTGGTAGTTAGGATAACCTTGTGTCCTGGCTTAGCCAGAACAGTCACACAGTCCAATATAAGAGAGGAGTCCACTTCCTTGTTATAGGGGGTGACCAAACATCCTGGATTGCACAGGACAGTCACCTTGTCCAAAGGAGGAGAGGAGTCACTTTCCCGATGGTTAGGGTAACTACACATCCTGGTTTGCCCAGAGAGTCCTCATTCATACCTGCCAGCCTTGCTTAGATATTAATTGCACCTCCACTCCCCCTCAGACATCTTCCAATTTGGACGGTAGCTTATATGGTCACTCTACTGATAGTCCAAAGAAAAATACTGAGACTTAGTTTCATTGGCCATTGCCTCAGATACAAAGTTTTCCCCTAAATCTCAAGAAGAATTTATTTAGCTGAGAGTGGGTAGTGATGGGTCCACCAAAGAAGAATAGAGGGACTGACATTCCAAGAAGTGGGGTGGTATAGTCTGGGTGGTCAAAGCCACAAATGTCCATTACAGTTCCCTTTTCTTCCTTTCTACTCTTTGGTATGATTTAGCAGTACATTGAGGGAGTTTGGGAGTTGGAAAAGCATGGGTTTGAATCTTGGCTCTGTTGCTTCCTCTAGCTCTGTGACCTCAGTCAGATTGTCTTCCTTTCTAAGCCCATTTCTTCACGTATAGCGAGAACTAGTTGTGTCTACCTATGTGGGTTATTATGAGGATTAAATAGGCTAGAGGACATAAAACATTTACCACAAAACTTCACATGTATAATTCAGTAAATCGATAGCTGTTGTTTTCCATGATGCCTAGAACAGATCTGAGCCCACCTCAGGTGGTGAGTAAAGACCTAGTGACCAGTGAGCAGGACAGGAAACAAAATAAAGGACCATGAACCTCACAGTGACTGTAGGGAGTCTCTGAGTAAGTTTAGTCAAGTTGCTTTCAATGATAATGAGACCTAGTGAGGAGGAAAAGGAACCTTAAAATTTGAAATTGAGTGAGGAGATTGTGATCCAGCTAAAACATTGGGAAACCACTGAGAAAATTCACTTTTTAGAACTACTGGGGAAATGAGATTATTAGCATTTAAAACAGTCAAAAATATTTATTTAATACCCATATTGGGGCAAATAATGAATAATTAATGCATCATACTTCCAAGAAATTTAGAATCTTGGATGGAGAAGAAAACTCATCTAGATGTACAGGGATGTTTACTACTTAATACAAATACATAGTGGATAAAGTAGAGAGTGATAAATGCCATCATCTTAAACAGAATAGTTCTTTAATTGGATGAAAAAAAGTTAGACCCAAGTGAAGTGCTATGACGGGTTAAATGAGGAAGAAATTCCTTCCAACGAGGGAGAGTAGGAGAGATCTGGGGATGTGGGGGGTCATTTGAATCAGATCTTGAAGTATAGCTGGATTTTGCACTTGGGGAAGATACAAAGGTGTTTGAGGCCTTGAACACTGCAGGCAAAATCCTGCCCTCGTGCTCTTGTTTCCTCCGCCTAGAATGCTTTCCCCAGGTATCCACAAGGCCTGATCCCTCAGTTCCTGGAGGCTTTTTTTTTTTTTTTTTGTGAGGAAGATCAGCTCTGAGCTAACATCTGCCAATCCTCCTCTTTTTGCCAAGGAATACTGGCCCTGGGCTAACATCCATGCCCATCTTCCTCCACTTTATATGGGACGCCTCCACAGCGTGTCTTGCCAAGCAGTGCGTCGGTGCGTGCCCGGGATCCGAACCGGCAAACCCCGGGCCGCCGCAGCAGAGCACACGCACTTAACCGCTTGCGCCACTGGGCTGGCCCCCTGAAGCCTTCTTTTTCAGAGGCTGCCTCTCTAGCTACCTATGTAAAATTATGACCCCGCCACTTTCCCTCTCTTCCCTGCTTTCATTTTCTCTTCAGCAGTTGCAACTCTCTAACCTGTTCTAAACTTTACTGGTTTAACTGGTCTATTATCTCTCTCCCCCACTAGAGTGCAAGCTCCACAGAGGCAGGAAGTTTTGTTTGTTTTGTTCACTGCTGTATCTCCGGCACCTGGAATAGTAGGCCTGACACATATTACGTGCTCATATTTTGTAAAAGGAAGGGAAGGAGAGTCTGGCTGAGGGGGTAGCATGAACCAAGGACAGTTGAATGTGGAAGTTTGTGCAGCAAACACAGTACTAGTGCAGGAGGACTTGAGTGTGTGTGTGGGCAGGGGTGAGAGGCATGAACAGGTAGAGGAAATTCAAGCAGGAAACACATGTTGGGGCCAGACCCTGGCGGACTTGAAGACTAGGCCACGGAACCCAGCTTTTATTCTGCATATCGTGGGAACTATCAAGGGCTTTCACTGGGAAATTTATATGAACAGAATTTTGTTTTAAGAGGATTCCTCTGACGGTGTTGTTTGTAGCAAGGGTAGGCATGGAGAGAAGCTAGAGATAAGAGCGCCAGCTAGGAGACCATGACAGAAAGCTACATAAAAGGCCACGGTGGCCTTAACCAAAGAGAAAGAGGTGGAAAATGGAGAGGACAAAGGGAGTCATGCAAGTGAAGGGGATACAAAGAGATAGAGTTAACAAGATTTGGTCCTATTAACAAAAAGGATGCTGGAAAATACGTACTGGCGGGATGACCTCTATGTGAACTGACTGATGTGACAACTGCTCTGACATTAGTAGTCAGAGCTGACAGTTGTTAGAGACGGAAGGTACCACTTTCTCCTTGAGAACAATTTCTTTACAAGCCAAATAATCTTTCTAAATCGTTTCTATTTATTTTACTCTATTTTTATTAGTTAACATAACACAATAACCATTTTAGTACCTGGAGACCTTGAGCTTTACCTTCCTCTGGGACATTTCTAGAGTGGCTGCTGAAAGTTAGACATGATGACGTCTCTGTCCCTGTGACCCGTTTTCTTTTTCACAAGCAATGCTCCCACTAAGAGGAAGTGCGTCTTTACACATTTGGAAGGAATGGTAGAGAGAAGAAAGAGAAGGATACAGGATTGTCCAAAATCAAAAGTAGGCAGCAAAAGAGATTTACTTCTGAAAAAGAAAGCTAAGAGTCCCTTCTCCCTTTCCAAACAGCTAAGAATTGCATTTTCAAGTGTTTCGAATTATTGCCCAGAATGTGTGTGTGTGTGTGTGTGTGTGTGTGTGTGTGTGTGTGTGTAGACATCTATACAAATAAGGCTGCCAAGGTTAGACATAGAGTCTGTACCCTATACACTTCAAGGAGCCCTATTCACGTAGAGTACAATGAGAGTGCTGCTTTCTGGAGTTGTGCAATGGATGGTTCTGCTTCCAAGAATGCAGAACACAGGAATGATTTGAGAGGTAGCTCTGCCCTTTCAAAGTCTCTCTCCCTCCCAGATCCTGCAGGACCTGCAGTTTGCCATTAGAGATTCATTTGTTTGGGCTACCATTCTCTAATCCATTAGTATCAATTAGTTCATCCAACGGATCTCTTCTGTGGCTGAAGGTTCCATGACTTTCTCAGAAAGCTTGGGAGATGGGGGCCTGAAAAGTATAAAACACTAAAGAGAGAGAATATGGGTAGGGTGGTTTCTGATAACAAAGTTGGTCTATTTCATACGTAGTTGACTCAAGGGCTGTTCTGCTCTGAGTCAATTAAATTGGAGTCAGATGGTCATGGGCCTTAAATGCTGAGCTAATCTAGGAAATAGGGAGCCACTAAAGGTTTGTAAGAAGAAAAATTTATGGAAATACAGATCAATTAAGCCTTCCCATCCACAAACATTAAATGCTGAAGTTACCCATGGACTCCTGCCTGGACATCTCTGAGGACATTCTCTTCCTGGTCTCTGTCCTTCCGTGCAGGCTGACTAACCCACATCAGCTCAATTCAACACACATTTACTGCACACATACAGTACTGCACAGTTACAAGTTTCAGAAACAGCTGCTAAAAAGTACTATTCTCTGGCTTCCTCTCTCATTTTGAATATTTTCTTTCATTTCCTCCCATTTGCGATGCCTTGGGTGACATTCCATCAGGAAGTAAACTTTCCAAGTACTGTCATGTTAGAGCCTTAGGAGAGAACTGATGTGGCCTAGAGTGTTAACAGGAGCGCTCTGTACGATGAGAAATGTATGTTTTCTTTACTCTGGCCAGATTTTTCTAGACCAGAAAGTGAAGGTTTCTTAAATATTAGCATGTAGTATATTTAACAAAGTGCTTACTGAAAATCCCACAAAATATGTCTCTCCTGCATATTTTTAAAGCACAGAGGCGCTCACCTTGGTTTGTGTAAGCATTCAGTGGTGCATGTTATACTTTATTTTGGCCGCTGTGATACATATCTGGAGGGTGGCTCTCTTTGGACTCCTGGAAAAGTTGGCAAACCGTACATGAAGCTGATCCAAGGATAGGGTGACTTGAGTGAGTTCTGTACGAGAGCCCTCACTGTCTGCTGTACAAACACATGTCTGCATTCACAGTCCAATTCATCATGCCCACTGGCAACTGAACCATCCTGGGTCAAGTTCTCATCATCTGTTGCTGGGACTATGAGTATAGCTCACCTTCTGTCTCCCTCATTCTAGGCTTTCCCACTCCCCTCTAGCCTCGATATTGCCTCTGTATTCTTAAACAAAATCAGACCTTGTCTCTTGTATTTTTAAAAGCCTCTGGTTTCTCTACAGGGCTGGTTGGCCGCAATACTTTTCATCAAGTGTCAGGCTGCCCCTTAGAGAGATACATCAAATGTGCATGAAGGCCTGACTGGGAAGGAGATAAGTGAGGTTTCAAAAGCCGTATTTAACATCACCAGTGCCTTGAATTCCTTTTGAAATTTTAAATAGTATTTATGGACTAAATGAGACTTTTGTTTATTAAAAGGGGGATAATGATCCTCAGAAAGAAATCCAAACTCGTTCTGTCATTCAAGGTCCTACACAGTGTGGTTCATGACTACCTTTCCAGAACAATCAGCTATCTTGGTATTGCTAGTTTCAGTACTTGACATTGATGATACTAATAAGAGTAGGGCTTTGAGAGACTTTTGTATCTCATTGTGGAGACAGATGCATAAACCTAATTTCAAGTGGTATGAGATGAGTTGTCACAGAGATATATACAAGGTGGAGTGGTGGAACAATGGAAGGGGTCAACAAATCTTCTTGGGAAGAAGTGTTGAAACTCTGGACCTGTATCACAAAGGGCTTGTAATAATCACCTCCTGGACATTGGAGGGAAGACCAACATAGGCAGCAAAAGATAATGTGCAATGCCTTTGAGGCATGAACCCACAGGGACATTGGGTGATTGTGCATTGGCTAGAATGGAAGATGAGGTAGAAGAGACAAGGAGTTATGGGGCTTTATACTGAAATTTATAGGGAGTTATAGGAGATTTTTAGGTGGAGAAAGGACATATAGATGAGTTTTTTAAATAAAAAATGAAACTATTAGAAATATAGAGCAAGACTGGTAGTGGTAGAAGATCAGTCAAAAAGCTATTCTAATACTACAGGCAAGAGATGGTAATGATGGACTAGGGCAGTGCAGGAAAGAAAGAGGTGGATTTGAGAGAGGTTTTGGATGAGGAATTGAAAGGACTTAGAGACCCCTTCTTATAGGGCCTGATGGAAAAGAGGAATTGAAGGTGGTACTCTGGTGTCCAACTGTGAACCCACGTAAATGGTGGTACCATTAGGCAGGATGGAGAATGCAATAAAAGGAGCAGATCTCAGCAGAAGGTAGGAGTTCTGCTTTGAACATGTCGAGTGTGAGGAGTCCTGTGGGACATTCATGTTGGCATGTGCAGTACAGAATCTGGAGCCTAGAAGGGATATCTTGGCTGGAGATATCAGTTGTGGGTGATGATGGAAGATATAGGTGTAAATATTATCCAGAGTGACATTTGCTATGAGATGAGATGAGGCCAAAGACAGAACTGCAAAGAATATCTGTATTAAAGTAAATTATTTTTTATATCAAAAACAAATTTTAATTCAAGAGATTAACTCTTTTTTTTCTATTGAAAAATTTAAAATACGTTATAAAAAGAATCACCATCTGAAATAGCTATACATAGAATTATGTGAGAGCTGCTGGGGCGTTTGTTCTTAAGTTGAAAGCAATACATCTAAGAAACAAAAAACAAAAAAGTGCCTTTGTTTCTCTGCAAGTAGCACGGTAGTGAGCTTGGTTTAGAACTGACTCTGTGTTCTTGCCATCCCTTCTTGGAAGCTAGTTTCTGTTCATTTCTATGCCACAAATTATTTTATCAACTCCAACATTCACAATTTTTCATGTTAGAATTGATGATGTGTGATAGTTTAATTAGCGGTAATCCTTTTCCTTAGTTGTACATAAAGTAATTGTGCATCTTACAGTCATTGGCCTGCTCGATTTGAAGTCCTGTGGTAATTGCTTTGTGCCTCCCACTTTTGGCAGCAGCAAGAGGCCCTTTGGAGTCAAGAAGGATGGAGTGAATCGGCCCGCTCTGCTCCATGCTGCCCTTCTCCACCTGACCAGACTTAGTGGTCTTCCATGAGGTGGTAAATGGAGGGGCCACGGCCCCCTCATGAAAAGCAA
Source organism: Diceros bicornis minor (assembly GCF_020826845.1). Taxonomy (NCBI): domain Eukaryota; kingdom Metazoa; phylum Chordata; class Mammalia; order Perissodactyla; family Rhinocerotidae; genus Diceros; species Diceros bicornis. The sequence continues at coordinate 33,037,592 of NC_080742.1, forward strand.
AGAACAGGCAGCAGGGGCTCAGGCCAGGCACTCAGACCCTCTTATCCTGGGATTTTGCAGGCCCTGACAGAGCAGGGGAAAGCGAGAACCCATTGACCTCGTAAAACACAAGCCCTTCTCTTCACAGAGGGCCGCCTGCGTCGCTGAGGGTTCTGGTTGCAAGCAGCAGGCACCAAGTCCAGTGGGATTTATTGGAGGAAATCTGGTGCTGACACCACCTCTAGTGAGATTTATTGGAAGGAAATCTGGTGTTCACAGAATCAGCAGGAGGCAGAAGGAACAGGCTTGAGAAAGGACAAAGACCAAGGGAACTCAGACCGTGGACCTCTGGAACAATCTGGCCAGCATGCTGGCCACTGCTGCTACTATGGCATGTTACCCAAAATGAATCCTAACTGTCCTCTTGGCTTTGCCTCCTATTTCCAAAGACAGAGCCCCGGTTAGGAGCATCCAGTCTGACTGCCCAGATCCTACCTGTGTCTGGTCACCAGGAGACAGAGAGCAGGAAAATGGCTCTCCTTGGGCTTCAGGAGAAGAAAGTAGGGTCCAGCATGTCACCTATACAACAGTACTACAAGGGGAATACCCCTCAGACAGAAAGGGGTTTTGATACTGTATTGCCAAACAGTGACAAACGTTCACTGCACTCCCTTTCCAATGTCTCAAATTTGTGAGACCATGACAGCAGGTCAATAGGCAGAGGACTGTGGCATATTCAAATTGACTAAACTGGCTTCATTCTGATCCACAGACTGGTAGAGGAAACTAACCCTTCCGGAGCTCATACAGAGGTCAGGCCTGGTGCTAAGTGTGTTCTATGTGATTGCTGCCGAACATGCACTTATTCATTCTTAGACCTTCAGAAAATCTGAAGGAAGGAGCATAGTGGTTACCAAAGACTTTTCCAACTAGAGGGAATGAATACAGCAAATGCAGACAGCAGAATTTGGGTGCTAAATAAAATAATGTGTCTAAAAGATGCCATTGTTTGAAATTAGCCCCTTGGCCTGACAGGTAATTAACTTCTGCCACGAGCCTAATTTCTTGTGTGGACCTGGTACAGGAAACCATACATGGGTGGTAATTTTTTTTTTTTTCCTCCAATCTCAGAGGAAATGTAACCGGGTATGAACTAGTGGCACAACTCATATATCAGTAGTCTGTAGCGGGTCTACATAAATCCTTTTCTTTAAAGTTATTTAACTGGTTTGAAAATGGTTTCAACAGAAGTAATTCCAATTGCACCAGAAAGGAAACCAGAGTCTTAAAGAAAAATATACTCTCTTTGCTGAGCAAGGCAAACATCTCAGTATGCGGAGAAACAAACCAGTCTCTTGTGTTTTATTTCCTTTACAAATCCACTGAAAGACTTACTTTATGTCTTTAAAAGGCTGATAGACAAAGAATTCTGTGGCCGCTAAAAATTAATGCCTACAACTGGTTTGTAACCACTTTAAAAGGGCAGGTACTATTTTTTAAATTTGTTTCTCTGTCATTCACAGTATCTCATTATGGGATTTTGTACATATTATAAACACAATAAATATTTGTCAAGATTTTTAAAAAAGAAAACTCATTGAAAACATATTCTCTGGGGAAGGATTTTCTATTTAAAGAATTAGATAACCTGCTATTTTCCCACATACTTCATGCATAAACATGCACACTGCTATCACGAACCTGGCCCTTTTTATAGCCGAGCCCTTATAAAATAATTTTTTTCCAATAAGCTCTAATGGTAATTTCTGTCATGATGTTGCTTTTTGACTCTTCCAGGAATAAATGTTTAAAATAAAAACCTGTATACTGTATCTGTGAAAGGTGAGAACTTGATACTATTTAAAGCGGACTAATTCAAGTCATTTGGTGAAACCTACTTCATTTTGAGAACCAGATGGCATGAATGTACAAACTAGGTGGCTCTGATAAGAGCACAATTGTTTTCCATAGTGGAACTGATAGTAAATTAATTTAGACCTTGACTCGTTCCACCCCTTGTATCCACAGAATGCGATGGAAGAATCTATTTGTTATTAGTCTTCCTTCCCAAAGATCTTCATGTGGCTCGTTTCCTTCATTCATTGAAGTTTTTTCTCAAATGTCACCTCACTGTGGCCTTTCCTGACCACTCTATTCTAAATTTCAACTCTTTCTCCTCTTACGAGAATGCCCAATTCCTGCTCTGGCTTTCTATTTCCCCATAGCACTTATCTGACACAGAATATGTTCCATTTATTTATTTGTTTGCCGTTGTCTCCTCTAACTCAAATGGAACCTCCATGAGCAAAGAGACTTTTTTGTCTGTCCTGTGCCCTGTTGTATGCCCAGCCCCTGGCACACGGTAAATATTCAATAAGTATTTGTTGACATAAAAGTTAAGGCAACGTTTGTTTGCAGTTACAAGTATTCGCAACTCCCTTGGTGGTTTAAGAAACAATTTCACATCAATTATTTTATTTTGTTATTCTTACGACAACATTGTGTTTTAAGAAAGGATTATTATCCCAGTGCAGCAGATGAGGAAACAGAGCCTCAGAGAGTTTCTGTGAATTGTGTAAAATCAAGATGCTAGCAGACGGTAGACTCTAGCCTGGAACCCAGATCAGTTACTTTCCTTGCTGTGCTGCTCCCACCCACATTGTGAATCCGTCTGGCCAGAGGAATTAATGCTTTGTATTAAGCACTGCTGGTCAGGTCTCAGGGCAGTGGATTCCAAAATGTAGATAAGTACAGAATTTGGATGTAGCATGTATATTCTTGGTAAGTTAAACAATCCGTATGTATAGCTCTCCAGGATGTGAAACCTAACTTCTCTTCAGCTGAGCCTCACATGTGCTCACCTCTTGGAAGTAGAAGAGTGATCCATTTTGAGTCCATGCTATGTCAACCTCAAAGAGCTTCCACACACCCCTCCGTACACTACCATTGAACATCACACCTGCTTGTACCTTAGGCCTTTCTCCATGGCATTTCTGTTTCATGTCATACTGTGGGTAGGGAGGAAGTACCCATAATGGTTAAAGATCATAGACCCAAAAGCAGGCAGAACCAGACAGAACTTGAAGCTCAACGTGGTTGGGAATTTTTTTGGGGAAAATAACTGTCTTCTCATCTATAAAACTAGGCTAATGGTAACAAGTTCTGATAAATAAATTAAATTATACAAGTAAAGCATTCATCACTGCCTTAGATATTATTGTGTTATATCTCCTGTATCTCTTCTACTAGATTGTAAGATTGTAGGCGGTCAGGTGCTTCACTGGCTTTATTAGTTTGCTAGGGCTACCGTAACGAAGTACCACAAACAAGGTGGTTTAAACTATAGGAATTGAAGTCTCACGGTTCTGAAAGCTAGAATTCCGATGTCAAGGTGTCGGCAGGGTTGGTTCTTTCTGAAGGCTGGGGATGTGAGGAAGAATCTGTTCTGTGTCTCTTCCTTAGCTTCTGGTAGTTTACTGGCAGTCTTGAGCATCCTTGGCTTGTGGAATCATCCCCCCAGTCTTTGCCTTCATCTTCATATGGCGTTCTCCCTGTGTGTGAGTGTGTGTCTAGATTTCCCCTTTTAGGACACCAGTCATATTGAATTAATGCCCACCCTTCTCCAGTATGACCTCATCTTAACTAATTACATCTGCAATAACTCCAATAATAACTGCAATAATTTCCAAATAGTGTCACATTCTGAGGTAGTGGGGGTTAGGACTTCAACATATGAATTTGTCAGAGGGGACACAATTCAAACCATAACATGGGCCTCATCACCTTTGTATTTACTTGTATTTAGTAAGTGTCAGGGCATGGCTGCTGAACCCGTTAGATTTAATGAAACATCTCTAGAAGGTTCAGAAATGGAGCCACTTCCCAGCAGATTAGTGGCCTTTTGAAAATTGCCTCTCCATCCAAGGTTTACCAGAAGGGGAAACCTCTCCAGCTAGTGCCTCATTGGGCTTAGTGTTAGGACTTTGGATCAGGACTTTCCAAGCAGGTTTTTAATGGGTAGATAGCAGTTATATCTTTATATGTGGATAAGGAGTTAGATGTGTTATTTAAAACTTAACATTTTAAAGGTATATTTCTCTAAAACTCTGGGTAGCTCAGTGTTCTTTTCAAAATTTTAAGTGCAGCTTTTTACCTCATAGGTATATGTTAATAATAAATGTTTGAATGTGTTAATAATAAATGACAATTCTCCTTAAAGGTGTTTTAAAGTCTTACCAATATGTATATAGTGTGGTTATAAAGTAACCAGGTTGGTTCCACAATCTACACACATGCATATAAAGTACTGAATTTTAATGAAAATTCATATTTAAAAAATTTTAATATCTAAATTACAATGTTATACTTTATACGTCCATATTTTTTAAATTAATATTCCTTCCACAAATCACTGGCTTAATATAGTCAAAACTTCTGGAGTTGCTTTTCAGGCTATACATATTTATTTGGGCATTTAGGTATGCATTTATAATACATTCTCTAAGTGGTTGGTGCTGAAATTTTGAGTTGATGTAAATTTCAGGGTTTATTGTGATGGAAATGGGACTATCCATAGAGCTTGAGATCTTATAGAAGTCTGTAAATATTTGTTGAATGAATGAATGCATCAATGAATGTATGGAGAGGAAGGAAATGAAGTTATTTCTTTTAAACTTCATTTGAACGAATGAAACCAATAACCTACAGTGAATATAATACTTAAGAGCAAAGGTAATATATTTAAAAATTGTGAAAGCAAGTTTTCATTTTTTAGATCATTTTATTTCTGTAAGTTGAATTTTCTTGTGACACCTTGACTCTGCCTTACGTCTACATTGTGACTGATGATTTCAAATGCTGTGCAATGAAAGGGGCCTCTAAGAAAGGCAGATTGAGAGCAGAGAGAGAGGGAGCACACGTTTGCACAGGGCAGGAAGGGCACTCTGACATCTGGCAGTGGTAGCCAACTGGGTCCATTTCTTCCTGCTCATTAAATTTACATTAGTGCATGAGCTGCTCTGAAGGTGTAAATGCCATCTCGGGTTGGTTGCTCTCTCCCTGGCCAATGGCAATGACTTTTGGGGCCCAATCCCTGGTTGTTTACTTGCCAATGGCATTTGACCTGGGGTCAGACCTGTATTTAACCCTTTCCTGTGGGTCAAAAACAAATTAATTTGGTGAGAATTAACTTGGAAACGAGTCGTCTGTACAGCAGGTGTCCCCTGTGGAGAATGTGCCCCAGGTGGAAACATTTTAAGATCTGTTCCTGGGCCATCTCCGAAGAAGCTTCAGAGGTCAGAGTGGCAATTCCAAGACATCCCATGTGGTGAGGGCCTGAGGTGGATGCAGCAGGTGCCGACTCCAGGCAGGTTTCTCAGCAACTTGGGGAGACTTTCAAAGAGGCCCCTTTTGGAGATAATTTATTCATATATTCATGAACATATATCTTGGGCATTCGTTGTGGGCTGATTTACTTAGAAGTTGCCCTAAATGATTGGAACTTTACCCTTTGCCCCTACCTCCCACCATCAACCAAAGACTTTGATTTGAAGCAAAGAAAATGCATTTTTCTCTTTCTTTTTTGTAGATGATGAGGAAGATGAAGAAATGGTGGAACCTAAAGTTGGCAACGATTCAGAACTGGAAAATGAAGACAAAAAACAGGAGGTGAAGGAAGGTACGGTGAGGAAGATAAATTGTCATCATTTTATTGTTTTGGGTTTTTTTTACCAACATAAGGGACTATAGGGGTAAGTAAAAATTAAATGTACACTCCCTATATGGAAGGTTTTTTATGATTGTTTAATACATTACATTTAGCAACATAAACTGTAATCTCCAAAGCAAGAGTCACTTATTTTTTGACTGTAGAAACAAATAAAATATAAACCATCCACAATTCCAGCAACAAGTCCAGTCATGATTCCAGTAAAATTATTACTAAATAGTGATAAAATAAGATGCTTGTTATCAATTGTCATGTTATCTGGTTCACTCCATCATATATTCTCAACGATAACAGTAAAGGAAAGGAGCAGATGTAATTATTTTGTCAATAAATTCTGAAGTTTATTCATGTGATCTACATAGAAACATTAACAGTGACGATTGTTAACTGTATTGTTAAAAGTTTTCTTTCACAACTCTGCCTGAATAAGGAGAAGCAATCTTTACATGTTCCAGTGATAATAATGACTAACATTTATTAAGGGCTTGCTGCGTCCTTGGCTTTCTCCTAAGCACTCTAGAGATATTGTCTCCTGCTCACAACATCCTTTTGAACCAGATACTGTTATTTTCCCTATTTCATAGATAAAGAACTAGAAAGAGAGAGGTTTGAAATCTTACCCAAGGATGCGTAATGTGTAAGTACATGAGCCAGGATTTGTAGTTGACTCCAAGCCAGTACATTTCACCATGATGCTATCCTCCTGTAATAGTACTGGGTCTCAAAAATAAGAAAGCAAAAAAGAAAAGAAAGAGAAAGACCAGAAATACTGCAGGTGATGTTTCCCTAAAAACCTCATTTTGTGTCCCTTTGAGATTCTCAGCCTATGGAGACAAAAGAGAATTTTGAAATTGTCATTCTTACTGACAAATGGAGTGCCAGTGAGAATGGAATGTAGATTAAAAAGATACTTCCATATTTCCTACTGTGTCCCAAATAGAGATCAATGTAACTCTAACTAGAAGCTCATTTGATTTTTGCATGTTAAACATGCCTGTAGCTCTGGCACAGCGCATGGCGCATAGTTGTCACTGGGGACTTAGTAGGAATGGGTACATGTTGGTCATATGTACTCACTTCAACCTGCTCAGGCATTGAGCGAGGTTGACAGCTGTCAAGTTCTGGGGTATGACTGAGGGCAGGGAATAGATTCAGCATCTTTAACAGGGGCATCCACAGAAGGTACAAGAGTTACTCTTTCCAAGAGATTCTAAATGGATTTGATTGAAGAGATTTCATATTTAAAGTTCTGATAAGAACATATTTTTTTTAAAAAGCTGGTGAGTAGAATATCATTAATACAGGCATAGCAAGAGACAAAATAAGTCAGGATTTATTAAAACACTCTTTTCTTCCTTTTGCAAAATGTCCTTAAGATGTACTGGGTGATAAGGAGCCAAGGTATCTTTTGTGAGTCTTTGCACAGATTTCCTCCTGCCCACAACCCCAATCTCCAAATCGTGTTCTCTGGCAAAGCATTGCGACCTCCTTCTTAAGTTCTGAGTAAAAACACCCTCCAGTTTTAACTGTTACTTGTGCTTCATGGAACTGATTAAAGTCCTGTTAAAAGTCAAAAAGAAGTTTGAAAGTACATTTCCTGTTACTGCCGGCTGTGTGCCTTATTAATGGCTTTTCTGCAAATTAGCACATAATGGGTTAAAAGCATGTTTATGTTGGCATCAAACTCTCTCTAGCTTTTTTTCTAAGCAAGACAGTATTTTGCAAACTTTTTAAAGAATCTCCAGCAGATATAATCGTGGCGCCATTCACACGGCTGCATGGTGGTTAGGGCTGTGTCAGCACTTCCATTAGGAACCCTGAGTTTCAGGGATTTATTACTCAGCCATAAAAATTCGCTCTGGGCTGAAACTTGACATACACAGTTTCAAACCAGGGAACACATTTTTGAGAAATCTGGCCTTTTTTGGAGTTTAAAAAAAAAAAAGTGGTGAGAGGGAGATGGGAAAAAAATCTGCTCACGAGCTTTTGACATTTTTGCCCATGTGACATCAAAATGCATTAAACAGTAAAGAAATACGGGTTTGATTTATTACTATTTTCACCCTTTTTTTCCGCAACAGAGTAGGGAAAAACAGCAGGTACGTTTTAGCTTTTAATCAAATTTTAGGAAATTTCTCTATGTGAGTATCCTAGTATCTTCATGTCTGGAGATTTAAAACAACAGAATTGGAAACCTAACTCTTGTAAATGCGCATTAACTCAGAAACTTCACATTAACTTCAGAGAAGGATATCCTTCTTTATTAGTTTGGTTTGGTTTTCCTGCTGTTGTTTATGAACTGAGTTCACTGTAAAATTCCCTTAAGAGCCACTGTCCCTATTTAATCTGATTTAATATTTAAGCTACGTGGGTTTACTTATTTATTTTTTATCTTTTAGACTGAAAAATATTTTACAAGTGTAATTTTTGATATTGAAATTTAAAGCTACATCATTGAAACAAGGCAAGACATTTCTGACGTAGATATTTTAAAAATAACTTTTAACCTAAAAATGAAATTGTAAAATACTCAATGTAAATTGTGAATTTCATTATGAATTTTACATTTTTACGGTGGAAAAAAAGTCCCCCAAACCCTAGAAACCAAAAGATATAGTATTACTAAATAGGGTAAATTAAAAAGAAACTGAAAAAGTAGACATTAAGGTCAATATGAAAACTCAAGGAGGCATAACAAATAGGATAGAATCATCATGAAAGACACATCAAAAAGTATTTTCATATACAAAACCAAGAGAAATGAACATTTCTATAATAAAAAGAATAAAAAGTAGACCCTAAAATAAAATTTATGACTAGAGTTTAATTTTGCAGGCCACGAATTCATGAAATTAGGCAGTCTTCTAAACTTTGAATTTCATGAATTTAGTATGTTGTTTTCATATTTGTTTTGCAAGCTAAATATAACTGTTCAGTTAAATTTTGGTAAGTCTGAAAATTGTCTTGTTATTTGGATCATATGTAAGTCATATCCATGTTTTCTGCTTTTCATAATGAATTTTTATTTTTATAAAAAGGTTGTTTTAAGTGCATAAAATACTGTTAGCTCCTGGCAGAAATATTCCATGTTTTGTGTTGCAAAAATAAACAAACCTGCTATAATAGCATTTTCTGCTTAACTTGTAAGAAAAATCAAAAATTATCAATGCCCATGTTTTGCTCTGATATGCCTTTTGCTATTAAATTAATTCCTACCTTTTTATACAGTGAACATGTTGAAAATAATTCATTAGGTTCCAGGGATAGGAAAATGCTGCAGAAACAGATATTTCGGGGGAATTTGGGGTCTCTCCTGGAGTAATACAATTCTGATTCAAATTGTTTATGCTTGTATTTTGAACCCTGTGGATTCCATTAATCAACCAATTTTCTTTCATGAAATATGATGTGTGGAGACGTTTTATCTCTGAACACAGCTTTTGGTTGTGGTTCCTGGATACTCCGTTATGCTTTCGTTACATTGTAACAACACTTATCAATTTAAAGATTTTTAAATGGGGGAGGTTTGGGGGTTTTATCAAAAACAATTCTTTCCCTATTTAACTCCTAAGTTGAATATTGTTTATGACTTTAAAAGAGTACTTGTCTGCACATGCATCTTATTATTTTGTGCTAACAAATCATGTCATTTGATCCCTGTTAGACATCAAAGCCTAATATAAAATGTATCCTTTGTTTTGCTTCAGTAGCAATTTAATTTCAAGCCAAATATTGTATTGTCAAACATAATATCTGGAGAGGCTACTGCCTCACCTTCCTGAACTTGGCCTCTGCAAATACACTTTGATCAGCCATTTATGTTTCTCTTAGAGAAGAAGTTGTGTCTTGAAAGCTGAGATCAAAGTGACAATAAGCTACAGAGAAGAAAAAATTACAGAAAATTACACAGATACTATTTTTTATTCAAGGTAATGGACCTGTAAGGAAAGATACAGGTGAAATAGAAGTAGCTCAAAAAGATAAACAGAGAATAGAAAAGATATTTTTTAATATCATAAAAAAGGAATAAAGGGCAAAAAATCTTATTTCTCTGCTTAATTTCAAGAGTAGCTCAAGTTATCCATCAACAGTGACAAGGCTGAATGTGGATTTTAAAATAAGACATTCTTTTTGGCCCTATAGTATCCTTGTTTAGTGAAGTTTATTTATTTATGTAACAGTCCTAACCAAAACAAAGTGAACCTTGCGTTTTGTAGGGTTTTTTTTTTTTCCTTTTCCCTAGTTACATTTAGTAGTTTTACTCTTTTCTTGAACTTACATAAGGGTGAAAAAATTCAAATGCCTCATTTATGGGGGTTTTAGAAAGTAGACCAATAAATTACTCCTTAGTTGCTAATTATTGAATTCTTAACTATTTGCCCAGTATATTTATTTTGAGCCTTTAAACAAGACTTAAAGATTAGGTATCATTACTCCATTTTATAGATAAAACTGCTGCTTTGAAAACTTTAATTGATTGAAGAATCAAAGCCAGCAAATGGCGGAGTAAATGTTGGATTCCAGGTTGGTTTTGTAGAGTTCTTCTTGTGATTTACGGTCTACACATTGCCCGCTTCATCATCTCTCAAACTGGTATCCGGTCAACATTGCTCAGCAGATGTTGGTGAAGGTTCTTGGAGAGTCCCAATACACACGGGCATATTTAGGGCTCTGGAGACGTTAGCAGCAAAGAAATATTTCTAACTAAATTTAGAGCTGCTAGAAACTACAGAGTGAACTGTTTTTGGAGACGATCTTCTTGCTGTAGTAGATGAATCACGTTTGTTATAATATTACCTGGAGAGTGTTTCTCAAGGTGCGAACCAACTACATTATAATCATTCTAGTTTCTTGTACAAATACAGATTCTGGAGTCACTCCAGACCACCTGCATCATGTTCTGGGGCAGGGAAGGGGAGGCTAGAAGGGGAGAGACATTATGAACATTAAAAGCTTGAAATCAAGGGTTGGCCCTGTGCCCTAGTGGTTAAATTCGGTGCGCTCCACTTCAGCAGCTCGAGTTCGGTTCCCAGGCATGGACCTACACCGCTTGTCAGCAGCCGTGCTGTGGTGGCGACCCACATACAAGATAGAGGAAGATTAGCACAGATGTTAGCTCAGGGCGCATATTTCTCAAGCAAAAGGAGGAGGATTGGCAATGGATGTTAGCTCAGGGCCAGTCTTCTTCAGCAAAAAAAAAAAAAAAACTTGAGATCTATTGCCATGGCTCTGCAAGAGGGCTTCTTGACAGTTCAGATTTCTCAGGACAATGGCTTTAAGATACCATTAATCAAATCAAATAACACTTCCCTAAAATGTACCGCAGGTGACTACACCTAAATGATTCCTCGGACTATGTGGCCAGATAGAAATCAGTCCTGGTTGTGGGGATGGTCCTGGAAGTGTTTGGGAAAGCCTGTGGGTGAGTGATGCCACCAGAGACCCCACCTGGGCTTGTAATGCACGACCCTCCTCCTGGAGCTTAAACTTCGGGAGCTTCTGGTCCTGCTGAAAGAGTCATCAATCAAACGTTTATTGAAGGCTCTCTGCACAAGAATAGAACTGGCGTTCCCGAAGAACCACAAACGTTCGGCTGGCAGTTTCTGCCCTTGAGGGTTTCTCAGCCAGGGGAGTCCCTAATCCTTTCTCTATAGTTTCATGTAACCCCTGCTACTGAAGGAACAGTTTGTGTAACCTAATCATGACTCTCAGGTGAGCTGACTCTCAGACACTATGACACACTGCTGGTTAAGCCTCATGTTCAAACAAATCTTCAAATTTAGTTTGATAAAATTAATCATGCTAGAAAAATAAGGTATAAAAACTGTTGTGAGGTATCTTATAGAAGACATGTTCCATGTGTTTGGTTAAAAGCAGAAGATATCTTGGGAGAAAGCAGGTTTGGAAGGACATGTTTCAGTTTTTGAGTGGAATCTATATAACAATAAGTCAGCCTTACCAACTAACCATCTAAAATAAAATGAGTGTATCCAGTAGAAAGAAGAAAGTTGCTGTCTGGATCATTTTATAGATAACTCTTAATCATTTAATATGTGCAGCTTTATAATAGTGTCTAATATACATAGTTTTATAGATGTCTCTGGTATGTACTATTTGAGCTGTTTTTCAAGTTCAGTTCTAAAGAAAATAACTTTCAGAACTGATTGCTAAAAATCACCAATCTAGTTTCGTTTGTAATCTTTGTCAACTCTTCAAAGTAGTAATTAGTCCAGATACGAAATCTTTTTGTAAAACTGGCAGTGGAGACATCTTCAGAAACCTTTGGTGTGAATTTGGGAGTAATTTGGAATCGATATTCACAATGGTTTATTTCACTGTGTCTTATCGTACATTTGTTAAGTAGTATCATTCCAGAGTTGGATTCCTCCTGAAATGTTTAATTGTTTTTTTTTTTTCTTTCCTAACAATCTCTTTTACATAAAAAGCCCCTCCAAGGGAGCTGACAGAGGAAGAAAAACAGCAGATCCTTCATTCAGAGGAATTTCTCATCTTTTTTGATCGGACGATACGAGTAATTGAGAGAGCACTGGCAGAAGACTCCGACATCTTCTTTGACTATAGTGGTCGAGAGTTAGAGGAAAAAGATGGGTTAGTTTCTTGTGTGCATTTTTTTTAAAAAAAATACTGTGATAAGTTATCTGGTGATTCTAAATTCATTTATGTATTGGCTAGGCAAACCCCAAACTAACAAATCAGAGGAGAATGAAATTCCAGGGTTGATCTTTTTGAACAGCTTTGACTAAGGGCTTTGGTTATAACTTCTGTCTTAGAGTTTCCCTGTAATTATCATGCGCTTCCGTGAAATGCTTTTGAACTTGATATCTGGGGAACAGTCCAGGTGATGGAGACCGGCAGAGTCATGTACATTGTCCTCTGAGAAAACATTCTTATAAGCAGCGTAAGGAGATTTGTGTTATATCCAATAGGTATATTTTTGATGTCTAAGCAAACAGGAAGCTGAAGAAAATAAACATGAGATATGGGAGACCTTAACTGATGTGGGAGACAGAGAACAGACACTGAAAACTTTTTCCTCTTTTGATACCGTAAGATTATGCGTATATGCCTTTTAGGAAATGCATGTGCAGGAATATATTTACAGCTGAAACAAAAATAACTAATCAATAAAAGCAAATGACCCCAAATGACCTCAATGACCTTCTCTGTGTAGTAAAAGGCAGTGGCTGTCAGCCATCGTCATGGGGAAAATAGGAGACGCTGGATGAGCTTTGTTAAGATATAGATACAGCGAGGTTTTAGCCACAGATTTCTTTTGGCCAAAAGCAATATGAAAAGGTGAGATCACCTGCCTTTTTCATCACACCTGACTTTTTCCAGTTTCTAAAATTCAAATACGTTCTCAAAGGTCAAAGTATCATCACTGAGGACACTCAAAGGAACATAACAGAGGCTCTAAAAACAGTTTCAAAAGGGAGCTCTGAAAATGTTCTAAACAGTTGACAGCATCATTAGATTGCTTTGAAAAGACAATAATATTTTGAATATATATGTTATGAGATGTTTGTTTTCTTTTAAAAAGCCATTGCTCTATGGCTCAGGTGATTTTCTGGGTCCTGTTTCCCTCTGGGTGCCTGGCCCAGTGTTATCCTGGGTTCCTGGTAGTTACTTGGGTGCATGTACCTCTTGCCTGAGTTTGCAATGGTGGAGCTGAGGAAGGGTTAGCAGGGAAAAACAAGTCATAATAAGTCAGCTGATTAGAGCCCAAGTAAATAGTTTGAAGCCAAGTCACCTAGTCCAAACAGGAGCTGTATAAGACAAGTGATGCAGGGTGCAAGCCAATGGAATGAAGCAAATGAACGGAAAAAAAGGTGAGTGTGGAGGAATTCCTGAACTGAAGCCTGAGAAAGTTAGGCAGCTTTTCATGCAGATCCAAAAGCTGCTGGCACAGAACAAGCATTACTCAATTTAAACACTCAGTCTTGTGGAGCAAATGCATGACGAGTGCAGAGTTCTTCGAAGGAGGTTTTGTGGCCAGTTGAATATCAGCCAAGTAAACACTGGCCAAAATGTAATCCTCCTAGATTGGTCTGTGTTTTGGTCTATGTTAAGCATCTAATACATTTGGTGAATCCCCCACTCTCCACCATGCCTGTCTTATGGTACAACTTATCACTTGCTATTGAGCAGGGAGGCAACCACTACAGTCAATCAGAAATTACAGGTAAATAAAAATGTGCATATCATTTCTGGTCTAAGGCTAGATGAGGTGGTATTAATATCGAAAAATCTCCAAGTGCTCCCTTGATAGCTGGGAGATTTCTAGTAAACTCTGCTTCAAGATAGAGCTTAGGAGGGGGAGGAGAATGCTTTAGGCTGGTCAAGATGAGAACCTGAAACAAATTGACAATTCATACCAGGCTTGGAACAACACGTGGAAACCTTTTCTGTGCCAGGTTAGAGAGACCCTTTCATAAAGGAGACCATCATTAGTTCGGTTATTCATGATCAGTGTGTGCTATCTAAATTGATGCTTTGGCTTCAGAGAGTATTATGTACCATGCTCTAGCCATTTCATTCTTTCAATATGAGCAGCAGAGATAAAGCCCCATTCTGAAGCATCATATTTGTCTTTGGTGTTTAAACCCTCTTAGGGATGTCCAGGCTGGAGCCAACCTTTCTTTCAATCGTCAGTTCTATGATGAGCATTGGTCCAAGCATCGAGTAGTCACTTGTATGGACTGGTCTCTCCAGGTAAGAATTATTGCTGGGATGGGATAAACTGGGCTTGTGTTTTCATGGCATTTGAGTAAAAAATAAGAGATTTGCTCCACTACTTTGGATATATTCACTAACCTACAATTTTCTTCTATGCCTGTTGGCTTTCTCTCTCATTTTACTGAGGCTTCAGTTTATATTTTGTGCTCTGTTATTCATATACATTGAGTACTCACTGTGTGCTAGATACCAGACAAGAAGCCAGGCCATTCTGTCCATGGAACTGCTCATTAAGGTCACCTGTCATTTCCCACTTGTCAAATTCTATGAATATTTTTAAGCTTTCATCTTCCCTGACCTCTCTTTGTCATCTGCCTTAGTTGACTTCCTTGTACTTCTGAAAACAATATCCTGGGGCTGGCCCAGTGGTGCAGTGTTTAAGTGCATGCACTCCGCTTCGGTGGCCCGGGGTTCACAGGTTCAGATCCTGGGTGCGCACCGACGCACCACTTGTCAAGCCATGCTGTGGCGGCATCCCATATAAAGTAGAGGAAGATGGGCACGGATGTTAACCCAAGGGCCAATCTTCCTCAGCAAAAAAGAAGAGGATTGACATCGAATGTTAGCTCAGGGCTGATCTTCCTCACAAAAAATAAAAAATAAAAATAAAAACAATATCCTTCCATTGAGTTCCACAACTCTACTCTCTGCTAGTTCTCAGGCTTCTCCAAGACTTCTTTTCCCTCTGTAACCTTTGGGATCCTGGTGGTCACGCCCTTAACCTTTACTCTTCTTCCCGACATGCTCTCTGTGGGAGATCTCTTCCACTGCTATGGATTCAACCACCATGTGGGCAGCCTGTTTATATCTCCCACCCAATATCCCTCCTGACTTCCACTTTACGCACCAGATAGATTCACTCAGATGCCCCAGAGAATCTCAAACTAATCACTAACTCATTATTTCCACATATCCAAAATCGTTTTTTGCCTACTGCATTCTCTATATGGTAAAGCCATAGCAGTATACCCAAGGGCCTAAAGCAGAACTTTCATTACTAATGTTAGCAGCTTCCTCTCCCTTATCTCCCAGACCTAATCTGTCACCAAGACTGTCCATTTAGGGGCCGGCCCCGTGGCTTAGCGGTTAAGTGTGCGCGCTCCGCTACTGGCAGCCCAGGGTTCGGATCCCGGGCGCGCACCGAGGCACCGCTTGTCAGGCCATGCTGAGGCCGCATCCCACATACACCAACTAGAAGGATGTGCAACTGTGACATATAACTATCTGCTGGGGCTTTGGGGGAAAAAAAAAAAGGAGGAGGATTGGCCATAGATGTTAGCTCAGAGCCAGTCTTCCTCATCAAAAAGAGGAGGATTAGCATGGATGCTAGCTCAGGGCTTATCTTCCTCACAAAAAAAAAAAAAAGACTGTCCATTTATCCACTCATATATTCATCATCTTACATCTTTAATATTATTAACCTTCTAACTGGTCTTTCTCCATCCACACTTGTCAACTTATAGTTTTCCCTCTGGACATCTTGCCAAATAATCTTTCTAAAATGCAAATCTGATCACTTTACTCCATGGATTAAAAATCCTCATTGCCTGTAAGAAAAAGTCTAAACTCTTTAGTGGGGCGTTCAGAGTGAAAGCAGGTAAATTTACCAAAAGCCAATTTGCTGAATGGCCAACTCAATTAGTTGACAATTTACCCAGCACTGAGCAGTTAAATAATGTGCACAAAGGCACACAGCCTAGTTGTGGTGAGGCCAGAATTTGAACCCAGGTCGTCTGACCCCCAAGCCCATGTTCTTGATGACCATGCTATGTTCCCTCCTGCAATGACAATGATATAATAGCAATGAGCGAAATAGGAATGGTTAGTCCTGGGCAATTATGCACAGCATGATTTCTGCTTTCTTGTAGTCTATGCTTTTATTGGGAATAATAATCATGGCTAGCTTTTAATTTGTGTTTCTTATATGCTAAGCACTGTGCCAGTTGCTCTAGAGGCATTACCTTATTTCACCCTCATGGCATCCGCTTTTACTGCTTCCATTTTATAGCTGAAGAAATTGAGGCTCAGAGAAGCGAAGTAACTTGCTAAAGATCAGCTAGGATGTGGTAGAATGGGGATTTGAACCCAAGACTTTCAGCACTTCAAGGCATTTCTCTTCACCACTGCCTCCCACAAAGGGCTTTTGAATCTGGAACCAAGAGAGGTTATAAGTGCTGAATGATGTGGGCAGATAGCAAGTGCTTTCAGAGTTCAGTGGGGTCGAGATCTGTCTCTGGTCAGACAGGGCTTCTCAGAAGACTGAGATTTAGACCAACGGAGGGGAGAACTGTGTGTTCTAGGTAGAGCAGTAAAACAGATGATGTGAAGGGCCCCATGTAATCCTAATGGAGAACAAGAGAACTGAAGAGGAATGTAATCTCCCACAACTGGACTGTCATCAGCCACCAAGTGGGCGAGTGTTCTCTCCTCTTGAATCTCCTTTTACATGCAAACAACAGAGCACGCAGTTCATGATCGTGCAGAGACTAATATAAGCAGGGTTTGCCCAGCCTCTTCCCGCCAGTCTGTGGGTGGTCTGTGAGCACACTTGGGTGTATACACAGAAATCAGATCCAAGCCTGAGGAAACACTTAGCTTGGCTTGTTCACTTGTTCAGACTTTGGCAATTACACAGGAACCTTATCTGACGCATTCCTCGGAGGCACTTTTACTGTATTCCTGGGTCGGCTGATAATGCTCCCTGAGGAGGCGGCAGGGCCGGCATCAGTGGGACTGGTCCCTGCCTGGCCTCAGCTTGTGATGGGCCATATTGCCCATGGATGGATTTGTTTCCACACAGGGTTTTGTGTGATGTTTTTGTGCAGGAAGTAAAACTGTAAAGGGCAGAAACTCCCCCATGGAGAGACCACATTTATTTTTCCCCAGTTTTGTGTAACGTGTGCATCTACACTGTGGGGAAGAGGTTTACAATCCCGAAAAGTGTATTTTATATGGAGTATGAGAAAAAGGAATTGGAACCCTCAGCTCCTACATCATAACACTTTTTTGAGATTCAAAGGGCCAACTTTACATGCTTATGGGATGAGGAGACTTCCTGAATGGATCTAGATTCAATCTAATTTTATTAAGAAAGAAGAGAAGGATAAAGGTACAGTCTTGGAGTCTAGTAGTGACGTTGTATGCCCAGGATAATTACCTGAGTGGAACAGAGTGGAAATGAGGGGGAAAAAAGGAAGAGACTGTAAGGTTTCTGCATAGCTTTTCTTTATCTCCTGGGCTTCTTAAACAAGAATACTTTAACTTTTCGATATTTGCAAAATATCCACCAACCATTATTCCCTGGAAGAAATTTGGACACTAAGGGAATGATGTCAACTTTGTTATTCATTGAACATTGTGTAGGAGAGTGGATCAATAATGCTATCCATATACCACATTACAGATTTTCCAGACTTGCGCAAAACCAGACTCATGATCTCGCTTCTACCATATACACTCCTCTCACATATAGATTGCATCCTCCAACCTTGCACTCATCCAAGACACAAACCCAAGTAATCTCTGACAGCTCACCTCGTTGCCAAATTGAATCAAATTTACAGAAGCAACAAGATTCCCACTGACGCCAATTCAAATTCACTAACATGAGGATTTGACGTCTACTTTATGTCATGCCCTCTACTTCTTGCTCATATTAGGAAATAGCTTCATAACTGGTCTTCCTATCTCAAGTCTCTACACTGGTGATTCATTATAAGTACTTTTACCAGATTAATATTTGTACAGATTATTTATATGCTCTCAATATCACCTTGGGCAAGTTGCCTGACTTCTCTTCGCTTAAATTTCCTCATTCATAAAGTGATGATAATACCTAGCTCACATGTTTACTGTGAATACTAAGTGAGCTAATGTATTTAAAGCACTTAGCATTTAAGAAGAATCTAGTACATAAAAAGTATTCAGTAAATGTGACATAGCAGTGAGAGTAGTAGTAGCAGTAGTTGCAGAGTATGACTCCTGTCATCCCCAGAGTAGAGTCTAAAATCATTAGCCTGTACTCAGTGACTTCTGTGAGGATGCCCTGAGGCATTTCCAGCCCTTTCTTCCTCTTTACCTCTTCACATAACCTGCCTCCCAGCCAAATGCTACAACCTGATGTCTCCTGAACATGTTCTTCTACACTGTGTTAGGTAAGAAAACTTTACCTCTGGTTAGCTTAAGCAAAAAGGGGAATTTATTGGAGAGCCACTAGTGTACATAGGGAATCCATAGAAAAGATGAGGAACTGGGACTCAGCAAGAGTAGAAATCTGGGCAACTTGAGGGACCTCACCAATAGGATCTGTCATAACCTGACTCATTTGCCAGCCCATGGGTTCTGGGTCTTAGTTCAAAATTTAGAGTAGCCAGCTTAGAGAATGTGATTTGCCCAGCTGGGTCAAGTATCAACCCTGCAATGAATTAACTGTCCCTGGGAAGATGGGAGAATCGCTGTGAAACAGGCAGATGCCCAAGAGAAATCTCCTGCACCCATACTTGTACACTTGTCCATACTCTCCTCTGTCTTCTCTCCTAATAACCTACCCATTTGGCAAGGCCCAACTGAAGTCTCATTTCTTCTCAAAAGTCCTTTGCAATTTCTCTCCCTGCCACACGCCATTCCAACTAAAATGGTTATCTTCTCCTCTGTACTTCTATAGAACCTTGCATATACCTCCATCTTAGCACATATCACGTTCTGCTTTTATGTTTGTGTTATAGTTCTTCATACGTGTGTCTTACCTCACTCTACTAAAGGGTGAGTTCCTATCAAGCAAAGCCTGTTATTATTGACATTCTTATTCCACATTTCACCTGGGGCAATGCCTAACGTATGCATAGGAGGCACTTGACATGTGCCACAGTGGACTGGAAGGAACGTGGCCTTTGAAGCCACACAGACTTCAAGCAAGGTTCTCACTTCATTTATTAGCAACAAAACTCAGAAGAAGTTACTTACCAGGGACTCTGGCTTCTTCGTCTCTAGGAATGGGAAAACCATTGCCTACTTTAGAGGATTGCAAGGACTACATGAGGTAACACATTACCCAGCTCAGTGTCTGGCATACAATGGGCACATAAAACATGTTGGTTCCTTCCTCTCCAATAAATGTCAGATTCTATTTCTCTATAAGAACAAATAACTTGAGAGCAGATCTGGTAATTTCTGGGTAAAATTCTAGTAAAATTCTCCTAGGTTAAATATTGGATAATCCAGCCCCATGAATAATCACCAGTTTCATTATTGTTCATATTCTTTTTAAAATCATAAGTTTAACATTTAAGGTTTAAATAATTCTTCAGAGATTTACTTTTATTGGAGAGTAAGAAAATACAACTAGTTATGTTCAAACAAACAACGGAAAAAGACATACTAGAGGAGACTTCAAAATCAGAGAAACTTGTGTGAGATTCGAGTTAAATCAGTATCTTTAGGACTTATGATCCCAGTTATAGAAATTACACCATTTCACTGTCATTTCAGTGGTATTTTATTAAAACTCTCCCTGTTTTCTAAAGGAGTTTTAAAGGCAGATAATTTAAAATATTTTTTTAGTGTAAAAAAGAAAAGCTACAAGTAGGAGTCAACAATGAGACCCAGATGTGAAGCTGTGGGATATTATTCCAGACACATCTGGCTGCTCATTGGCCACTATGGTAGTAGTGTTGATGTTTATAAAGTTGCCTTTTCACATGTGACATAGTTAAGCTTCACATGGACAGTCTGGAGACTTCTGTGTTTATCTGGTTGTTAGTTTCTTTGAATGGGCTTTGAATCAAAGGCCTTTGATTCAGCCACTGAGGAGTGTTTTCTAATAAAGAACGATTACTTCTCCTGGTGGCCACATTCATGTGTATCGTTGTAGGCTTATCCTTCTGCATCAACCAGCAAGTTGTAACTCTCTGCAGCTTTCTAAAGTTGAGGGAACTGAAAGAATGAATAAAGCCGCGTAGAAGACTTAGATTTAATTATTTTTGATAGAAAAAAGTTGATATTCAAATTTATAAGGTCAATCTTCTGTTAAATATATACACAGCATAGTGAAAAATAAGGAAAAATTAAATTATCTATGAGCAAAGAGTGATATGATTTGCCATAATCCCGATGCTATTTTTAATGGGACTGCCTTAAGGGAATCCTATGTAGAAATGGCATTTTCATGAAATGTATTCTAACTCATCAATACTTCCCACAAGGCTGATCCTCAGTTTGTTTAACAACACACAGCACAGGGGCCGCCCCGTGGCTTAGCGGTTAAGTGCGCGCGCTCCGCTGCTGGCGGCCCGGGTTCGGATCCCGGGCGTGCACCGACGCACTGCTTCTCCGGCCATGCTGAGGCCGCGTTCCACATACAGCAACTAGAAGGATGTGCAGCTATGACATACAACTATCTACTGGGGCTTTGGGAGAAAAAAATGAAAAAATAACACACAGCACAGAGTTCACATAGGGTGTATTTCCACTCAAGGTAGAGTCCTTGTTATTTTACTGGTTGTGTTTCTCGCACTTATGCCTTTAATTGTTGGCTTTATTCAACAACAAAGGATTAAATATAAGTTCTTTCCACTGAGCAAAAAGTTACTAAAATTAAAAAAACATTTGTAATTCAACATATTTTAGCATAAGTTTATCATGTACTAGGAGTTACTAGACGCTAAATTCAGAGATCAGTAACAACGGGTCCCTACACTCAAAGAGCTTACAAACTAGTAAGAGACATAGGTGGGAAAAACCATAATACAATTTGACAAGTGCTTGAGAAGGGGGACACACATAATGCCAAGGGAACCAATGAGAGGCAAGGAGGGGTGATGGATGATTAGTTAGGATTGTCTGGAGGACTTGATGCTTGCATTGAGTCTTAGAATGAGTTAATGATGTAAACAACGCAGAAGAGGCATTCCTATGAGAATGAGTATCAGACTTATAAGCACAGACGCTGTACCTATGAACCTTAGAACTAGTCCAGTGAGCCTGGGTCATAAGGTGTGGGGGTGGGAGGAGGGAGGGAAAGCTATAGGAGCTTAAGCAGAGGAGGAAGAAAATGACAGATCATAAAGGATCCTATATGACCTGTATTTTATCTTGAAAGTAATGATAAGCCATTAAACTGTTTTAAGCAGAGGAATGACTTAGCCAAATGTATGTTTTATAAAGCGTATTGACAAAAAATGGAGAGTGGAATAGGTGAGGGTAGGGACTTGTCAGCCTGGAAGCAGGAAACCATTTAGGAAGCTGTTGCCTTCATTCAGACAAGAAATTAGTTTAGGAGGCTCTCATCTTAAGAATGGAAAGAAAACATGCATTTGAAAAGTATTGAGGAAGAAGTGAAACACGGTACATGAGATGAGAAGGAGGAAGGAGTGAAAATGAATGTGGAGTGTCTGGCCTGGGCAGCTAGGGGAATGTGAGTGAAAGGCACCAAAAGAGGAAACGCTGGAAGAGTAGTAGGTTTTTGTAGAAGGCAATAAGCTCATTTTCCTATGCATTGTATCTGATGTGTCTATGGACAGCCCTGAGAAGTCCCCAGTAGGCAGTCAGCTCTAAGATCTGCAGCTCAGAGAGAAATCTAGCCTAGAGATATAGATTTGAATATTGTCAACATATTAATGCTTATTAAAGCCATTGGAGTAGATGAGATCACCCAGGCAGAACGTGTAGACAGAGACAAAAAAGAGGGCAGACAACAGCCCCCCTTGGAATATGTAATAGAAGGACAACCTGTAGGGACTGAAAAAGAGTGGTCAGGAAGAAAATCAGAAGAGAAAGATGTAATGGAAGCCAATATAGGAGAAAGGAACAAGTAGCCCAAATGTCAGATAATACAGAGAGGTCCAGCCATGTGTACAGTTTGGTAGTTTTTGGTGACTACAGCAAGCACATGTGGAACTTTGGAGGCAGAAACCGGATTGCAGGAGGTTGAGTCAGTAGTTGGTATTGAATATGCCACAACTTAAAAAGAAAATGCCATTTAAAGCATGTAATATAGCATGTGTCTGTAGGAATAGGAAAGTTTTCTTTCTGTTGTCATCTTGGCGTAATCCATCCTTGTGACCTCTTCCATTCAGTACCCCGAGCTGATGGTCGCTTCCTACAACAACAATGAAGATGCTCCCCATGAACCGGATGGAGTGGCCTTGGTTTGGAACATGAAGTTTAAGAAAACCACACCAGAGTATGTCTTCCACTGTCAGGTAGGAGTCAGCATAGTAAAAATAACTTACGTCTCCTACTAGACCAAATATAGTTCATGCTGCCTTGCGTCTTATGTGGAGAGGAAGAACCGAGTTTAAAAATGGAATTGTTGACAATTTTGGAAAATTCCCCCACAGTAACCTAATGTTTTGGGAAAGCGGCAACCCTCTCCAAACAGTTAGGGAGCCTGGTTGGGGACTGTGTGTCATTTTCTTTCTATTTAAAACAGCCCCCATGAGGATGAGTTTATAAAGACCTCGCACTTATGAAGAAATCCTGGTGTACCACTTCCTCTGCTTAGCAGCAACATGTGCTTGCCACCCACGTGGACATCCTCAGAGCAGTACCATTTCAAGTGCCCTCCTCTCTGAATTGCAGTTCAATAGGATTTCGCCAATTTTAAATTTACGGGTGCCATCTTGCTTACAGATAATATTTTTGTAGCCGGTTTAGGGGAATACTTATCATGAATCCTTCTTGAATTGTTGAGAAATATAGATGCTGTTACAGTTTGCCAGTGCAGAGATCATTTCAAATCGTTTTGGATCTTTTACTCCATGTGTCTGCTGCACGTTTGTCTTCTCTTCCATTCAACACAATACACAAATTTTGTTACACTTGCACACATTTGGCTTTGCTCCGTTGACATGACTCTGCCTAAATAATAGGCCTCAGCAGTGGCCAATACACCAACCCCTTTATTAATGCCCCTATCCTGTGATTATGCACAGGAAAATGCAAAACAAACATTCCAGTTCAAGGTTTCACTTCCTCAAATATTATGATTCAGAGGTACTGAGTGGCAGATTACTCCAAATACAAATAAATCAGTTGAAGAGGGTGGGTAAACCTGTTGATATTTGGAAGCTTAGTGCCATTTTATATCCAAGAGCAGAGTATCTTTTTGAACTAAAATATGTTTAGACTTTAGAACATTATCAGATATAATTTGAGGAATAGGAGCTGCTGGAATAAAAGTCTCAGCTTCAACCTGATTGAGTAACCTCTAACTGGCCATGTTTTTCTAATTTGCTATCTTAAAAACAACAAGAAGTCTAGGCCTACATAGTAAATAACCTTTATTTTTTGAACTTTTGAAATAAGAACAGTTTTTTCTTTCTTTTTTTTAAGGTTATCAAATTTGTCTGTTTGATACGCTCTTTCTATAAACATAGAAGCACAAAATCCTAATTTTGTTCAGTTATAAGAGGTTTGCTGAATTACCAGGAAAATACTAAAAGGATTATAGCATAAGCAGAAGCACATTTTTGAAAAACAGTACCATTTAAACTATTTTGATATTACAGAAAGCATATCTTGAATTTTAAAAAATATAAGGTAACATATTATATTGTTTTAGTCAATGTACATGATGTTAATCATAATTAAATTTTTTCATTATATTAACTGACTATAGGTGGCCTGTGACAATAACAATTTGGTAATGTGCTTAATATTCACAACATTGCATAGTGAACAGGTCAGTAGCACTGTAATAAGGCTGAGTGAAGAAGCAAATTCCCAAGGTCTTCGGAATTAACTGAAATTTTTAAATTACCTGTTTTATCACACAATAGTTTATACCAGTACTGATTGAAAAGAGGATCATTGCTTTCCTCTCCTGGTATCTTTGGGATTGATTTACTAAAGATTTCACCAACAAGCATTTAATTTCATTTTTAGTCTCTCCCTTAAATGATCCAATGTATGTATTTTAGAGAAAATATGCTCCTGATTTTAAAAAAAGTCAGAAGTACTCTGAATATCCTACCAGAAGATGCTGATTAAAATATCTCTGTATCTTCCAAATTCCTACTACTACCTTCACTTCATCTGGTGACCAGAAACAAATGCGGGTTCTAAACTGTACCTAGCATTCTCACAGAGAAAACTGAGAATTCTAATACTTTTAAACTTTGGGGTTAATTAAATGACATGTACAAAAGACCATGAAGACTCTGAGACTCTAGGTATCAAATAAAAGCCACTCAATTTCACCACACACATATTCAAAGATATTGAAAATCATGACGGTGCTACTCAGATATAAATAATAAGGAGTTCCTATAAAGGACCCTTAATATTTATGAAAAACACATTTAGAAAATCTTATGAAAACCTGAATTGCTGAATACCACTATAGTACCTAGTTTCTGTTATTAAATTATTTCTCTTAAACTGATCTAACTGTAGGGGATGGAATGTTTCACCAGCTTTGGGAAGGTGAAAAGGGAAAGAACTTTGAGCCCTCTCCAGAGAGGAGGAAAGGGAAGAAGTCGGCACAGCAAAAGTAATTATGAAGCCCTTCTGAGAACCCCTGGCGTATTAGTCAGGGTTTTCTAGAGAAATAGAACCAATAGCATAGAGAGAGAGAGCCAGAGAGAGAGAGACAGAGACAAAGAGAGATTTAGAATTGATACTTCTTCAGGAAGCCTGTCTTTGCTCTTAAGGCCTTCAACTGATTGGATGAGGCCCATCCACATTATCAAGGATAATCGCTTTTACTCAAAGTCTACTGATTTAAACGTTAATCACATCTAAAAAATACCCTCACACCAACATTTGGACTTGTATTTGACCAAAAAACTAGGTACCCTATCTTAGCCAAGTTGACACATAAAATTAACCATCATACCTATATTTCACCTCAGAGCAATCCAGAAAACCAATATCTTTCACAATTCCTAAAGGCCTACTAATTTCAGATCACTTTGGGCTAATAAACAAATATACCTAGAGTGGTCAACTTTGAAATTATTAGATATTAAGTGAATGGGAGCTTTCGTAAGAGGTGAGGAAAAAAAACAGTAATTTGAGGTCATGGGGAATGTCTCTGTGACACTGAATCTATGAAAAAAAAAGATACTAACATGTATTGAGAATCTATTCATTACATTCATTGTCATAGGTCCTATAACCCCCCAGATGAGAAACTGTGGCGTGGAGAAGTCATGAGACTAGGGCAGGAGCCTATGACTAGCAAAGCCAGGTTTGCAGTCAGCTCCGAAGCCCATTTGGTGTCTCATGCTGCAGTAGTAGGGGATCCAGCAGGTAACACCACGCAGGTGTGTGGCATGACGAGGGATTGGGGTAGGAGTGAAGAGAGAAAACATGGAACAGAGCTGTGTTTTCCATCTTGGCTGATCATTGCAATCACCTGGGCAACTTTAAGAATTACTGATGCCTGCATTCTACCCACGGAGATTCTGATTTAATTAGTCTAGGCTGCAGCCTGGGCATTTTGAAACACTCCTAAGTGGTTTGAATATGCAGTAATAGTTGCAACCCACTGGAATGTAGAGGAGAGATGCAGAAAGGGGATGATAAGGTGACAAAACTAATCAGCTTCTTTATTTGGAAATGGGGGACTTTTCTTTTTGTCCCACAATTCCCTTTTCCTCTTTGGCCCAAACTAGAGTGGCATTTCTTGCTTTGGTTACTCTGATGCTGATCTCCTACCTGACCCTGTTTGAGAAATTTCCTAACCAACTCCCCTGCCCCTTCCCACTCCACCTCTGCCCACCCCCCCCACACACACTCATTTTCTCTAGCCCACTCATTGCTGGGATCTGCTTTTGTGGTGGGCGGTCAGAAGACCCAGAGTTGTTTTTCCAGGAGTGAGCTGAAGACCACGTTGAACATGACATAGGGACACTGTGCATTGGAGAGTACCATTTGGGATAGTGAGATAGTTACACACTTGCCACAGTTGGTATCCACAAAGTTAGGATAAAAGCCCAGTAAATATCAATGGCTGCCAAAAGAAAACAAAAGTGCTGTAATACTGAGTATGGCTGAGCTGATGAGAGACCAAACCAGGGGTAACTAGGGCAGCAAGGGAAGTCACAGATGAATTAGTGGATGAAGGTTAGGTGGAGGGGAAAAATAATAAGGGTGGTTTGGTTAAGATACACTGAACTCTAATAACTATAGATAACTACATTTGTCTGTTGTTTTACATTTTCCCAGCATTTCTGCCTTCACGATCTCATTGATCCTTACACCAGGGAAGCAGAAAAGATGTTATTATTCTCCTTTTCCAATTGAGAGATTTTGCACTTTAGGGGTTCCCCGGCTAGTGAGCAGTAGGACCAATACTGGATCCAATGCTCATTCTGGATCTATGTCATGCCATCTCCTAGGCTGCATTCTACAGCAATGGGACAATGTGGGGCATGATAGCAAAGGCTGTACAGTTCATTGAAGGTATATTTTTGGTGGCCTGCCATTTATAAGATGTTGGTTAGACCTATCCTAGGGATGGCTGTCCTTACCATCTTCCAAACCTAAAGGAGAATTTGGAGAGCCCACAGAATTAAAATAATGAGAAAATATTATGAGAAAAACCAAGACCCTCCCCCCCCACCATTCACTGACCTATTACTTTCCTTCTGCTTCCTTTCTGATCTTTGGTAAAGCTTATTTATTACCACTGGTCCCTCTTAGACACTATCTCACTGAGATAAGGCAGTTTGAATGTGTTTCCACGTTCTCCTGTGATTTTCCAATAATTTCAAAATTAGACAGTTTGCTTAGTCCAAACCTCTTTCCTGTGGATAGGGAGAAACAACAAATGCCTTATGATGATTCTACTTTTATCATGTTGGAATAATCGCATTAGCCATCATTTCTTGCTGATCTCTGTAGATTCTTCATGTTTTTCAGAAGTGTATAATCGCAAATAAATTCAGTGGCTCAGAAAAGTATCATTTCCGGCACTAGAAGGCAAAGGCACAAGAAACAGACATTGAGTTCAGTGTTCTTTAGCAAAGACTGACAGACTTTTAGCCTAATCATAAAAATATTGCAGTATGAAGGCTTGTTTCTCTCTTAAGAATAGCAAGGCCAAATACCTTCTACTTCCACGGGCAGTTTCATGTCTTTACTAAACTGAATTTTTAGTGTGGGCTCTGGTCCTGCATTTTCTATTTTCATTTCAATAAGAGCTGTCCATACTTGGAAAATATTGGTGGACTCTGCATAGAAATCAGCCACTCAGCCCCACCACACAATCTGGCAGCGCTCCTGCTGTCTTCTGTAGTGGCTTCCACACACTGTCATTAGATTATGCCTTCTGACCACCCTGCGTTGCTTACCCTGGTGTGGTCTTTCTCTTTTAAATGGAATGAATAGAATCAGAAAAATATATCTTAGAATTATCTGCATTGAGGTAAGTGGAAAAGCTATATTTAGAGGCTTGGCTTGGTCAGAGGTTTTTTTTTTTTTTAACTTTTATTTTTTCCTGATTTAGTTTCTTTGTTCTTAGCATTCTCTTTTTAAGGATTATATGACAATGACCTGAAACTGATGATGACCTAAAACCCTCACTATTTCAGGGGGAAAGTAGAATGTGAAGTGGGGTGATACCAGCTAACCTCATTTGTTCCAGTGTTTAAAATCTTCAGTTGACTTTTTTCTTATGAGTATCTTCACTTCTAGTTAAGAGTCCATAAAGGTTACAGATGAGAATGCAGCTCACAGCTTTAGCCATCCAGCGTTTGGTTCTGCATGAGGTTCCCGCTGACCTTGAAGAGAGTTCCGCCCATGAGAAGTGATGGTAGCACAGGAGGGAATGTGGGCTGGTGGTTAGGAGAAGGGACGGAAAGTCAGGACTTGCAGCTCCGCTCCAGCTGATCACACTGCAACGTGACGTCGGGGTTGTCGAGGCTTTGCTGTCGAGTCGTGGAAAGAAGACTTCCTCCAGTCCCTGGTGGAACTGTGGGGTTTATTGCAATAAACTTGATTTCTTCTCCCATCAATTTTTGTCCCTCCCCCAGCCCAGATTGTGGGCCATAATCCAAATCAACCAAACAGTGATGGACACAAAGACATAAATTAATTTAAGTGCATTTTCCAAGCTATATTATGACCAGAGAAGTGTTAGAATTTGACTTAAGGATTTTTATTTTATTTTATTTTAATTAAAGGAAAGGTAGCTTTTTTTATGGCCTGGCTGATAAAAGAAAAGACAGGCATTTTCTAAGCTTTTCTCTTGGATGTGGCAAGGAGTGGTTACTCAGTAGAAGTCAAAAAAGAGAAGGAGATGAAAGAAAAGAAAGTTCTTTGACAACTAGGACTACATATTCAAAATGAGTTCCTGGGATGACCAAATGAAAGCACAATATAGGTGCTTAGTAGTTGAAAAACAGAGTCCATGGAGAAGAACACGCTGACTAATATAAGTAAGACCCAAGAGTTTTCAAATGCAATCCTGGATGTACTGCAGGCTGGAGAAAGCCAGAAGAGGAAACTCAACCATTGTTGCATAGATTGTGATACACATTTCCAAGTGTACAATTATGGAAAATTAAAGAATACATATGACATAAAAGTAAGATTAAGCTCTTATATAAAAGATGCAAATTATATGGATCAGACAAGAGGAACAGCAGCACAGCAGTGCTATTTTGTGCCTTTAGGAAAAGACATAAGAGAGTTTAAATGTGCATGCTGAAATGAAATGCAGACATTTGGAAACACTTCTTTTCTGCCAATTGAGTATGACTGGTCCGACAATCAAGGCTTGAGCTAGACACTGATTCTTGTTAAATCAAACAGCAAGAACTTCTTTTTCTGTTTTGGCCCAGGAAGCTGGAAGCAGAGAAACTGCCTTGCCAGCTTTGATTCTTTATCTGCCCTCTTTCTGGAATCGTCTCCAAAAAGTAACACAAGAAGAAGCAGAATTGATCAGTGGGATTCATCTGGGGAAATTAGAATTATCAGCAGGATTATAGCAAACAGATTGTGTCATAGACAATTCCTCATCTGAAAATAGCAGTGAAGGACACTGTATACCTTACAAGTGACCAAATGAGCTATTTGATGCAGAAGATGCCATGAGAATACACCTTCAAACAAATCGCTTTTAAATTGTTTTCTTTGTCTTGCCATGTCATATTGCAAGTGATCAAGCTGAGGTTTAATATTACAAAAAACTATCTCACACTCACTAGCATTTGCTCTGCCCCATTAATGTGCACATATATTGGAGGCACAAAACCTCTCAACACTGAAGATTTTATTTAGTTCCCTAAATGCCCTTCCCTGTTCTTCTAATGCCCTGTGCTCAGACTGTCTGACCTGGGCTCTCTGCAGTTGTGCTTCATCAAGGAATTGCCCCAGGAATTATTGATGCTGGGCAATGAGAACCAGATGGCAAAATGACCAGGTTTTCTGGCCTGTCACTCCTCTTGTCCTCACCACCCTGCCACCCAGCCATTCACTGAGGTCAGAGAAGCTTTGGTCTAACAGAAATGGGTGTTCTCAGGGGTCTGGGCTGAATACTGATGGGGTTCTACTTACCACTTAGGATTACTATGAGGATAAAAGAGATAATTATATAGGTGTATTAGTCTGCTCAGGATGCCATAACAAAAGAGTGTAGACTGCGTGGCTTAAACAACACAAAATAATTTTCCCACAGTTCTAGAGACTGGTAAGTCCAAGATGGAGGTGCCAGCCATTCTGGTTTCTGGTGAGGACTATCTTCCTGGCTTGCAGAAAACTGTCTTCTAGATAAGGTCCTCGCATGGCAGAGAGAGACAGAGAGCAAGCTCTTCTGGTGTTAATACCATCATGAGGGCCCACCCTCATGACTTCATCTAAACCTAATTATCTCCCAAAGGCTCCATCTCCAATTACCGTCACATTGGGGTTAGGGCTTCAACATATGAATTTGGGGGGGACATAATTCAGTCCATAGCAATAGGTGAACGTGCCTTGAAAGGATAAAAGTATTCTCTTTACATTTGGTAGTTTCACTATTATTGCATGATAGTCACATGGGAAGAAGCTTAAACCTTGGCATTCTTATTTTTTTTGCTTGAATATATTCCTAAAGAAATTTCACCTAACTTAGATTCATTAATTCACTCATTCATTTATTCATTAATTCAGCAGATATTTATGGGGTTCCAACCATGACCAGGTCCTCATAGCAACAATTGACTGGAGCTGAGAAGAGGCTGTCCCCTCTCCACAAGAACTCTTCAGTTTGCCCCAATCCCCACCATGCCCTGTTTTCTATCACCTGGCCAGCTTCTCTCAGGTTGGTCAGATCCCTTTGTGTACTTTTTATATACAAATGCCAAGTGAGAGGGAACCTGAGACAATTCCAAACTTCTCTCACCCCAACTATTTCAGCATTTGTTTCATAACTAAATGATGATGAGATAGTTACTGAGTCTTGGGAGGCAGTTTAGCACATGGTGGTTAGGAGTGGGCTATAGGGTCATACAGCCTGGTATTATAATTTAGGTCCCACCACTTAGAAGCTCTGTGACCTTGGGCAAGTCATACATGAGAGTAGAATAGTAAATGAGTGCATATAAAGGACTTAGTGTCAGGCACAGAGTAAGTACCCAGTGAATGTCAGATACAATTATTAACTAACATGCAGGAATGAAATTCAAAATATGGAACAATCTATATGGCACTGTCCAAAAAGCATGGCTGTGGGCTCCCCTTTGTGTCAGGCATTGCATCTTTAGCTGCTAAATGGGGGAGGTGGTGACTGAGGGATATGGGAGGGAGGGACTAAGATGGCTGGGAGCCGGGAAGCACTGGAAGACCATGGGGGAAAGTATCTTACCAACAAGTACAAAATGATCTCAATATTTTAATAACTGGTAATGTGATTTGTGGACACATCTTGAATATCATCCCTGCTACTCTGCTTCCGCCACGTGCTAGGTACAGATACATTTGCTTCCTTGGGTTAATTACTCGCACTGCTTGCCTCAAGCGCAGGCTTCGTAAAGGAACCCTCTGGTCTCTACATAGCTGATATGGCTGCACTGAAGTCTGTACAGACTAGCTGGCCATTTGCCATGCTGAACCCACTCAGTGGACCCTGAGCAACAGTAAGGAAGATGGGGCTGACACATGTTCTGCTTTCATCTAAGATCAGATTAGCGTATCTTTCAAGAGCTGTCCCTCCTAAAGACGCATGATCCAGGGCCATCCTAGGTGGGGCCTCCATTCTCTGGAATATCAGATTGTGCTTTTCCTTTATCCTACAACATTTTGATATAGGCGGAAGCAGGTTTAAAAGAATACCAGATGGTCTAAAAGGAAAAAGAAATCTCAGAAGGGTAACCCTCTTCCTCAGAGGTGTGGGTATGGAGGACTCCATTCCAGGAAAGGAATGGACAGCAGAGGGGTGGGCTGTGGTGTTGCCCCAGGCGGTGTAAGCACCCACCAAGAGTGTTCTAGGCCACTACCACCTCTGAGAGGGGTGCCTATGCATTGCTTTGGCGTCTTTATATTCTAGGCCCGGGCCTACTTCCGGACTTCAGGCCACCTATTTCTAAAAAATAGACCTTTTTTTTCCCCCTCTACAAACTTAACCAAAACTTTCTGATCTGTGTGTGTGTCTTTATGTTGCCTAATATTGTTGGATGAAAGGGCTTGTTTGAACATACCGTGTTATTAATAAATACAGAGCCATTCATATACCCCAATAGTCACCTTATTATTTTAATTCATTTCAGACAGTGGCTCTAAGCAAAAAACTATTATTTCCAATTTTGTGATTGATTTTTGAAATTATTTGAAAACATTATTATCGAAGAGAATTCATGAAAGTAGAGTCATTATCCTTACTTCCAGGGAAAGTTTTTTAATCTTTGTTGTAAGAGGAGTCTACACTTTCCTTTACCACGCTTATATTTGATTTATAATTTTAAAATGGTATATTCAATATTAGCCAAAGAATTAAACAAGATGTTGCTTTTCTTACGCAAAAGATTTAGCTTAGTTGGTTTTTAATTGTAATCTCCCCCATAAATGTATCGAGTTTATATCTTACATACTTCAAATCATTGTTGCCATAATCATTTTATATCTACACTTTTTTTGTCGTTGTTCTCGAAAGCTGATATTTTCTCCTTTTCTACTTATTTAAAAAGTATTTCCAGCACCTATGTGCAGTAAGGTGTGTTACTTAACAGTGCTTCTTTGCTTCTTAATAACTTGGCCTGGCATTATGTTGAGTAGTTGGAATTAAATTTATTCCTTATATACAGCAAAAATCTTTGTTTTTTTAAAATAAGTTTGTTATAAATATGGTCTTCTGAGAAGAGAAAGGGACAGGAGCAAAAATTGTGCACAAGTGCCCGCACTCATATAAATGCACATACACACCCACGACTCTAAAATCCTAGTCAAAAGCTATATTTCATAAAAGAGAATTATAGTAATGTTGATGGTTTGCCAAAACCTCAAGCAGTGACAAAATCCACAGAGTGTCCTGAAAGGGATGCCTTTGCAAAACCATGCCCCTCCAGATGGTTTAGATTAGAGATGGTTAAAAACACATGGCAGCATTCGTTTGGTTTAGAATTCATAGTTAATTCAGTAGATAAAATAATACAGATTTGAAACCCTAGCCTGTGTATCAGAAAAATCATCAAATCTTATGATTGCTCTTAGGGGAGGTTGGTATGCGATGTGTTGATTTTTAAGTGATCTAATTGAAATAATAAAATTAAGCAAGAAGGAGTAAAAAAGGATTGAAAATACAAGAGTATAAGTCAAAACTTTCTTCTCTGCGGAATATTTATTCCTGTAAGCTGTCATATCCAATCAATTTGTATGGGATTCGACAGCCAATTGTCATTTCCTGGGATAAACTACGTAAAGAGGTTGTGTTACAGAGTCAGCATGAAGAAATGGAAAAAAAGAATTGCAGAGCATGAAGCAGAGAGAAGCCAGAATGTCCTGAAAGCCCACAAAGTGTGGCCAGGATCCCCTCACCTTGCTAAGAAGAGCAGATAAGCAGCTTACGTACAAGCTTTCCCTTTGGCTTATTCAGCTTTTCCCTCTGCACATACTATTTCTAAAAGAGAGTGCTCTTGGTCTACGTGTTAGTAGGTTATTTTGCCTTATATGTGGTTTTTAATCATGGTGGGGACTCTGTGTGAACAGTGATGTCACATACTGTGTTCTCTGGCACGAGATGCATAACAGTTACCCCGGGGCCCTGAAAGGCTCCATCACTAAAAGCCTGGCTCCCACTGTCCCCTTCCTTGTGGCTAAAATCAAAAGTTTTTAGATTTTCCCACAGCTGGGCAGCAGCAAACTACTCTTGGAAAAGAACTTCAGTATTCATTTAATGGTGTATATTATCGTGTCCTACCTGCAGCACAAATAAAAGCATTCAGCTATGTTAAAATTGCCACCAGAAGAATGTTCATCCAGGAGCTCAAAGCCTTTCAGAAAATACAGGACAAAGATTCTATAAAAATAGAATCAGAAGGTTTCAAACAGTGGTTGATGGGCTTCAAAGGGCTTGACTCTCAAAGGTGGCACAGAATTTAGTTCCCTTAGAAAGGAACACATTTTGAGCATTTTCTAATTATAAAAATTAGAATTGTGGCTTTTAATTTCAGGAAAGAGCTCCACAATGAGAGCAAATGTGCTCCTTTAGCAGCAAAGTACAAGCGCATGCGCGCGCACACACACACACACAAAGAAAACTGGTGGGGAGAGGGGTCAGACCCTGTGCACAGAATTCATTTAGACTCATGATGATTTCCGTTATAAATTTAATTAATTTTGTTTTAGCAACAGAGACGTTGTATTAGTCAATCTTAACTACTGATCCATAGTTCTGCATCTATACCCACTTAATATTTGTAACAAGAGACTGTATGTTTGTTTCATCTTCTAATCATTTTTTTAAATAAATGGAAATGTAAACCCCAGCTAAGTCAGATTACCGTTTTAAGATAGTTTAACCATGTTCTACTATATGGGGAGTGAGGGGAGATTGTTTTTTGCTTTTCATTTTGTTTTCGTTTGTTACGTGTGTTTGTATGAGTTGGTACTTTTTTTCATGAGACCTATTAATATATAGGAACCTTCAAATATATTTGAAGGAACCTTCATGGTTTTCTGGACCAACTGCTTATTCAATCTCTGAATTCTCTCCAATGATTTCATCTTCCTCTGCCAAGTCATCATCTTGCCTTGCTTGAACGTCGCTCATGCTCCTGTCCCAAGGCAAACCATCCCGTCTCTGACCAGTGCTGGAGAGTTTCCCAGTGTGCTTGCATTCCATCCTAAAGGATTGCTCATCACAGACAGAGGCAAAGTCACCTAGGAATGTCAAGGGATGCAAGTCTGGGAGCAGGGCAGCTGGCTTTGGGTTGCTGCAGGAGTTGGAGTGAGCACGGAAATACAATACCACCTGCCCTCCTCCGCCACCTTCCTCGTATGTCTCATCATCTTTGTCCTCACTTGGCTTCCTTTAACATCATTTCATCAAAGGCATAACAACATTGTGTCAACCTATCGCCATTAAAATTGTTGAAAAGACTTCACTTTGGGAGAAGGTGCTCAGGGGAAGGAAAGTTCTACCTGTGTTCTGCCTGCCATCCCCCTACCTCCAAAACCACACTTCTGAACATGCCCTCTCTGTGTTTCATGGAATTTCCTTTAATACGCTTGGTCAAATTGTGAGGACTTGCCAAATTTCGGAACTGGATTTCACTGGATTTTCTCCTCTGTATATTGAAAGCTACTGAGACAGGCTTAACACAAACCTCCTGCCTTTAGAACATTACAATATGTTCTCCCCTTTTTAAGAGGGACATTTGAGCCAAGTTCTATGAAACATCACAAATTCAGACAACATGGAGAAAGAAGGCAAGTCCTTAAATCAGATATGGCTCACTAAAGGAGACCTTGATAACTAAATGAATTTTTTTGAAAAGTAAATAATCACACACTGCAAACTATCCTTTGTATAAATAGAAATTTTTATATATCAAGTCCTCTGATATAATATCTGCTGATTTGGAACATTGTTACTGAAATGAAAATATATTAACACCAAGAGTATGTGATACCCTGATCTAGTAATCAAACATCGAGGGCCTGATCACTTTAATGAAGAGTTAAGAATGTTTTGTTGTTTGGATATTATAGTTCATGGATGGACATTTATGAAATGCTTAAGGGACTTAGAAACTATTTATTCCCCAGCACCATTCATTTAGTTAGCAAGTACTATTTCTGCCTAGATAGTGTAAAGGAAACCAGTTACCCATTATTAATCTGTAATAATTTCACAGCTAATTAGGTACTTCTTGTGCCCTAGGAATAATATCAAAATAAATGGGAGAGGAGACTCTTGATCTTCTCAACCCCATATTATTTCAAAACCAAATTAAAAATATTTCCTTCAAAACTCTTATGGATTTTTTAATGTTGTCCATATCGTGGATACTTATCCTGAGGGCCCCAGACTGTTGAATCTTGCATATCAGTGGAATGAATTCAACCCATTAATATATTACATTACTACTCTCAACCTCAAAACTCCTCTAAAGCAAGGAAAAATATGAATGAGAAAATAAATCATATATTGCTATTCTATATAGTTCCTATTGAAAACCTTTAATGAGTATAGGTGTGACTAGTTCGTATTAATAATGTGTGGGTGCCTAATTCTGGGACAGAGCTGCAAAATATGATGCCTTGCGAAGAGTGAAAGTGTAGAAATAGGGCAAGGCTTTTCATTTTTACTTACAGAACACGATTTGCCACACGCTTAGGTTGATGGCAGGTTGTCCCATAGAACAACACTCTAAGCTTCTGTACAGAATGTTTTTAAAAAGACCAATGGATTTTTACTGCCTAGTTCACACGTACCAAGGTAAGGAAGATGATACTTTGGAAAACAGGCAATATCAGTTAAAACAAAGTTTGGTATAAATGCCAAGACCAATATTAGAATTTATATATACCCAAAGCCTGGCTACTTGGAGCCTGAATTCTGTTCTCTCTGGCTCTGAGCCTGAGGGGCCATGATCCATTTCACTAGTTCAGCTAGTTCAGTTACCACCTGTGTTCCAACAGTGAAGTCAGACCAAGAGGAAAGGAAGCTCCCTGAGCTGCTCAGATCCATATCCACTCAAGCCGCTCAATTTATTATTCCACTAGGGAATGCTCTGCCTTGAAGGCTGATCCGATGAGGGTGGGATCGCAGGCAGCAGGTATGCCATGAACAACAAACCCATATTCTTAACATATGTTTAATTTGAGTAACTCTCCTCCCTTAAAATACTTCTTGATTTTAAATCCACATCCTGATTTGCCCACTCTTGTTACCATTTTCTGCTGCCTGTTCTGAATTAATCCTTTGAGGTGGTCATTCCCCGGAAAGAAAAAAGGAAAATGAGAAGAGAGATGCAAAGTTGGGAATGTGAATGAAAGAGAATGGGAGAAAGCAGAGGGAAGGGGATCATTAAGCAGAGTCTGTTTTCATGAGCTAGGTTTTCTTTGAGCTGTGTAAGACAGGAGAGGTAGAGGAAGAAGAGAAATAGACAAGGAAAAGGCCCTCAAAAGGTTATCCATTAATATCCCTGCTAAAGAATGGAAATCATTTTTTGCAATAGAGCTCAATTTACAACGATTATTTTGATTCTCCTTCCTACTTCATCTCAAAGAATTGATATAATCTAAAAAGTGGTTAAAATTATTAAAATCGTTTCCATAGTAGAAAATTAAATGATTTTACTAACTGTCAAAGTCAGTGTTTAAACTCAGATAATTTGAATTATATTTTATATAGTGATCATGTCACTGCGATGTCTAAACACTCTTTGTAAAGCAATAATCTCTGATTCTGATTTTTCATCAACAGAAAACTAACTAAAGGTTAGAAATATTAGCCACAAATTGCTGTTATTTGTAAAACCTATAGAGAAGGCTGGTTTTCTTGAGGAATTCTGAGTTAAAATACATTTTTCACCCTGGAACTTTAACCCTTAGGAGACTTTCTACATTTTTCTTAGGTGTATTTTCAGCTCAGACGATCAGGAAACTACTTCAAATACTTGATTTAGAATATATTTAAAAGTGAAATAGCGATATCTTATGCTATTAAATATATTATAAAATAGCAAAATATTACATTGCTTCATGTCATCAAATTTATTTTCCCTATTTCAATGTATTAATCCGTCTGTCTACCAAATCCAGGTTTTCCTAGACCACACCAGACTGGTTAAATGAGGTCTTGTTAACAGCATAAATCATTTTTCTATAGTTCTCGCCCATTTGCAATTTAGGATTTCTGGGCTCTTCAAATTCTCCCACTGTTTTTGTGGGAACTCTCAAAGGAGGTTGCAAGAGTGTTCGTGAATAAGGTTCCGAGGACCACTTGTGACACTCAAGGCAGCTTGCTGAGACTCCAGTGCCCAAGCCCTACTGCCTTCCCCTATGCCCTGACCCCATCAGTCACCCCAGAGATGGCCCTCACTCACCTCCAGAGAGAGCTTCACAACCATGTGCTGGTTTCCATTGCTGCAGCACCATTGTTGTTGATCATGCTCCAGAACCCTGAACAGCCCAGTGACTTCTAGAACTGAAGCCAATCAGGTCAGGGCATGTTCCATGAAGGATACAGAATGATTATATCACCTAAGTGTGTATTCTTGGTATCAAGGAAGCCTAAATAAGGTAAGCTGGTACTCCACTGTCTGCAAAGTTCATAATACTTATGGTCTTTATATTTTACCAGTAGCACCCTAGTGCAAAGAGAGTTCTGGCAGACCTGTCCCATTAGTCTGCTATTCATGACTATCCAAATTCTGAACACTGCTTAGGCTCAAACCTGACTTCCTGTTGAATTTTATCTCAAGTTTGAAATGTGGTGATCTTTGCTTCAAGACTGAGGCAGACTGCATTTTATCCAGAACAGTTCAACAGACATTTATTGT
The DNA here is from genome assembly GCF_020826845.1 of Diceros bicornis minor. NCBI lineage: Eukaryota > Metazoa > Chordata > Mammalia > Perissodactyla > Rhinocerotidae > Diceros > Diceros bicornis. The sequence goes on from NC_080742.1 coordinate 33,075,983, forward strand.
GCCTAGCACCATGGTAGATGTCAAGGCCACAATGATGAATATGGTCTGTACCTTGCCTATGAGGAATTTATCCCTCTTCCCCTAGGTCAAAAGCAAGAATGAGGGATTTGCAGTAGATTGCAAGCTACGAAACCGAAATAATTAGTGCATATTTTACCCGGAACACCCCCCACTGTAGTATCGTCTGACTTAAGACTTAATGTGAAAGGCTGAAAGGGGAGTGGAGATAGGGATGGTTAGGTTAGTTTGTGGAAAAGGCCTTTGGAAGGCTGAGCTAGCTCACATGAGGAGGGAGGCGACCTCACATGAAGAATACCCACCTCCTACCTCAAGATCCTGCAAATGGTTTGGGGATGATTGGTGAACCACAGGTATTCCTAAGGCTGGTTCCTATTAGACAGGGAAAACTAGAAGCTTCGCTTTTCCTCATCCTTGCTGTGGAATGAAACCAATAAAGTCAGTTACTATGTAGACAAGTGAGTGAGTGCTGTTCGTTTGGGAGAGAATGTTCCTGGGGAAGGACTGACCAATAGAGGCCACTGAAGGGCTTTTGGGGGTAGGGGGAGAGCACAGCTAGAGGATAGTTCAAGTAATGCAAGAATCAATGGCAACTCTGTTAACATCATTAAGTTAAATCTACCTAAATCAAAATCATAAGGAAAATCATACCTTTGCATATATATTTTCGTCATTCCACAAATAAAACATGTAGTTCAAAATCTGGCACAATGACTGTCTATATAAGACTGAGTTCTATAGAAGAAAAATACCTAAGAGAGGGCTGTATTGCCAGATGCTTGGCATCATGTAGTCAAAACATTTTGAATATGTTTTAAAATAGTCTTCCAGATGTGTAACAACTTGTAGCTAGCTATAGCCCTTGTCTACATTTTGGAAGGGGGGTGAAAAACTGAGGAGTTTATTCAAATTATACAGGAAAATGAAACTCTTATTGCCTTCCTCGTCTGATTGACTTGGAAAAAAGTAGTTTAATTTTTGATTTTTGTTTTTGTTTTTGTTTTTTTTGCCTTCCAACCAGTTTCTTCAACTCTGCATTTGACCTGGCAAATATAGACACAGAAAGAACTTCCCCCAGTACCTTGTATTTGCCATATGGAACACATTATTACCGCCAAGTTATGACATTTTCTGTCTCCAGAAGTAGTTATTTAGAAATTCAACTTTATTTTGTGTTTATTTGTCCTGCTTCTTGATATTAAATATTATTAATTCCATATATATCAATTCCTCAGTTTCTTTTCATTTTAAGGCTCATGTTCAAGAATATGGAATTAAATAAGGAAAAAAAAGAAAATATAATAGAGATTTGTTTACCTTTGAACTAGATTTTCCCATAGAAATTCACATTCTTCAGTGAGAGTTACGTGCTGTGTTAAACCTACCTTAGGAGGTTCATATGTGCAAACAGTAGGTGCTAAATATTTAATGACCTAATAGAACTGCAGGAAAAATTGCTCAGGAGAATTTACACTTTGTGAGTCTTGTGCAGTTATTTCCTCTAGACCACAGAGAGATATTTTCTTTGTACTTAGGATAATCAGTAAGTAAATCTGTGGACTTTGTCACTGATATAATATGGTATCATTACCAGTTTTAAAAGAAGAGAATGCCTGGGGTATCGAATTCTGAAGTGTTGTGTGTCAGTCCAGTTCTCAATACTTATCTCTTCCTGTCAACATACTTAAGGACAGTGTTTAATTAATTTCCAATTACTCTTTGACACCAGTTATACATGATGCATTGATAGAACCGGCACTGGGCAAATATAATAAGTTGTCATCCCTTTCTGACTGCTACAGTTAGGTTAAAGATAAGAGAGAGTTTCTGTAGTTGTTTTGACCAAGAACTGGTAGAAGTTTGCCCAAGTGACGCAGACTAGCAGAGGTAAAACGTCAGTCGCTTCGAAACAATTGAAAAACTTCAAAATGAAAATACATATGGAATTTTCCATCACTAAAGTTCTTGTAGGTTATCTGCCAAAATCATCCTGAAACTGTACCTGCATTGGTGGGAGGAGGGTTGTGTGGCAGCTTAGGGTGGTAAGCTTATTGTCAAGGTCAGGTAAGGGTGGGTAGCTTATTGTCATGTATTGTTAATGCCATGAGGACAAATTTGAAAACGTTTTGACAGAAGGTGTATGGATCTTGACTGATGTGCTGGTCAGTAGCATCTCTAGTGGGAGAGTAGTTCAGTGATTCTGACTTAGATTTGAAGGATTCATTTTGGAGGGAGAAGGTACATGACTCAGAGGTTGTTAACAGTGGCAGAGCTTGGGTTTTCACTGGTAGGATTCCAATATGCTGTGTGTATCTTTACTCCTGCCTAAGGATTACCACCCCCTCTTCTTTTATGTTGGTTGATCTGTTTGAAATGATAATTGGAGAAAGGAGTTTAGTATGAGATGGGATGCAAGGGCAGTGGAAAGGAGTTTTAAATCTCTATTCTGGCCATATCTTTGTCTCTAAGTGACAGTGAGCAATTCACTTAACTTGGTTAGGAAAATCTATCACAACAGATTATATCTTGTCTACCAGGTGAAAGAAAGTAGAATAGAACCAGAGTGCATTTTTCAAGGCCAAACAGGGTCAGATGAACATGAGCTTGAATGAGTGTGAAGGTTCTGTGTCTGGGAGGGATCAGAAGTGTACAGCATACATGTGACCGTGACTTTGGCTAGTGATGGGCTATGGGAATTAGCTAACTTTATAAATAATTCAGGGGCTGGCCTGGTGGTGTAGTGGTTAAGTGTGGGCACTCCGCTTTGGCAGCCCGGGGTTCGCGGGTTCAGATTCCAGGCATGGACCTACAAGCCACTCATGAAGCCATGCTGCAGCAGTGTCCAATGTACAAGGGAGAGCAAGATCGGCACAGATGTTAGCTCAGAGACCATCTTCCTCAAACAAAAAGAGGAAGATTGGCAACAGATGTTAGCTCAGGACCAATCTTCCTCACCAAAAAAATAAAGAAATAATTCAAAGTGTTTAGTTGACTGTTTTCTCAGAATATTACAAGTTGATCAAATATTTATTGAACACTGTGGTAGGCAGAATAACAGCCACTAAAAAATTTCCATGTCCTAAGACCAGGAACCTGTGAATATGTTCCCTCACATGGCAAAAGGGACTTTGCAGATGTGATTAAGTTAAGGATTTTGTGATGTGATATGAGAAAGACTCAACCAGCCATTGCCGTTTTGAAGATGAAAGGTGGCCACGAGCCAAGGAACAAGGCTGGTCTCTAGAAGCTGGAAAGAAGGCAAGGAAATTGATTCTCCCTTAGAGCCTCCAGAAAGGAATGCAGCCCTGCCTACCCATCAATATTAGTCCTTCTAACCTCCAGAACTGTAAGATAATAAATTTGTGTTGTTTTAAGCCACTGAGTGTGTGATAATTTATTACAGCAGCAAAAGGAAACAAATACAAATACCTACCAGTTCTCAGGAACTGTCTTAGGCACAAAGCACAACACAGAGAAAAGAGAAGCACATCTCCTGCCGGTGTGAAGCTTACAAGTCCAACATGCCCATCTCGTTTTGCCCATGAGGAAATTAAGCCTGATAGAATTACCATGATTTTCACACAGAAAATTAGTCTTGACTACCAGCCCATGGATCTTTACACAACAACATCTGTATCCTATGAATAGGAAAAAAAATATGCCATCCTGTCTCTCCCACACAAATTTTGTGTGTTATGCTAAAGGCCACTGTCCTCTGACCAGCACAAGAAACAGCTTCAGAATCCAATCGCTTTTATTTATGAAGGATCATCTGTAGAATAAGTGTCTTGCTTTTGCATTCTGAAGAGCTGGAGCTACCTAAAGCCATTAGATGAAAAGGAGGTGGCCTTTTCTCTAGGGCAGTGGTCCTTAACCTAAATAAAGAAACTATGTCCTAGAGAAGTTAAGTCACATGAACAAAGTCATACAGCTGTAGTGTGACTTTGTTCTAGCTATAGCTAGAACTTGAGTCTCCTGACCCGCTTTTCAGTTTGTGCCCATTTTGCCTACAGACACTAGGGTGCTTGGATACAGCTACTTTTTCAGAATCTGAAATAGGAATTGAGCTCATTTCAGTAACCTACTTCCCAGCACTCGGAGTGGATTACGAAAGGAAATTGACGTGTAAAGAAACCTTTTGGAAACTAAAGGAGCCATGTTAGTTCTCTTGCTATATTATTTGGCTGGTCTCACTGTTGGTGTCATTTTCAAGTGTGGGACTTGATTTAATAGAGACAGCCAACGACTGTGGATCTAATCAAATGGAGTTCAAAGCACATAACTTTCAGTGTGGAGGAGCTATAAGAAACATTTTCAGGTTTTGGAGTGGTCTGACAGGAGTAAGGAGAAAAGTATTCAGAGGGAGCTGGAAGATCGAGCTTAGGGATCTTGTTTTTCAGGTCTGCTGTAGTCACTTTGTGAAGTATTGCAGACAATTCATTATAATTTATCACACTGATATTCTCCGATTGGATGAAGCCCAAACACAACTGAGTTAGATGCATATTAAATTACCTCTTACTTAAAAGGAGGGTGGTCTCATGAGGGCAGGATGCAGTTCATTAGCAGGCTGAGAAGTTTTTCTTAACTCTTCATTATCTGGTTTCGTATTGTTCCTGGTTCCCCAGGAACACTGGACACCTTTCCTTTTTCAACTCTTGGAGAAGTACACTGGGCACTTTGTGAATCTCAGTAGCTACCAATTTCAAAGATAAAATACTCATCATCACAATCTATAAATAAAACTCAGATTACTATGAAAACTGCTCCTATTCTTTACATAAAATCCCTTTTTTTTTTAGGGAAAAGAAGGAAAAATGTTGTCGTTGCGTATTTTTATTTAGATCTTCACAAAGCAAAATATTTCACTCCATTATGATAATTGATTGACATGCATATTAGGTGTACTCTAACATTTGTGTTTAGGAATTTATGATCACATTTCTTCCAGCTGACCAGCACTATCACCCATATCATTCAATGAAGGATATGGTTCAGACAGAATTCTATTGACAGATGGCCTTTAATATGCCTCCAGATTCTTTTTCCAGAACTAGGAACTTCAAACTCCATGTAAATGGCCTTTAATTTGTGCATTCTGTCTTATGAGATAGGTTTTTCCCCTGGGGGACAAAAAGGACAGAGAAAAATCCCTAAAGTGCTGTAAATTTAATCATTTGATCCCAAAGGAATTTTTATTCATACATTTTTATTTATCTCTGGGTTTGTTTGTTAATTTGTCTTTCTCTTAAAAACTAGCTCAGGTTGAACACTGGGGAATTTGATACCCATTTATCCATTGGTCTTCTGAGTATACATAAATGTTATGTTAAGGGGGGATTTATCTCAGCTTAGAAATGAACCCCCAGGACAGATTTCTCTCCCTTTCCACACTCTAGTCACTTCAGTCTTTGGGTCTCTTGTTAAACATCAAAGAATCTTCAATGGAAAAAGCACTGGTGTAGAAATTGGGGGATGGGTGAGACTTGGGATTGGGTGACAAACACAAAAATCAGTTTACCCTTGTCTCCTGCATCTATCTTGTAGCAAGCACTTAAACCCAGTTTTTTCTAGTCCTTTTCAGTACTTCAAAGTAGCAGTTTATCAATAGACCCACCAAGCTAGACCCTGTCTTAAGAGGTCATCTGGTTCATCTCCGTGCCTTAGGCATAAGCATATCTAAGTAATTCCAGGAAGATAAAAAAAGACAAAGACTGCTTCTGCCTTTGTACCACATTGCTTCTTGGCTGTAGGATCTCACTTCCTATTTGCTTCCCCGAGATCTGTATTTACCATATGGTTTTAGTGTGAGGAAGGACCTATTCTTGCCGAATTCTTTTATTTTCTTGGTAAATTTAGAATAATCCAACTGATTCCATGCACTGTCACAGATGGCAAAACCACCACAGTAACTCAGAAAAACCACGTGAAGAGCCTATGCATAACGGAACACTTTAGGGTTTTTTTTTTTGTAATGGTTCCCCTATAATTTCTGACCTAAGTGGCTTGGTAATGATCTAATGCAGCATATTCCATGATTCTTTGGGTGGATCCTCCAAGTAGATTTATTTTATCAGCGGGGGGCTGTTGAGTGACATATGGAGACTGCATTTTCTTCCTTCTTTTTCAACCTCCTCAAGCACAAAACCAGAATCCTACAAATTTAGAAAGAAGTTGCCCACAAAGCAAGACACAGATCTATCATGCAATGATTTTTAGATATTCTTGCTAATACAGCAGTTTTGAATCTGATCAGTCTATTTATTAATGTGTTTGCAAAAAGGAATATCTGATAACTGAATTCTATTGGCTTCTATAGCTGAAAGTCGTTATTGCCTTTTTTACATGGCCAAGGAAGAATTCGTAGACTAAGAAGCTAGCTCTTTTTTTACATGGCTTACTCTGTCAAGGGGGGTGGGAGGAGGGGGGTAGGACCTATATTTCTGAAGGCTCTGTTTGCCCCATTTGCAAGGACTTAGTACTTTTTCAATTAAAAGTAAATTTAATTTGTGGCTACACTTCTTGTAAGATGGTTTGATGGTAAAAGTGGAGCAGTCCCAGCCCTGGATTTAGAGAAGTCGTGTGGCTGAATCCCTTAGCCTCACTTTCATGTGGTCGGGTGAGCCGTTCTCAGAAACCCCAAGCATTTTTGAAGATACTAAACTGGAGACATTCACAATTCTTCCCTCCCCTTTTGCTATTAATCCTTCATGTTTTAACAAGCTCTGAAGTTAATGCTGCCTACACTCTTTCCTGTCAAATTGGAACTCTTTCTTCTCTCTTGAATAAAGTAATCTGTTCTCTCTAGTTCATACATAAATGAAAGGGGTGGATGTCAACGCATACCATAGCCAAATATCGACTTCCTTTTTTTTAATTAAGCAGGATTTAGACATTTGATTTGAAGAAGGCTGGTACTTTTTAACATATAAAACAATCCATATATTTATCTCTTCCTATTCTTTTTGTCTTTTTCATAAAGCAAAAGTTTGGTTCCGCCTGCACCATGTCCCTATTCCAGCCTAGTCATAGCATAGCAACCTCGCTTCTGTATTTTCTAATAAGGAAACAGTAAATGATTAGAAGTCTATACTGAAAAAGTTTCTTTGACCTGAGCATGTTTCAGTAAGCATTATTGTCAGATATGATGGCGTATCCTCACCTTCCTTTAGCCATAGTAAAGTTTTGGAATAAGCAAATTTATAAAAATTAAACGTTGTGTGTGTATATATATTTATATTATATAATATATATAAACACTCTATTGTGTTATAATACCCTTTTACCAACTGACCTCAAACTCTTGGATTTTTTTTTTTTTTTTGGTCCAAATGTTTTGTAAGACCTAAAAATACCATTGTCTAGGTCTAATTATAAGAAAAAAAAATCAAACCCAAATTGAGGGACATTCTACAAAATACCTGACCAATACTCCTCAAAACAGTTAAGATTATCAAAAACAAGGGAAATCTGAGAAACTGTCACAGCCTAGGGAAGCCTAAGGAGACATGATGATTAAATGTAATGTGGTGTCCTGGATGGGATCCTGGAACAGGAAAAGGACATTGGGTAAAAACTAAGAACATCCAAATAAAGTATGGACTTGGGTAATCATGTATCAATAATGGTTCATTAGTAGTGATAAATGTACTATACTAATATAACAATAGGGAAGATGTTAACAATAGGGAAAACAGGGTGTGAGGTATATGGAAACTGTACTATCTTCACAACTTTTCTGTACATCTAAAACTATTATTTAAAGTTTATTAAAAAATAATTTTTGTGCTGATTTCTCTACAGAACTCTCACTAGCTATGAGGATTGAAATAGGAATGAGAGCCACTTTTCCTTTTACAAGGTTCGTGAGGGAAACAAACTTTCCTTTTACAATTAAGGAAGTAGAAACTTCCTAGTTGCTCTGCAGTAGAGTACCCAGGTGGGTCATATCTGGTCTGACACCTGACACAAAGAAGGTTTCCAGTGCATTGGTGGTTGATGGTCTTATCAGTTACTTTCTAAGAATGGCTTTGCATTTTAAAGAACTTGTTATCAAGTTTCTCCACCTTGTAGTTGGGTAGTTTTTAGCTGGAACATTCAAAAAAAATTTTGTGTGTAAAGGGCTCATTTTCACCTTGAATTTTTGGTATGTGTCTTGCATTTAAGCTCTGTAGAGACTCTCCAGGTACAGGTGAGAATGAATGCACCTTAGATTTTCACTCATGGTTGTTTTTGAACTTTTTCCTAAACAAGAATTGAAGAAAAGAGGCCATTCTTTTCTTCAATTTCCAAAATGTGACCATTTTGCCCAAGATTCCATCTCCTAATGAAGCTCTTGTTTTTAAAAACTGTATGCTCATTATTTCATATTTTTTAAGTTCAGAAGAATGTTTCCCGGGTCCTGTGTCTATGTCTCTAAGTAGGCAATGTCTTGTTTGTTAAAGCGCTAGGGGCACTCTTCTCTTTTCACAGTAATTAATAACAATTCACATAATTATTTTGGGGGAAAAACACTCATTTGAGAAGAACTTGTTGTATTGAAATGACATTTTCGGTTTGCTTGCATAGTGACAAGATGAAAACAAAGCATTTTCTCCCAAAGCAGTGACCCAATTGGTTTCCAGCTGCTAGCTATTCAGTAGACTCCCATGAAATAATTAATTGGTCTCAATCAGTTCTCAGCAGGAAATACCCACCTCATGGTAAATATCACCACAATTGGTATTAATTAGCTCTGTTGTCACCTGTCACAACCACAGGCCAGGAACTGAGTCAGGTGATTGATCTCTACACCAGCAACAGAAGTCCAAATGGAGAGAGCCCGGAGACTCAATGTCAAGGCCACTGTAGCAGGCAGGGAGCCCAAAAGCCCTCTCTGCCACGTGGGGATTCATGAGGTTCGGTCTGTGATTACCAGTCCCACGGTGTGAAGTCAGAAGTGTGACGCTCAGGAGTGGGGATTGTGTATCTCAAAGAGAAAATGCACCTGGGTTCAATTGATGCAAGGTTTCTTGGTATGTTGGCTTCTAAGTCAGCTAGGCCATAGTTCAAATCTGGGCTTTGCCACTTACTATTCACTTGATCTTAAGCCAGTGGATTTACTTGCCTGAGCCTGGGTTTCCTAATCTGAAAAAAGAGAGGCAAAATTCCCCACTAATAGGACTGATATAGTGATGTATATGACATGTTTGGCACTTAGTAGGTGCTCAAAAATTTTAGAATGCCCCCACAAGCGAATAACCATGTAAGCTTGTGTGACAGTGATAATGTTCATTAGCCCTCCTAATTAAACAAGAAAACTCTCCAGTGTTCAGTGCCAACAGGAAGAGTGATGCTGAAGGGAAGTTGGGACCTAAACTTTCACCCTCCTTTTCACTGATCATTTTCTAAGAGCCTAATCATTTAGGAGGGGAGGGGAAGCAAGGAGAGATGTAAAAATTGGCAAATAAAATTGAAGAAAATTAAGCAATGGGATTCTAACAGAGGAATATTTATTGTATCATATGTGTCTCAGTTGAGCAAACTGTGAAAATGGCACATGACCCAATGATGGAAACATCCCAGACATGGCCTACATTGATGCAAAAGGAAATTCATCCCACAATGACATTGGGCCATACTCTGCTAATTCATTGTTTTTGAACTGGATTCTCCAAATTTCCTAATGATACAAAGCACCTGGATGCTTATTAAATATACAGACCAACAGGCCTCTTTGAAATTCTGACTCAGTAGATCCAGGCTGGGACCCAGGAATCTGTGTTTTTAATAAACTCTCTAAGTTCTTCTTATGTTCATATAAGTTTGAGAACCATTGATTTAAAACAGTAATTTTCACTTGACTGCACATGGGAATTTCCTGTGGAATTTTTAAAAATACTGATGGCTGGGTCCTACCCCCAGAAATTCTGATTTAATTGGTATGGCATGTGGCTTTAGCATCGGGGAATTTTTTAAAGCTCGTCCGTTGATGCTAAGGTACAGGCAAATTTGGAGTAACACTGATTTAGAAGATAGCCTGAGGGGTCCACCCACCTGTAAATGATGAATAAGTAATAATCAGATGTAAAGTCATATCACATGTGAGTAGTTTCCAGCTCTGATTCAAGGTATGAAATATGGTTAAAGAAAAAAATCCCATTTCAGAAAATTTCCTGGGAGTCGTGTGCAAACTATCCCATTGCTCTAAAATTTTGTTGTATTCAAAAGTACTTCCACTGAAGGGACTACCAACTATAACTGAGAGCTTAAATTGGCAGTGCTTGCAGTATGAGAAGGCGTATGAATAAGAATGTGGCATGAACCTAACCTTGGCTTTCACTGCAGAGTTATCTCTGGTGCTAACATGGCACTGTGTCCTCTTCCTCCTCTTCCGCACTATCCCAAGTCAGTGAAAGTCAAGACTTGGAATGGCCATCGACAACAGGAGCTGTAACCAGGCGTGAGGGTCTGTGAAACCAGAGAGAATCAATGTCCCAGACAGAGGGGAGGGTTGTCAAAATAAGGACTCCGAAGAGTTAAACCATGTAACAGAAGGTGCAGTAACACTTGTAGGAGATAGTTTCTCAACCTAGATCAAGGCAGGACCAAGCATTACTATCGGAATTGTTTAGGAAAGATTTGTTGAGCAAAATGAGGAATCCTCTGGATCTTCGTTTTCTCTGGAAATGTTTCTTCAAATCATGAAGCAGTCATTTTTGACTCTCTATGGGGGCACATTGTTTGTCAGTCTTTAAACTGCATTACTTAATTCAAATCTTCCAACAGCCCCAGGGAAGAGAGGCAAAGAAAATGCCCTTTGTAGGCAGGGCAAGAACTATCATGCCCCTGTTATGAAATGAAAATTCAGACTTAGATGCCTTACTACAATTAGGATGGCTACCATAAAAAAACAAATTTAAAAAAAGTAGAAAATACAGAAAATGAAAAGTGTCAACAAAGATGTAGAGAAATTGGAACCTTTGTGCATTGCTGGTAGGAATGTAAAATGGTGCAGCCACTAGAAAAACAGTATGATAGTTCCTCAAAAAATTAAAAATAGAATATAACCCAGCAGTTCCACTTATGGGTATATACCCAAAAGAATTGAAAGCAGGGTCTTGAAGAGATATTTGTACACCTATATTCATAGTAACATAATTCACAATAGCCAAAAGGTAGAAGCAACCCACGTGTCCACTGACAGATGAATGGATAAATAAAATTTAGTATATACATACAATGGAATATTATTCAGCCTTAAAAAGGAAGGAAATTCTGATACATGCTACAACATGGATGTAGTAACATTTGTTGTACTACATGGATATTGTAGCACCTTTAGGACATTATGCTAAGTGAAATAAACCAGTCACAAAAGGACAAATACTATATGATTCCATTTATATGAGATTCCTAGAGTAGTCAAATTCATAGAGACAGAAGTAGCATGGTGGTGCCAAGGGCTGACAAGAGCGTGGGAAGGGAGAATTAGTGTTTAATGGATATGGAATTTCAGTTGAAGAAGGTGAAAATGTTCTAGAGATGGATGATGGTGATGGTTGCACAATAATGTGAATGTACTTAATGCGACTAAACTATACACTTAAAAAGGGTTAAGATAGTAAATTTTATGTTATGTGTATTTCACTACAAATTTCAAAATAAATAATTTGAAAATATGCAAAAAAATTTAAGGCTTAGAGAATTCACACAGCTAGTAGGTGTCAGAGCCAGAAGTCAGCTCTAGGGACTCCATGTGTGTCAACCCCCCCTTTCCACCTCAGTGCCTCTTGGGAATAGAAACTGAAGGAGATGTTCTGGGTGAAGTAAAGAGGATCGAATAATTGTTTGAGGAAAGAGCAATCAAAATAGTCTAGACAGTTGTCCTGAAGATAATAAATAATGTTGGTAAGCTCCATGATGTTAGAACTATGTCTGCATACTGTTTTAAAAAATTGAGATATAATTCACATAGCATAAAATTCACCCTTTTAAAGTGTACAGTTGAGTATTTTTTAGTATACTCACAAAGTTGTGCAACCATCACCACTATCTAATTCCAGAACATTTTTGTCACCCCCAAAATAAACCCCATACCCATTAGTGGTCATTTCCCATTCGTCCGCTGACCCCCATCCCTCAACAATCGCTAATCTACTTTCTGCCTCTATGGATTTGCTTATTCTGGACGTTTCATATAAATGGAATTATACAATATGTGGCCTTTTGTGACTTGTTTCACTTAGTATAATGTTTTCAAGATTCATCCATGTTATAGCGGGTATCAGTAATGCATTCTTTTTTATTGACGAATAATATTCAATTGTATGGATTTATCACATTTTGCTTATCTATTCCTCAGTTGATTGTGATGTTTTCTTTGTATTGTTTCTACTTTTTGGCTATTATGAATAATGCTTTTATGAACATTCATGTACAAGTTTTGTATAGTCATATGTTTTCAGTTATCTTGGGTATATACCTAGGAGTGGAATCGCTGGGTCACATGTTAACTCTATGTTTAATTTTTTTCAGGAACTGCCAGACTGTTTTCCAGAGTGGCTGCCTCATTTTACATTCTTACCAGCATTGTATGAGTCTTCCGATTTCTCCATAGCCTCACCAACACTTGTTATTTTCAATTTTTTTGGTTTTGTGCTCCAGCTTTCTTGAGGTATAACTGACATGTAAACATTTTTAAATTACAGCCATCCTGGTGGGTGTGAAGTGGCATTTCATTGTGGTTTGCATACTAACCTTTGTATTCTCAGCACACAGCCCGGGTCTAGGCACATGACAGGGTCTCAATACTGCAAGGCGTGAAAACTCCAAAGGATTCTAAGAAAGCTCATCAAAATGATTGGTTTCTTGGGCCGGCTCCGTGGCTTAGCAGTTAAGTGCTTGGGCTCCGCTACTGGCGGCCTGGGTTCGGATCCCGGGCACGCACAGACGCACCGTTTCTCCGGCCATGCTGAGGCCACATCCCACATACAGCAACTAGAAGGATGTGCAACTATGACATACAGCTATCTACTGGGGCTTTGGGGGGGGGAAAAAAAAAGGAGGAGGATTGGCAATAGATGTTAGCTCAGGGCCAGTCTTCCTCAGCAAAAAGAGGAGGATTAGCATGGATGTTAGCTCAGGGCTGATCTTCCTCACACACACACAAAAAAGATTGGTTTCTAATCGCTGGGAAATCAAATGTTAGAATCAGCTGCTTTTCATTTTTTAATACAAACTGAGTCAAGAAGTAGCAAGCAAGCTAATTCAGTCTTTGGTCCTGGGCACCCCATTGCTAATGGGGTGATACCTCTCAGTAGATGGTCACTCTGTGAGAGTTTAGTGTGCACTCTGGGATGGAGACTTAGGCAAAGGAATAGAGAGGTCTGAAGGAAAAAAGACTCTTTCCTTCATCTTAATTAAAGTTAAGTGCCCGACTCATAACTCACATCTTGGCTTTACCACCTTCACACCTTCCACATTGTCAGATGCCTGGTGCTACAAGATGGCCCATAAGAGGGGTTTTTGCCAGCAGTGTTCTCCAATTACATATGTTTCCCTTAACAAAAATAAATATCTTTGCGGGTTTCTTAGGTACTTGCAGAGATACATCCTAGCTTACTAGTAGCCAGGAGCGTCTGATCTCTTCCTCACAGCCCTCTGGCAGTTAAGCATTTGCTTTTAGGCAAATAAAATCTCAGCCACCATTAAACAGCATATGGCAACAATATGGCCATTCCCTCTCTGGGGACCAACCATTCCCCAACAGAGATGGTACTTGAAATAGGAGATGCTTTTGAACGCAGGACCCCTATCCCTCCCACCCAGGCATGGTGGCTGGGGAGCAAGCAGAGTGCCACACACAGAAGGACATGGGCAGCCAGATCAGATGTGAACACGGGGGCAAGCTGCCCAGCCAGCAATGACCAAAGGCTGTTTGCCCTGGGCATCTGTGTCTGTGGTTAAGGGGAAGTACCATCCCTAAGCTGGCCTGGATTAGCTCTATAAAATAGAAAACAGCCCCCACAGCCACTTAAAGAGGGGTTGGAGCCAACTGGAATTGAATGCTGTGGTGTGCAGCGAGCGTTGGGAGACATTGAAAGCGAAGTCTCCACCCCTCTCATCTCTGTGGAATTCCCTCGCTGGATGGGGTAAAATAAACTGCCTTGTCTGGAAATGGATGATGAGGGCGTGGAACCCTGTTTAGAAGGTCAGCTCGTGTGCAGGTGGACATGTGGCAATATGGATAAGGAGGAGGGCTACCTTTGCAGGGATGGCCGGTAACCAAGCTGTCTACTCAAGATTGAAAAATAGACCAAGTTTCCTCAGGAGCCTCTGGGCTACTGCGACTGCAGAGGACACCAGAGATTGTCAATAGAGGTGGGCTGATCCGCAAATATAGTCTCAAAACCTTGCTTGTCCTGATTTGGGGTAACATAAGTACACAAACAATCAAAATGTGATTCTAGTCCTGTTGGAAGCAGTGGTTCCTCACATAATACCGTCTCTGTGTTACTTGTGTTGGAAGATAGTCAGTCAGGTTCACCCATTTTACGTCAAGCTTTTAACATATGAGCCTATCCTATTTCTAGGCCCCTAATTTGGCCAACGTGGCCGCATCAATGAAATCACTAGCCTTGGAAAAACAGAGTTCAACTGTAGTGCCCAGAAAGCTCGTTCTGATTAGACAATTAACATTGTCCGAAAATTCTCGTCTCCTTTATCATTATTTTTCCACTCGTGTAAACTACTTGATTTGAATGTTTAAAGGCCATACATTATTTCTCAAAATAGTTCCAATGCTCTATTTTAAAGAATAAAATAGGTAAAAAGTTAAAACTGCCAAAATATCTATACAGATATGTATTCTTATAGAGCCAAGAATTACAAGGTAGGGAAGCTTCTTGTTTCCAATTAATTTTGTTTGTTTAAATTGTATTAATCATATAATTTGATAAAGTTTTATTATGATACTGAATAACTGAATTAATACAAAATTTTAAATGTCTATGAAATTGATGAAATTTTTAAAAATAACATTAATATTATTAATAATGTTTTTCATAGAATGTGTGTTCAGAAAATTTACTGTTCAAAATGAAAACAAAAAAACCACATATTTTAGCAGTGTGAATCGATTTTTCTGGAATGCTTTTTTACTCTTTACCAAATAGATGTAACTGACAAGATGATCTCATCCTTTGCTCTTTATGCTGACAGTCAATAAATTCCATGACAATTGGCAACAACAGCCAGATCAGTAGCTGTA
This sequence comes from Diceros bicornis minor, assembly GCF_020826845.1. NCBI lineage: Eukaryota > Metazoa > Chordata > Mammalia > Perissodactyla > Rhinocerotidae > Diceros > Diceros bicornis. The sequence goes on from NC_080742.1 coordinate 33,091,251, forward strand.
TGAACAACAAGAGGTTGCAGGGGGTCTTCCAAGACACTTTCCTCCTAGGCGATTGATGCAGACTCTCCAAATTAGAAGAGGAGCTTTCTCTGTCAGAGCTGTAGTTAGAGGACTGTTCTCATACGTCTAAAGGAACCAAAACATGTGGATGAAAAATTAAAAATTCAGTCAGTCATCCAAATGTTTGCCACCGTTTCATCCAACATCAGGGTATTTAAAAACATCTCAAGAAATGACTAAATTCTCAACTTTACATCTAGATAATTGAGATCATACTGCCTTAGTGTTTCCATATGAATGCTAATATGTCAAATGTGGCATACCCTGGAGATCTGTTTTGAGCCTTTATATATATTCTATAATACAATATGTATTATAATTAATTGAGCTTAAAAAAAATGAAATTGACAAATCACATGACTACTGCTCTATTTTTAATCTTCTAAATATAAAATAAAAACAAGTATGTCTACTCTTTTTTCTCAAGGAGATATTGTCAAGATTGATTCACAGTAAAGCAAAGTAGACACTGGTGGCAGAATGCTGGTGCTCCAAAACAGTGTTACTCTCTTTTAGCGTTGACTTTTTATTAAGTGTAAATAGAATTCTGAATTCGAGATGGGGGGCTTTTAGGACATTTAAAATTTTTTGAAATGATTAGTTAGTGGATACTATGTGTTTGATGAATGAATGAATGAAGAGTGAACGAATGAATGAAAAAGTAGGAATTAGATAGAGTTCTCACCCTGTGGGTTGGAGTCTAGTTGATTGCCAACTATGTGTTTCAGTTTCGTAGAAATGCCTCCACTGTTTATTTTTCTCTAGTTTAGTCTCAACAAACTGAGCAAGGTTTGGAGCGGTGTTTGCTGGGATTTAACTGAAACACGGAAGCAATCAAGTGGTTGAATTCTCGATTTTTCTAATTTAATGACATTCCTTTCTAATTTAATGACATTCCTTTATCCATATTGATTGGAGCTTTAGTAAATTCAATTGTGGATACCACCTGGATAACTTTAAGTCTTTCTGAAGCTTTAAACAATGTTTCCAACATAGCTCAAGCCACATAAGAATTTCATCAATTGAAAACTAAGAATCATTTCTGTGGGATGTGTAAAACAAGAAGCTGACCAGCACTATTTTCTTTTTCTTTAATTCGGTATCATTATTGAGAGTTATTCTTGAACTTTATGAAAACCAGATTGGGGCACAAGCACGTTCTCCATCGAATCATGTTCAAGGAATTGAAACTGAAAATCCTTCAAACTAGGAAAACATGGCATTGAAAAATAGTCCACATTCTTTATTCTACCTCAGAGTATCTGAGATGGTTTCTGACGAGGAAGCCGTAGCTGACAGTAGACCTGATTTTTTTAGAAGTGGATGTTTGGCTTCCCAGTCAGAAAGAGGTCATAATTTTTTTTTCAATCACTTCTTTGCTGACTTATCAGTTACACTTTTCACTTTGATCCTTTCACTTTTTTGCTCAGAAAGCTGTGATTTCTTGCTGTTGCCCACAGAAAAAAATCCAAACAGTGCCTGACATTCACAGCCCCCTCTTGTCTGGCCCAGGCGACTTTGTCAGCCATGTTTTCTACTACCTGCCTCTTCTGTGCAAGCTCCTTCCCAGCCAAACCGGGCTGTGGGCTGCTCACCAGCCTCTGTTTTGCTGTCTCTAGTCCTTTCTTCTCATTATCCTGTCTCTCAGGAATGCCTGTGTTTTTTCCTCTCCACTTGCTGAATGTTCCACATATACTGCAAGGGGTGATACATTGCCTTTCATGAGATCTTTCTAACCACCCTTTCTTCTCTCTCTTTTCTCCCCTCTCCTAGTTAAAACAAATCTTCCCCACCACCTCCGTCACGCACACAAAGACATAGACACACACACACGCCCATACACATGCTCTTAGTATTTAGTCATGGTATGTATCACATTCAAGGCTGCTACTTGTGTGTGCAAGTTGTGCCCTGCACAAGGATGTCAAACCCAGGGGACAAGTAGGGAGGAAAATCCATCTTACTCTCCACTTGCCAAGGCATGCACCTGCCCACATGAGTGTGTCTGTGCAGAGAGGCCGCTTTTTCTATTTCATGCAAAGTCACTGCATGGACTAGCAGCCACTCTCTTCATCTGTGTGCATGCTAAAAGTTTCCTTTGCCAGGGCACAAGTTTGTTGAGGGCCATGACTACATTTGTATTCTCACGGTGCCTGGTACAATGCCTTTCTTACACATAAGATCATTCATTGAATTTAATTGAAGGATGAAATATATTTATTAAAAACAATTACTTCCGCATATAAATGCAGACATGGAAAGCACTGCAAGAATCAAAATGGACTTCTTAGCAGATGTGGAACAGCCGACTTGTCTGATTTTAAGTATATCGTGGTTCTGTGTCAGCTAAGTAATTTCCTATAAAATGTAGGGCCCAGTAGTCTTTTGTGGAATTTCAGAAACCACATTCGTGATGCTATGACAGGCCATTACAGAGTTGGACTGGAATCCATTTCTGACTGTTAGTTAAAATAGGCAAAGAATAACATTGAGAATCGTCTGAAGTGGGCAAGCTAAAGGTCAGGAGAATGCCCACGAGAGGCGAGGGAATTGGAGGAGGAACCGGTTGGATTAGTCTGAGGTCGGTACACTTCCTAGAAGTCTACATGAAGCCAAAAACAGAAAACAAAAAAGCACCCCATCTGTAGTCCTCAAAGCCTTGCCAACACTGTACATAGTATAACTTGATGTGGCCATGCCTTCAAAGTACAGAATTGCTTTGTAAAGACTTCAGTAGAGAATTAATATTAGCTCTGATACAATTTTATCGGTATATGGGAAATGTCCGTAAACCAAGCTTTACAGACCACAAAACAATGATGTACATAAGATAGGTTTTATGCCTATTTGATGACATGGCCAGGACATAAAATTTCAAGTTTCAAGGGGTAACCGTTGGCCAACCTCTCAAGGGAAAGTCCTGTGTCTGTGTCCAAAATTTCCTACTAGCTGTGCACTTAACAATCGCTTTATGTTTTCCAGGATGTGTTGAGTTTACGTTTCTCTTTCTCTTCAGGAAGAATCAAGCCTTCTCCAACCATTTCACAGTGCACTTTTCTCCCCTTTTCCTTCACAGTCCTCTGTGATGTCAGTCTGCTTCGCTCGTTTCCATCCCAACTTGGTGGTTGGTGGGACTTACTCGGGCCAGATCGTCCTGTGGGATAATCGCAGTCACCGAAGGACGCCAGTGCAGCGGACACCCTTGTCAGCTGCTGCACACACAGTAAGTCAAACCTTTGACTTTTATATACCTGTCAGCCATCCAAGCCCTGAAAGAGGGAATAACTGGCAAAAATATGGATATTATCAGTAACTCCAAGTTAGAAGTATCTAATTTATAGTGATTGTTATCTTCACTGACCAGAATAAAGTTGAGTAAAAAGTAGATGAAGGAAGCACTGGGTTTAGAGAAATCTCTTAATAATCTACAGGTTTTAGCACATAGAAAGGATCCTTTTGAATGTCCCAAAGGCCACCAGTGAGGATAGATTAAAATTAATAAATGACATAGGGAGAAACTTTGGAAGAGGCATCTATGAAATTGTTTTCCTAAAGCAATCCTCCACATTTACGTTAAAAGGTGGAAACTCATATTTTCAAATAGACCACAAAGAGTAAGCATTTTATGTCTAGGGATGGTATATGGGACTTTTGCCAACAGGCTTTTTCCATTTGTGATTTGAGGGAGTGCTATGACTTTAAATTCTGGAATGCATGGTGTAAGTCTCAACGGTAAAGTCTACAGTGACAATATAATCCCTAGGGTTAAAAGTCAACATCTCAAAACCATTACCCATAATTTAGCAGAAGAGGTTCAGTATAGTGTTCATAAGACAACTACTCTGTCATTTCCTTTAAGAGAATGACAGGTGTGTTGAGCAATTGTTAGGAGGAATGAGAAGACAGGCATGTCTCCATCAATCCTTGCTACCTTGACATTCAGGGTAACTGATGTTCTTTCTCTGAAATTCCCAAATTATGCCCAAAGATACAGCTCTACTATTGTTTCAATTTCCTTAATGTGGTTCCCTCATTTGTTTCATCTGCTGACCTCAAAACCATTCTAGCTTTAAAAAAGACCATGAAGAGGAAAATTCTCCCACTCTCATAAGATTGACAATGGGAAATGACAAATACCAAGTCAGCCTTAATTCTGATTGACTTGGGCCTAAGACACATGCAGGTGAAACCAGTTCTTGGGAATCTTGGAAAATTGCTCTTGCCTACCCCATTTCTCCAAACTAATAACAGAAAATTGTGACCCAGGAGAAGACGGGTTTGATGCAGGTGTGTGCTCAAGTAGCATGAAACCACTTCTTGGCTCTATGTGGATATCTGGTGTGTTTGTGAGCATATCTTCCAAAACGTCAAAACATTATTAATCCAAATGTTAGAACATTTAGCACTAAGCTTTTGGGGAGAATCCAAATCCAGCAGCTCTTCCAAAGAGCTCATATTTCTTTTTCAAGTAACTTAGGATGTGATCATTACAATGAAAATACTAATATTATCAAACGGAGTGACGTCATTTCTGTAAGAAAATAAAACAAAAACAATTTTTTTTCTCTTTTGCTGTGATCTGATGAATCCATACCTAAAAGTGCGCAGTTAATTTTGTGACTGTCTTTCAACTTCCACTAATGCCCGGCTGATTGGTACCAAGATCAAAAAGGAAAAAGAGGCCCACCACAGATTACTAACTAATTTCCTTTCACACCCACCACACATATGCATTTGGGACAACAGGAAGTCCTAATTAAAACAAAGTCCTTCTGCCACACAGTAAGTTTATTCCTAAAATAAATAAAAACAATCTGGCATCTATACTGGAAAAATGAGCTGTACCGTTGCTTTTTTCTTTCCATTAAGTAGAGTTGTGTATGTTTGTGTGAGTGTATGAGTAGACATGCCCACGTGTCTGCTTCTGTTCTGGTTTCTTTACATCTCTCCCTTTTCTTTTAAACTGAGTTTTATTACTCATGAAAGCACAGGCCAGTAGTACTGATTAAAGCCAGGGAGGGGCTACCACACACATTCCTTCTCTAGGCATTTGGCTCTACACATTTTTCTAGAAGCCTTCTTTCCCTACTACATACACCCTTAGGGTCTCAGTCCGTTAGGACTTTGATGATTTGTGTTGATGCTTGGTGGTTAACAAAGAAACCCCTCCATTTGGACTCTTGCTAAAAAACGCTGGGTGGATTTCAGGTTCATAACAATGTTTGGACCTTGCTTTCCTGTTCTTCAGTTTTACTAAGTCTGCTATTTTTAGGTGAGAATTTGTTTCACCCATTCTTCCACTTGATTTCCACACAGACCTTCACATGTTTTCTGGCTCCAGTCTTGAGTATGTGCACTGCTGCAGGCTCTGCATACACCAGAGACTTGAGCAAGAGCATTGTCCACAGGGCCACAACCAGTCAGTCCTATTGATATTTGAAGACCTGATCAGGATAACATTTAGTTCCCGATCTCTGCTGTGCTTGCCACTGTCCAGATCCACTGAAATTGATTCATTTGAAAGTTTCTGTAGGAACATGGTGTAAAGAAGACATAGGGACCTAGTTGATTGTCCATGTGCGTGAGTAAAAGAAGTGATGCAATTGCCAAAAAAGCAGATATATTCTTAGGATGCATTAATACAAGCATATTTTTTTTAATCACATGAGAAGTGACAATTCAATGCTCCCTGGATTTCTGTATTCTGCTGGTCAGAATAAGATAGACAGTTGTGTTTCATTCTCAGAACTTCAGTGTAAGAGGAGCTCAGGCAAAATAAAGGATATGCAAAAGAGGGTGACCAGAATGGGGAAGGTATTGAAAACCAGGTACTCAAGGAACAGTCGGAAGAATTGGTGATGATTATTCCAAGTAAGACAAGACGGGGGTGATGCTAATATAATAACAATCTATAAATATGCAAAAAGCTGTATTGTTTTGACTTGATTTGTATGATCCCAAAGGGCACTGCACTAAATGTATCTCCTTGAGCCTTCTTTATCCCCATTGGTAGAAGGAAGAACTCCCCCAAATTAGTGCTAAACCTGGCTACCCTTAGGAAAGGTGTTTAGGCAGAGTTGGGACCACCTCTTGGTAGAGGCAGATGAGTAGCTGCACTGGATGATTATTACAGTTCCTTCTGACCAGGAGTTTATATGATAATAATAGTTTGGGAACCATCCCTTATATAATATCAACTTTCCAGTATTAAAGATTGTTTCATTGTCGTTGTGGCTAGGTATTACGGACAGTAACTCATCAAGAGTAAGACTTAGACCGTCAGCTCTTTGCACAGAGAAGTATCAACTAAGTTGTGGTTTGGCCACTGATGGCTAAGCTGCCTGAAATCTAACCCAAATTACTACTAGGTTCTGCTTATGCTAACCTTCCATTTAGTATTTAATGTGCAGCTGCAAATGATTTTAGCCTAGCATTTAGGATTCTACAGAGTGGGATAATCTACTAGAGTTATGACAGAAAGTTAGAGCATCTTGCTTACAATTCCCAGGTTGTATAAATGACCTTTCTCAAGGCCTTGACCAAATCTAAGCCTCCATACTACCCCAAATGATATTTTGAGAAATAAATCTATCATTATCGTAGATTTTGCAGTAACATAAAAGAAACTAATTTTATCTCACTAGGTGCATTGTGCCGATAATTTCCACCACCAATATCTCTCCCTCAAATTAAAGAGCCTGATGAGCGTTAACCATTTTTTATAAAGAATGTTAACAAATGTTTGGCACTGTGACTATAATGCATTAAACTTCAGATTTAGTAACACTTATTCCTTCCAAAAGTCAATAGTTCTATCCTTTTGAAGACTGTCTTTTTCCATCACTCATGGTGAGTTAAGAAGCCAAACTATGCATTGGAGACGCATTCAAGTAATGCACATTCACCTCCCTGTACTGCTTCTGCCCCATCAATCCTGATTTGCTCCAGCTTTCTTCAGCTCTGTTGCATTGCATCTGACTGAGCAAGGTAGAGCTTTGTAAATATTTCCACTGCTATGTCTTGCTGCCAGAGCTTTCAGAAAGAAATCAAGTTCAAATCAAAAGTGGCAAATGACCTTAGGCTTGTATTATTGTAGGATTATGTCACTCTTTAATCCTTGTTTTAGAGTAATGTGTTTGACGCTCAAATGTAAGCATTTCCTCTTGGATCAGTGTCTGATCCTCCATGTTTATGTTTTTGCAGCATCCCGTGTACTGTGTAAATGTTGTTGGGACCCAGAATGCTCATAACCTTATCACTGTCTCTACTGATGGTAAAATGTGTTCCTGGAGCCTGGACATGCTCTCAACTCCACAGGTGGGTTTGTTTTCCCCTACACATAAGAGCATCCTGGTTAAAAGAGATACCTGCCTAATGGAACATAGTTCCTAAAAGCCAAACCCTCACATCCTATAGGAGCTAAAACCAATGGATGCACTTGAAAGAGGAAGGCCTGCTTTCAGCAGTCTCCTCTTGAAGCCAAAACCCATTTCCTTTACCGCAAATCATGTAATTATTGTAATACGTTAATCCTTAGGTCAGTTTCAAGTGAAAATGAGATAATCCATTTAAAGCATAGTAATTATGGAAGTTGCCTGTGGTATGAATTGTACTTACCCTACAGCATTTTAAACAAATGAAAACGAAGTTGGAGCTCCGCAGAGCAATCCTTTATGGGTACTTGCCTTGGAGAAAAGGTATTCCAGCAAAACAGAAATCCAAGCCCTTGCTTGTACCTGTAGCCTAGACGACCGCCTGCATGTATGAAGAATTTGTCAAACCATCTGTTTTCTCCTCTGGAATGTTTGTTAGTATGGCTCCTGCCATTCCTTATTCAACAAATGAGAAGTCGAAAATGAGAACGTTCCAAAGTTTCCAAACCACCCCTGATTGCAATAATGGGAACCAAACAAAGGAGCAGAAGTGGAAGAGACCACTGGGGGGAGGCATCTAAATGCAACTTTCAGAATATATGTATGTATACATACACACAAGAAGACACACACCTACGCACATAAACACACATATTTACACTCTTTCCACATTTCCTTGTGGAGAAAAAAGTACTTCACTGTCCTTCAACTAAAAATACAAAGAGTTCATTGTTATAGCCTTTGACAAAAATGTGAAGAAACATCAAGAAAATTGTAAAAGATATGTAGGAGATAATTCTCAATTTTAACAATCTTCTTCCCTTTCCTGGAATAACGACCCTAGAATGTCTTTCTCACAATTTTAGAAGACATTAAAGTTTCAAGGTACATAAGGAAATATGGAAACCGTAAAGAACCTTCCATAAGTCTCCACAAAATACAGATGTAGAGAATGCTAAGACTAAATAAGTTCTTTTTATAATTTTAAGAGGGAAAAAAGAGAGAGAGAGAGAAAGCTAACAATCTCCTTACAATTTAAGTTCCTCTATTTTTGCTGATCTTTAACGTTATACAAGTCAGGAGTTGTGTATGGGTATTTTATGGCTTTGTCTTAAAATTCTCAGCAATATGTTGTTTTTCTTTAAAAGTACAGAGGTTGCAAACAGATATAAGAGCGAACCGTCTAATTAGGATTGTTTAATTGCCCATTTCGCTGATGAAACGTGTATTTGTTTAGGTTAAAACCAGTCGTACAGGGGCTACACGACCCTTTTTATTAGTTTTGGCATGTCTACAGACTCCTGTCTCCATACAGAGATTGAGAGTATAGTGGCATGGCCGTGGATGGCAGGCAGACTTGGGAGCATCCAACAGTTGCCCTGGTCCCTCTTCCTTCCAAGTGGGCAACCAGGAGACTATACCTTCCTCGCTGCTAATTTTAACGGTGGAGCAAACCATTGGATAGTTCAGTTTTCTGTATTATATTGTCATAACGTGCCCTCACAGACGCATTCACTATGTGTGGATCTCACACACTGCAAGCATGTCACATGACCACATGGTCTGTGCTCCCCAGACAGTTAGCATGCGCTTCTAGTTTATGGACTCCTTGGCTGAGATGACCTGGTTTATTTGTTTGCACAAAAAAAGACTAAACTCTCAAGCAACTAAAATGACGTGATCCCCTAGAATGATTTTCAAAAAGTATTTCAGGTGCACGAAGTAGGCTGTTTGATGTAAATAGCCAGAAATATTCAGAGTTGTTAGTTTTAATTACTCTTCATTATTATTAAATTTAATTGAGCAGAATATCTTTTCAAATACATTTTAATTTCTGATTTTGAAAATCATTTTAGATAAAATTAAGTCTCTCATTTACTATTTTAAAGACTCGTTTAAACACCATTCTTTGCAGGCTCATAGCCTATACCCCTAACAGCTGCCCTTCATGAAATCTGGTCCCTGTGGAAATCTGGTTTTTATGACCTGAGTGACAACTTTCTGGTTTTAGTCCATGGAGGACACACACTCCTGCTTTGACAAATGTGCTTAGTACATCTGATATTAACACATGTGTATTCTCACGAACAATTGATTTTGAAAATGTTTGTAAATACAAGGGTATTGTGTGTTTTATTAAAGCCTGGGGCTGACAAGTGTAACCATTACAGTATTATCTTTAGTTTCTGCACCATTAGTTTCAGAATTCTCACCTGTCATCTCTGCCTGACTTAAGCAGCAGCAGCACACGCTGATGAAATCCAGCCGGCCTGAAACCAGAGATACACAGAAGCATGAATGTCAGGGGCAGTAAAGCGTGGTTTCTGGCACAGCCGGGGTCTTTTGTAACGCTGTATGAAAAGCAAACAGACGATTTAGCCAAATGATTTTTCCGTGCTATCTTTGGCATGGCAAGAAGTTGACAGAGGGAATGTAACCACGCCATGTTTTGGTAGGAGAGCATGGAGCTGGTGTACAATAAGTCCAAGCCTGTGGCTGTTACCGGAATGGCTTTCCCGACGGGAGACGTCAATAACTTCGTGGTTGGCAGTGAGGAGGGTACAGTCTACACAGCCTGTCGTCATGGAAGGTGATTTTTGTTTTCTTACCGATGACGTGTTCTTCATTTCCGAAAGTCTGTTATCACATTGTGGATTATAACCACCTTGCATTATGAGAAAGGCATTTCTGAAGAACTGCAAAGCACAACCTCAAGTCTTTATTCTCTTACAGCATCCATCTGCTCTGGTCATTATCCATTTGTAATCCTTTGATGGTCCACACTGTCATGAGGAAAAAAGTCCAAGCTTCTTAGTATATCATATGAGACCCTTGACTACCTGCCCCTTCCCAGCCTCAGCCTTCAGGCTCCAGCCACAGACCCATCAAGGATAACGATGCCCAAATATTGCTTATCCCACCACACTTCCATGAATTTGTACATTCGATTTCTTCTGCTGGGTCTGGCATTTCTCGCTTCCTGGCCTGGTTAATTCCTCCTTATCCTTCAAGAGCCAGCACAGAGGTCATTCCACATTAAAGCCTCTCTTGACTCTCTTGGGCAAAGAAAACTATTCTCTCTTCTATGGTTCCATAGACTTTTCATTCTTTTTATTCATTCATTCTTTCAATGAATATTTACTAAGAACTTACCATGTGCCAGGCACCATCACATCATAAGGATGCAGTAAGAAACAAAACAGACGGGGAGTTCATATTCTGGTTGAGGGTGAGAGACAGTCAACTAATATATAAGTAAAATATGGTTTAAGATGATAAGTATTATGGAGAAAATTAAAGTAGAATAAATGGGATAGGACTACAGGCTGTCAGATAGGTTTGCTATTTTATATATTTTTATACATGCTTCTACAATAGCTTTAATCACATTTTATTTCAACTCTTCATTTATCTGCCATTTTTCTCTTACTAAACTATTTCCATTTCATCATTGATTCCCTTCCCAGGGCCTGGCACATAGTAAGTGAAGAGGTAAAAGTCTATATAGGGATAAAGAAATGACAATATCCAAATAGTATAGAGAAGTGGTTTAGGGCCTTTCATCCCAATCAGAGAGACTGAAATAGTATGTTATATACAAGCCACCATGAAGTTTCCAGGTGATAAGAACTCTGCCTTGATTGAAAGATAGGCAAATGTCCCTGGAAAACCATCAGGATAAAGTGGAATCCAATAATTTAGACTAGATTATAAAATTGCATGCAAGACTTAACGAGTGGCCTCACATCTTTTGAAAGTTCACTGTGTTCACCTTGGTGCTTAATTTCTCTGTCACTTTATTAGTTCTAATTCAATTGATTTTTCATCTCTTGCACTCATCCCAGGCTGTTTAGATTTAATGAGGAACCAGAAATTGTTTCAAGTTCATATTCGTGTGTTTTCCTGTTTTGTAGAAGTAACAAGCATCCATGGCCCAGCTCATACAGTATGAGCTGTGATGTTCCCACTGTTCTGCACTTAAGAACAAGCAGTATTTTCCCTGCTCACATGATTTAAAGATGACTAGGAAGATATGCCTCATAGTTCCATGCCCAATGGTCCTACTTCATAAAAACTGGTTAAAACCACACATTAAAGTTTTATGAAAGGATAAAAAGATCTGATAAAGTTCTTCATGCAAACATTGACTGCACACCTACTTTGAGCAAAGGACATTACTATATGCCCCCAGGCATGCAGACATCATTTAAACCTGATTCCTGTCTTCCAGGAACTGAGGATGGTGGGAAAGGTAAACACACAAATATCTCCACTACAGGTAGAAAGTCATAAGTGGCAAGAGAGAGGCACAGAGAGTGCAGCGGGCCAATCATGGAGTCACAGCTTTGTCTCCACATTTATTAGCATCACAGGGCATAGGTTCAGTTGACTTAATCCAGGACCTTAATCATCTGTGAAGGCTACAGAATATGTTCACTGATAACTTCGAGATTTTTCTTGTTTTTTTAGTTCCTTTTACACGATGAATATTTTTGTTCTGTGGCTCTTGTCCTTTTCAAGCAAAATCAGAATATACCCTGTGGTTCAGAAGAGGGGTACCTAAGGTACAAACTGCAAAACTTTTTACAACGAGTTGATTTTGCTTTTTACGTTGGTCCATCCATCTGAAATATAGAATACAGATCTTAGTCAAGATGTAAAGCAGCAGCATTTGACATTGTAGTAATTTGAAATGGGTCCTATAGGGCTATAGGAGAGAGGCGGGGGCTTTCCATTTTTCACCTAACGTAGAGAAGGTGCAAATCCACTTCCATAAATTAAACAAGGTCCTCATTTTGCACCCTATAAACCCTTTCAGGATGCTGTTAAGAGCAAGCGGAGTCTCACCAGGGGCCACTTCAAAGATCAGTTCCTCGTGTTCATTAGAACAAATTCAAATGATCACGTGTGGAACTGCTGTTAGCAGTTTCACTGGGCATAATTTTTGAGCGCCTGTTACACAGAACACAGGCTGCAGCAGTTCGCTCATGATTTCAAATTTTGCTCAGCACATCGACACTTATTGGTGCTCCAGAAGCCCAAATGTTTTAATAACAATTCATTTTTGCTCCTAGTGATATAGTATTTAGGTTCCACAATCTCTCTGTATTTGTCTTATTTATATCCTCATGCACGTGGATTTTTAAAATATAGCATTTTGGTATATTTACTAATTGGGTATGATTGCATGTGGACTATTGTGTGATAATAGGGGGCTGGAAATAATCCCAGCTTAGTTAAATGAGCAACATATATCTATAGATAACTTGAAAAATGTGTATCAATATTTCTCAAATGCAATTCTGTTGGGGAAAAAAGGCATAAATTTGTCTCTTTTCTTTTGCTGTTTCTTTCAACTAATATTTATTGAGCACTTACTATATGCTAAAGACTTGGCAACAAGACAAACAAGGCACCAGCCCTTACAGAATTTACATTTAGTGGATTTGTAAATTTCTCTTCTGCTTTCAGTGAAAACATCATTGTCTCCGTATTACATTTAAGTTATGCATATTATTTTGTGGTGGCAAGGGTTTCCACAAAGTATTACATTTTCGGGTAGCTCAACTTATTTTAAGAAATTTCCTTTAAAGGATAAATGTATGTATATAAGGATGTACGGAGTTTTATAGCCAATAGGCTCCCCAAAAGGAGTTAAAATGGAACATGTGCCAAATGTCATCACAAGAATAGAATAGTCTCATTATAAATACGAAAGCTTCTGAGATCTAAGTAGATATGTTTTTCAAAAAGTAGCTGCATCAACAATGATGGGATTTGAGGAACTCCTAAAAAAGGATTAAATGATAAAATTTGATATTAAATTCTGAAGATTAAAACGATTATATTGCCCCATATTGTTTTCCAATGACCAAAAGTAGTCTAGCATTTTATTTCTCTCAAGGTAACTGTGAAGGTGATTTCATTTTTGGTGGTCTATGGTTATTCTTCCAAATTATGGAGAAGTCATCACGCAGAGACAAGTTTGTTTTTTTAAAGCCATCACTGCTTTGCAAAAGTCACTGAAATTCTGCTCACATGTGGTTTTCATGCAGCAAAGCAGGTATCGGTGAGGTCTTCGAAGGTCACCAAGGGCCAGTGACAGGAATTAACTGCCACATGGCAGTGGGCCCAATCGACTTTTCACACCTGTTTGTCACATCGTCGTTTGACTGGACCGTCAAACTGTGGACCACAAAGGTAAGAATACCTTGATTGAAATTCTCAGATAATACAAAGGTGAAGAGGACAATTTTTGTTCCCTGGGGAGAGTTGTGGAGAATCTGAGGTCTGTTCCAGGTGACCTGGCATTGAGAATTCATACAACCTGCTGGTGAGCCCAGTCTGCCTTGGAGCTAGTTAAGGTTCACTTTCTTAGTCCATTTTATTTATTTTAAAATATATAAGTAATACTTGAAAACATCGTAATTGTAAAAATTTCAAACAATTCAAATAATGATGAAATAGAAGTCCTCCTTCACCAACATTAACTCTGCCCACAACATCCACTTCACTACCTACCATCCCAGTCCTCTCCCCAGGGGTGACCTCTGTTATCAGGTTAGTATTAATCATCTGGAGCTTTGTAGCACTTACTTAAATACATATGCACCTGTGGAAATATATGACTTGGGACTTGGATGTTTGGGGTTTTAGGTGGTTCTTTCTATTTTTTTTTTTTTTTTGAGGCTTTGAAGGTTTTTAAGCTAGTAAATGGCATTATATTATTTGTGTTTTCAAAGGTAATTCTGACCATGTTTAGGAGCAGGAAAAGGGAAAACCTCCTAAAAGGAAGGTTCACTAGTCCAGAAGAGAAACGACAGTGGCTTAGATTAGTAGTATGGGATGGAGAGTAGCAGATGGATTTGAGAATCATTTAAGAGCTAAAAGCCACAGAAATTGCTGATTGTTTTGTTGCAAGGAGGGTGAAAAAGGGAGTCACCAGGAAAAAAACCCAGGTTTGTGACTGGAGCAACTGGTAATTTGTGGTAGCAGTCACTGCACTGGAGAACACCAGAGGGAGGGCATGTTGGGGAAGTGTGTTGCACATTGAGTTAAAGGTGCCTGGGAGGCACAATTCATGATCTCCACTAGGCAGTGTAATATGTGGGACAGAAGCAGAGGGAGAGCTCTTGGCTGCAGGTATGCACTTAGTAGCAGTGAGAATAGCAATGATTATTATAGTCAAATGAGTGGATTTTAAAAGAAATGCTAAGACACAATCCAGAGAAAGAAGAATATTTAGGAAATAAACAAGAGATATGGAACTAGAGAAGGAGATTAAATGTAACAACCCGAGAAATAGGAAATAAATTAGAATTTTTGTGTGTGTGGCTTCCTGGGTATTAATGGAGAGGGAATGTGTCAAGAGGACAGAATTGGCTCTTAACTGTATGAAAAACAACCTCATTGAGAAACCTCTTTTCAACTACTAGATTGACAAAAATCCAAAAGACAACATATTCTGTGATGAGACTGAAGGAAACCAGCCTTTCTCACACATTGCTGTTGGAAATGCAAAGTGGTACACCACTATGGAGGAGAATTTGGCAATATCTAAAAATAATACATGCATATTTGCTCATTGACAAAGCAATTCCCACTTGTAGGAATCTACACCAAAGATACACTAGCAAAAATAAGAAAAAAAAACATAAGCAAGAGACTCATTGAATGATTACCTTGAATAGCAGAAGAATGGAAAGAATCCAAAATTCCATCAATAGAGCACTGGACAAATCAAAAGTATGATCCATCCACACAAGGGAGTACTATTCAAGTGCAGGAAGAAATGAAGAAGATGTCTACATACTATTATGGAGTCATCTGTACGATATATTTTTAAATGAGGAAAGCAAGGTGGAAAAAAGTGTAAATAGTATGCTGTCATTGCTTAATATTTATTTATATATTTTTAAAAGTTGGAAAGATAAGCCACACACACACAAAATTATTACTTATAGGGAGGCAGGAGGCTGAAAGAAAGAAAGATAATAGCTATACTTCCTGAAATATACCTTGTTTTGGTATTTGGTTTGGGAACCATGCAAAGATTACATAGTTATAAAACAAAATAAATTTTAAAATTGATTCCTAAAATATTTAAAGTAACATGAAACAAATCAACCTTAATGTGGTTCAAATTGGAGGCAAAACCCTACAGTATGGAATGATTCTAAGTGACTTTAAAACCCTGCATTTTGACTGCACATTCCAAAAGGGATATATTTTAAGGATAAAAAGGACTACAAAAAAAAAAGAAAAAAAAAGCTTTGACTTCTTCTAGTACTCATATTGCTGATGGTCATATTGTTACTCTTACTCTGATACTGTTGTGTTTTGTATCATGAGATAAATTAAATGACTGTGTTGCTGTCACTGCGAATTGATATTGTCATCTGGGTTGAAAGGAGAAACAAATGCACAAAGTTAAGTAAAAACTCTGTGGTCATCCTGAATTTGAGTTGGAAGTATCAGTAAGAACTTGTGGTGTGTTACCTTTAATTCTAAAAGAATACGTGTTCACAGCTCTATCGAACGAAAACGTCTAGAAACAATGACCAACCTAGTAGCAATGACACTCCTAGTGTCCAGATTGTGCTCTCTAAATACCAGTGTCACTAAAAGAAACCAAAATTACTGATTCTAGATCTGGAGCAGGAGATGTACAAAATGAGCCTGGGATATTTTGTCATAATAGAAAACAAGGAAACTACCAAACACTACAAATTTCTTGTCAAAGGACTTGGAAGCCAAGTTGAATAAGCTTCTGCTGGCTAAAGAATATCAATAAGGGTAATAGATTCATGAGTTCATAATGATACTGAAAAAAGACAAAAAAACCTCATTGGTCATCTTTGGAGAATACTAGGGAAACCGACTCATTATTTTCAAAACTGGTAAGTAAAAGAAAGACTCGATCAATCATTTATTCTGAAAGAATCAAACATTTATTCTGTCTTTTCTATAAGATTTGTACTTCAGGGTTATTAAATAGTTGATGAAGGGAAGTTTTTCTTTAAAGAAATATTCCAGCTAATATAGGAAGAAGAAATGATAGGATTTGAATTTTAATCATTTTGCAACCCCTAATGATCTAGGCAATCATTTTTGCTGAAAACATTGTAAAATTAGAAACAACCTTGATGATTATGGAAGTATACAATACCACCTTTGAAGCAAATTTGCCACCTAAATCCAATCCTAGTCTTATCAGTCCACCAGATCTCTGAATTTAGAGGCTATAGGAGATACAGATGCAAAATGTTAAATGATTCCACAAGGTGGACTCAGCCAAATCCAGACTGGGGAAATCTATAGGACAGTTGATCTCATTTCTGCAATAAAAGCAAAAACTTTTTTTCAAGGGACAAAAAGAAATGGAGGTGGAAACTGTATAGCAAAACAAAATAGAAGAAAACAACACTTGAGACATTTCAACCAATCTCAAAATGTGGATCCTATATAGATCTTGATTCAAACAAACCATTAAAAAAATTAGAAGGCTGTTAGGGAAATATGACTATTGACTGAATATTTGATATTTATGAGTTATTATTTTTAGGTGTGATAATGATATTGTGATCATTTTAAGTGGTTTTATTTTTTAGAGATGCACACTGAAATATTTACAGAAGAAATCATGACGTCAGGGGTTTACTTCAAAATAATCAGTTGGGAAGGGGAGACCTTGTAGATGTAGATGAATATTATTGGCTATGTATTAGTAAATATTGAAGCTAGACATTGATATTATCCTATTTCTGAATATGTTTGAAACTTTCTATAATAAAAGACTGAAAAAACAAAAGAGGAGAGAGTGATCAACAGTAACAAATACTTCAGAGAAATAATATCAAGATTGAAATACATCCATGGTATTTAGCAACTTGAAGCCACTGGTGCCCATGGCAAGTACGGTCTCATTGAAGTGTGTGGAGGGTGGGACGCGGATTACAATGGGTCGAGGAATGAGTGAAAGGTAAGGAAGCACTGAAGAAAAATTAAGAAGTTCGCCTACGAGGAGAGGAAGATGGGAGATAGAGAGAGGGTTTTTCTTCTTTTCTTCTATTGTAGTCTTTCTTTTTTTTTTTTTCAATTTGTAGAGACTCTTGAGGATGTTGCTATTGTAGAAAAGCCAGAAAGTGTATACCTGTAAGGCAGAGAAAGACCCTGAAAATGTTAGAGTGAATGGGATACATAGCATGAGCAGGGGGTGAGTTTTAAATTTGGGCAGCGACATCTCTTCTGTTGGAACAAAAGAACAGGAAAGGCTGGGGACAAATACTTATAAGTGTGTAGATTTGGTGAATGAAAGCAGAGCACTCGCATGTGATGCTGTTTTCTCAATGAAGTAGGAGATGAAATATTCTACTGAGTGAGAAGTGGAGGCACTGAAGGGAGCAGGTTTCAGCTGGTCACAGAAGAGAACAGGAAGAGCTGATTAGGGAAACAAAGACAGGCTCTGGGCAGTGTGGAGGACCCAGTTGGGTTGGAGACTAGAATGCTTTACTGGCATCAATCTTCAGGGCCGATTTCCTCCGAGAGAGCTTAGCAGCACAAATATGGACATGGATGAGGGGGCCAATTAGGTGGATCCTTGGCTGGAGCTTTACAAGAATGTGATGGAGGGACAATAGAACGTGAGATTTGGAGATAAGGATGACAGAGCATTTGATGTTAGAAACTAAGAATTCTCAACTGGAGCAGAAAGAAAATGAAAAGAGACAGGAGAAAGTAAAAGGATCTATAAGATCAAAGAACAAGTGTGAAGGAAGTAATAGAATAAGAGAATTAGTAAAATAAGAGATTATTGTTAGAAAGTGAGATGTTTGGGTTTAGTAATTCACAACTGAAATAATTCCAAGTGATTTAAAAAAAAAGGTCTAAGATGTGGTCATGGCTGTAGCTGAAGTCAAGTGAAGGTGCAGTTCACTGGGGATGAAGAGGTCACAGGAATAAAAGATCAAAGTGCTAGTGTGCTGCGTGCTTTGAAGTGGGCCAGGAAAAAGACAAGACTGGGATAGAAAAGGAGACCCCTGGGATAGAAAGGTGATTGCAGTGCTAAGGTCTTCAATGAATTCAGAAGAGAGATCCAAGGAGTTACAAGATGGTACAGACAAATGGCCTGAACTTAAAAGAAGCAGAACTTTTCACTGGAGGACTGAGAAGCCATGAAACAGCCCTGGAGAGCAAGTAAGAAGGTGACCCTCTCTCACTATTCTGAAATAGGGTATATGATAATGAACAGCTTCTACTTGAGGAGATGGCAGGGGAGGTGGTGAGCTTATGGGAGAGGGAGGATTCCACTGAGACAGCAATGGAGGGAGCTTTCCATGACAGGCTGAGGATGGAGGCACATGAGTTTATCATGGAATGGGAGACACTGAGGCATGGTGGAAACATCTGGGAAGGAAGTGAACAGTGAGTGGTTGGTTCAGGTGAAATAAGTACTAATAGCAATTTCTAGAAAAGGCTATGAGACCACCAAGAATGAGGAGGGGAGATGCAAAAAAGAGGCGTGGAATTCCAAACAGGGTGCTAATTTTTGCAATTTTAGTGAGGGCAGTGTGAATGGAGAGAGGATTAAAACACATTACATTGCCCTCTCCGCACGCCTCCACCTCCCCACCATACTGAGTTCCATTATTAAACCACAGTCAGGGAAGGCTTCACCCTGAAGAAGAAATTTTGTTGGAGCAGTTTACCTGGCAAACAGAGGACCAGGCTTCTTTCCAGGCAGCTGAATCAACAAATGAGCAGCCATTTTCATCTAAATGGCTGAAAAGGGGAGATCCAGTTAGGAAATGGCATGTGATGAGGCTAGAAAGGAAGTTCTATACTTGATTGTGTAGCTTTACTTTTATTTTATAAATGATGACAAGTCATTTTAGGAGTGAATTAAACAAAATTTAATTTTAAGGAGTTTTCTATGGAAGATAAATTTGCAGAATGGGAGGGGCGGGACTAACATTTATTGAGGTCCTACTGTGTGCCAGGCATTGTGCTAAATGTGTTACATACATTAGTCCATTAATTCCTCACAGTAAACTTATGAGTAGATAGTATTGTCCCATTTTATAGAAGGAGAAATAGGCATAAGAGAGCTTAAATAACTTGCCTGATGTGCTCAATGAGAAAGTGGGGAAACTGGGATTCAAACCCAGATTTGTGTGACCACAAAGCCATGTTCTTTTCCACACCAGCATGCTAAGCCTAGAGACAGGAAATCCAGTTATAAGGCTAGTTTGATCATCCAGGTGAGAGCCAGAACTTTGGTGGTGGCAGAGACAGCTTGTGGAGGAGAACTCAAGTCTGAGAGAGAAAATCCAGCAGACATAGTGAGCACCTCACTTGATTTAAGAGCAGAGTCAATGACGATTCTGATATTTCTACCTTAGGCATCTGAGTGAAAGAGTGGTGGTGTCAGTGACTAAGACAGGAAATAGAGGAGGAGGAGCAGGCTTGGGTTGGGGGTAGAAAATCAGCAGTCTGGGACACACTCCAACTGAGGTGCTTGGAAATTCCTAAAAGGCAATTGAAAATACTGGAGCTGAGGAGCAAGAATGGGGTTAAAAATATAGATATGACAGTGAGCAGCATATAGTTAGTCATTTATTCCAAGGGAGAGAATTATGACAAGAATGTGAATTAAAGTGGACAAGGGTGCAAGCTTGGAGCCTCTGATGCTGCAGGATGAGAAGGAATACAGGGATCGAAAAGGCAAGAAGAGGGTGGCATTGACCTCAGTGAGAGCAATTTCAGTGGAGCAGTGGGGACAGATGGTAGGTGGTTGCAGAGAGGAGGGAAGACAGTGGACACAGAAAATATAGACTGCTCTTGCAGACATTAGGCTATGAACTGAAGGAGACAGAGTGGTGACTAGCAGGGAGAGCCGAGCCAAGGAAAGATTTGGTCATTATACTTTTTGAGAGCCTTGAGCATGTTTGTGGCCTGAAGAGAAGGAGCCAATGAAAAGTGTAGATTGATAGTGGGTGGTTTGAAAAATTTAGAAATACGATATCAGGTGCCCGTGTGGAGTTGGGGTGGGGAGAAGACGCAGGACACTGCTAAGACTGGAAAAAGCTTTATGGATAGGTTTAGCTAAATGAAAGTGAGGGGGAAGCAGAGAATGAGAGAAAGTCCTTATTTTCCGGTAAGGTCAGAGGCACACTTATCTGCTAACACTAGTAGGAACTGGGTTGTAGTAGGGAGAGGAGCAAGGTATAGACCAGATCTTGCAAGAAATGGGACAGGGTCCTGACTCTAGAGGATGTCTGAACTGCTCCAATCTGAGGGCCAGCTGGGGTTAAATATCAAAGATGCATTTCATAGGTGATGTCTAATCTAAATTTTACAGGAGTGCCAGGAATTGTGTCAAATTGCCATTGTTGAATCTCTTAGGTCTTCTGAAACCTACTGAATCTGACATTCAAAGCTGTCCACAACCTGTCCCCACCTTAATATATATATATTTTGTTGTTGTTGAG
Source organism: Diceros bicornis minor (assembly GCF_020826845.1). Classification (NCBI taxonomy): domain Eukaryota; kingdom Metazoa; phylum Chordata; class Mammalia; order Perissodactyla; family Rhinocerotidae; genus Diceros; species Diceros bicornis. The sequence continues at coordinate 33,112,174 of NC_080742.1, forward strand.
ATTTTATTTTTTTTTGTTTATTTTGTTTTGTTTATTGCTGTAACATTGGTTTATAACATTGTATAAATTTCAGGTGTATATCATTATACTTCTATTTCTGCATAGATTATATCATGTTCACCACCCAAATACTAATTACAACCCATCACCACACACGTGCCGAATTATCCCTTTCACCCTCCTCCCTCCCCCCTTCCCCTCTGGTAACCACCAATCCAATCTCTGTCTCTATGTGTTTGTTTATTGTTGTTATTATCTACTACTTAATGAAGGAAATCATACGGTATTTGACCTTCTCCCTCTGACTTATTTCACTTTGCATAATACCCTCAATGTCCATCCATGTTGTCACAAATGGCTGGATTTCATCGTTTCTTATGGCTGAATAGTATTCCATTGTGTATATATACATCTTCTTTATCCATTCGTCCCTTGATGGGCACTTAGGTTGCTTCCAAGTCTTGGCTATTGTGAATAACGCTGCAATGAACACAGGGGTGCATGTATCTTTACGCATTGGTGTTTTTAAGTTCTTTGGATAAATACCCAGCAGTGGAATAGTTGGATCATATGGTAGTTCTATCCTTGATTTTTTAAGGAATCTCCATACTGTTTTCCATAGTGGCTGCACCAGTTTGCACTCCCACCAGCAGTGTATGAGAGTTCCCTTCTCTCCACATCCTCTCCAACACATGTTGTTTCCTGTCTTGTTAATTATAGCCATTCTGATGGGCGTGAGGTGATATCTCATTGTAGTTTTGATTTGCATTTATAGCAGGTCGACAAATTCAGGTGTGGGAGATATACCACTTCTCTACAATTCTAAACAAAGGGTTCTCAAAGTGTGGCCCCTTGATCGTCAGGGGGAACATTACCTGGGACTTACTAGAAATGCAAATTCTCTGGACCCCACCCCAGACCTTCTGCACCAAAAACTCAGGGAATGGGGCCTAACAATCTGTGTTTTAATAAGCCCTCCACGTGATCCTAAAGTTGCTAAACTTGGAAGGACAATGCTCTAAACCAATGTGAAGTTCTATTCAAACTCCCCACCCTACAGAGCTAGCAGGGCAGTTAAGTTATTTTGAGGGGTCTCTCCTTTCTTCTCAGGGTTGTATTAGGGAGCTGGGGACCTATTTCAGGATTCAGGCAGGAGAATGAAAACCAATGTCCCACCTCCAGCCAGGTTTCCTGATATAAATAATACCCTACTTGTTCTGGCCAGAGTCTCGTACTGTGAATATATTTGAAACCCCAAATAAACCATAACCTTTTGTGGCAATGTACTGGAAACAATGCTTACACTTGATACTCTTGACAACATTGGCTACAGTCTTTCTCCTTTTCTTAATCTGAACATGCATAAAATTTAAAGGAAATGGTAGCAACATCTAAAATTACTAGTCACTTTTGCAAGACTATTGCTGAAAATAACCTTCTTTATCCTAATAAAAAGGGAAAAGTGAGAATATAAATATTGTTTTGAAAATACTGGAAAAGAAGGCTTTTAGTTTTTTTTCATTCTTGTTGACAATGAGAATTTTCAGATAGGTGTAGAGCAGAGAAAAAAATGAGATGGGTACGTTATTTTTTAGTCCCTTCTCACAATAATGGTTGCCTTAGTTATCTTTATTTTAAACTCATTGAGTAACTTGGAGTCATTTGATCATTTAAACAAAGGTGAAGGTTATGGTGGAGCCTTACTCGATAATCGAGTTAGTGATACCTTGCCACTTAAGATTATGTCTTAGTCCGTTCGGGCTGCTATAGCAAAACACCACAGAATAAGTGGCTTATAAACAACAGAAATTTATTTCCTGCAGTTCTTGAGGCTGGGAAGCCCAGGATCATGGCACCAGCATGGTCACGTTCTGGTGAGGTTCCTCTTCCTGGTTCACAGCAGGCATCCTCTCACTGTGTCCTCACATTTAGAAGGGGCTAGGAAGTTCTGTGGGGGCTCTTTTGTAAGGGCACTAATCCCATTCATGAGGCTCCACCTCATAAACTAATCGTCTCCCAAAGGCCCCACCTCCTAATATCATTATCTTTAGGGATTAGGATTTCAATGTATGAATTTTGAGGGGACACAGACATTCAGACCATAGCAGGTTGCAAATTAAATAACATAAAGAAGAATCCTTCAAATTGTAGAAAGAGTTGATGCTAAGAAATAAGACTTTGAACTAGACAGAAGTCAAATTTAAAAAGTGACTTCAATATAATAGTTTGTGCATAAAAATAAGTATAGCCCAAAAAGATAACCAAAAAAAAAAGAAAGTTTAAAGGCTAACCAAACACCAAGAAGATTTGGCAACACAGACGTGGGTTTTGTACATTCTGCTGACCAAGAATTTGCATTTCTAACACAAAGATAAAATATTAGGAAAGAGGGGCCGGCCCGGTGGTGTAGTGGTTAAGTTCGCAGTCCACTTCGGTGGTCCGGGGTTCGCAGGTTTGGATCCCAGGCACAGACCTATGCACCGCCTATCAAGCCATGCTGTGGCAGGCGTCCCACATATAAAGTAAAATGGGCACGGATGTTAGCCTGGGGCCAATCTTCCTCAACAAAAAGAGGAGGGTTGGCAACAGATGTTAGCTCAGGGCTAATCATCCTCACCAAAAAAATAAATTAATAGTAAATAGTAGGAAAGAAAATCTGTATTCCACAGGAGAATGTTATGCTAGAATTAGCACACTGAGCAAAATGAATGTAATCTTGAAGCCTGTAGCAAAGTCCACATCCATTCACTTTGCATAAGTAATGTGATTGCCAAAGAGACAGTAGTACTTCACACACTTTTACGCAGAGAGTAGCTATGATTTTAAAGATCATGACTAAAAAATAAAATTTCTTTACACAGGATTTTAGAAATATTCCAGTTAAATGAAAACGTATATTTGGAGAAAATGCAGTCATTCTCGATTCTTTTTACGATTTAAAAAATTAATATTCTTGTTGACTTTATATATAGTTTTATTTAAACTTTCCATGAAGATTGGGCAGGTAAAATTTTTGAATTGGGAAAGGCTAAAGGAAGAACATAATACTGCATATTTTTGGAGGTTTGGGTTTTTTTTTTGGTTGGAAACTTAACACAATATAATTAAGGGCATACTCTTTTTTTAGCATAGTAATGCAACCATTTTTGATAGAGGGAGGAGCTTTGTTCATCCTACTTAATTATTAACATATTTTATTTTAACTCCATGCAAGGAAAGTAAAGGAAATAATCCCTATGCCCCTTACTCAGTGGATAAAGAGCAAAAATATAACCATGTGTAGAAAATAGTATTGTTATGATTGATTACCATACAGGCAATGTAGGGAAGAGTCCAGATGAATAGTAGAGTGATCAATCAGGTGGGTCCTAATTGGAGTGTGTGGGTAGGGCCTGGAAGAGAGAGAGTGGGTCCTCCACCTACGCACATGGAGGCCTCCCATTGGAGATCTTCCCATATGAATTCCCACATTAAGCATCATCTTTCTTTTCTCTGTACGCCCGACTTCCCCTTCCCTCCAACTTATTGAAAACAAAACAAAACACAGACACCCACCCTTGACCTGGCTGCCCCTTTCTCATCCTGTTTATCTTCTGCCTATTTCCACCAAACTGTAGTTTTACCTCCTACAATCTGTCTTTATCTCTATGATCACTACTAAACCTGCTCCTTCAAAAATTGGCCTGACCTTCTTGTCTGTTCCAAGGTCATTTTGCCATTTTCCTTTCCTTTCATGACTTTGCTGTTTCAATAATGTTGATTAGTCTCTTGGAACATCCTTCTTTAAATATATCAGTGAGGCTGTTTTTAAGAGAACAGTAAAAAGCTGTGTACTTAAAAGTCTATCTTTGATGATCCTTTTAAAAAATAAAAAAAAAGCCTTGCCTGAATAAATTCTGTTGAGTACCAACTCTTACCTTTCACTGTATCTTAGCACATTAAATTTCCCATCCATCAAGAAATGCTGGAGTTGATGCTTAGAAATAAAGTATGAACTTTTGGTTGGGTTAAAACATTCATTATTCCACTCAGCTTTTCTGTTTGCTGAGGTTTGGGATAATTTTTTTCTTGTACTGTAGTTTAGCTTAGTGGCTAGACAAGTTATGAGTCTTTGGACTTGCTATCACCTCCAGTTTGGAAACTTTCAGTTGATTCCAATTAAACATTGGGTTGATATTTATTTTGGTCCCGGTACAGCTTCATAAAGATTTAGGTTCTTGATACTGTTCATGTATTTGCCAGCTCAGTCCCTTCTTTAGATTTCAAAGGGCTTGAGTTTCTTCTGCTTGTATTGATAATATCCTCCAAATCCTTTATTTTATTTTATTTTATTTTATTTTATGTATTTATTTATTTTCCCCCCAAAGCCCCAGTAGATAGTTGTATGTCACAGCTGCACATCCTTCTAGTTGCTGTATGTGGGACATGGCCTCAGCATGGCCGGAGAAGGGGTGCGTCGGTGCACGCCCGGGATCCGAACCCGGGCCGCCAGCAGCAGAGCGAGCGCACTTACCCGCTAAGCCACAGGGCCGGCCCATCCTCCAAATCCTTTCTGCATTAGAACTTTTGGGCCCTAACATTCAGTTCCTTTATGTTGACTGGCCAGGTAGATGGCCTGACGTAACCCATGTCTTGGTATTTGATGTGGGTCCTGGACAGCACCCTGGGGTGCTATCATCCAAGAATCTTTCCTGATACACATCTGACTGGTGGAAACCACTGACTTCTTCCGAATGTGTCTTGATATTTGTATAATCTGTTCTAACAGTTAACATACATCTCAGTCCTCTAATCTTTAAAAAAAAAAGAAAAGTGAATCTGAGAAGAAAATTTTCTAAGTGACTAAAGGGTGATGACTTTGCACAAATTAGAAGGATAATCTTCCATTTTCAAGCAACTCCTGTGAAATCAATAAATATTACCTATTTCACATTTACATCCTCTGCCAGGGGTAAAATATAAGAGGACTATCTTAGCTGTTGTTTTTTCCTCTTAGCTACTAGAAAGGAATGATAATTTGAATTTTTTTATGAAAAAAAAATTGGAAAGTTTTTGCTTCTAAGGAAAAATTGGTTATTACCTTTAAAATGGATTCACTAAAAATGACTGTGTATTGTAATAATTGTTAAATACGGCTCTTTTATAGATAATCCAATAATAAAAATACTTTTGTCTTGCCCACTGAATCACATTTATTATGTGTACAATTTCCACCCCTTTCCTGTAAGACCCTGAGCTCCTTGAGAGTAGGCCGTATTATTTTGTCTGTCTCCCCAGTACCTGGCAGAGTGCTTGGCACCTGGTAGGCACTTAATAAATCATTGCATTAATACATGAACGAATAACCCCTGGCTTTTTAAAAGATGTACATTAAAGACATACTGTAGTGAATATTTAGTTAGCAGTGGTTTTGAGCTGTAAAATTCATAACCATAATTTAGAAATATAATAAATGGAAAACTGAGGTTAAGCTTTAAAAATCCTATTAGGAAATATTTAAGAAACTATAATTTTGGAAAAAATACCTAAAGCAACCATTCCAGGAGTAGAGTGGCCTCCTAAATATTTTTATTACAAAGTAGATAAGTAGAAGTCCAATTAGTTCGTAAGAATGATCTGAGAGGCTGGGCAACCAGTGTGCTTGGCCCTTCCTTCCACTCAAAAGGGTGAGTACTTGTCTAAGTGAGCAAGGGAGGAGGTTCCCCGCAGGCCTGATGGTTACCTTTGGTGCCCTGTAGCCCAGTTACATGCAGGAAGGTTCTTTCAAAAGATACCCCTGGGAAAATCTGTCTCTTGGAGGGTGTGGTTCCCTCTAGGAAAAGGGGGACTGGACTCTTCTCTAAATCATAGTTTATAAGAGAGATTCCTAACTCAAACTGAAACAGTTGGAGAGGGGAAGGAGAGGGAAATGTGCTAAGGAATCAAGTAGGTGACGTCAAAGCTGAGGTTTGAAGGACTTAGGTAAAGGGAGAAAGGGAAGGACATTCAAGCAAAAAGGAACAGAAGCATGGGATAGTTGACACTCTAGCTGTGTGACTTTAGGAAAGTTATTTACCCTCTCTGTGCTGTAGTTTATTCATCTATACAATGGGGATTAAAACTACTTATCTCATAGGGTACTTGTGAAGATTAAATGAGTTAATATATGTAAAGCACTGAGAACAGTTCCAGGCACAGAGTAAGCACTATGAAGAAAGTAGCAATACTCTTATTCCTATTAAATGTCATTGTTGCTGTTGTATTTGGATATTAAAATAGTTTAGTTGGGCTGGAGTAGTGGGTACAAGGTGGCCTGAAGGGAATAATGAAAGGATGATTCTGGGGCCAAAAGGAACCTGATGATGAAAGGCAGTCTGTGATACCCTGCGATGGAGTGTAGAGTTTCTTCTGAAGATGACAAGGGCAATAGCTTAGGATAGAGTGGGGCCTCATCACCTTGCTTGATGTCATGCGGAGTGAGACTGGGCGCTAAAGACACCTCACCTTCCCCTCAGGATTCTGAACCACAGTGTTAGCTAGTGTTTTACATCTGATGACTGCTTCGTCAGATTACCAGCAATACTGTATTCCACATGAACCCATCAATACACCCCATTGATCCCTCCTATCTCTACAGGAGTTAGTTGGATTATTAATGAACACTCTCACAATTCTGTGATCTTCAATGACAGCATCTTGATTGAGCAGAATATTTACTTTTGCAGCCCTTCATGAGACTTCCCTCCTACACTGAAATTTTCGGATGAAGCCCGATCATGATGGTAAAGACTGTAATGATAATAATCATCATAATAATAGAAGCTGCATTTAACTGAATACTTCCATGTGACGGGCATTTGTAGCAGTGATGTCACATAATTCTAAGTATGCTTCTGTAAATGTACTGCCACGTGACCCCATCTTAAATGGATTGTTGCAGAATTTTCTCATCTGACCTTTCTGCTAGCTTTATGTTTACTTGTTCCTCCATTGTATCTTCAATTGGACTTCTCTTTTTATCAACTTATAATTGTTCTTAAATTTTTGAGCCAAATATATATTCTCTTCCTCATCCTTCTTAGCTCCAACAAACTTCTGTCACTAGTATTTAATAATCACCCTGAGCCCCATTAGTCTTTTCACACCTGTCCCCACACTCCAAGTCCTGACTTCTCAAAGGGGATTTAAATATAGCAAGAGAAGAAGATGGAGATACTCTCATTTGTCTTAGACCAAAAGAAAGCACACGTAAGGATTTTTTTCTTAGTATATTCTAATATCAATTACTTTTACAATTTCTACATATTTCTTTAACTTATTTGACTGCTTAGTACATATTTACACACACTTTTTATCAGAGTAGGATATTGCTTTGTTCATCTTTATCCTGTGTCTAATACATGTTAATTTGCCAGTATTACATTCAGTATAAAAGAAGTAGAATTTGACCATTAGGACAAATTACGACTTTATCAACTTGGAAGAATAAAAATTGAGAGACTGTCCTCATTCTTCTAGTACTTTGTAAAGAATAAATAAGAGTTTTGTAGAGGAAAAATAAATATAATTAATCTTTGAAAACTCTCATTTTTCCTTCCAAAGTAGAGTAACAGGCCCTCCCATAAATTCTGGGGAAACAGACCTCAGTGTTTACTACTGGAAGCTCACCAGCTCTGTGGAAGTTTCTGGAGAGGAATGTTGTGGAATTGGCGGTAGAGTGAAATAGTTTTCTCTCCTGTCCCCTGGTTCATTGGCTTGAACTAAGCCCAAGTCAAAAGTAAGAAGTAGTCTTCTAAGTTGTCAGTTTCCTTCTCACTTAGGGACCTTCCTTAATGATTAAAAGCTTAACTTTTAAACCAGATTTCCCCTTTACCACTCTGCCAGGCCTAGCTGCATTAAGAGGTGTTACGGGTCACCAATCCAGGAGGGTTGTGCTTGAGACTCTTGGCTTCCACCCACCTATGGAACTTCATTTATGCCTGATTGGTTTGATTTTTCTCTCCCTCAATTGCCCTCCTTGAACAAAATTCAGCAAATGAGCTGAGTTTTGCTATTCTTTTAAGACTGTTTCATTAATATAGCAATCCGTGGAACCATTAAAATGAAGTGTGTCATTATGTCTGTGAATGTGTGCATGTATGTGTTTTTATTTCTTCTTTTTACAATATTTTTTGTTAATCTAGATCTGTAATAACTTAGAATAGTCATGCTCTTCTCTAAGAATGCCCTCCACCAAAAAAGTCCATCCATTTGGAAAAATAGTTCCTTAAGAGCAGAGAATGACCATGTCTTTTTTGTCTAGTTTATGACAAAATTATTACCAATTTCTCTGAAGTTGGTGTCTCCCCATGCTCCTTCTTCTTGCATAATCCTCTTACATAATCTTCCTAAAATACACCTTCCTTTATGCCATCTTCTTATACTACAACATGTAACAGTGTTTGTATCCTGTGGAATCCTAACAGGTATTTTTTAAAGGTAGAAGGAGTTCCATGATTTAAAAACCATACAGAAAGAGTTAAACAACGTGAACAAGTATCTTTAGCAGGGAGACCTTTTAAGCTTATTCTTCAGGAATGGGCTGGATAGATGGCATGCAGAGATCCCCACACTTTTCTGGGGATGGGACTCATTTTTACCCAAGCATACTGAGAGAGCAGTATTCTTTGGAACATGCCTCTGGAAACTCTGACTGACACTGCTCTACTTGCTTTCCTAATCATTTCAAACACCTCCACCTGCATTTCATGGTTTTCCACCCTTTTGGGCAAGCATCTAACCATTAGTCCCACAAGTTCTAAATACAGTCCTTCTGGTTTGCATTTCCAGTAATAATGTCAAACAAGTCAACAAAAAAAATTAGTAAGAATAGAGATGATTAATGAACTTGACTATATCTAGAGAGAAAATAAAGAGAAAGAGACTGAAGGGAAGGAAGAATTAAGTGTCCAGAAATAGTATTTAGAGATGGAGGTGTGACAGGTCTCTGAAGGCCATGGAAGGAGCTTTCCATGAAGACAGGTACGATGCCAGCACCACGTGGAATAGTGATTAAATAAATATACTACTTATTTTTTTATAAACAGTCTTTATGTCCTTTATAGAATTAAAGTCCATGTATGGGAAACAAGAAAGAAGGGCAACAAGAAAATCTGGTTTAACTCATAGAAATCAGACTTGAGGAGTTCTTTACAGATTCTCTATTTAATTCTCTAATTTTATGGAAAAGAAAAACGATGGCTAGAGAGGATTGATTTAGATACTGTTTTTGTCCCATATTTTTTCCACCTCACATTGATTGTAGTTGAGTCGGTTAGAAATCAGTGTGTTAAAAAAAAGTGGTTTTAATATTTTGGACTGTCCACTTATTTTTATTTGCCGTTTAGTACTGGACTTAGACACTCAAGTAACTTGCCATATTTTATCTGGGTTAATAATACATCACTCTATAGTCATAAAACTGTTCTTATAATAATTTTAATCAACACCAAAAAATCCAGCACTTGAATATAATATAAATGTCTTTTATTGTATTTATTTGTTAATTGTTTCCCTCTTTCCACTGAGCTATGAGCTTCTTGACGTCAGTGGCCATATTTCACATCTATTCTATATTCCACACTAAATTCTATATTTCAGTCAGAGTTATGTATGGTTAACATATAATATAGGCTGATTATCTTGTTGACCAATTACATATAAATTAAATTAAGATACTAGCAATTATATTAATGATAGGATTAATGATAGGATAAACTCTGAGGTTTTACATTTATTGCAAATTTATTTCAGTCCTCATTCAGGCACCCCAGTTACTGAAACACAACTGTACCCCATGGACCTTCAAAGACACCTCTGTTCGTTCTTTATGGATATTTCTGACAACTACATTCTCCGTTTACCACCCTTTTTCTGCTCCATTGATCTTTTTCCCCTTGTGTCCAATCAATTGCGCACACATATGAACACATGAATGTTTACATATTAACCTATGAGTTGTCATTGCAAAACATTCAAGAATATAATAACAGCACAACTTTTTTCATAATCACCGAAGTCCATAGTTTACATTAAGGTTCACTCTTAGTGTTGTACATTCTGTGGGTTTGAACAAATGTATAATGACACATACCATCATGATAATATCATACAGAATATTTTCACTGCCCTAAAAATCCTCTGTGCTCTGCCTATTCATCCCTTCCCCTCCTCCCAACCCTTGGAAACCACTGATCTTTTTATTGTCTCCATACTTTTGCCTTTTCCAGAATGTCATATAGTTGGAATCATACAATATGTAGCCTTTCCAGATTGGCCTCTTTCACTTAGTAACATGCATTTAATGTTTCTCCCTGTCTTTTCATGGCTCGATAGCTCATTTCTTTTTAGCACTGAATAATATTCCATTGTCTGGATGTACCATCATTTATTTATCTTTGCACCTACTGAAAGACATCTTGGTTGCTTCCAAGTTTTGGCAATTAGGCATAAAGCTGCTATGAACACCCATGTGTAGGTTTTTGTGTGGATGTAAGTTTTGAGCTCCTTTGGGTAAATACCAATGAGCACGATTGGCGGATCATATGGTAAGCATAGTTTAGTTTTGTAAGAAGCTGCCAAACTATCCTCCAAAGTGGCTGTACCATTTTTGCATTCCCACCAGCAATGAATGAGACTTCCTGTTGCTCCACATCCTGGCCAGCATTTGGTGTTGTCAGTGTTCTGGATTTTGGCCATTCTAATAGGTGTGTAAAGGTATCTCATTGTTGTTTTAATTCGTATTTCCCTAATGACGTATGATGTGGAGTACCTTTTCATATGCTTATTTGCCATCTGTGTATCTTCTTTGGTGAGGTGTCTGTTGAAGTCTTTGGCCCTTTTTTTAATCAAGTTGTTTGTTCTCTTATTTTTGAGTTTTAAAATTTCTTTGTATATTTTAAATAATAGTCCTTTATCAAATGTGTCTTTTGCAAATATTTTCTTGCAGTCTGTGGCTTGTCTTCTCATTCTCTTGATAACAGTGCAAATTTAATTAAGATTCTGCTACTAAGTAAAGGCAAGTATTGCCTTCTCTATCTTTCTAGTCAAAGGAATACACACTTGATCAATTATTCATTCATTAAACCAACATTCAAGAAGAACTTTGTGTATTTTTAACCTCATGCCAAGGACTTGGGCAAGAATAGAAATGAGACATGGTCCCTGCTACCAATGGGTGCGTAGTAATACATTTTTTTATTCAAACTTGAGTAAAGACTAGAACTTCTTTAAAGGAAAAAAGTTCTTGTCAACCTCCAGCATTGCCTTAAATTATTTTAGTTATATAATTTAAATACATATAGACAGAGAACAAGGTACACACTCGTCGTACTTATTCACTTAATACATAACTAGAGAGGGCTTACTATGGTTCAGGCACTGGGAATAAAATAGTCGTACTTATTCACTTAATACATAACTAGAGAGGGCTTACTATGGTTCAGGCACTGGGAATAAAATAGTAACAAAGGTAGACAAAGTCCCTGACTTCATAGGCATATTCATTCTGGATGGGAAGAAACAATGTGGAAACCAAAAGAAACAAATACAGTCATATGCCACATAATGTTTCCGTCAACAACATATCACATATACGGCTGTGGTCCCATAAGATTAGTACCACATAGCCTAGGTGTGTAGTAGGCTATACTATCTAGGTTTGTGTAAGTATACTCTATGCTGTTCACATGATGCATTTCTCAGAATGTGTCTTCTTCACTAAGCAACACATGATTGTATAATTGATTCCTGTTATTCACGGCAGTTGTGTTCTATAAAGTTGCCACAATGAATTGGCAAATATTTAATCATTGCTTCTAGGGGAAATGCAGGATTAGGTTCCTGAGAGCTTCTGGTCATCACATTTTCATCAACCAATCAACACATGATTGTTTTATGTGTATTTCTGTTTAAAGACACCTTGTTTAATGTATATTTAATATGTATTGTTGATTCATTAACACTGAATTCCAGCCAATAGCTCATGCCTGAAGGAAGCTTATCTAACACATATTTTCTCAGTCAGGCACATCACAGCCTTCTTGCGCTTAGGAACACTAGACAGCACTTAAATGCTATGCCTGGGGGGCCATTTTAAACAGTGGAATCATCAACAAAAAACCCCACAAAAATGCAAAAAACATGGCACCAAATAGACCACAAAAAGGATATTTGTTTTTAGTATGAGAGCTGAAACAAGAAGGCAGAGCATCATCTTGTTGGACCTCTGCTGGGAATGTGCGTGTCAGGTGACTCCAATTTTTCTCCCCTCTGCACTTGTCTGTGAATGACTTCAAAACACTGATTTGGGGTTACAAATAAATTTTAGAGAGTAGACGAATGCAAAAATATGGAATCCACGAATAATGAGGATCAACTGTACGTAAAACATTTCAGATAATGGTAAGTGTTAGAAAACAAATGAAGCTGGGTTAGGGGTAGAGAGTGACTGGACATTGGGGAGAGTATTTTAAATGGGTGACTAGGGCAATCCTCTCTAAGGACAGGACACCTGAGTGGACACGTAATGAAAAGGAGTCAGCTCTGTGAAGGTGAGGGGCGGGAGGTGTTGCAGGTTGAGGGAACAAGTGTAAAAGTCTGTGAAGCAGGAGTGAGCTTGACTTGGCTTGTGTGAGGAACCAGGACAAAGGCCTTCATGTTTGCAGCAAAAATAGGATAGTAGGAGATGACGCTGAAAAGGTCATCAGAGGTCAGGGGATGCATGGCCTTGTTGGCTGAAGAAGGAGCTTGGATTATGTTCTAAAGGGAAATGAGAAGCCACCGAGGGTTTTAAAATATATATGAGCTATAGCTTATGACTCTTAAATAATTTTACAGCTCCCTAAAAATTACAAATTAAATTTATCCCCCCAAATACCATTTAAATGAACCACATTAACTTAATGGGACAAGTAAGGTTTCACTGAAACTACAGTGGTGTTCACAGTGTGACTACCAGGCCGACTTCAGTGGTGACCCTGTGCTGGGTGACAACTCCAAGAATAACCCTCACAAATGGGTCATTTCCTATTCATGGTTCCTCATGAGGTGTTTTTTTCCCCTAGTCTGCCATAACTGTAGCAAAAACACTCCTGTAGGCCTGGACTTCAACAGACACAGTTCTAAGGCAGCTGCATCGAGATGATGCTGAGCATGTTTACATAATTTTTTTGACTCTCACCTAAAGGAAAATATAAAAATAATATTTCTCCTAGAGAACTCCTGAAGTCCCCCTCTCCCAAAGAATTAAACCCACAGCCCTCCAGGATTGTTTGAAAAACCTTGCTCAAACAGAGGATTTTTAGGGCAGTGAAACGACATTGTATCTACTACAATGGTGGATTCATGTCATTATACATTTATCCCAACCCATAGAATGGGTCCCAACACCAGGAGTGAACCCTAATGTAAACTATGGACTTGGTGTGATACTGATGATGTGTCAGTGTAGCTTCATCGACTGTAACAGATGTACCACTCTGTGGGAAATGTTGATAAAGGGGGAGGCTGTGCATGTGTGGGGCAGGGAGTATTTGGGAACTCTCCATTCCTTCCATTCAATTCTGCTGTGAACCTAAAACTGCTCTCAAAAATAAAGTTTACCAAAATAAAAAAAATTTTAAAACTACACACAACCTTGCTCTACATGGAAAACTAAACAAAACTTGAGGAATGAAGTCAGAGTATATTTAAATATAACCGCATAAGACAGATTCCAAGGCAGCCCCAGACGGAGGACCTAAAAAAAAAATTCGGAAAACAATGGCTGAGGCCTGGGGAGAAGAGACATCTCTGTGCCAGTGTAGGTGTTGGAGAGGGGATTAAGGAGTTAGTCAGGCCTTGATCGGGATCACAGGGTTGGACAGTTTGCAAGAAGGAGAGAGTAGTACTTTCTCCAAGGGTAGAAAGCAGCACGAACAAAGGCTTGACAGCCAGAAGGGATTGCGTGTGCAGCCGGGATTGTGAATGCAGCCGACTGGCTGGAGCAGAGGGTTTTGATTAGTGGATGAGGGGAAAACACATGTGGAACGCCTGGTCCTGCCATTTCAGCACTGATCTGCCCCAGTGGGATCAGATGGTGGTATTCATAGCCCAGACTGTCTTGTTAGAGCCCTGGCCGTGGGATCTGTGGCGTGGAGGTACTTTCTCAATGTAGCTATGTGTACTGAGCCTGTCACTAGCTCGGCAGGAGGTAAAAATCACTTGACAGTCTCTCCTGGCTCTCACCCATCCAAAGCGTGAGAGAGAGTGGGGGTGTCGGAGTGGGTGGGCACTGGGGAGAGTGAGTCCTTAAGAACTGAAGGAGAGTGAAGGGCATTGAGAGGCTTACCCACAGTCAGGGGGCACCCGTGCCAGGCAGGCAGGCAGGCCCCACAATGGAGTCCCTGTACCTCCCATCTTCCCTGGAGTTAGCCTTTCCCTCTCAAAGCACTTGGTTCACTATGGAAATATCTCTTCTCCCTCTCTCTCTTTCTTGCACACGAGTGCGAGCACACACACACACACACACACACACAATGATTATCAAAAATCACTTTGGAATTTAACCTCTCAGCTAAGGATCTTTCTCCTAAACAAAAAGCTACATTTTACTACAGTTCTATTGGTTCCCTAGTACGTTGCGAATGTAAACTTCTCACCGTATGCAGTACAGTCATTTAAGCCCATTTGACTTCTTAAGGCGAAGGAGATAACATTTTGGATTTCGTTTTTGTTTGTCCTATAAGAGTCTTGAGTTTTGGCCAGAAACCCAGGCCCTGGATGAATGTGCTTTAGACCTCGCTTTTTGTCATGGGGCCAAGTGGACTTGGGAGAGAGGGTGGAGCTGTCTGTTCAGACATGATTTTTAGTTTTGCCCTTTGCCTCTGGAGCCAGGGCCCTGGCCCCCATCCAGCCGCACGAAGAGAAGATTATGGTATTTTCTAGGTAATTTTAAGGAGCACAAACCCAAAGTAAAGTCAGGTGGTTTCAAGTCTGCACTGAATTTTTCATGTTAAGGATTTGTCATGATTTGGGTTTTCAGCAGAGCTGTATTTTAAATGATGAAGGGAGCTGTATTCTTTTGGAGACAGACATGTTTGGGTTGTTTGCTAATGACCTCTGGTTTTGCTTATGGGGAGTTTTGTTAACAAAGGGAAATGTAGCAAAATAAAATACTCTCTTTCTTTAGTACTTTCTTTCTTTCTTCTTCTTCTTCTTTTTTAAACAATGGGAACCCTTGCGATAAACTGTCAAAACCAGGCTATGGATATTGGTTATTGTAGCATCGTTAATACCATGTAAAAATAAATTAGTCACTTTGGCAATAAAATACATTCTTCTGATCTCCTGTCGGTGCTTTTAAACAGAGCCTTCCCCTTGCTGTTTGATAGATCCTATTGTTAAGAGAAGAGAACTGTAGAGATGTATTCAAAAATTCTTTGAAATTTTTCCAATCTCAGGAACCCATTCAGCAGTAATTAGCCTTTAAGGAGGCTGATAAGGAGAGCTCAGCAGGGGCCTGCCTGCTCTTGAGTTTAAAGGTTAACCCCAGCCCCTGGCTGAGAGGGTTCAGCTTCAGGACTTGCTCCATCTGCCTGCTGGCTTTGCCTTTTCCTGCCCTCTCACCCCATCTGCCTGCTGGCTTTGCCTTTTCCTGCCCTCTCACCCCATCCCCCGTCTCACCCTCTATCTTTTCTAAATAAAGAGAAGTCAAGACTGAGCCTGCAGAGGGTGACAAAATTCAACCCAATAAACTCTAATCTCAAGCACGGAAGACTTCTGGCTCAGGGAAAAATAACTGTCTTCAGGCAAGAGTGACTGAACTGAACAGAATTGTAACTTCTGGTTCCAGTTTCGTTGGGTCGCTGGAATGGTTGGACCCTTTGTATTGAGACAGCACTGAATTCCAATAGCTTTCCACTCTCCGTCCTCACTTGCCCCAGTTGTCTCAACAACATTGCAGAACTATAGGTATGATTTAAAGCTAAGTTAAAAATTAAAAAGAGACTCTGCTGTCTCCAGAAAGGGGCATATTTTTATATTCATTACACGGCCCTTTCAGTGGGAGGCACAATAAACACAGGGTAGAGCTGCCATCATTGATGGCAGGAAGGAGAGAAAAAGAGAAGGAGCAGCTCAGAAAGAGCATTCTGTCTTACACTCTTGGGGGCAATTCCATAAATGCAGAATCATAGGGTAAATGTGCCCATGTGGGTGTGCATTAGAGGCCAAGAAAGAAGAGAGACTTCCTTTTCTTTTCATTTGAGAGCTGTATTAGTTTGCTAGGGCCGCCATAACAAAGTACCACAGACTAGGTGGCTTAAACAACAAAAACCTACTTCCTCACCATTCTGGAGGCTAAAAGTCCAAGAACAAGGTATTGTCGGGATTGATTTCTTCTGAGGCCTCCCTCCTTACCTTGCAGATGGCCATCTTTTCTCTGTGTCTTCACATGGTCTTCTCTCTATACATGTCTGTGTCCTAGTCTCCTTTTCTTATAAGGACACCAGTCATATTGGATTAGGGCCCACCCACATGACCTCATTTTAACTTAATTACCTCTTTAAGGACCTTTATCTGCAAATACAGGCACAGTCTGAGGTACTGGGGGTTAGGACTTCAACATATAAATTTTGAGGATGACGCAATTCAGCCCGAAACGAGAGCGCAGGCTATCTCATTATCACAGTTGACCCTTGGTTATGGACAAAAAAAGCTAAGAATAATGAGCTTCCCATGAGGTTCTTTCATACACGCACCCCACTCCTGGTGCCTAAAGAGCTACAATCCCTCCAAGGCTGACACCCAGGGGCAGTGGAACCCTGAGGGGTCCGTGGATGTTGAGGGAAAGTAGCAGGAACAGTTGAAGCAACATGGCTAATGTGAGAAGTGACTTTGTTGATGCTGAATCCAAAGACGTATTTCATCGTTATCACCATGTTCAGAATACATTTACTAACGTGCCGGATGTCTAGTTGCTGGGTGGTGCTGGTTTGGATTCAGGCTTCCTTATAGTCAATGCACCATTCTCCTATTTCCAGGCATCACTTTTCTCCAGACAAATAAACATATAAGAATATTCCATGGAAAAGTATGTTAATCTCTCTCTCTCCTTTCCTCTCTCTCTCTCTCTCTCTCTCTCTCTGTGTGTGTATCTTTTGCTGTCTGTCTCTCTGTCTCTGTCTCTCTCTGTGTCTCTCTCTCACACACACACACACACACACACGAATTGAAATTTATATGTTAAAAAGAATCTCAGGTACATACTGATGTTTTAAGTCCAAGGATAAGTTTTATTTGTTTTTAATGAGATAAAATTCATTAGGCAGTAATTCCCAATACCTTGTTCCTATAGTACTCAGGAAATTCCTAGCTAGGTTTTCTAATGTCCGAGTCACTAGTAGCCTATTTTTTTACTATTGTCTTTCATATCACTTTCCTCTTCAAGAACAGTCCCCTGCTCCTGGTTCCTTGCCCATGGCATGCAAACATGCTGAAATCTTTGCCATGACTGGGCAGCAGCCATGACTTTCATCAGAGATTAGATTTAAGGTAGCAGAGTGAACCAAAGTAGTATGCTTAGAAGAACAACAGATAGTGCAAGGAGGATGCTGAATCAAAAAGCAGAGGTTCAGCCCTGGGGAGACTAAGAAAGAATCACAAGCCCAGAGAATCAGAGGAAAGTTCAAGGCTCTGCTCACAGGTGTCAGGCAGAAATGGGACTGGACGTAGATGCTACCTGCTTCATCATCCACTTTCAGTGCATCTTGTCTGCCTCCTATTTGCCAGGCTTGATGCCAAGTGTTTGAGATATAAATCCACATAAGAAATGGTCCAAAACATGAAAGATGTTACATGGTGAGTGGGTGGTCTTGAGAAAAAAAGAAGGTAGCCCTGGACACAAACACCAGTGACATTAGGATCCTCCGAGAGGTTGGTGGCTCGTGATTGATTGGATGGGTTGGCTTAAAGCATCACAGGCACGTCCTAAAATTTGGATTAGCTTGCCAAACCACTGGAAGAGCCAACATACATCCACACTGACCACTGCCACATTTCCCAACCACTCCTCAACCAACCCTGGTAGTCTTTTGTCATTTGTTTCTCCAAGGCCATCGGTGAACCTCTAACTGCTAAATGCAATAGCTACTTTTTAGTACTCATCTTATATCATGCTGTCTACCACTCAGTCTTGCAGCTCTCTCCAGCTCAGGTTATGTTCTCTTGGTTTGCCTTGGACCTCTCCACTGGTTCTTTCTCCTTTACTCTCTTGGCCCAGTTTTTTTTCATAGGCCTTCATTTTCTCCTTCCACCTCACTCTCTCCTCTCCCTCAGCAACTCTTATGAATGATTCCTTGACATGGACTTCAAGCATCTCTCTTTTTCAATTCCAGATCTACATTTCCACTGCCAGCTTAATCTGAGTGTTGTCTCCAGAGACTCAAATGTACCATGTTTAAAATACAAACCAGATCTTCCTCCCCTGCTCTGCTGCTGCTTCTTACATTTCTACTCGATTAGTGATATCCATCATTCAGTCGCCCACACTAGAAAAGCTGAAAACACTCACGTGAAAATTAGACGTCTTTGAATCTGTTTAGTGCATAGCACAATGCACATTTATCAATACATGTTTAATAAGTTAGTAGCTTATTGCATCAAAAAGTCTTAAGTCTATTCTCAAGACCATTCATAACATGTCCTTCATCCTCCACTTTACCCAAACCAAAATTATTTCCTATTATTCCTGAGGACAAATCCTCAGAGTCCACTGGGCTGTCCCCACTTCTTACCTTTATATCCATCTGGGAATTCCATGCTGATTTACATGGCCAGGTCTTTGCCTGTTTTGCTTTCCCCTCCTTGACTGGCTCCCTTACCATCTATCAAAGTCTGTGTGTCTTTCAAGGCGGGTCCCACACCTGTCCTAGATAATACCTTCCTTGACCACATCAGACCATGGTAACCACCAACACACTGCTGCACCCCCCAATCTCTGAATTCCTCTGGCACCTAACATCTGTACCGCAGAATTTAGCACCTGGCTACATCCTTGTTCTCTTTCTTTGGTATAAACAAGACAGAAGCCAGTCTCTTTTCCAGAGATTCACAGACATGGTAAATTCCTCTTTTAATTTTTCCTGAGAATGTGTCTTTGTGGAGGAACTTAATTCTTCCTCTCTTCAGACGGTGAAATTTATGTACCTCCTTGTGATATGATGTGTTTTCCCATTTGTCTTAGTTATGGGGAAATTTAGAGCTGTTTCAGTACTAGATTGTAATAATCAGCTTATCTTAGGATCCTAGTAGTAACTATCTATTCTACCTGCCTCTGTTGGTGATTATTCTTAATTTTGTAGTATATTTAACTTGTAAGACACCATAAATCCTTTTGGAACAAAATGAGAAAATAGACTCCCAAATAAACAATATTCTTCTCTTATTATTTCATAATTCATTTTCCTACCTGGATTGTGAGTCCTTGAGAACAGAGTCAGATCCTGTATTTCTATTGATTGCCCCAAAGTAGAAAGCATATGGTAGGTCCTTAATAAATCATTATTGATAGATTAATACTTTTGGATATCCTAAGTGAAATAACCCACTCTGTTAAAGTAGGTTAAATTATTTTAAACTGAGATGGAAACATCTCCTAAAAATTACACAATGCTAACAAAGGGCCTTGAGCATATCTATTTCTGTTAGCATTTTGTTAAATGTTTAAAATATCAGAAGAAGAAGTACACAACAAAAATCAAAAATTAAAGTTTTAGCTCTTACAGTATCTAAGCGTAACACTTAACACAGGCAAGAAGATTAACGAAATCAATAGTTTACTGCCAGTAACGCTTACCGGATGACAGAGTGCATTTTTTTCACAACCCCAAAGCCTTGCTGGCTGCCTTTCTGATAAACACGACATTCAGGTGGTGTCTGACTTATTTTTTTCTTCCCTTCTCATTTTCACTCCCCCTTCCCATCCCTTTGTAAAATAAGGTAGCAAACTTATTAAAATTGGCTTTCAATAAAACTACCTGTGTCAGTCATCAAATTCTTTTCTTACTTTCCTTTTTTTGTGGGGAGTGGGGGTTCCTTTTTTAAGCTCACCCAGGGAGAACACTAACTTTGAAAAAAACCACAAGAATGTAATCAAGTCATAGCCAGACTTAGCCTGTATTCATACTTCCTGTTCTCTCACCCCCAACCCAACCCCAAACCCCCCAAACATTTGCCCACCAACACATACCTATAGCTGTCAAATATTTATACAGGCATGTATGAATAATCCATATAAGTACAGACACTTTTGAGACTTAAAATTCACCCAGCTGACTGGGCTTTACCGTTGTGCAAGAAGTAAGGGCTTGGTGAATCCCTTCTTCTGCTCTTTTAACCAGAACGGAAATGTTTGCCTTTTCATTTCAATGATAGGCTACACGAGTTGCCTTCTTCAACCTTCTCCTTCTAAGCAATAATGTTTGAGGAGAGAATGAGAATAACAAATAACAGACACAACTATCTACATAATTATGAGATTCAAAGATACCTCCACCCCCACCTCCTGATCTAACCTGCATTTATGTCTGATGGAAGATAAATTAAAACTCATCTTTATCCCCCAAAGTAGCTGCTTTTTGGACCAAACCAATGGGGATCTATCTTGGCCAGCCTCATGTGACCTCTTAAACTTGCAAATTGTCCAGGGCTCATAATTAATGCTAGGTTATTTTCCAAGGGCCATTTCCAATGTCCTGAATCACCTCCCCTCACATTTAGCTTGTGTTTGCTTTTTGAATAGAATTAATTTCAATTCAGCTTGGGCAAAACAGAGTAAGGTAAGCAAATCTGTTATAAAATAGGAAACATATGAAAGATATTGACCTACAAAAAACTTGCCTTGACCTTTTGAAAATGTGCCCTTCATATATATATATATGAAATCTGGGCATTCATATCTTGAAAAGAAATGAAATTTATCTAAATGTTGTATTTACTAAATGTAGTGAGACCACTAATGTCAGATTAGCTCTGGGAACTGGCAACTGCTTACCTAGCAATTTAGAAATAAGTATGAATCAAGGTGTAATTCATGGATCTAGGTTTATAATTTGATATTTTTAAAATCTTTCTCTAAGAATTATAAATATATGTAAACAGTCATACACTGCATAATGACATTTCAGTCAACAACAAACTGCATAAACAATAGTGGCCCCATAAGATTAGTACCATATAGGCTAGGTGTGTAGTAGGCAATACCATCTAGGTTTGTGTAAGTACATTCTATGATGTTCAAACCACAACAAAATTGTCTAACGACACATTTCTCAGAATGTATCCTGTCGTTAAGTGGTGCATGACTGTATATATATGAGTTTATTTATATTGGTGAGACAGTTTATAAGCCAGAGGCTAGAGTGGAGGTTGACAGTTTAAGGACCAGAGTGGAAGTGTTCTGCCACTCTACCTACCCACTAGTAAGTAAAATGCAGTTGCAGAATTTGACATTAAGTAAATAATAAATAAATAAACAAAACTGCTTGAGCCTGCAAATACCACTCTACTTGCTCATCCTAACTTTTCAAGTCTTCAAGGCATGGATACAACCACACTTCCAGCTGCTTCTAGGTCCAGCCCATTATCATCCCTCTACACCCCCTAATCCTTATTACTAATGTCCACCCCTTCTCTCTAGCCTCCTAATACAGTCTCTAATCAACCTGACCATTATCTGTATAGTGAAGGCTTCTTTCTCTAACTAATATCATGTCAGACATGAAACCACTCAGCCATAGTAGAAATAGAATCAGGGCAGCAGCAACCAAAGAGGGGCTCTTTTGAAGTTGCTTGCCACCTTCTATAGCCAAGTGGTCTTTCAGAGAGAGAGTATCAGTCCAGAGCCAACTCTCATGAGCCACCTTGGCCGACCCTGGTTTGGGCAATACAGAGACCCTCTGTGCCGGCCTCCACTTAAATAAGCCAAAAGGCAGAACAGACCAAGAGAGCCTTAGCAGCTGAGATGAATGCAAATGGCAGTTCAGAAGAGCACCCTTGTTTGCTTAGTGTTTTCACAATGATTCTGGATGGATTTGTGTTACTAAAACACCCGTTTTGAAGAACTTTTAGGTGGAGCTGATATTCATAAAAATCATGCCAGTGCGGGAAATACTCCTTTTATGAATTAGGCAAAGCTAGTAGTTTTTTCCATGGCTTTAAACACTCAAATACTAGTCAAAACCTGTGAATATGTATACATTCTTTTATATGGATAATTATCCTCTTTATTGGTGGCGCCTCCTGGATTAGGAGGATTCTTCCATACAAATAAGCAGTAGAGGAAGGTAGCGCTACAAAGAACACCTTTTATGTGGCTTCAGTACTTATTTAGCAAAACTTCTACATTTATAGAGAAGCAAATGCTAAATTCCTGGATTTCTATGACCTTCTTTCTAGTTATTTTAAATTAACTAATTCAAATTAAAGTCCTTATGTATTTTTGATTAATGCACACAAACAGCAAACAAACCCACTATACATGTTCTGTTAAGAATAGCTCACGCAAGTATTTACGTCTAATTTTGAATTTCCAACCATGATAGAAACAGGTAAAGATATCATTTAGGTATCATGAGTATTGTAATATTAGCCGCAGAAATTAAGATAAATACAATACAGGAGACTTTGTGCTTTAGAAAGATCCCAAAGTAAGTTTCAAATCATGTTTTCCAGTGATAGTACCAAATTCCCAACACCTCTTTTGGGCCAAGAGAGTTGGTTTTTTGGTGTGGTTTTTGAGTTTGGGTTTGTTTGTTTGTTTAAGCCCTTTCTTTTTGTGGTAGAGGCATCCATTTTTGTGTGAGCTTGAAGTTTTGGGGTCCTTTGGTGGTTTTTTAAAAGTGATATTGTGGTCTCACATTTTAATGTTTCCTGGAAGAACTAGCTATTTATTTTAATTACTTCACAGGAACCCACATGACAGTTTTTGAAGGACATTTTCTTATTACTCATTGTTTAGTATTTTGGTCATCATTTTTTTTTCCCAGCAGGATATAGTTTTCAAGATAAGATTCCTTTCGTTTTCCTTTTATTTCAGAATAAAAATATAGAAATTCTGCTATTAGTTGTCTGCCCCCTTCCCCCACCTACCTCCATATGACCCCCCTGCCCTGCTTTCCCTCCACCCAAAAGAAATTTTCATGGTTTTGGTAAACATTTCTACTAAGTCTGCTTTGAAAGCTAATCATTTAGAGGCAAATGCAACCTCAAGAACCACAGTATTTGGAGGTGTTAGGAGGCATTTTAACACAAATCTTCCTATTCACCAACCTTCAAAATTCTAAAGCCTATTGGGATGTCTAGAGGCGCCTGATAAGAGGAAAATAAGTAATATAGAGAAAATAAAACAAATATTATATTCTCTAGATGTGACTTTGGTACATTTCTAACATCAGAAATAGAAACTCATCTCTCATGAAATCATTTTATAGTTAACTGATTGGAAAAATATGCAGCTCTATTCACTGTCAAAAGTATACTTATAAAATCAAAGCTTAAATCTAGGGATCAAGTCTTTATTGTAAAACGTTGATGGATGTTGTAAAGTTTCATTTTTGAACAGAGTTCACTACCTGCCTCTCTTGTATAAATTTAATATTCTTTTTTCTTTCTCCTCTGATCAAATAGGAGATCTATTATTACTTTCATAATTTCAAAATTTTTCACTAAAAACCACCCTGGTACATTTTTATATGTATATTTTGATGAAATACAAAGTAAAAAACGTCACTGTGATATGCCTTCCACAGAACATTAAGAAAGATAGCTTTAAATATAATACTTAGCTTTGAATAACTCTTTGTAAAGAACTTTCACATACTTTATTCCATTCAGCCCTCACCACAGAACAGAGTCATAGAGTCACAAAGCCAATGGGAACCCTTGAGGTCAGTTTCTCCAGCCTTCTATCTTCAGATGAAAAATCCATGATCCAAGGATGCTAAGTTAGATTTCCCAGGGTCTGTAGTTTGTCTACTTTTTCCTATTGCCTTTTGTGCTCCATGTTCCTTGTGTTTTCCCCAACTTTCAGATAATATAATTTTAGTTCCTTACCTGAAGTTGTATAGACATTCAGTGAACTGGAACCCAGATCTTTGCCTTCTAGTGTCATTTTATTCTACTCTCTAATGCATGGCCTGCTGTTAATCTCAGCTGGCTAAAGGGCCATTCCCATCCTATTTTCTAGTTTCCAGGAGGAAAAGATTTCTGTTAGTGTCACAAGGTGCTCAAGATGCCTGGAATTGTATGGGTAACATCTTCAGGATTATTATTAACTGCTTCAGGAAATAAAATAAACATTCTGACTGTGATTTTTTTTAACTCTTTCTACAAGTTGCACAATGTGTGCTTAGTAAATATTGGTTCAGTTGAAAGTGACAGCAAAAAGGAGAGAGAACAGATCTATTGTTTTTTCTATGAAGGTTGAAAAACCGTTGCTGTGTTTTATAGAGGACTCCATGGTTCCAGCAAATAGAGGAT
Source organism: Diceros bicornis minor (assembly GCF_020826845.1). NCBI lineage: Eukaryota > Metazoa > Chordata > Mammalia > Perissodactyla > Rhinocerotidae > Diceros > Diceros bicornis. Next base: position 33,136,708 of record NC_080742.1, read on the forward strand.
CAAAATAGAGGATCAAACCAGAGAATCAAATCCAACTCCACCACTTACAACCTTCGTGGCCTTGGGAAAGTTACTAATTTTCCTGAACTGTAATTTTGTGTTCTATAAATACCGTCTCCCTCACAGAGATTTTATGTAGATTAAATTCAACAATGTGTGTATAGAGTCAGGTACACAGCAAACACCCAACAATTTACCCTTCCCTGCCCTTCATGGCTGTGTGGGAGGTGACTGGTAGCCTGCTTCTCCTCTCTGTTTGAGAGTCAGGGCATTAAAATCGGGCTGCTCTGTGTCTGGATATTCTAGCATTTTTGGCAAAGCCCTGGAAACTTGTCTGAAACACAGGGTGTCGTGGCTTTATTCCATTGGCATGTGTCACACATGCAGCAGGTTGCGTAACGATGCAGTTTTCCTTTCTTTTTTCTTGAACGGTTCGCTGATGGTAAACATGGCATTAGAAAAGGAAACACACAGGTGAGGGGGGTTTTGTCTAGTGAAATTTGATTGTTTTGAAAAACGCTGTGTACAGTAACATGCTGTGGAATGATATTTAGTTTACTAAATGGCCTTCAGTATTTTGCAGAGTAAATATTTAAAATCATCAAGCTTCTGTAACTTTAATACGTACAAATGATATTACAGGATCCTCCTCAAAAATCATTGGTCAATTTTCCCCCACACTCTCCACCTTTGCAAAAGTTGTAGTATTCTGAAATCAATGATAATGCAATAGCAAGTTATAAAACTTTGTGGATCCAAATATTTATGTTTCAAAATTCAAAAACAGAATCTTTAGGCCCTGATGCTTTTGATATATTTTATGAAAATATTACTATTTCATGATATATGTGTTTACTATAAAATGTTTTATATTAAGCATTTGAGACAATTTTTAATGAGATTTTCAGATTACCCTTTGTGTCTCAAATAAAATAGAATGAAAAATTCCTTTATCGAAAAAAGTACAATTAATATTCAAAGTAGCACTGCTTATTATTGTAAGAGTGTCATTAGCCTATGCCTATAGCATATGCTGTGCTCAACTTGGGAGCTAGTGGTTCAGACATGTCAGTCCCCTTGCTACCCTGATAATGGGTTCAGTCCTGACCAAGACTTTCCCAACCTATGAATTTATCAAGGTTAAAACAAAGCCTTTGAGGGCCGGCCCCGTGGCTTGATGGTGAAGTGCACGCGCTCCGCTGCTGGCGGCCCGGGTTCGGATCCCGGGCGCGCACCGACGCACCACTTCTCCGGCCATGCTGAGGCCACGTCCCACATACAGCAACTGGAGGGATATGCAGCTATGACATACAACTATCTACTGGAGCTTTGGGGGAAAAGTAAATAAAATAAAATTATTAAAAAAAAAAAAAGCCTTTGAAAATATAAGCCCTTCTCCCTTCCCTCAAACATGCACATGCTGTAACCTAGAATCACTTGCACAGTGAATTTTATAATGGCAAGTTCTGTCTTGGAGGTCGGGGGTGATAAGGAAGTTGAAGAAAACCTAGAGAATAATAGCATTTCAATACAATATTATCAAACATGAGAAAATTGGGTTTTGTTGACACAAACAATAGCAGTTATTTCCAGATGTTTAAAAGGTGAAGTCTCCAGGATATACTACACTTTTGAGTAGGTTTCTCAGAGAAGCAGCTACTAAATGAAAAGAAGAAAGAAACAACACTAGAGATTAACAGGATAATTTATTGAGAGAACTGATGTATCAACTAATATCAGCTCCTTAGAAAATGACTGTTTAAATCTGGATGATCTTCTAATTGATCAAAGCAGGGAATGTAGATGTGTTGGGTGTTTATTGTGTGTCTGTATATGTACATGTATATCTAGACCTCTATATACTCAGTTTTACTATCAGCTGGGTTGTTGAGGGAAGATACTAAGAATCGCCTTTTTTAAGCATGTGTCTTTTTCACCCTTTGACTTTAAGAAAAATGTGTTAGTTATGTTCTTTAACAAAGCTAGATATTAAATCAAGAATTTGTGGCGGGAATAATCTTCTACTAAGAATCAGAATTTAAAATTCACCAGTGGTCAGTAAAGGACCAGCTACTCCACGCTGCCTTATTTTTAATATCAATAAGGAAAAAGTGATAGAATCATGCTACTTTAAGGTGTCATTGGATATTCAGATTTTCTGGAGAAGGTAGTTTGAATTCCAAAGAGTGAGAGGAAGAAAGAAGCTACATAATAACAAATAGGCAAATAATTTTAGCTCCAAATCACACTGCAAACATGGTATATAATAAGCATCTTGACATAAAAGAGTTATAGAGTATTAAAATATAAAACTATAAGGCTAATGGCCATTTAATTCTTTTTGAGATCTGAATGCCATACATTCTTTTTCAAATTACTCCCCCATTAGATACTTTTTGAATTAAAAATAAGACACATCTCACACACACACTACCTACCCCCACACACACAATGGCCCATCTAAAATCTGTGTTGCTTTAATAGTATTGCAGTTGTGTTTACTTCTGAGCAAGGCCAGAGCATTATAATTCATGGAAAGAGAAATCACTTATAGTTACTACCTTAGCAAATTTTTTCATCAGGTTTAGGTTTTCGTCCTCTCACTGATTTTTCTCACTTTGGTTTCAGCACATGCATTTTTTTGCCTTGGACTTTCACTAATAGTACACTTTGGGAGTCTGCTCTAATGTTGGGAGCTGATTGCCTCCAGATACATTCTTTGAACAGTCTATGCAGAAAGGATTTGATTGTTCATATTGTATGTTATCTTTTTTTGATCTTATTACTCTGGCCTGTACAGGCATTTAGTCAAACCCATGAAGAGTACAGACAGCTGACTGGATGAAGAAGACATTGGGAGAAAAAACTCCCATTGTTTAGATTTCTGTCAGAGGATATAAGAATACTTAATTTCTTTTATCTCTAGGGCTTTCATTATCATTTAAATTTCATTTTACATTAATTGATCAGGGATTAGTAAAGCCATTATGCAGAAATTAGAATAAGACAAGCCAGATGGAATGAATAATTCATGAAGTCCAATTACATTTTATTTCTGGTGTACTTTCAAACTTGCCTTTGACTTCTTGCTATTTTGATGTGACAATGTTCACTGGAAATCAAGAGTGCCATTTTAATTTATTGTATCCTTCCAGAGTGGAAGAATTTGTATGCAGTGGGGATGTGCTAATGCATTTCCCCCAAAAACACCAATTTCAGGGCTCTTGGAAATACTTGGATCTAGTAGATGTGGTTCATCTTCTCTGAAGGTTCAGGGGCAGTACATTGAGCCACACCAGTCCACCTGACTTGAGTGAACTGATCCTAGGTAGAGAAACTAGGGTCTTAAAACCGCGAGATTTTTCACCTCCCAGAAAAGCTACAAATTCCTTTAAAATATGTGTCCCCATTCCCCACGGCAAAGGAACCATTCAAGTTTAAATTTGACCTAGAGTTGGACTGTAAGCAGAGTTGCAGCTACAGACAAAGACCACGAGGTGGCAGGCGTTGTCTTCAATGCAAAGGGTTTGAGGCCGCCGAGGCCGCCGGGGCTTCCAGAGCATCCCCGCGGGTCTGATCCCGGCAGACAGACCACGACTGGGTTGGGGCACCGAGCGACTCGCAAAGCGTAGCCCGGCGAGCATTCCGAGCTAATGGGTAGTCCCGTCCACCTGTCTGGAATGTCTCGTACCACCGTGTCTAAAACCGCCTCCCCCCGCCGGTCCCAGCCCCCAGCCTCTTAAGAGCCCCTCCTCCCCCCGTATTTATTTATGCCACTGGACAGTTCTAGTAACATTAAAGCTGCGGTTCACCTTCTCGAGGACTTTCATCTCGGGAAGTTTTATGACACTTTGTGAATGTGCAAAGTTTTTAATTAGGCTCGCTAGACAGCCCGAGGCAGCAGCAGCGCCACAAAGTCTTCACCGTCTCTCTGCTTTACAGCACAACAAGCCGCTCTACTCCTTTGAAGACAATGCAGACTATGTGTACGATGTCATGTGGTCCCCTGTGCATCCCGCGCTCTTTGCCTGCGTGGACGGGATGGGGCGCTTGGACCTCTGGAACCTCAACAATGACACCGAGGTGAGCGTCGGCGCAGGCGCCCGGGCCGGGACGGCGGGGAGGGGGGCGCAGTCGGCCTCTCTCCGTCTCCCTCTCTCCAAAATGGCCTTTTTTGGACAGACCCTCCAATTGCAGCTGGGCTGCCGACCCCCTATTCTTGACGGCTCTGAGGGGAATTGGCAGATGCATTGGCCAAAAATCATTTAATCTCACTTTATCCCTAAACTGTGGCAGATCCTGGACAATTGACGACCCTCCTTTGCAAAAAGCAAAACGATACGTGTTCACGCCTTTTCCTACGGGAAAGGACACAGGCATATTTCAGAGCGGTGTTGAAATAACTCTATTGGGAAACACTTGGAAAAGTAAGCTTTTATGCACGCGGACTTGAGATTGGGCTTTTAAAAAGGGCTATTTGTCAGTGTTTGCTATTTGTACGATTTCTATTTTAAATCCATAAAAGATGATTCTTTTGACTGTTTATGTTAAGATCTAGCTAGCCTCCATTTGATTTTTATGAGGTAAATAATCCTTGTCTAAGATGATGAACTCACAGGCAGACTTTTGCAACAATTTCTAACTCTGAATATGTATGTTAAATTCAGTATTAAAAAAAACAATGAGATTTTAACTGTCACATTTAGAGTACTTCACAAGTGAAAAAGTCAATTTTTTTTAAAAAAGCAATTGACAATAAGGAAATATTCTTTTTTAAAAATCATGCTATATATATTTATGTTTTAAAAAATATGCCATGTGCATATTTCCTTTTTTCTACTCTCAAAATCATTGAGGTGCTAATTCAGCCACTCAGGTTTTTTGTTGTTGTTTTTTTTTTAACAAGAATATTAAGTGTCCTTCAAGTTAATAAAATAAAATGGTCTCTTCATCATTTCCTGGTTTCTGATTCAGGACAGCTCTTCATAAATAAGAATGGACAGGTAAGAGGAGCAAGTGCTACAAACTGTATGTCAAAGGAGAGCACGAGAAAGGTCTTTTGAAGTGTTTTGAGCAGGAAACAGCTCAGCCTTTTTAATTAGAAAGCCTACAGCTGGAGGATATGAGGAGGCACAGACTCCTCTAGTATTTTCTGTGGGAGGGGGCAGGGAAATATCCTTCAGGTGTTATTATTGAGTCATTGTATCTTGCAAGATTATATACACCTCTAACCACTGCCAAATAGTTATCTTTTTAAAATATTTTAATTTAAGTCTGTTTTTCCTTTTGGCTACAAGAACTACGTGACAAGGATAAGAATTATGTAATGAAGCATCTTTGAAAATAATCAAAAGGCATGAATACTTGCAATGCCCCTCATTTTGGATGTTGAAATGTTTATAACGTTATTGCTTTTAATAGAAAGATGTTATTACTCTACATTGTAATGGTTTCCTAAAGTCTTTCATCACTGTTGATTAAAATCATATTGCTTCTATCTGCTAGAATAAACTCATTCACATAAAGCAACCAAAAAAACACACGTTTTTGGGATTGACTCAGGAGACCTCCCTATATCAGAAATCAGATTTAGTAATAAGTGATGCTTAGGTGATGCCCAACTACGATGCAGTGGAGTGAGCGTTCTACTAACTCCTTCATAATTTCTATGTAACTGTTTTTGTTTTGTTTTGTTTTTTAATCTGCTTTTTAGGTAAAAAGAAATTAATTTCTCAACATTGGCAAAAGTAATTTTTCCCCTTCTCTTTCTCTAGGTATCGAGAGACAACCACCTAAGAGTTTTATAGCTAAACATTTAAAAATTCATTACTGGGCATGCAAACCGTTTAGTTTTGTGGTAAACATAATTCTGCTTTTACAATAATAGTAGATATATTGAGTCTGATTCAAATCCAGTAATGAACTGAACACTTCTTAAAGCCCTCAAATCATTTTTGCCTTCTATCAAGTTGAACAAGATTTTTCAAATATTTGTCAGATTAGGAATCAGATTTGTTTAAAAAAAAAAAAAGAACCTGAATTCTCAGTTCCTGGTGTGTTTTGTTGTTGAAATCACTGTGCTTTTAGACCAAGCTATGCCAACTGCTCCTGTGCAAGGATAGATTATATTCACCTACCTCAGTTATCACTGACCCCTGCACAATGTAGTAATTTATGCTGTATATATGCTGTCTTTGCAATTAAAATGATTGAGCCTTAAAAAAATGTGAAAATATTTGTGAAACTGAAGTACAAGAGTAAGAGAGACAGAAATAATATATGGATTATTTTCATTATAGATTCATCAACTTTTGAAAGGTCATTACCAGTCAAACTAATAAAATATATTTTGTCATTTTCTTCATGCATTTGTTCATTTTTTTAGCACATATTATAGGCCGTGGCAGTCTTTTTTTTTTTTTTTTTACCATTTATAATATCTGTGAAAGGAAGATATTTTTCAGTGGTTAAAATATTAATTCTTTCAGTTTGCTACATTACTTAATTCCAAATAAATAAAATTCTTTAAAATGTGTTAGGTATAATTTAAAATGTATTAAAAAATCAGTTTCTTTTCAGTGATTCATTTTTTACATTCACATTAAGATTAAACATTTTTATTCAATTTTTGAAATTGTTCATAGAAAAAATCTGATATTGACTAGAGTTAGGTAAAATATGATCCTGTATGTCCTCTCTAAATTATGGAGTTAAAAATTAACTCTGAAAACTCCATAGCTGAATCTCAGATTTGTTTTCTCAGTAGCACATTAATAGTAAAGTGTATTGACAGAATTATAGCCCATCCAAATTCACGTTGTTTTGGCCTTTGAAAAGTTTGGTTAAAAATTCAGAATCCAGCCTGCACAGAAGGTACCTTTATTGTAGAAATTGTGTATTTTTTAAAAAATAAATGGGCTAGGGACTTTTGTTTTACATTTTTGCTCACAATTGACAGTGATTTAAGCCGGTAAAAGAATTTTTATTGATTTCAAGATTAAGTTTAAACATAGATTCTTACATGTGATGGAGTTTTTATTGCTATTTTAAAGATAGGTGTGGGTCAATAATCTCATATAAACATATGGTTTCAATTCCCTGAATAACCGAATGCGGGAGTGCAAAGGCACAGTACATGTCATGTTTCCATCCCAATATGACATGTTTATTAGACACAGGTCTTAAACAGTGGCGTGAGATGATCTTGGTAGCCCTCTTTTCACTATGTTTTTTTCTTTTTCTTTTAATATTTACCTTTTTTTTCTAATGGCCTGTTGTCATTTTCTATTCAACATTCTTGTGGAAGGCTTGGAGATCTGATGTTTATATCAGTTATAAACTTCCAACCTTAAAGACAAGAGTTTACACAACTGATGATGGAAGACGGATAGACCCACTAAAATTCTTTTTCCAAATACTACCAAGGTTCTTGTAACAAAGAATGTAGGTTCCATTTCAGCAACTCCAGTTCACTTTAATAATAATTATTATTGTAATTATCAACGTTTTCAGATTTCAGGTGTTTATTAAAGGAGATGTAAGGCATTTTCTACAAGTAGATGGCTACATTCTATCAGGATATAGCTCTGGGGATATTTTCAAAGTTATGGATCACTTTCCACTCAGTGGAGAGGAAAAACAGAAAAAGAAAGAAAAGAAAAAAAAAAGAGGAGAATCTGAGGTTTTGAAGTTTTTCTCCTGCATACGTTTTTTTTCTTTTGATCATCCCCTCCTCAATGAGGTTTTGAGGGATCAATACATATTTTTTTTTCCTGAAAACACATATTAATATGACTTTTATTCCACCATACAGCCCCCTTCCTGCCTTTTGTAGTATTCTTAATCTTGGTAAATCCTGACATCTCTCCATCAATCCATAAATCATGACCCGATCATGAAGTATCACATTTAGCTGCTGTGTTTGTACGTTGGATGTACACCTGCATAATCCAAAGAAATATTTATGTCCCTCACTGCCCATTGACTGTGGAAAAAGAGTCTCCCTCTTTTCGTTTTTTGTTAAAGTGTCTCCTCTCTACCCCTTAATTCAGTGGAGCATATGATTTAAGAACAATGAATCCTTTTTACCCCTGCACAGGGATGTATAGGCAGTGGTGACTCATCTGGTTAAACGTATCATTGTGAATTCGTATATTTAAATTCATATTCAGAGATTCTTTGTTTCTGTCGTAACCCCTTTGGCAGGTTCCAACAGCAAGTGTGGCCATTGAGGGGGCGTCCGCCCTGAACCGTGTTCATTGGGCTCAAGCTGGAAAAGAAGTTGCCGTTGGGGACTCAGAAGGCCGTATTTGGATCTACGACGTTGGAGAGGTACATATTTTTTGGTTTTTGTTTTATTTTTTGACTTGCATGTGTGGTTTAAAGACTTAGTGAAATTATTGACAAGACCTTGTGGGCACAAGAGCCCTCTGAAGGGCGTTTGCAAATTTCCATTGACTTCAGTGGGAGTTTGGCAAGACTTCTTCAGGGCCTAATTTGGTCTTCTGTCTCCACACACAGGACACTTTAGTTACTGATCCAGGCTCCTTTTAGAGTGCTGTAAAAATTCTCAGCTATCCTGTGATGAAGCATGGAACTTCCCATCAATTTCATGAGAATGAAAAGTTTGCCAAATTCATCATGCTAACACTGAATTTGGAATTTGTTGTTTACTTTGAAAAGTCAAGTTTTAGGTGGTATGCTCAACTAAAATGTATGCTATTACTCTTTAATTAATGCATAGCCAATTAAAAAGGCTGAGGTGAATCAGAATTTTATGCCATTTTCATGGTATTCAAAGTTATTTTATGGGATATATAACTCCTGATATATCTTGTTACATGATGTGTAAAGTATTTCCGAATATCATGGCACATAAGAAAGGGAAAAAACTACATCTTTTATTTTTAAAATATATATAATATATATAATATATATATTATATATATAATAAATATATAAATAATATTTATTATTATTGAATTTTTATACTACCTTTATTTAATATTACATTATCAATCAATTGTACTTAAGCACATGTATATTTTTACTATATGAGAAAGTGTTAAAAACTTTCACTTCTGATGAGGTTAAACAATTCTTCCTTAAAGACAAAGAAAATGTTGAACTTTCAAGCAAAGCAAAATAAGAGTGTTGTGTAATGCTATTTTGGCGTAATATGAATCTAACATTTGCATTCCAGGGGGAAAATATACCACATTTGTATGCTTAACATCCTAGACCTAGGAAGTGCTCTGTGAGTGCCTGGTAGATGGGCTTAGCTGATCACACTGAGAAGGGTTCTTTATGGTTTCATCAATCAGCATTCTATAAATTTGGCAATCCTAGCTGGTTTGGTCTACAGTGGAACTTTTGATGATATATTATAACTGCTATATGGTAGAGTTGATTGTGTTGAAACAAACTGGATGGTGTTTTGTTGTTGTTGTTTTAATTCAGCCCGAGACAGGGACTGAGTGACGTTAGACGTGAGAGTTTTCTATTTTGGGATGTACAGTTCTAAATAAAACAACTAGAAGAATCTCTTGGTTTTACTGCATGTTATCTATTTCATTAGACACCCCCTTGACTACTCTTGATGCCACAAGCTGAGTCATAACAGCAACAAAGACTCTGTTAATATTCATCCCCGGTGGTGAAGATGCAAATGGTCTGGTGACTATTGACGTAGTTTGGAGTCTTTGGGAAAGAGAATACTCTCTGAATCGAAAATGTTGCCATTAGTTTTACAGCAATATTTTCTTCAGTGAGTATTCTTTATATTCAGTGCATCTTTTTCATAATCTTCATCAAAATAAAACTGAAAAACAAAAACAAATATTCTTTATTGGTTCATTTACTAAAAAATTAAAAAGCAAGCAAAGAAGGATTTCTTTATAAAGGACTTCTTTATATTTATATAAAAAGATAGCAAACAAGATTTCTTTCCTTCTTTCTTTCCTTTGTTTATAACAAGTATAATTGTGGAAGAGAAATAGATGTGGAGACATACTCAGAAACGAAATAGCAGAAAATAGATGAAGTTTAAAAACTCTTTTTTCTGCCTCTCTTGCTTATACATAATGTTATACATAACGTCCCTTAACTCTCTTAAGATTATGTGCAACATTGTTTTATCCAAGAGGGCTAGAAAGCAGAATAGTTTATCAATCTGGTTTATTTTTAAAAAGGCCTTTGAAAAGTCTGTATGTTGACCACAAATATTGTGTATGTGTATATAGTATATATAATGTATATACACACACATATACATATGTACATACACACACACCATCTCTATGCAATAAGAAAATACAACATGACATATATACAGAATTTTGTGCAATAAAGTGATTTTATAGCCTGTGGACAGAATTACTTGAATATGACTCATATTTTGGGAGTATATATGATTTTTCAAAAGTTGCTTTGGCTGATATGTGGCTGCTAAAACTTCTTTCGAGGTTGCTATTATCATTTCTAAATTGTAAAGTGTTATACTCATATTTCTACTATCGTACTGGCAGGTCAGGCTGATTTTCATTTTTGCATTATTGCGCTTACTTTTCTAAGTGATATTACAGACTATAGAAATGTCTGCAACTATGGGCCAGTCTCGCCTATTGTCTGGAGTCTAGACAGGCTATAGAAAATTCTCTGTGACATATAATAGGTCAAACAATTTGTAAGGTTGTTTATCCCTACAAATTCACTACCAAGAAAAAAAAGGATATACTATTTTATTGAGAGGAGGTAATATTATAATCATTAAGCCCTTCTCTGAATGACCAAAAATCAGGATAGGCTTATACATTTGAACAGTTCTTTCTGTATTGTTTGATCATATACAAAGCAATCTATAGCTCAGAAAAACTCACACTTAACAAGATAGTTTTGTCTTCAACTATAGTTTTTTTCTTAAGTATTTTTGTAAGGTATTTACAAATTTACCTTGTATTTATTTCTGAGTAAAAATAAAGGGGGGCTTTTCTGTTTCTCTTTGCTCAGCTCAATACCCTATTCTCAGTCTCTGAAGACCAACTGTGTAGAGGCTCCACTTACTAAAAGGAAAGATGACTTTCCTACAGCTGAGCTTAGCTGAAGCCCACCTCTGAGAGATAGTAGATCACTTCATGGGCAAATGCCGCCATTATTGTAATTACTACTGTCTTGTTCACCAGCCTAGAACTGACAGAGCATAACCGTACTTAGAAGAGAAGAGCACCCTCTAAACAGAGCCTCCCCAGCCTTCCAAATCACCTAAACTGCAGAAAGCCAGACAGAGTGCCTTCATGGCAAGCTGGCCCATTTAGAATTTAAGGTCAAATCTAAGCCTGGTACATGGCTGACGAGAGGGAAGGGGTTTGAGCAGGAAGCGATTTAAAAAAGAAAAAATATAGAGGAAGAGAAAAAATATGGCATTGAGGATCAAATTGCCAGTAGACTGTGCTACCATTATCTGTATTCAAAATTGGTCCTCTGGTCCCCATTAAAACTGAACCCCCCACCAAGGTCACGCCGGCCTTTGGATGGAAAACTTTGCTTTGTAGAACCCTCTAGGAAAGAAGATGAAACATTTTTAAATAAGCCTTATAATACAATCTGTATGAGAAAGTAAATGGTAGTTTTTAGAGTACACTCTGTCATTCCATTTTCCTTGGGATCTCGGTACATTGAATAGGTGTCCGTCTTCGAGAAGACACCTCACGTTTGTTCTCTCATGGTTGATTTGACTGAGACCTTGGTTAGGCTGAGGAGAAAAGAGGGGGCCGCAGGCTATCTTGTGCCAATATCCTATTCCAAGAGTGAGGTCGGCTCCATGGCTATGCAATCTGTGCAGTCTCGTAGGGCCCTATGCTTAGAGGAGCCCTGAGCCTGGTTTAAAGCTCTGCTGTCATCCTCTTGCAGTTGTTAAGAAATTTTTCAGGACAGCACCCCACATTTTCATTTTGCACTGAGCCCTGCAAATTATGTAGCCAATACTGCCCACAAGAGTATTGCTCTTAATACCACTCACGACACAAATCAGAAATGAAAAATTTTGGCCTTGACCTAGACCATTAGGAAGAAGGAAAAATCTTTAGAAATGTGCTTAAATGTAGTACATGCAGTATGATCTTCTTACAACTACTGTTTCTTAAGACTTTAAAAATGTTGAATGAGAATAGCAATGGCTTTGCATTATAAACATCCTGAAGCCTGTAAAAATAGAGCTGAAACTGCACTGGACATTCTAATTTACCTCCCCACAACCCTGTGTTGATCACATCATAATTTTAACTGAAAGAATAATAGAGTTTTGGGGAAGATCTCTATGATGCCTACTACAGGTGGAGTGGAGAGAGACAGCCTTTCTCTGTCACCTCATTGTCAGGAACTCTCTGATAAGAGACTTCTGTGACGACCAGTGGAGACATCCTCATGCAAGCCCAGCTAGACATGCGTTCTGTGAGACCTGACACTCAACCAGAAGGGCACTGTAGAGAGGGACTCTGGTGTCACCATCATTAACAATCGTCTGTCTCATCTCCTGTCCCAGCTGAGGCTGCAGCTGCCACAGGGAGTCCCAGCACAGTGCCCCCACGATCGTGCCCTCCTCCATTATGTCCAGTTATCCTCTATGACTTTTAAGATGATGGCAGAGAGCAGTGGCTTGAATCCAGATTTACTGATGCAATTTATTATGAACTTCTGAAGAGGTAAACAGAAGACTGTGTATGAGCTCACCAAAATCACCAGATTGAGTTTGTCCATCTCTTTTTTTTCTTTTTTTTTACATCTCAATGGCAAAGGCGTGAGTAATATCTCAGGGCCTGTGACTAAGGAGATAAAATATAAAACAGCAATGTTTTCAGGTAGGCCACATGATGCTTTGTTTATATAGCAAACCTTTTTGGTTGTTTCATTTCAGCATTGTATCTGGAAAATATACTGTACACATTTATTTTCACACATAGGGGTCTATTTTCTTTGCAGAGCAGGTGCTTAACTCCTATTAGCATAAATGGAAGTTATGTGAATTCAATGACAGACAGAGAAGACCCCTTTTATTATTTGGCTATAATTTTTATTCTATTTGTGCATCTTAAAAGTTACTTAAATAGACAGTGGTTGTGTGTACCATTTAAATTTTCTAAGATCTTAAATTAAAAATGAGTCTCGCTATTGAATAAGTTTTGAGAATTTTTCTCTCCAAACCACGGGATGCAATCTGTTTGTTTTGGAGCTGTATGATCCCATTCAATTAACGGAAACATGGGTAAGATAACAAGTCATAAATTAACTACAAATATAACCTGAAAATGTTGAGTGTATTCTGCTTCAGAATACACTCGTAGAGAGCTATTAATCATTGTTGGATTTTTTTAATGATGTGCAAACACACATATTTTAAAGAATTAAAAATAAGAATTACTCTCTGCCATGGCTCCTTTACTGAATAGCAAGCTTCTCTATATATACAGAGCTGACTTGAACAGCACATGGGCCAGTGAGTATAGAATTATTCACGTGTCCTGATGATTGATAGTCAGCCTATCTACCTGTCTTTCTTGCAGATGTGTTTTATAGAAAGCCCGTTGCCGTTGTTAATGCTTCAGTGCTGTCACACAGATGCGGCTGTCACAAATATCCCCTAACAACTATGTTTGCTGCTTATCTGAATTAGCTAGAATGCTGTTTGTAGCTCCAGTTTTCAAAGAAGCAGTTTATCTTACACCTCCTATTATTTCTCTTTCCATTAACCTCTTCCAGGGAAGATTTTGTTTTCAGTTGTGAAAAATACACGTAAGTTTCAAATCCCTGATTATATGTCTACAGTCGTCAAATGATAAAATTCCAAAATTGTTTTCAGCTTTAAATAGAATTTGAAAAGTAAAATGGCAACTTTAAAACTGTAATTTGGGAGATGAGTCAGTCTTATCACCCTAACTTTATTTGTTTGGTATCTCATTCACTAATTACCTGAGAAAACTTGCATTCATCTTTAAATTTTAACCCTGAACTGTGGCAACATTTCAAATAGCTTGTTTGATATGACTATTTGGGGGCTAAAAGAATAGCAGTCATTTTATTACAAATTTCAATAAATACAATAAATTTGACATTTGTTAATATATTAGAAGGCCTTGAAAAATTCTTGGAAAGGAAAAATGCAGGTGAATATGAGAGATCAAATGTAACTGCTGAAAACGTAAAGCATAATTTCAGTATATTCAGTAAAATATACTCAGTGTTTATTTGAGTATATTTTAAAGCTGAAATCACAAATTAGAATGAAAAGTTTATTTGGAATCCCAGCAGGAAAGATGACCTATGAAATGTACTTTAGAATGATGGCCAAGGTGTAATGTACAAAGACTATTAAAAGGTGCCTCAAACAGTTTTCGTAGCCAGCTAGGATAAGAATAAAAGGAAAGAGATTCGATGAACCATTTCTCTTGTACTTTTAAATAGCAGTTCGATGTAGTAGCATCTGATAAACTAGAAGTTCTGGGAGTTAAAAAGAATTTGAGTGACACAAAATAAATACAATACATTTATGGTTTTTAAGTAGATTACACCCAGCAGTAATTGTTTCTGTGTGGAACTACTTTGTGTTTTCCAGTAGGACAGGGCCTACATAAATTTTCCACCAGGAGTTTGTGCCCTGAATATCGATAACCCCACTCTGTGGGGAAGGGGTGTGCAGAACACAAAATTTGAAGTTAAACTGAAATTTGGGGGTTAATTCACATAAGAGTTTCTTAATGAAAAAGAACTGCATTTGAAATCAGTCAATTTAATTATTGTGCTTTATAAAGGCCATTCTTCCCTGGTGGTGATGAACCTGACAGTGTAGCTAAGCTTTGGCAGCCTCCAGAAGAGCTGGGCTCAGCTTACCAAAGTCCAGCTATAATCACCCAAAACACTTGTGTTTCTCATTATGTGAATGTGGCCATAAGTTGCTAGATGCCTGAAAGTCTGCTAGTACTGACTTGTTCTTCAATGGATAAACAATGCTATTTTCTTTAGCTGATGCAAAACATTTCTTTTGGTTTTCCCTCCATGGAAAAGACAAGACTTTGGCATAAATTCTTCCATGGTGCCAAATATCCAGATAAAAACTGAAGATCCAAATACCAAATTCTGTCGATAACATCTAGATATTTGATGACATAGAAACAAAACATCTCAATTTTCAACTGGACTTTTCCATTTTGACCTGAATTTTTATTGTCATAGCCACAACACCATTCAGTTAAGTCAAAAGCACGAAGGCATATTTGTGTGGGCAGATTTGGGGTTGCTAATAAATATAATTATATAAAATAAGCTACTTTAAAATAATATATTAATTCATTTCCTTGTCATAATAAATTATATATATTTGAAATAAAATAATTTGGTTAAATGTATGATTGTAATTTTAGTATTAACTTGATTTCTTCTAGGAAAAGTGCTTAATTTAAAAAAGAAAAGAAAAAGTGCTATTAATTTCAATTAATGTTATAATTATTCATCTTATAGTGAATGTAGTAGCAGTGGCTTTCATTTTGATAATTATATATGTAGAAGACCATGATTAAACTAATTATTATATAAATAGTGTGCTTATTCAGGTAGCATTAGTTTATAAAAATGGATTTATAGGATTAATATCTTTTCAAACCACTTTTTTTCCTGAATTGATAAGAAAATACTTATGACTTTTATGTATTATGGAGTAGTTGATTCAATGAAAAGAAAACCCTAATATCTAATTTTATAAAAACCAAATTAATGTGTGTGTAGTAATTTGCAATATTCAGTGAAATTCATATATTCCCATTTTGGTGATAAATGGTCTATGAATATAAACCTTCTGAAACAAGTACCAGTTTGTATAATTAATCATTTTTATGATTCTTCTGTGGTTTCAAACTGTCATCTTCAATAGCAGTTTGGATTCTGAAGCAGTCGTTAATTATAGTGTTAATTTTTTTTATGGCTGACAAAATTGTGTTTAGTTTTAGAATTTCAAAACTGCTAAATTTCGTCTTGAAAAATTACTGCTTAGAACAGTAGCCTCAAATCAGAGCTTAGACCAGCCGAGCATGAAGCTGCTCGAGGCATCGGAGTCTAGATTAACACTGGCCTGTATAGAAACGGAGAGTTATTTGTTTCTTACACGTGTATGCGTACTACTATTGGTATATCTAAAATATAATATGAAATCAAATGTCTGCTTATGCATGTGTATGTGTAAATATTTATATGCCATATAGGTTGGACTTGCAAAGTGAGGCAGTGAATGAATCATTATATTCTACTTTCCAGGAAGGTTTGCATGAATTTTTGAGACTGTCAGCTATCAGAACATCTTTTACATTTTAAAACATGAATTATTTATCATTTAGGGAATATCAAAGCTTAACATTGTAGAAGAAGTTTTGCAGTCTTACTGGTAGATAAACTGATTAGTGGTCCATTCCCTAAGATCTTTCTCCTCATGGCAAGCCAATAGTTTCTCAACATTTCGATGAAATCTTTTTTTTTATTTGTTTCAGCATTAAGGACCCTTAGGTAAAAAGTGAAACCTTCTGGTGTCCTAAAGACTAGCCACCCTTTTGACTTGGAAAAAAAAATTCAGTTTGGCTTCCCTCCTTTCTTTAATCACGTTCCTCAGTAGAGGTTTACTCGTTGTTAGGGTGCCACGTGCACAGAAACATGCACAATGTAGATACTTGACATTGTCCATTTGGACAGGATAACCTAGCCGAGCACAGTGCCTGACACATAATAGGCACTCAATGAATATTTGCGTGAATGAATGTTGCACATGTGAAGTTGACGGTTAAGGGAAAGTTGAATTGTGTGGAGCATTCCGAGTGCAGCCTGCAAATTGGCTATAGATTGATGGTCAGGAAAAAATAGTCCTAACATTTAACTATAAAATATATTTAGAAAAGAGTGCTGTTCTTCCTCCTCAGTCTCTATCCTGGTCCCTCTCCCTTCCTGTGCTTTTAAAAGTGAGCAATTGGCCACTAGTGTAATGAAAGCCTAACAGTTGATTCAAATAGTTGTCAAACCACTGGAAAAATGCTTCCTTTTCATTGTGCTTTTTTTGGACACTATAGATATGGTAAATCATGAGCTACATTATAAAAATACCTTTTATGCCCAAACATTCAGTAGGAGGGAATGACATTTCTTTTATTACCTTGGTAAATGTTTTTAAGGTGTTTAGCAACAAGCCTTCTTTTTGTCAAAACTGCTTAGATGCAATGGTTGCTAGGAATTTACTAGAAAACCTATAGTTAATGATATCAGGAAGAGAAGAGATATATGTTTAGTCAGCTAATATGACAGATCAGCTTGAGAAGCACATGCTTTTTCGTTTCCTTGTCATTTTTCTTGATCTTTTCTGTTATGGAAAAAGAGCGGTAATAGAAGTTTAAAAAGTTATTTTCCATTATTGCCCATCAGCCAATGTTTTTAGCATTTTTTTCCATCTTTTGGACAGAGAGATAGATTGTTCCAAATAACAGAAAAAATAATGCTTAAAAGATTTCTGAAGAAAGGAGGATAAGATTTTAATACAAATATGAACAAGGTCATCTTTAGGCCTTAGTGAATTAACTCTTTCTTCAGCTGTTTGATATCTTTTTCCTCCACAGGTAAAAACTTCAGAATTTTGTCATGCTTCCTATAATGCTAAATTTTAACATGAAGAATATTTTAAAATGTTCGTTTTTTAAGAATAATGTTTAAAATAAGTGATTATTTTCTTCAGTGTTTACTGGTTTATTGAAATTGATATAGACCCATATTTGCTACTATTTACTTTTGACTTTTATGTTCTATCTTTATTTCTTTCCTTCATTAGGTGGTAATGGATTTTTTAAAAGTGTTGTTCTAACAAACATGCTATAAAAGTCAACCACTCATTTAAAGATACTAGGAAAAGAACTTTTGCAGAGAAATCTCAAACTTCATGGGTGGATGCGAGTTCCCTTAGACGGGATTTTCAGATAAAAGAAATGCTGTCTTTCTTAATCAAAAATAGTTAGGTATCATCAGACTACTGTAGGTTAGCGTGCTGCTAAATTTCACAGAAATTTTAACCTACTGACCGGTAATAGCAGACGTTACAGAATGGAGGCTAATGTAACTTCCACTTTCTGGACTTCTCTAAAACTGCTGTAAATACTAAGTTACCACACAGTATATCTTTTTGTGGTAGAACACTGTTGTATATTTACACCCTCTGTATACTGCATTCTGGCTTGGAATTTCGGTCTGTGGTTTCATCCATTGTTACCAGTGATGCTAGTCTCTCCCGAGAGTTAAATACAGTGGAGCTGCATTTATGTGAAACGAGTGTGCTTGGTTGTTCCAGCGGCTGTTTCATTGCTTATTACCTCCCACTTTGCTTCCATCTGTGTGTGTGGCAACAAGAATTGTCCTAAAAAATATAGGCTCCCTCTGAACACAAACGTGTATTTGTATACTAGTAAATCCACAATCTCATGAATTGGGGTGCCATTAATAATTGTACTTTTTAAAAGCTTTTAGAGCTTAGAGGAGTTTAGCAGTCCTTCTGTGGAAACTGATGTATGCTTCCAGGGTTTCTGTAAATGCATTAATAAAAAAAAAATCAATGCATATTTAAAGTGAAAAGGTAATTTGTAAGATATCTTTTTAACAGAAAACTTTAATTTGTAGGTTAATACAGGAGATGAATTGTCGTGTATCTGTTTGGAATCAATGGTTAACATAATCACCCCAGACTTTTTTTTAATGACTCCATTTAATTGAAAGATTGCAAAGATGCTGATGAACCACACATCCGTGGAATATTTATCCTGAAACCTAGAGTCCTACTCATTTTAATTTGTTTGCCATGCTTAATGTATCTGAGAAACCAAACTGAAATTATAGAATACTTCTCTAATGTCTTAATTATCCAAGATTTTTTTTTAATTAATCTACTTTTATACTAAGCGATGCCTGAGACAGATATTTTTACCATAAAAAGTATAGCATTGGGCTGGTAGGAGTTACTGCAGGTAGTGCAGCTATATTTAAATCAGCTGCTGGGTACTATAAACCCTTTAAAATTACTAACAAATGAGGGAGGCTTGACTGAGGACTATTCAAAATGGTTAGCCATGTACTTATAAAAAGGGACACATAAATGATATTTGTGTGTTTAACCCTGGTTATAAAAAGTCATTTGATTTTTATAACAGCATGTTCAGCGGTTACAAAGCCTGACGAGCTAAAAATGCAGACTCCCACTGTAGAAAGTGCCATAACAAGGAAATAGCTAGATAAAGCTGTAATGGGCATATTTGAAAAATAAAAAATATGTATGTATATGTATACATATGTGTATATTTATAAGGAATAATTAGACTTCCAACTTGATTTTTTAAATGAGCAATAAAAAGTACTCTGGCAGAATTTTTCTTGGGATCTGAAAGAACCCTTTCCGGACACTCGGCTCATGAAAGTGAGCTATTTTTAAAAGTGTAACTATTTAGGAAATGATTTGTGTAGGTTTTTAAGACATCAAATGTGATAAAATATAAGGCATAATTCTAAAAAAATGTAGCTCTATCTAGATGAAAAGAAGAAAATGGAAGAAAGAAAACGGGAAGGAAGTAAAAAAAATTGGAGGAGGGGGAAGGTGCATTAAGAAGGAAGAAGAGGAAAAACAACATCATTTATTCAGGGTTTATAATGTGCCAAGCACTGTGCTAAGCTTGTTATAGTTTTTTGTCTTGTTTAATATTCACAACAGTCCTGGGAGTCAAGTCTCAAAATTCCTTCCTCACAAATGAGGAAGTGAAGATCAGAAATGTTAAAACATAAATTTCCTAAAGACACACAGCAAATAAGCGGCAGAGCTGGGAAAGAAATCATGATGTGGCTGATATGTGAGGTGGAAAAAAGTCAACCCTGGCTCCATTCTCAAAATCTACTGATTCTGCAATCTACACCTTCCTTAAAGTGCGCAGGAAGCCAAGACGCCCAGTGATTAGACAGATGTGTTATTTCAGGGTGTTGGGGGGCTGGGTCCAGAAGCACCCTCCAGTCCACTCAGGCAGGTAAAATGGGAAAGGGCAGATCCAGGACACAGCCGCTGACAGTGGGGGTGGGAGAGAACTAAAATGATCCATTTTTATGAATTTATCCATAACTTTTGGACTTCTGTTTTTTATTTTTGACCTTTTGTCTCCCAAGAATCTTAGAAGATTAAAAACGCAATCTTTAGACTCTTTTTGCAGGTGATTCAAAACACATTTCCCGCCTGCCATTCTGCCTTGGTATGCAGGCATTTCTTAAAGGGGTGAGGCTCCTGACTGCCCCACAGTAACATGTGAAAGTTACGTGGACTTTAGCAAATCATTTAGCTCCCTGTACTTCTGTTCCCTGCCTGCTAAAGAGAGGTACCCTGTTCCTTAATGTCTTTACATAGTAATCATCAGATTTAATTCTTAAAAAAAAAACAAAAACAAAACTACAAAAATGGTATAGAATTGATATGTATGCCACTTACATATCATTTTTAGGAAGGCTTTCAATCTGAGTGACAGTTTAAAGAAAAAGAGTGCATGACTATTCCTTGATGAACTCATAGTACTTTCTTCACTTGGATTACCTTTCTCCTCCTCTCCACATCTCTGTTGATGGTCAGACACCATCATCCTCATTTTACAATCGAGGCAATGAGAGGTTAAGTGCCTGACCATTGCCAGTAACCGACATGAGAGCAGGACTTATGTCTCCTGTCCAAATCTGAGATTCATTTTACCTCCTCCTTATGGGCAAATTGCTACCTCAGAAACTACCTTTGGCCTTAGTTCCCTCAGCTGTAAAAGTAGGGCCATCTCATATCTATAAAAGGTAGTCAATCTTAGAGCTAAGATTTTATTATCTCGGGAATCAGAGCCCTGAGTGCTTTGGGCATAAAAATGCTTTATAAATTTAGCAAAAAATTAGAAAACAGTCATCTAACAGAAGGTGAACTGGCTATTGCTGAACTCTGTTTATGAAGCAGTGGGAAAATCTGAGTCATTCCTGACCTGGGATGTGGATTTCAGTGGATGAATCTGAAGACAGAAAATGTTTCCAGATCCACTTCGATTCAGTACAATACTGGACAATTTTTACAAGTCTTTCTCTCTGGCATTCTCTTGATATAACTACGGGCTATTTCCTTCACAGTGCTTCTCATATATTTTTTTGATTGAAATTAATTGACTGAAATTATTCATCACCATTAGAAATTTGTGAATGTTTTTCCTATCACAAATGCAAATTGTTTGAAAATTATTCTAAACTATTATTTTCAGGGGGAAAAAAATCCATAGTGATGCTCTAGATTTTGCCTTTAATGCCTTGATAAAAACTTGAAAAGATGCTGAAGCCATGTCATTAACATGCCATTTGCTTCCCTGCTACTTGGTTGACACACAACACATACCAGGAAATGTTACAGTTGTCACTGTAAGAAGGTAAATTTTAGGCTATTCACTTTTTGAGTGTCAGTGAAGTTTAAAAAAAAAAAAAAACTGTGGCAGTACTCACACATTTTGACCTAAGAAAACATGGTAATTAATTTTTGTCTGTATTTCATAGTTGTCATATGCCAAAATGATTCACTGCTATATCTTTAATCCCGAGCCTAGAGCCTGGCATACAGTTGGTACTCAGTCCATGCTGATTGAATAAATTTGCATGCTAGAAGGACATGAGAGCAATCTTTTTCTTTAAGAAACATGAGCAAAGATTTTTCCTACTTAATGATTAAGGTATTGTCGGATTGAAAGTCTCAGATGCATTTATGCTCATGAGGCTCCTTTGTAGCCATTTCTAATCAAAGAGTACCAGGTGAGAAGAGTCAGGAACTGCTAAGACTAAGGACAGTTCGGGCCAAACAGATGCTGTGTGCAGCCAAAGGTGTAGAATGAAAGAGCGGTCTTCTTGTTTATAAGAGCACCTGTTTGGTCTTACCTACAAGTAATTCAAATGCCAAAAATTATTACTTTGGGTTTGGAAACAACCTGTGAATACACATTCACACATTCAAGCTCAGATTATACTTAAAGTGCTTCCTGATGGTGATATTTAATTCTAAAAATGGGGCAGTCTGCAGTTCACCTTCTAAATCTAACATTACAATTGTCTTGGGTTATTTTTATAGTCAAACTAGATGCAAAAGTGTGTAATAGGATGAGGTGGGTAAATTTAAGTTTCTAGAAGCAATTGTATTTTTATCTAGAATTTTTTTTTGAGGCAAAGCAAACTAACATTTCTATGAAGTTTATGGTATTCTAGAGAGGAAAATACTTGGCAGAACAAGTTTTTTATAAAAACAAACTTCTAATATTTTTCCCAACCTAAATGAAACTTTCACAGATCAAAAAGAGGACTAAATATGTTAGAATACTGTGAAACCTTTTTAAGGACAAGTGTTGGTATTGTAGTACTGTTATTCCCACCCCTGTGGAAAAGGTCAAATGTAGTGCCAGTGTAGGGTATTTTTGTTTGTTTATCAGAAGCACTGAAATTTAATAAAATTTATTTTTGAAAAGTTAGATGTGCAATTTTGTATGTCATAAATGATACTCGATTCTGTCCCAAACTGTATCTGGGCACAGATTCAAACTTTAATGTTTCACAATCTTTATTAATGTCATTTCTTAACAGTCTTGCCATTATTACTACATGAAACTACTACATGTAAACATATTTACCTATTTTCTTGTTTTAGTATATAATTTCTATATATTGATATCAATAAAACATTACGTATGGCATCATATGTTAACTTAAACTTGTACCATTTTAACCAATAATATAGTGTTATGTTTAGGAGCAAAACGCCTAGCGTATATTGCTCTTTATGTATTATTGGTGAGACCTGCTGTTTTCCAATATTTAAAGTTATATGAAGTTATGAAGTGCTTTAGCTTTAGCTTGATTCTCACCTTCTATGAGAAAAAGTTATAAATATGTTAGCGTGATTGGCTTTTGTTTCCTCTTGGGCTTTTGTTTTGTGGTTCTTTTTGGAAGGACTTGGTCAGGAGCTGGAGGAAAGAAAAGGAACAGTCGACCTATTCTTTCAGAAAAATATGATACCAATCCTTTGCCGCTTATGCTTTTTGTTAGTTCTTTGGTATCATTTATTTCGAGAACCTCATTTTTCCAGGGCAGTCTTTTCTAAAATTGAAGAGAAAAATAAAGAATAGTGGAACGTAGGAGACGAGCTGAAAGTAGGGAAAATGGACTGGGCGGAGGGGTAACAGTGTCATTCAATATGACTGTGGACTTATGTCACTGCCTGAAAAGAAATTTGAATTCATTTCAATAACTAGGGAAGTATTTAACCATTCAAAAACTCATTCATATGACTACAAGAGAATTCTTATTGGTACTGCACTTCTCAAAATAACTAGAACTTACTTTCTCACCTTTTTTTATTTCCAGCATTATATTCTTAAAACATTTAACCTTAGAACTAGAACACAAATTGTGGGCTAGATTTGTAGAATGATAATGCCACTCTCCAATAAGTTGTCTTGGACAGCTAGTATCTGAGATATCATTCCCTATAATAAAAATGTAAAGTTCTACTCATTTGGCGTGTATAATAGGTAATTTTTCAGGGATAGAAATGATTGCAAAGCTTAGATTTATTTGCTTCTGTTTTTAAAAATATATATTGATTGGGACGAATGTATGTTGTTAATGTTTATAGATTATGTGGGTAGCATGTGTAGCACTGGTAGCTGTAGGTGGAGTATACCATCTTATAGGGTAACCCTCTTAGAAAATGGCTCTACACTCTAAATCAATCTTATTCTACATGAAAACCATTCAGACTTCTACTTGATCCTGCTTCTCATCTTCAAATCATTCTCCTTTTTATTCCAAACACTTGCATGATATCTTTAAGCAATTCATTTTTGGAAGCTATGTAGAGAAATCATTATCCTTTAAATCAACTAACAAAAATTTATACATGCAATTTGTATTGAGTGGGGTTAATTTTCTCGTCACTGAATCGTGCACAGAAGATATTATTTGGGAAATTTTATAAATCCCTTTTTTTTGGTGAATCAGCATAGCATACTGGCTATATGGAGGATGCAGATACTGAAACCAGACAACATTAGCACTGATATTTACTAGCAATGCAACCTTGGTAAGATGATTTAATCTTTCTGTGCCTTGATTTCTTCTGTAAAATGGAAATACTAGTACTACCCTACATAGGATTGTTGTGAGGAATGAGTTAATACATGTCAAGTGCTTAGAACTCTTGGTAAATGTTAGCTACTATTACTATTATTCATAGGTATCATCATATAAGCTCTTGCTGAAAAAGCCAAAGCATTGTTTCATAGTAGTAAGACTTCTTTGTATATGTAAGCTATACTTTTGTCATGCATGTTGGCACATTAGCAACACTTTAAAACAAGGATCAATAGCATTGACTTAGAAAGACAATACTAGAGTTATTTCAAAATCCTAACCAATAATGCAGTTTTTATTTGCTGTGTTCACTGGAAGTCTGGTCTTATGATGAATTTTCATTGCTGAAAGTGCTTTAACGTGGCTACTGTAATTGTATAGTTTACATTAAGTTTTTAAAATTTTATAAATTCCACGAGTGAATTTGCTTCTGAGAGTGACATTATGTGTTCTCTTAAGTTGTCAGTATAAGAGCAACGCTTTGGGGATCTAACTGATTCAAAGAAGATCTGGTTCCCTTTACATTCCCAGGGAAAGGTCTGCTTCAGTAGGAACGGTCATGCAGGCTTCAAGGCTTTCAGACATAAAAGACGTTTTGTTCACCATTTTCCATTAATTTGCTTTGCAGCTTGCAGTTCCCCACAATGATGAATGGACCCGATTTGCCAGGACCCTTGTGGAGATTCGTGCTAACAGAGCTGATAGCGAGGAAGAAGGCACCGTTGAGTTATCTGCCTAGTGGAAATGAGCCGCCCCCACCCCCACCCCCACCTTCACCATCTAGAGCTCAGCATCTGCAGTCATCAGTTCTGCTCGTACTCGTGTCCATTCAGCATCAGTATTGCCGTGACATTTTGGGTGCCATATTGTGCCAGCTTTGCTTCAAGTATTCTAAATGTATCCCAGCCTGCTCGCCACCGACCTGAAATTCACCAGAGCATTTCTATCTTTATATTTCTGTCTCAAAAATGTGGGGGGGAACCTTTATGGGTTTAGTTGTTGCCTTTTAACTACTTAGAAGCTGTATTTAATAGCTGGAAACCTCTGGTTAAATTTGTGCTTACATGCACTTCTGGCATAGTCCTATTAAATCCATATGAAGCCAGATATGATTAGGTACAGATGTGGTGTGCTTCATGATATGGTACAGGGCCAAAGACTTGAGATGTGGTGTTTTACATGGTGACTCACATTATGAATGGATTTACTAGAAGAACATTGCTGCTCCTTATTTATTGTGGTGTGCTGCATGGAACATATTTATTTGAAAGCATTAAAATAAACGATCCTAGAGCATGTGCATAATGAGAGGACTGTATTGTCTCTCTGCTGCTGTTGAGGTTACATTAAGTTCCAAATAACAATTACAGTATGCCGGTTCCACTGAGGACATGAAATCTTTAGAGGTTTTTGGCAGTGAACGGAATTAATTTTAATGCCTATTATTTCTAGGTACTTTAACAATATTTCAAATATAGTTGACCATTGATACTTGTCATTCAAGCTAACACAGTCTGACAAAACTCTGTGGTTCCTAAATATGATACCAGTATTGCCAATAAAATGTTCCAAACCAGGTCTGCACCAGCGTGGATAAATCCTTTGCTTGGGGAAAGCCTGATTAGAATTCTGTCACAGGGAGTGGGGGAGATACAGTAGGGTCATATTAAGAATTGATAATGAATTGACAGACAGCCAACGTGGCTGGATTTAAACCAAGACTCTGGTTTTTTGGAACACTCTCCCTTAGCTCCTTTACCAGAGCCACTCAGGCCCAAAGACTATCTCAAATGTTGGAGTAAGAAAAACAGGGTAAGATGAACAAATACCAAATGCTCTACACATTTTGGTGTTTTTTATTGTTATTATTTACAACAGAAAATTATGTTTGTTTATTACTATTGGACCAGGAAACATGTCTATAAACAACTTTAATAGAAAATTTTTTTCAAAAAGTCATTTCATGCCTAGAGAAAATTTAAATAAATAGTGGTTGAGTCATGAAAAACATTTGAAGACAGGCTTTCAGCTTTTTAGGAAAAGTTCCATGGTGCTTTGTTGAGAGGGAGTCCTTGAACTGTGAGATTTCTATTTTTAAAATAATGATAATGCTTTAAGTGCCCTATAGATATTGAAATTCTTTGTAAAAACAAACAGAAATTAAATTTGTAAAGATAAAATGTGTCTTAAATAGGTTTAAAAGCAATCTAATAAAAAGTGCTGGGGAAAAAAGTTTCTTAAGCATACAGTAAAGGACCAAGAATAAATCAGTAACCCACGAGTTGCTATTATAGAGCAAACGCTGAATACTTTGTTTCTATTCAGCAGACGACTATGAAAACTGCAAAGGCCAGAGTCACTTGTAGTAAGCACATGAAGAATTACAAGAGGAGTCTAAATATGTATGTATCCCACTGTGGGAGCTGGTCTCCAAGACAGTCTCCCACTTCTTGAGTAGTGCCAACCCGAGTTGAATCTGGGCTGACCTTGTGTAGCTGACAGAATATGGGGGAAGTGATGCTATGGCATACGAACACTTATAGCTTCCTTCTAGGTCTCTTGGCATACTCACTCTTGGTCCCCCTGAGCCACTGTGTAAGAAGTACAACTACCCTGAGACCTCCATGCCATACAGAGGCCCAAGCTGAACATGGCGTGGCCATGCGGATAGAGAGAGATACCCAGCCAGCCCACAGCCGTGTACGTCATCCCAGCTGATGTCCCAGATGGAATGTGGTGACCATGAAAATTTGCCTCTCAGATCTCCTATTGCAGAGAGCACAACTGACTGACGGCTCCAGCTGCTTTACTCGGAAACCTATCACCATGTTTGACCAAGGCCAGGCTTCCCACAGGCTGCTCCCAGCCAAGACTGAGCATGACAGGGATGCGTAGGCAGGCTTGTCCCTGGGAGACGCAGGACTTCTCTGAGAGGTAACTGACTCAAGGGCTCCCTGTCAGCATTGCTAAAACATTCTTAGAACTGTGCTGCAGTCCAAGACTAATCTTCCTTCCTCCCTCCCTTCCTCCCTTTCTCGCCCTCCCTTTCTCTCTCCCTCCTCTCCTTTTTTCCTACCTTTCCCTCTCTCTTTCTCAGGCTCAGACCAACATCACTGTCAGATGGCTCTCCCAATATACCCTGGCTGGGGACATGCTGGCCCTGATAAGGAAGTAAAGAGACTGAACACCAATAGTGTTGTAACAATTAGCATGTACCATTAGGGGTCAGGGGAGTAGCACAGGGATTGGATTTTGACGAGTTTGATTAAGCGGGCCAGAATGTAAGACTGGATAGGCAAAAATTCATTGACTTTGAGGAACTTTTTTGGGATATGTGATTTTGTACTCTGGTAAGGACCCCAGGGGGTAGAGTGGCTGTTACAGTGGCCCTTAGAAGTCTGGAAAAGCTGTAGCCTACACTTAATGAAGTGACAAATGTCTGAGTTGCCCTGATAATATAGCTAGGAATAAAGAGGTTGAGGGAAGCGGATATGTTAGAATGGATATATTATGTGCGGCTGGAAGGCTCATCCAAGAGTTATGTTACATAGGAGTGCCCAGCATACACACCCTTCACCAAAGCCATTAGTAGTGAGCTACTGAGAGAGGCATAAGCATCCCCAGGAATTTTAGTGGTGGCCTCCTCTGCAGGCCAGGGCCTATAGTAGGAGAGAGTCACAGAGCAGGGCTTGTTACTATCTAAGGGGATGATGAGGCTCCAGAGTAATAGTGACTAGGTGGTGGCAGTTAACCACCAGAAGCGAGGAAGCCACAACTATCGTAATGGCCAGCTAGCTCAAAGGAGCAGCCCAGGAGGCTTTACCCATGGGGAATTATGGGAATCATTAATAGAATATGGCCTCCGTAGGGGCAAAACAGACAGGCAGCCGAAACGGTGTTTCTTAACATCTATAAACAAAAACATAAAAGCAAGAATGGAGGAGCAGGAGGCTGCAGGCAGTTGCCTCAATAGAAAATCACAATCCTCTGCTCATACCCAGACCTGAGCCAGTTTTCCCATCCAGAACCCATGGACTGAAGAGCTGTCTAGCTTGTAGGAGGAAGGACACCACGGCAAACATATGTGGTGATGATGCCCTCAGTCTTTTCCCAAAGGGACCTATGGCCATTTATTCAGGTGAATGTACAATGCAGAAGGAGAAAAATCCAGATACTTTGAGGACTACTGGATATAGGGTCTGAGTTCAGATTGAAACCCAAAGCTGCATCATTGTCCCCCAGTTAGAGTGGTAACTTGTGATCAGGTAACATAATGAAGTCCTTACTACACTCTAGGTCACAAAGGGCTCATTAAGTCTATGGACCCACACAGTGAATGTTTCCCCGATCTCTGAGTTTTCAATTAGAATTGATATACTTGGTATTGGGTCCCTGGCCTCTGGGGTAAGAGCTATATAGACGGGAAGGCCAAGTGGAGATCTATGAAACTGCCATACTCCCTGCTCCTGCCAAGATGGTAAATAAAACCCAATATTACATCTCAGGGTACGGGTAGGAGGATGGCAGAGATTAGTGACATTCTTCAAGTCCTAAAAGATCAGAGTGGTGGTCCCTATAATACATCCATTTAATACGCCAGTCCAGCCCCTTCATAAACTAGCTGGATCTTGTAGAATAACTGAAGAGTACTGCAAGTTTAACCAAGTAGGACCTCTGATCATGGCTGCTGTGCCATATGTGATATCTTTCTTGGAACAGATTAATAAGGCCTCTGGTACATGATATGTGGCTACTGATTGATAATGCATTCTTTTTCATTCCAACCATATAATAAGATCAGAAACAGTTTACCCGTATGTGGGAAGGACAACAGTACTCATTCTTAGTTTGCCTCAGGGCTATATTAACCTCTCATCCTCTGTCATACTCCAAAGAGGTCTGGACTGCCTGAACATCCACAGAACATTACACTAATCCATTACATCAATGGCATCACAATGATTAGGCAGGATAAGCAACAGTAAATTAATGCACCAGAAGTTTTGGTGAGATATATATACTCCAGAGGGTGGGAAATAAATTCAAGGAAGATTTGGGGACCTGCTACTTCAGTGGAATTTTTAGGAATCCAGTGGTTAGGAGCATGCTGGGATATCCCCTCCAAAGTAAAAGACAAATTGCTAGAGCTTAGAACTTTCAACACAAAGAGGAAGCACAGCACTTGGTAGGCCTCTTTGAGTTCTGAAAGCAACATGTTCCGTATCTAAAATTACTGCTCTGTTCTATATACCAGGGAGCATGCACAGCTTTGAGTGGGGCTCAGAATGGGAAAGACTTTGCAGGTCTTGCACTGCAGCAGGTCCAAACTGCAGTGCAAGGAGCTCTACTGCTTGGGCCATCCAATCAGCAGATGCTACGGTATTAGAGGTATCAATGGTGGGAAAAGATGTGGTATGGAACTTGTGGAAAGCCCCAGTAGGGAAATTACAATGGTGGCCCATGGCGATCTGAAGGAAGGCCATGCTAGCTGAAGCAAAGAATTATGTGACTTTTGAGAAATGCTCCTGGCATGTTACTGGGTGTTGGTAGAAACAGAGCTCTTCACCATGGGATATGAAGATACCAGACATCCAAACAGCCCATTATAAGTTGAGTCCTGTCAGCCTCACCAAGTCATAAAGTTGGACAGATCCAGCAGAAATCCCTTGTAAAATGGAAATTGTGCATCCAGGATGTACATCTGAGCATCACCAGAGACAAGAGTAAGCTGCATGAGCAAGTAGCCCAGAAGCCCAATGTCACCCAACAGGATTTTATCAGCATCCTTTCCCATGCTTACCTATATGGTCATATGTGGGGAGGGTGAGTTCTGTATGACCAGCTGAAAAAACAGGAAAAGATCAGAGCCCGGCTTGTACATGGGTTGGCTTGGTTTGCGGCTTAAAGTTGAAAATGGATAACAGCTAAATTATAGCCATATTAAAGGGTGACCTTGAAAGACAGAAGGAAAATCTTTCCAATAGACAGAGCTGTGAGTTGCACACCTAGTCATCTACTTTGTGTGGAAGGAGAAGTGGCCAGAACTAAGTACATATACATATCACCCTCGTAGCCCAAGCCATCATCATCTGTCTCATGAACGCTTGCAATAATCTCCTAACTGATCTCTCTGCTTCTATCTTTGACATCTTCAGTCCCTTCTCAACACAGCCACTTGGTCAATGTTCCACGTGCATTTAAAAAGAATGTAAATTCTTCAGATTTTGGGTATGTGGTTCTAAAAATGTCAAATAGATTAAATTGGCTGAGAATATTGTTTCAATCTTCTATAATCTTACTGATTCTTTTCTATGTGTTCTATCAATTACTGAGAAGGAGATGTTAAAATATTCAGCTATGGTTGTGAATTTATCCTTTAATTCTCTCCATTTTTATTCATGCATTTTGAGGCTCTGTTACTATATACATATTTGGTTTATTAAATCTTCTTGATAAACTGACCCTTTTGTTATTATGAAATTTCCCTCTAGTATCTTTTCATTTCAGCCTGAAGGACTCCCTTTAGCATTTGTTGTAGGGCAGGTCTGCTAGTGACAAACTTTCCGTTTTTGCTTATCTGGGAATGTTAATTTCTCCTTCATTTTTGAAGAATAATTTTGTCTGAAGTGGAATTTTTCATTGAAGTTTTTATTTTTTTCTTTCAGCACTTTGAATATCTCATCCTACTGCCTTTTGGTCTTTATATTTCCAGATAAGACATCAGCTGTTAATTTTATGTAGGATCTTTTGCATATGATAAGTAGCTTCTCTCTTATAGCTTTCAAGATTCCTTCACTGGCTTTGGCTTTTGACAGTTTGATTATGTGTTTAGGTGTGGATCTCTTTGAGTTTGTCCTACTTGGATTCATGGAGCTTCTTGAATGTGTAGATTAATGTTTTTCATCAAATTTGGGCAGTTTTCACCCATTATTTCTTCAAGTATTCTTTCTGCTCTTTCTCTGTCTCTTCTCCTTCTGGAACTTTCATTATGTGTATTTTGGCATGTATGATGGTGTACCACAGGTCTCTGTTCAATTTTTGCCCATGTTTTTCCTTTTTGTTCTTCAGACTGCATAATTTTAATTGACCCTTCTTCACATTTGCTTATTCTTTCTTCTGACATTTCAAATCTGCTATTGAGTTTCTCTAGCAAAATTTTCATTTTAGTTATTGTGCTTTTCAACTCCAAAATTTCTATTTTTTAAATAATTTCTGTCTATTGATATTCTCTATTTGGTGAGACATCATTCTCATACTTTCCTTTAGTTCTTTAGACATAGTTTCCTTTAATTCATTGAGCATATTTATAATAGCTGGTTTAAAGTCTTTGTCTAGAACATCCAATATCTGGGCTTTCTCTGGTATGGTTTCTACTGATTTCTTTTTTTCCTATGTATATGCCATACTTTGTTGTTTCTTTGCATGTGTACTTTTTTGTTGTTGAAAACTGGGTATTGTAATATACCCAGTAATTGTAACATTAATTGGCACCCAGTAATTATAATATTGTTATGTGCTACTCTGGAAATCAGATTTTCTCCTCTCCTCAGGATTTGTTGTTGTTGCTGCTTATTGTAATTGTTGTTGTTTATTGAGTGAATTTTCTGAACTAATTCTGTACAGTCTGTATTCTGTGTCATGTGTGGCCCCTGAAGTCTCTGTTAATTTGATGTTTAGCTAATGATTGGACAGAGATTTCCTTAAGTGCCTAGAATCAAAAAACTTGTCCAGTTTTTGCCAAGTGCATGTTGAAGTGCACCTTCACCATTCAGGCAGGCAGTTTACAATTCTCCATTAGCCTTCACTTCCTGTTTCTGCAGAGCCTCAAGGTCAGCAGGAGGTGAGAGCTTAGGGTCTTCTCAGGTCTTTCGTGAGCATGTGCACATTTCTGAGTATGTGTGTTTGTTCTTCCAGCCTCCCAGGAATATATCAGAGCTATTCAAAGCCCTTACGGACATCTCATTCCCTAGCCTGTGCTCTCAAGTTTTTGGTTAGTCTAATATTTGCCCTGTTATTTATTACCTCAGGCAGCAGCAACTAAGATATTAGCTTGTAAATATTTTCAGAAAATGCCCCCCCCACCCCCCAGGAAGCAGCTTTGGCACTGTGCCAGATCCAAGTTAGGGGAAACAAAGACAAGTATTTTATGCTAGTCTATCACAGAGGCACCATACCGGTCAGAACAAATAATTAGAATTCTTTGTGAATGAGATGCTTTCTGCTTCCTGCAGTACCAGGAATGCGAGCTGTTATTTTCAGAGCCACTGCAGGACTAGGGAGGAGGGCTGGGACTAGGGTAAGTTAAAATGCCACAAAGTTCACTATTCTTTCTGAGAATAGCATTTTTCTTCAGTCAGTGTTTCCCTAGTTGCTGCAAGTCTTTGGTTAATTTCCAGAGTTCAAGAACAAGAGTTGATTTTGACAATTTTACCCTGTTTTTTATTGCTTTTATGGAGAGGCAGAATTTGGAGTTCCTTTCTTTGCCATTTTGGCTAATGTCATTCTCACTCTTTTACTTTTAATCTGTCTGTTTCTTTATATTTGAAGGGTGTTTTTTGTAAACAGCTTAAAGTCGAGTCCTTCTTTTCTTTTATCTAGTCTAACAGTCTCTGCCTTTTAATTATGGGTTTAGTCCATGTACAGTTAATATAATTTTTGGCATGGTTGAATTTTTTTTGTATTGGTATTTTTTTTCTGTTTTGTTGTGAGGAAGATCGGCCCTGAGCTAACATCCTTTACCAATCTTCCTCTTTTTGCTGAGGAAGATTAGCCCTGAGCTAACATCTGTGCCCATCTTCCTCTCTGTTGTATATGGGACGCCGCCACAGCATGGCTTGATGAGCGGTGTGTAGGTCTGCACCCGGGATCTGAACCAGCGAACACCAGGCCGCCAAAGCAGAGCATGCGAATTTAACCACTATGCCACTGGGCTGGCCCCTGGTATTTGTTTTTTATTGGTCTCATTTATTCTTTGTTCTTATAGTTTTCCTCTCATGCCTTTTTTTTTATTGCTGAAGAAGATTAGCCCTGAGTTAATATCTGTTGCTAATCTTCCTCATTTTTTTTTTTCCTTATTGCTTGAGGAAGATTAGCCTTGAGCTAACATCTGCGCCAATCTTCTTCTACTTTATATGTGGGTTGCTGCCACAGTGTGGCTGATGAGTGGTGCAGGTCTGTGCCCAGGATCCAAACCTGTGAACCTGGGCCTCTGAAATGGAACACACTGAACTTAACCACTATGCCACAGGGCTGGCCCCTCTCTTGCCTTGTTTTTGATGGATTAAGTTATTTTTAGTATTGTATTACATCTCATCTATTGACCTCTATTATTTTTAGTGGTTTCACAAAAATACAAAATGAATGTTTAATCACAGACTAGCTTTAAATGATATTATACTACTTCACACAAAAAAAAACGTGTAACAGAATAATCCATTTACCCTGTCTGTCCTTTGTTCCCTTGGTGTCATGTATTTTACTTCTATAATACACATTTTACTTCCCACAACACAGTACTATTATTTTTGCTTCAGTGAATAGTCTTTTAAGGAAAAGTATTTATAAAATAAAGATAATTTTAAAAGGTTTTTAAAAATACTTACCATCATATTTTTCTTTTCTGGTCCTCTTATTTCTTTCTGGAGATCTGGGTTTTCTATCTAGTGTCATCTCTCTTCAGCCAATGAAATTTCTTTTGGCATATCCAGTAGTAAGATTCTGCAAGAGAATGATTTCCTCGGTTTTTGTATGTCTAAATGTGGCTTTAAGGCCCCGTGGCTTAGCAGTTAAATGCACGTGCTCCGCTACTGGCGGCCCAGGTTCGGATCCCAGGCATGCACCAATGCACCGCTTCTCCGGCCATGCTGAGGCCGCATCCCACATACAGCAACTAGAAGGATGTGCAACTGTGACATACAACTATCTACTGGGGCTTTGGGGAAAAGAAAGGAGGAGGATCAGCAATAGATGTTAGCTCAGAGCCGGTCTTCCTCAGGAAAAAGAGGAGGATTAGCACGGATGTTAGCTCAGGGCTGATCTTTCTCACAAAAAATAAAAATAAAGAATAAATGTGGCTTTATTTTGCCTTCATTTATGAAGCATTTTTGGGTTTTTTTGGATATTTTTTCAGTTTTTTCTTCTTTAAGCATGATTTCTAAAATCATATCTTATCTAAGACATCTTTGCCTAATCCAAGGTCACAAAGACATTGAATCTTTCACATAAAGTATGATATTAGCTGCAGGTATTTTATAGATGCCCTTTATCAGATTAAGTTTTCTCTTATTTTTGGTTTGTGAGATTTTTTTTTTAAATGGGTGTTGAATTTTTCCAGATGCTTTTTCTGAATCTAATTTAAATGATCATGATTTTTCTTTTTAATCAGTATGCTACGTTAATTATTTTTGAATGTTATACTTACATTCCTGTGATGAACCCCATTTGGTCATAGTGGATTACCCCTTTTATATGTTGTTGGATTCAAATTTCTACATTTCTAAAAGGATATTTGTGTCTCTGTTCACAAAGGAATATTGGTCTGTGGTTTTTTGCCTTGTAATTTCTTTATGTGATTTTGATATTGTGGTAATGCTGTACTCATAAAATGAGTTGGGAAGTGGTCCCTCCTCTTCTATTTTTGCTAAGAGTTTCTAGAATCGTTATTATTTCTTCCTTAAATATTTGGTAGAAATCAAAAGTGAATGCATCTAGGCTTGGATTTTTCTTTGGGACAAGATTTCTTTAACTAAGAATGTGCTTACTTAAATACGGATATTTACATTATCTCTTTCTTCTTCAGTGACTTTGCTAGTATATATCTCTCAAGAAACCCATTTTATCTATCTAGTTTAATTTATTGGCTAAATTTGTTCATAGCATTCCCTTGTTATGACTTTAATATCTGTAGAATCTGTAGTGATATCCCTGCTTTGATTCTTGATATTATGATTTGTTTGTTTTCTCTTTTTTTCCTGATCAATCTGACTAGTGGTTTTCAATTTTATTGATCTTTTTAAATAAATAGATTTTGGTTTCATTGTTTTTTTCCCTATTGTTTTCCTGTCTTTTATTTCACTGATTTCTGCTTTTTATTATTTTATATCTTCTGCATCTTTGGGATTTAATTTGCTCTTCTTTTTCTAGTTTGTCAAGATGGAAGATTAGATAATTGATTTGAGACCTTTCATCTTCTCTAGTGAAAGCATTTAATAATATATATTTCCCTCTAAGCACTGCTGTAAATGCATTATAAATATCTGATATGTTGCATTTTTGCTCTCATTCACAAAATATTTTCTAATTATCTTTGTGATTTCTTCTTATACTCATGGGTTGTTTGGAAATATATTGTTTTTTCTTCAGATATATGAGGAATTTCTAAATATCTTTTAGTTATTGATCTCCAGTTTGATTCTATTGTGGCCAGAGAACATAATGTGTATGATTTCAATCTTCTTAAGTTTATAGAGACTTGTTTTGTGGCCCAGATTATAGTTAACCTTGGTAAAATTTATTTTGTACTTAAGAAGAATATGTATTTTGCTGTTGTTCAGTGGAGTGTTCTATAAATATGAATTAGGTCAATTATTTGGTAAATTTGTTCAATGTCTTCTGTAAACTATTGATTTTCTCTCTACTTGTTATATCAAAAGAAGTGTGTTGAAATCAGGAAATATAATTGTAGATTTCTTCTTTTTCTTCTTTAGTTCTATTAGTTTTTCCTTCATGTATCTGAAGCTCTGTTATTAGGTGTATACACATTTAGAATTTTATGTCTCTGTGATAAATTGACCTCTGTGATCAGTATGAAATGTTCCTCTTTATCCCTACTACTAGTTCTCTTTCTAAAATCTGCTTTGATTCATATCATCATAGCCAACTCGAGCTTTTATGGAATTTGTGATTACATAGTATATCCTTTTCCATCAATTTACTTTCCATCTATCTATGTTTTTATATCTAATGCGAGTTACTTTAGATAGCATATAGTTAGGTGTGCTCTTTTTAAAAAGATCTAATCTGACAATCTTTGTCTTTTAATTGGATTGTTTAGGCCATTTGCATTTAATGTAGTTATCAATATGGTTAGGTTTAAATCTATCATCTTGCTCTTTTCTATTTGCTCCATCTGGGATTTTTCTTGTTGTTGTTTATTGTTCCCTCTTTCTCTGTCTTCTTTTGGATATTTTTTTTAGGTTTCTATTAATGTCTTATTGGCTAAATCTGTTTGTTTTTTATTTTTTATTTTGTTCTAGGAGTTTACAACATCTTTTACTTACCACACTTTACCTTCAGGTAATATTATACTACTTCATGTATAGTATAAGAATCTTTTGATAGTATACTTCCATTTTCCCCTCTTCTCTTTTATGCTATTTTTGTTGTACGTTTTACTACTATGTATGCTGTAAACCTCACAATACCTCATTATTGATTTTGCTTTAAAGAGTCAATTATCTTTTTAAAGAAATTTTAAAAATAAGAAAAAGGTTTTTTTTTTAATTATCCACTTTTCAATTCTGGAACTCTTTGTTTCTTTGTATAGATCTAGACTTTCATCTGGTATTATTTTCCTTCTGTCTAATGTCCTATCTTTTTTTTTTTTTTTTGGTGAGGAAGATTGTCCCTGAGCTAACATCTGTGCCAATATTCCTCTATCTTGTATGTGGGACACCATCACAGCACAGCTTGATGAGCGGTGTGTAGGTCCACATCTGAGATCCGAACCTGTGAACTCCGGGCCACTGAAGTGGAGCACGTGAACTTAACCACTAGGCAACCATGCCAGCCCAACAATGTCCTATCTTTAACATTTCTTTTAGTGCAATTCTAGCAGCAATGTGAATTCTCTTAGCTTTTGCCTTTCTTATTTTGCATTTGTTTTTAAAAGATGTTTTCATTGGGTATAGATTTCTAGGTTGGCATTGTTTTTTCAATACCTTAAAGGTGTCACTCTATTGTTTTCTGCCTTAAATAGCTTCCAACTAGAAATCTTCTCTTATTATCATCTTTCTCTGTAGGTTGTGGGACATTTTTCTCTGGCTGCTTTTAAGATTTTTTATTTATCACTGGTTTTCATCATTTTCATTGTGATGTACTTTTGTGTGGTTTTCTTTAGGTTTGTTTTGCTTGGGGTGCAATGAGCTTCATGGATTATGAGTTTATAGTTTTCTTAAGTTTGGAAATATTTCAGCTATTATTTCATTAAATATTTTTTCTTGATATTGTCCAAAAATTATTTTAAGAATTTTTTTTCCTTTCTGCCTCATTTTGGAGAATTTCCTTTGCCATGCCTACAAGTTCACTGATCTTCTGTTCTGCAGTGTCTAATATATTCCCATTCAGTTTATTTTTCATTTCAGATATTGTAACTTTTATATCTTCCATATCTTTCCACATTATGTACATGTTTTCTCCTATCTTCTTGACTTTATGGATTATTTATAATAGCTGTCTTAATGGCCTTGTTGCTAGTTCCGTCATTTGTCATTTCTGGGTATATTTCTGTTGGTCGATTTTTCACTTTGTTATGGTTTATATTTTCCTTCTTTTTATGGTGATAGTTTTACTAGATTTTTTATTGTGAATTTTACATTGTGGGTTGTGGGATTTTGTTATATTGTTTTAAATGGTATCAAACTGTATTCTGACAAGCAGTTAAATCACTTGTGAATCAGTTGGATCCTTATGAGGTCCACTTTTAAGCTTTGTTAAGGGCAAAGCAGCCTTCATTGTAGGACTAAATTAGCTCTATTCATAATACAACATTCTTGAGGATTCTACGTGATGTTCTATGTATTATGGAGGACTTTATACTCTTGCTGATGAGAACACAAACCATTTTCCCTCTGTGAGCTCCAAAATTTTTCTGTTTTCTCCTTTCCAATGGTACTTTCCAAGTCTTGTATAGTTTCCTCTTACAAATGCATAGATCAGTACTCAGTCAGAGATTTAGGAACTCTCTACAAAACTCCAGAGCTGTCTTTCAGACCAGCTCCCTCCTGTTTTTGGTACTTTGTCTTAAAAATTCTAGCTATCTTGGCCTCCTTGATTTCTGATCTCCATTTCTTCAATTTGCTGGGCCCTATTTGAGTTCCCCTTCCCTGCACAGTTGCTGGAAATTGCCTCCAGGCAGTAAGCTGGTGCAATGGTAGGTCACATCTTGTTTGTTTCCTTTCTCTCAGAGTTCACAGTCCTATTTGCCTCATAGTATCATATATTTTGCCCAGTTTTCTAGTTTTCCCTACTATTCCATCATGGCCAGAAGCAGAAATCTCCCAAAGGTATAATTTTCAAGGCAGAAACAAGTACACTAGGGTTCAGTGTCTATAGAGACCAAAACATTTACAGTTATGTGCCGCATAATGATGTTTTGGTCAATGACAGACTGCATATATGATGGTGGTCCTAAAAGATTAGCACCACATAGCCTGGGTGTGTAGTAGGCTATATCATCTAGGTTTGTGTAAGTACAATCTATGATGTTTGCACAACAATGAAATTGCCCAACACATTTCTCAGAACATATCCCTGTTGTTAAACGATGCATGACTGTATTTAATATTACGTCACAGTTTTGATAATACATTACTATGATCATTTTGAAATTTATTTTTAAACACCTTTAATAAAAGATAGCGGTCATCACTTACATCCAGCTTATGACAAATGCCATTATAATTTTTAATAATTTAGCCAGATATTTGTAGTGTTAAAAGGCTTAGTTATTAAACCAAAGCAAGACACTTTCTAAACTGAGTAAAAGGAAAGAATGCCATGCTTAACTTAAGGACCAAAAAGAGATGGAATTGATGGTTTCTCTACATTCACTCTCACAGAGAAACTATTTTTAAAAAGAAAGAAATCACTTACTTTATAAGTAGTGGTCACAGGTAACTTGAAGTTCCAGGTCAAGTGTGACTTGCTTCTTCAGTTGGGAAGAAGGAGGGGCACACACCACGTAGTAAAGCCGGACAAAGGCTGAGACCAAAAGTGTGGAGATATCTCTAGTTTCCACAGTAATAAAATTCAAACAAACATCGGCAATCACTTCACTTCTGTCTTAAGAAAAAAAGAATGCCTGTTTCAATTTTCTTCATCCCCAGGTTTTCATTTTTCTGATTTTACTCTAACAGAGTGTAAGTCTTTATAACACTGGAGCTGGCCCAAATGAAGAGGTTATCATAAGAAGCAGCCTCTTACATCAAGTGGCTGGTTGTCAGGACACATCCGTTCTCAAACTGATAAACTGTATCCCTATACTTAGAACTTAGGTAGGTAAATTCTGCTTCAAAACAGAAATCTGCACTTTGAAATATATAAATATATGACCCTTTTGAGAAAGGAATGAGAATATGACATTTTTAAATATATATAATTATTTTTTCTTTTGCCTAGGAAGAAAATGCTGCACATTTTCAGTGTGGGTCGGTCAGTAATCTGCTTTCATTTATGTAAGAATGGGGGAAGGGCAGCAAAATGCAGTGGTAGATATCCTCTCCTTTAACTTTAGGGATAGCAAGAAACTTGTTAGGAATAAAATAAGACTTTTCCACCGTTAGTGGTGACGGAGATTTTATGTCCAAAAGTAATTCCAGCAAATCCCACATTCTGTAAACTGTCTCCATTCCCTCCAGACACACTTTGAGGCCAAGTACCCATAGATATTTACTTTTAATTTGGTTTTCCATTATTTCCAACTTTTGTTGAAGAACGGCATTTTCTAATTAGAGATTTTTAAGATGGTCCAATTCAGTTCGCGTCATATCGCATTGCACTGTAACAGTTTGTAAATTGACCTCTGCTTTTTCCACATTACCTTCCAATTTTAAACCCATGGGGCAAACGCTTCAAATTTACCTTAATCCTGTCTTTGCTGACTTTAACAGGCTGTAAAATAGTTTAAGATGAACCTCTAAAGGCTTATCAAGATTCACCTGGTCCTCAGGCTCTGGAATTCTCTGAGATGGCAAATGCACTTACTATGGTAAATAATCAGAGATCCCCTTTCCCTTCTACTCTAAGCTAGGAATGATACATCTGACACTGAGAACTGGGGACAATAAGAAGTCCTGCGCAAAGAACTTTCTATGTTGCATTTTGTTGAGAAACCCTTGTAGGTCAAGAACAAGGCTTGGGCTGCTATCAGACCTGGATCCAAATCGTTGCTTCCTCATTTGCTAGCGGCGAGACCGTGAGCAAGATACTTAACCTCTCTGAGTCTTGGTTTCCTCATTTGTAGCACAGGTAAAAGAATAGTACCTACTCTAACAGTTGTGGGGAAGATTTGATGAAATCATGTCCAGCATGTAATACTTCGTATTTAATGAGTTCTTACTGGCCAAAGCACTCCAGGGTTGGGGACAGAATTACTTGTTCCTCTTTCATTTGAAAGAAGCCCAATAAGAGACCAGAGCAAGAGCTGGGACAAGTAGCAAAGGATAGTGGAGGGGGCTGATGACAAATAAGGAAGAGTGTTTTAATCAGTCAAGTTTCATCAAAAAAGTATTTTAATTTCATTAAAATACTGTATTTCCTTTTCCCTATTGTATAGGACAGACTATAGTGTGCTTGCACAAGTCTGTTCTGAGAGCTTGAGTCCATTTTTAAATCATCTTAAGAACTACTCCACTGCAAAATCGAGCATCCTCCGAAGGGGCAGAAGCCCTGTCCAACGGAATCAAAGCGGTGGTGGGCACCAGAGCCCTCGTGGCCACACCGCTGTGCCGGAGGTGTGTCTGCGACCCAGGAGAAGCCAGCCTCAGACAGGCACAATTAGTGTGTCTTCTTAACTTTCCTTCTAAAGTTATTTGAGGGGACTGTGGTTTCGCCTTGAGCAAAACCCCCTTAACAGCCGGGAATCTAAAAACAAACAACGTTATTTTATTAGGTTACCCCAGCAGATGAAAGCAGAGTGTTCCATTTGGACTCTTTTTGGAGTCAATTAATGCATTAGTTAAAAACAAACCCTTCTGAAAGAGAGTTCCCGTTGTCCGCAGCAGCTGCTAAAGGAAAGCTTGCCACTGTGCCCTTAAGGACACATAAATGTCAGGCAGGGAGAGGAACCGAATGAATGTAAATAATTAATATTCATTGATAAGAAAAACTATTTTAATGATATATCTTAACCATAATGTAACACTAATCTCAAAGGATATGAGTTTTTAAAGCTTTATTTTTTAACTATGACCAGGAAATTTAAGTATTATATCATTTATATGATAGTTCCTGACTCAAAGTAACCAACTAATTAAAACCAATTTTAAATAGCTGTACTTGCTTTAATAGAAGATGTATTTATGACTTCTGAATTAAGTCAACAATACATAAGACTGCAATTGTTTTCAGTTATGATTTTAACTCCAGCAGCAGAAAGGCCTGTACAGTAGGAAACTAACTGATTGCTCATTGGAAAAAAAATATTTCTCAAAAATCCATCCATCCATCGATCTTTCAAAATAATAACCAAAATCCCCTTAAGTTCCAGGCACTGTGGATCTAGAATCAGAGACCCTGTTCCTACCCTCATAGAGCCCAATTTGGGCTTTCACACTGAAGATTGCTACTGTTTTAGAAGATAGAGGTGGCAATGCTTTTAGCTGCCTCAGACTTTAAAATGAAGCAGTGAGCCCCCTGTGATCTTTATATCATCAAAAGCCGACTTCTTTGGGAAGGTTTGGGTTATTCCCAAAAGATAAAACAAAGGGCACACCCCTTTTGCAGGCAGTACCATGTGTGGAAAGAACATTTCACTTCTCTTACCAGGGAACGTGTCTTTTAAAAATCTTTGGAAAAATCCACATCCTGAAATCATTTGATTATTCTGGATTTAAAATGGGATTTTGCTCAGTGGCAAGAATACAAATTCGTCCCCACAAGTATGGCTTCTGCGGTAAAAGGCACATGATGACTTTGAGCGCGAGTTTATCTAGACGGTTGATAAACAGGGCCACAAGACAGGATTCATCAAATTCCATTCTTGGAGATTTCCCTCCCTCTACCTGAAGAATTCCAGCATGACTTGCTGAATACCTAGCTGGAGGAGGTTACCAACGGTTTCAAGCACAATTTGTGCCTGTTTTTATTCCCTGCTCACTAAGTTATGTGCTGTTAAATATTTCCATAAGACTGTCAAAATGTAAGCATCCTGAGGTTTACATAGGCCACACCATTAAATCACATATATGCACAAAATTTTAAACACTGTTTTCCAGCAATGGTAAATATTTTAGCTAAGTAAAAACTGAAGCTTGAAATGCAAGAAGCATTTAAATGATTCCTTTCTGTGCCAGAATTCGTCTTTTCCCCTGTGCAACTCGGGCTGCTGGGATTAAGGCGACC
Organism: Diceros bicornis minor; assembly: GCF_020826845.1. Lineage (NCBI taxonomy): Eukaryota > Metazoa > Chordata > Mammalia > Perissodactyla > Rhinocerotidae > Diceros > Diceros bicornis. Next base: position 33,179,272 of record NC_080742.1, read on the forward strand.
CCAGGGAGCTCAGCGAATGGTTGTGGGTTATGAGGTGTAGCACGAGCTTGGCGACAGCGTGCCACCCAGCCTCAAGAAACCCAGCCACGACTGGAACCCAAGAATCAGTGTGTTCACTTTGTGGTCAGCTTCACATTTTTTCCCCTCCTTGAAAAAAAAGCTGCTACAAGTCAGGCCTCTCCCCCACCCCCAAGCAATCACGAGGTGGACCAAGGGCAGAGCTGAGAGACTGCAGGGCTGGCCCAGCAGGGGGAGGCTGGCCCCCTTGGGTGGGCAGGCAAGCATGTGGGAGTTACAGGTCTTTCAGTTCCTCAGCGTTAAGGAGGGAAACGACCGGGGCTGCAGGAGTAGCAGCCACAGCACTGGCGACCTATTGTGCTGTCACTTCAGGAAGAAGGAAAACCCAGAACAAATTTGACGTGGTTTTCACCACACGGTGATTGCAGTCCTATTCAAGGATGTCACAGTCACGCCACCCACTGAGCAGACCTCAGATGGAAATCAGGCCTCCTTCAAAGTGTCTCAAGTCACTGCCTATCCCCTAACAGACTAAGCCAAGGATTTTAAAGAAATGCAGCCCTGCGGCCCTATCTCCTTTGGCTTTCTGGTACCTCTGGTTTCTCATTTACTAAAGAAACTTGCCCTCAGCTACAGGTAAGTCTAAGTGAAGCCAAGATGCTCTCCCACCAAAAATAAAACTGCTCTTAAAGAAGCAGGCCAGGCAATGCACCATTTCTGAGATTTGGGTCACTGTCTATACCACGAAAATTTGATCTACAAAATTTCAAGCAAGTGCAGAGAAGGAATGCAGAGATTTACACTCAGGGACTTTTCTCCACATTCAAAAGATCCAAGCTTGAGTGCTTTGTTATTATAACACCATCCAAATTTCTAAGATCCATTTGGACTTTTGTGACTGGGCTTTGAGATTAAAATGTAAACATTTATCACCTATCACATTGAATGGGGATTGGGGGTAAGAAAGGGTAGAAGGAGGGGTTTTCTCTTTGGTTTTGCCAAACCAAAACCATGGAGGGAGCCACGTATGTATGTATGTGTCCTATTTTGTGGGAGGATAGTAAAGCTTTAGTTCACTAAAAAAAAAAAAATTTCAGACTTGTGGATGGCATTCACTCTAATTTTGAACAGTAACTTTGAATGTCAACCTGTTGACCTACAGCAAGACAGAGACTGAGAAATGGCTGTCTCTTATGGAGGGGAATGTTCAAACTGACTACCAATAAATTAATCAGTAGCCTCTTTAGGAGCATGACTGTAGTCTAAGAAGAAGAGTCCGAAATTCTGTTCAAGGCTAGCTTCTTTCCCCAAATCATTATAGTGCTGGCCAAATATTACTGAATGTCCGATACAGCGCTTATATGGTTTTGATATGAGAAAGAGTCAGAGTAGATTAGAAAATACAATTGCCATTATTTCATACTAGTTTTCATGCCCAATTTCCAGTGAAACTTTATATAATTTTAATTCTCATGAAAAGAAACTGCTGAAAGCATTGGGGATGACTGGAACAAAAGTGTCCATTTGCTATAGGTTCCTATGGGTTCCAGGGTTAAATTTCTCTTACTCTGAAAATGGCACACTGGCATAGTGAAAATGAGGGTACAGACATCCTTGAAAGACGAGGAGGATGTAGCCATGCCAATATGAATAATATCCCCTTCAAAACAAAACATATAAAGTCCAACAATGACAATTATTGTAGTCATTCACCAGGTGACATACAAAGAGCAAACAATTCAATAGCTTTAAAAATAGTTTATTTCCTTCCTCACACATGTGAGCTTCTGACCATTATGCAAGGTACCACAAATTAAATAAAAACTTATATTAGAATACATTTGTCTTACATGATTCAAGATAAAGTGGATTTTAAAAGCAAACGGGTGCCAATGAAGGGAGTGGGGAGGGGATTAGGGCAGGGACCAGGAAGGGGGGGCATGTGTTTTCTACAGTGTTGACGGAAAGAGGCCCGAATCAGCACATGTGCATCCGATGAGCAGTTAGCCCAGATTAGCACACCCAGGAGAGGTGCTGAGTCTCACAGCTCCTCTGTCTATGTAATAAAATCCCAAAAGTACTTCCCTAAAGTACAAAGACTTCTCCCCAGTAGTCTTGGTACCAGTAACAAAATATGATTATTAAACATCTCCAACGTGGTTTTCATTACAAAAAACATGTTTCACATAAAAGCTTCATAATATAATCCAGAGACAGAATTAGTGCATATTTAAAATCTGAAGCCAGGCTGGCTATTTCTGATAATGTTTTCATTTCTTCCAGTGTTTTTAATTTTTATAAATATGCACCCAGTTTCCTAGCAGTTTAAACATGCACAAAGCACTTTGCTCTGAGCACCATGATAGCCGTTCCGTAGCCTCTTTGAGACTAAAATCTTAATCCAAGGAGAATAGCTCTAATTTTTATTCAGACTTGCTCCTTCCCCCAAATCATGTTAGTGTTGACCAATCCCAGCAAATGTCAGATACAAACAAAGGTTTGTGAGCAGAGGCCCAAAGAATAATTATGAATAATTTTACAATGATTTGGTTAAGATAACACACAGAAAAGGAATGCTTTCACCTTATAAAAAGCCTTGACTTGAATTTAAACAGGAGATGGAAGTGAAAGGAATGAAACGTTGCTTCAGTTCGAGATGAGGTGTGCTTTACCGCAGTAACAACAAAGCTACACAGTATCCCAGGGGTGGTCTGCCTACGGGCCTCCACTGACAACTTCTGAGGTAGGTGCTGATGGCTTAAAGAGAGGTAGGTAAAGTCCAAATTTGTTTTCAATCCCCGCAAATGTGGCGACTGCCAGTTTGTAGCCCCCAACGTGATCAGGATTGGGAGCAGGCAGTGTGATCCTCGACTTAGGAACTGGCTCTGATCCCACGGGTTTCCTAAAAGAAGGGAAAGTAGAGTGAGAGTCTGAGTTTTGTTTTATTATTTTTTTAACTTAGTAAAAACAACATTCAAGAACTGTTAAAATCTGCATCATAAAGGAGTTGTCGCATTCCAGTCAGCTGTATATTTCCCTTTGAAATACGCTGGATAACATGATTTCAATCTTTTCCTCCATCTTTTCCAGTTCATCATAGGCACCAGACTGATGTACCTTCCTCAGTGACAACTGAGTATTAGAAGCAGCTGAAATTTCACTGCAGCTTTAGCATGATACTTACACTCCTCCAAAATCGATGTAGAACCATCGCTGTAGCAATTCATACGTCAGTAAAGTTACACCAAACTGGGGTGAGGATCGAAACACACGAGCTTTGAAAAAAGGGGAGAAATATGAGATAAAATTAAATTAAAAAAAAATTTACCTGACACCAAAGGTTTAGTGAAGAACAAATTATTTCCATACCACCAGCTCCTTTCCACAAAGCTTTTGGGCCTTCTTCCCGCAGAATCTTCCTAAAGCAGTCTATCACTCCGCTGTAAGTGGTTTGGCCGGCCCTAGCGGCCACCTGTAATCGTGTCTTGATAACATCAGCAGGGGTCACTAAGGATGCTGCAGGCATACCTGCAGGAAAGACAACACCATCGCGGTCCGGTCACATTCTCGCTATATAAAAATAACTGTGCTGTGAACTGCTGGCCGTGGAAGGAAAGTTAAGCATCCCATGGAATCAAATGCCTCTTTCACTGTCAGCTCTGGGGAGTGCCGCTGTGACCATCACGTCTGCAGTGATGGAGGCTCCAACACCTACAGACACTCCTCAGCTCCCCTTCCCCAAATCACAACCTCCATTTGTTATGCTTATACAGTCTTCTTAAATAGTCTTAAGGAATTTTTTTTTTATCAATAACACTACTCCAAGTGGCTGAGAACAAATGGAGAAAGTTTGTGAGGGTGTGTGCTTTCCTGTTGAAATCAGAAACTCACAAAGTTATTAGGTCCGATTTTTCAGAGGTGAAGCTTGTTACGCGTTTCCTCTTCATGCTTTTCCGAGGCTGCTGGCAGTCACAGGAGGTGCCTTCTCACACACATTCAACCACCCCCACCCTCCAAACCCTCACCTCTCCAGTTACACCAGAAGAAGACTTTACTGATAGCTAAACAAACACCGTGTGTGTATATGTGTGGGGGTGACAGAGGGGGAGACTCTCACAGATAATACTTCAGGATTCCTTTTTCCTAAGACTGACATGTCCAGAAAAAATATTTGACAGAAAGCTTAAAATTTATACTGGCCGATAATCAATGAAAAAGGAACAACAACAACAACAAAAACCCTCCCAAAATTACCAATGGGAAATTTTTCTACAGTCATTTTATCCAAAATGGGGCAGGCCATGTTTAGATTTTTTAAAAGCGAGACTGTGCTCAGAAGACACTGTCTCTTATGGTTTTATTACTTTTCCATTATGAACCTATTCCAAACCAAATTGGTCAAATGCAGATGCATAAATCTCTTTTGCTTTTTTTAAGGCTTAATAATTCTGTAAGAATTTCTGTCCAAACCAGCGTGGTCTGGCTCCCAACTCCATCTCATCCTTCTAACAGACAGCTTTAAAGTTACAGTGTGTGCGTGTGGGTCTGGGGAAACCCACATAGGACACGTTTGCATTTATATTACTAAGCTGTATCTCTTCCATTTTTACTGAGCTCAAACATTCATCTTAAGGAACAGTTTTCATAAAATGCATCACATTTTTGCATGTGAAAAAGCTCATTTTATAGCCAATGTTTCACTGGATAAGTCATACTGAATTTCCTATTAGCTTTTGGAATTATTTTAACTTTGAGCCAGGAATTTATCCTCCAACATAATGGAAGGAAACATGAAAAATGCCTAGAAACCCACTGTGTTGACACCACCGATTTTGTTTTACTTCCTGGTTTAGAAAGAGTTTAGCAAGGCTGTCAGCTTTAGACATGCAATCAAATCCTCCTTACAACGGTGGGCAGGCGTGTCCGAGTGTGACTGTGAAAGACATACAAGCAATAAAATGGCTAAAAAGTTTCCTTCAGTTAGGGTAGTTTTCATAAATAGTTCCGTGCTATAAAAAAAAGAGAGAAGTATGGGGGCAGGGAGGAAAGACACTGATTAGTGGAATAAAAATGCCAAAAGAAACGCGTAAGATGTTTAGTAAGTTGTCTGGCAAAACTGTGGTGTGTGTTTGTGTGTGTGGGGAGGCGGTGCTGGAAATGCGGCAGCATGCACATGACTCTGCTCTCTCTATCCCCAGTTCCCCTCTCTCCTGGGACGACAGCTGCTAGGGCCTCAGAGGAGCTGTGGATATCCCTGTGGACAGGGGATTTCTAGTGTGGAGATTTGCTAAGCTAACCTGGAGAACAGCATCAGGCTGCTCCAAAGCAAGCCCGGGAAAGCAGCATCTACCAGAAAGAGCATGGTCACCAGAGATCTGTCGATTTTTGAGGCCAGGCTTGGCAAAGACTTCAAGAGAATTTTCCTGGTCTCTGCTGGTTTCCAAAAGGCTAAGACAATGCTGATCAAGAGGTCAAGTTTCCTCTATTCCCAAATATGAGGGAGCAAGAGGAGGCTAGGAGACAGCAAGGCTTCTTCTAGGTTCCTCAACAGGCAGGGGACTGGCAGCCTACCCGAAGCTTCAGTGATGAGCGAAATGAGGAGACCTTGGGCCCACCCACTACCTGCAGGACAGGAACAACTTGGGGTGCTCTCCAGCCAATAAAAAAAACTATAACTCTTTAAGGGTGCCCAACAACTAGAGAGTAGAAGTTCATTTACAACAAAAAGCAGCATGACTGGCAAAGTGCAACTGTGGAGCAAGTCATCCTTACTTTTCATAAGCATCCCATTAGTATTTGTAGAGAATGGCTTCTCTGTTTACAGGATAGAAAGTTATCTATCTACTCTGGATCAAGGTTAAGAGTTTTCCAAATTCCCTTTGCATCCTTATCTATATTATTTAGTTGATGTATCAGCTTCTAAAAGAAGTGTAAAGATTCTCATGTGGAATGAGAGAATATCACATTCTTGTCATACTTTTAAATTGAGGTTTTATAAGACAAGATTCCGTTGATAATACAGAGAGGTTGATGACAATGTATCTTCTTAGGGAATTTTATCTTTTATAAGTGTGAAATATGCCTCCATGCTTCTGAATGCTATTTTTAAATTCTGAATTCCATTTAGTTTGACATTAATATTGCTACACTTGCTTACTGCTAGTATTTTCCTGGTACATATTTTTCAATCCTTTCTCTTTCCATCTTTTTATGTCACTGTTTTCTCAAACTTCAGGTGACTAGATATTCTTTTGCAACTCGGCTAAAAGTGTTTGTTTTTACTAGCGGCATTGAATCCACTCATTTGTGGCTGTTAGACTTATTTCTGCTATCCTATAATATGGTTTATTATCTTCTCTGCTTCTAGTTGTTTCCCTTTTGATCCCTTTCCTAATTAAATTTATTGAAATATTATATGCCTTTATTACATAAGTGTAATATTGACAATGTGTACAATTAATTAGCATTTACATCCTTCATGTATACCCAAGTTAGCAGTCATTTAGACTGAATCTCAGGTTTAACTTTTATTTGCTGTTTCATATATCCCACATTTCCCTTTCTTAAATTCACTTTTCATTTGGCCTCAGAGAGGTCTCAGAGGGGGAACCTTTGAGTTCCGGCATAGGAGAAACTAACTTGAGTTCTGCCCTCCCTCCTGAATGCCAGTGTGCCGGGAACATAATTGAGGTTCAAGACGTCCTCTGGCATTTTGAAGGTATCCAGTATTGCAGGCGAGAAGGAATCTTCTATCACTGATTTGTTTTCTGTCCTTTCCTTATTACTTCTCCCTAGGGAACTCCTATTAAATACATATTAGACCTCCTGGATTAATCCTGCATGTCTCTTACATTTTCTCTTATTTTTCATCTTTGTACTTTTGCTCCATATTCTAGAGTTTTGTTTTTTTTTCCATGACTTTATTTTCCAGATGTCTAATTTGGTCTTGAATCATATCCATTCTATCATTCAGACCATCTACGGATTTTTAATTTTGGCAATCCTTTTACTAATTTTCAAGAAAGCTTCCTTACTGATTGTTCCTTTCAAATTCTCTCTGAGGACCCTAAAAATAGTTCTTAAAAATTCTCCTCTGTTTCCTGAATTGCCTGTTTTCTCTGTAATTCTTCTGTTTACTTACCTTATTGCTTCTTCTTGTCTGAGGACCTCTGGCTGTCTATTGATATTCAAGTTCAAAGGACAGGCTGATTACTATTGTGGACGGCTTCCACCACACCCTAGGCCAGGTTCACCCACAGGCCTCTCTCCTGAGTGGGAAGGCTGTCTGTGGGCTTTGTGAAATGGGGTAGGCCTGTTAACTGGATGCAGGGACTAAGCTGGCTATCAGGGTGGGGATCCTCCAATTGCTGAAATGTGGAACACCACTCTGGGAGTAAAAGCAATTATTTCATACCTCTCTTGGTAAGAGCTGCCATTAGTTTATTTTTTTCCTACATCTGTGGTAAAGGTCTGGAATTACCTTAAGCCTTGCCCTGCTTTGTTTCAGTTCCTTTTAATTGCCCTCTCCAGGCAAGTAGTCCCTTTCTTGAGAATACAGCTCTGGGCTTTAAGCCTGGATTCAAGTATTGCCTGAAGCTCCATGTACTGTAAAAAGGAGAGGACCAAGACGGCCCTTCCTGAAGTAAACGCAGGTAAGTTCTTTAACTCGTATTTACCCTGATTTACCCTGAAACCTCCACCCCCACCCTCCAGGCATTCTATTGTTCACTGAGAGGTTAAAATTCTCTGGTTCGGCTCTTACATTAATAAAAGTGGGTTTTTCCTGCCAGTGTTTTGGGCTGTGGCAGCTCTCAGTTCAGTTTCAGAGTCAATACATTTCTGTTTCCTGTCTTCTGAGGGCTGGGGCTGATATTTTCTAGTGCCAATACGGTGTTTTTAAAAGTGTATTTTCTGGTATTCCGGAGGAGAGGAGAGATGGATGAATACGTTCAGGCCATTACCTTGATCCAACCTCTCTTTTACTTTTTTTTTTTAAGGATCTAAGAATTGCTTGTAACTTATCTTAAGCTTTCTGTCCACATAATTAGCAAATTTGTGCCTATGGTACTTTTCTCCTAATTCTTCCAATATGTTTGCGAAAACCTCATGATCAGTCACACACATATAACACTTTCATATTTGTGTTTTGAACAGCTTTTCAAGATAGTCTTGAATTACAACTCAGTCTAAGCTATTTAACTCAAAGACAAAACGGTCTCTACAGCCTGACTTGTTCCTCTAGCTCATCACTCTGACAACTAAGATCATCTGGCATGATAGAGCGACTACTCTATGAAATTTGAGGAGTATTAGATAGCTTTTATTTGATATTATCCTCATACCACATTGAAATGCCCTTCATTAGTCAAAACGTAACATGTTCACCAGAGGGAATGAAAATTTTGTTTCTTAATTTCAGGCTCCTTACTTCAGCCCTCACCTTCTGACTTACCCTTTGGCTAATGAACATAAATTCAAATATCGGTTAGTCTTACTCTATCCTGTGAATTAATGGAGTGGTGTACTCAGTATGTAAAGATATTCCCAGTTTATAACTAGATACATAAACCTAAAAAAAAAATCAATATTCTCTAGGTTTTGAGATACCAACAACCACCTGTTAAAAAGTTGCATATTACTAAAACAATCTAACTTCAAATCAAATTTTTGGAAAAAGATAGTACTTACTGAATAATTGAAATTACTATCAAACATAGAAAGCCAAATCATTTAATTGTAGGTCCACCTTATTTACAATAAAATTGTTCAAGAAAAAATATATGTATTCTGTGTAAGAGATCAATTTAAACATAAAAATTCTATTTTATATAAAAATGTATATTTTATATTAGATATAAAAATACATATAAAATAGTCATGAGACACTGCTGTCTTATAATAGATAAGTTAGTGGTCAGTTATTATTCATCATAGCTTATTCTGAGATAAGCTTTTCTCCTTTCTCTTAATGACAACAAAGATCACTTTGGCCCTGGACATACTTCCTGGGATTCTGCACATACTCCATCAGTGTGTGTCCTCTCCCTAGGAAATGCCTTTTCTCTCACTGGTACCCACAGAGGGAATGTGGGGGCCTGATCCATCTTCCACCCAACAGCCCATGTAGTAGGTGCATTTTTGTGCTCGCTGCCCTTCTTGACGGTGTCGCACTGGGCACGCTTCTGAGCAAAAGTCTTCTTGCCCTTCTCCACAATGAATTCAGCTCTCTGGCCAAGCATGCCAGCAAGGTTCTACAGTCTGCTTCCTCCCATGACATCAGTTAACTGCTTATAACTGGATATAGATTTTTATGTTCATCTTATAACAAAATACATTACGAATCTTTCATATTAATTTTGATACATTTTTAGGCATTTTAATTTGGATTTTCAAGTAAATAATCATTTGCAAATAATGATAGCTTCATTTCTTCTTTTCTAATATTTATGCCTCTTACTTCTTTTTATCTTCACTGCATTGACTGGAACCTCCAAAATAAGGATAAAAAACACGGATGACAGAGACATCCATGTCTTATCCCTAACTTTAATGAGAATGGTAGTTACAACATTTGCCAGTGGCTTCTAATATCTGTTTTTAAATTAAGAAAGTAGCTTAGTGGGGCCGGCCCGGTGGTGCAGCGGTTAAGTGCGTGTGCTCCACTTCAGTGGCCTGAAGGTTCGCAGGTTTGGATCCCAGCGTGCACTGACGCACCGCTTGTCAAGCCATGCTGTGGTGGTGTCCCATATAAACTAGAGGAAGTTGGGCATGGAAGTTAGCCCAGGGCCAATCCTCCTCAGCAAAAAAAGAGGAGGATTGGCATCAGATGTTAGCTCAGGGCTGATCTTCCTCACCAAAAAAAAGAAAGAAACTAGCTTAGTGCTCATTACATAGTTTATATAGATTTGCAGAATATATAAGTCCATCAAGCTTTGTAGTTGATCTGTTCTTTGAAGAAGAAAGGAATATGACAAATTGTGTCTTATATTTTTCCACCCTACAGGGAAGAGTAAGATGGACAATAAAATGAAAATGAAAGTAAATGTTCTATAGCAAGTGTGGCAGCTAGCTCTCAAAATGGCCCTCAATAATCTTCATCTCCTGGTATTCACAGCTCTGCCTCTGTATCGTCTGCTGGCACATTACATAGGGCTGATCAGTGTAACCAATAGGATAGTGTGAAAATGTAGGAGTGTGACTTCCAAGGCTAGGTCATAAAAGACATCGTGGCCTCTGCTTTGCTTTCTTTCTCTCACTCTCTCTTTCTCCCTCCCTCCCTCTCCCTTTTCCTCTCTCCTCTGCCTCCCACTCCCTCTGCCTCCCCCCCCAACCTTTCTCTCTCTCTCTCTGATCTTGCTGGGGGGGCATGAAGCCAGCTACCATGTCACGAGGACATTCAAGGTGACCATATGGCAAGGAATTGAGGCCTCCCACCAATGGCCATGTGATTGAGCCATCTTGTAAGTGAACCCTCCAACTCTGCTCAAGGCTTCTAGAGCCCTGGCTGCCATGTGACTGCAACCTCACGACGGACCCAAAGGCACCCAGATAAGCTGTACCCAACCCACAGAAACTGTGAGATAATAAATGTTTGCTGCTTTAGGCTGGTTAAATTTTGGGGTAATTTGTTATGCAGCAATAGGTAACTAATACAGAAGGTATCCAGAAACCAACTGTGAAAGACAAGGATGGCTATAGGGCTAAAATAACAGCAGCATGGGGATATAAAGTAGCTCAAAGTTTCAAGAATAATGTGGCAACGCCTCAAAAACAACCATACTTATTACCAGCAAACTCATGTTAGCGTATCTTTTTCTCCAAAGAAAATGATCAAAAAAGGCGGAAAAGCCTTTAAGCACAAAGATTTTTTTTTTTTACAATACCATATATTTAAATTGTTTTGAAAAAAAATTTAAGTTATCTCAGATTGAGAATTAGATAAATATGCAGCAATTAAAAACTATATTTACAAAGTTTTAAATGACATGATAAAATTAATATTATTGTCAAACATTTAAAAATACTTATTGTGTGCCATGCACTTTCTTGGATCTTTATGCCTATTAATTCACTTAATCCTCATATTAATCTTATGAGACTAAGATTTGTTTTAACCCCATATATAGATGGAGAAACAAGCAGAGAGGGATTGAATAATTTGTGCAGGTCACACAGTTTTAAGTCTGCAAACTGCAATTTGAACCTGGGTAGTCTGACCTCATAGCACATGCCATTAACTATTTGCTGTGATGGCTACAGATGCTTCAGATATGATATTAAGTGAAAACCACATATACGTGTGATCACAACTATGTTAAAAACCATTCAAGGGGGGAATATTAGCAAAAATGTTAAATAGTTATTATCTTAGAGTCATGGAGTAATGGATAATATTGTCTTATTTACCCTTTCTAGTACTTTCCAAATATTTTACAATGAGCAATATTATTTTCATAATCATAAAAAAAATAAAAGAAAATAAACCTTAAAAGAGAAAAAATCCACTAGTAATTTCTACAGCTCTGGTAGTACACATTACCTAGGAAACTCCTACCCAGAGACAAAATCGCATCTGGGTCGCTGTTAAGTTAAAGGCAATAATTTTGTCTTGTGAAGAGAACAAAGCTTGGAGAGAGTCCTAGATTTTAACCTGAGCTCTAATACTTATCTTCTGATTTCACAATTGATTTTTGGAGCGCTTTACAGATTCTTCTGGATTCAATATGACATTGGCTAACATTTATTGAGTATTTACCGTGTCCTAGGCACTATGCTGAGTCCTTCACACAGGCGCTCTCACTTGGGTCTCACAACCACACTCTAGTGGGTACAATTATCATCTCCATTTATAGCCAAGGAAACCAAGGCTCAGGGGAGGTTAAGTCACCTGCCTGACATCACACACTACTAAGTGGTGTGTTAGTTCTCCCCATGACGTGCTACGTTATTTCAAATAAGTGATGTGAAATGAATTATACCATAAAACCTTTTGGATAAAAAATATTATCATTTATACACATGTAAACGATATATAAAGGACACAGTGAGTCAATGGCCAAGTTGGGATTAAAACTGGAAATTCTAGAGCCAGATCTGCTGGCCTAGTGGTCAAGTTTGGCGCTCACCGCTTTGGCGGCCCAGGTTTGCTTCCTAGTCGCAGAACCACACCACCCGTCTGTCAGTTGCCATGCTGTGGTGGCAGCTCATGTAGAAGAACTAGAATGACTTACAACTAGAATATACAACCAGGCACTGGGGCTTGGGGCGGCGGGGGGGGCGGTGAGGAAGATTGGCAACAGATGTTAGCTTAGGCTGAATCTTTCCCTGCAAAAAGAAAAAAAAAAAAAATCCTGGGACTTCTATATTCTAGTTTTGAAGTCATGATTTCTTGATATAGGTAGAGTGGTCTCATTGCTAATCATAGTATTAGGGTTTCTGAGCAGCCAGGATAGGACAATCCTGCCTCATACACCAATATTACTGCCTTTGAAGAAAAGGGATTAACTGCAAGTTAAAGAGGAGCTACATGGGTTCCTGCCTGCAGGGGCTCCCCAGGCAGGACGGGCCCACCAAACAGCAAACAACTTCTCAAAGCAGAGGGTTGTGCTCAAGAGACTCAAGCCACATATCTGGTGAGAACAACACCTGTATCAAAACTGCTTGAACCCACGCAACCCATGACTGCCTTAGGGTTTGTTAACTCATTAAATGTTTGTCACCACCTGGAGAGCTAACCCAACTTGTTCCAGCCTTTAGGGTCTCTGGACAAGGGAGAAGCATCAAAGAATGAACTGATTCCTGCTGTGGCTATAATCAAATTTCCTCTAGGGATTTACACTGGGATGTAGAAACCAACCACCATAACTATTTTTTTCTATTGATATATTCACTGTAGCACTGAAAAAAATAAGACAGTCATTATTCTCTGGGATTCAATTAACACACACACCGTGTTTCTATAATCTTACACAGGTAGGAGGAATCAGGTAACTAACAGGCCTAAGTCATTTCTGGTCCTACTGCATTTCTTTTCTCTAAATGATAATAACTATTGCTTAAATTCTGGACAAGCTTTTATACACTATTTTGCTTAGACACCTTTAAGGCACAAGTATTAAAATTTTTAAAAACTTCCAACCGAACAGTTATCACTCTTATGCTATAAAGTGAAGCTATGAAATGATACGGAACTTGAATTAGAATCCGCCACCACCAGAAAATGCACCAATTTTTAATAAGCCTTTTTGGGAGTTAAGACATTAAGCTTCTCTAACAGTCTGATCTGCCAGAAGTAAGATTAATTTCTTTCCCTCCTTTTCAGTAGCTCTTTCAAAGCAGTCTATAGCCATCTCATATGTACACTGTCAAGAACTATAAGCAAAAATTCCAGTGCAGTGGCATGGGAGGGTGGGATGGTAACAGAGCCCTGTGAGGGATACTCACCAGCGATGGCGCCAGCTAAGAGCAGGCTTCCAGGGCTAATCTGCCCATCTTCATTCGCCAAGGAAGCCTTCACATGAGCGTAGCACGGGAAGTAGATGGCTGAGAAAGGAATGTCTCGCAGAAAGCAGGCTTTGGCACCCTGTGCGGTTGAAAAGGAAGAAAAACCACATGAAACACATATCCCATTGAGAAGATCAAGCTTCTCTGGAACTTACCTCAGAACAAAATATTCCTGGAGAAGACCAAATTTGTACTCGTAAGTTGAAAGGGGAACAGAAAAAAAAAAATAACCCAAATTCTGCAAGGAATAAATCTGAATTTTGTTTTTATAAATAAAACAAATTTTATTGTGTGGCATGAGGAAGAGAGGGGAGTTCTCGTTTATGTTAATGGTTAAGATTTCACTTGAAACATTTTTGGAACACGGCCTGCGACATCCTTTTAAATCCCTGCTGATGGCAGGTCATTGGCATTACAAGGAGGATCTGTTCTCAGAAGATAGGCGGCAGCAACAAGATGCCTCTGTTTACACACTAGGAAGTAGACAAATTACAGAGGTGGTGGGGGAGGGGTTTGTTTCTCGTATTGTTTGAGACTCTGATCAAAGTGCTGGACTCTTTCCCAGAAAAAACTACACATACGTAAAAAATTATATACCTTTTCAAGGGGTTCATGGATCCCCTAATTTATTCACATACTTACCCATACCCCCCCCAGGGTTTATGAAACTGATAAATGCCTGTTCTAAAGCCTTGAAATATTTACAATAATTCCTACACATTTCAGAGCTGTGTGTAGAACAATTAGCCACTAAAGCAAAGTCTTCGCCAAATAATTTCTCATGCCAAAATAAAGCCATGGGGAGGCCTTGAGAATTGATGCGTTCCAGAAATATGATATAATATTCTAATGAAAATCACAAGACATATATTGTGTTTTAGGTAGGCTAAATGGGAAGGAAGTCACCTCTTTTCAACACTTAATGATTTAATACCATTTCTTTCACAGATTTTTTAATACTTAAAATTTTCTACCAAATTTAGAGATTCTTCAAAGAAAATAATCAATCCATCCAGAGTCAACAGATTTAGCCAAGCCCAGTGACATTTACTGAGGTCTAGTGATGTTGAATCTTGGGCATTTTCGCCTGATGCTAGGCTCCAATCTGTCAAAGCTCCTTAACACTACACATCTGTTACAGCAGCCTTTGTGTTTCTGACAGCTGCATCATACTCTCGACTCAACCTGAGCTTGTGGGTAATAAATCCCTTAGTCTTTTTCATATGAACTGCTATTAACCTAGGTCTACTGTAACTTAATTAGTTTCTTTAAACGAATAATAGAAGCAGGACTTTATGTTTAATCCTATTAAACTTTATACTAGTTTGGCCCATCGTTCCAACCAGAACAAATGCTTGGAATCCGGATTCTGTCATGTTGGCTATTCCTCAGTCAACTCACCTATGAATGTGTTAAGATGTCTCTGTGCACTTTGAATACAGATATGCAAAAAAGGACAGATCCACATCATGTACTGCCAATCAGCCCACATTTCTGTATCTTGCCTACCCCCAAACTGTTAAATGTCTAACTGAAAGGAAGAACCACAAAATCCACCACACCCAAATTCCTCATTTTATACATATACAAACTGATGCCCAGGACTCTTAATCTATCAATTGCACGTTTATTAAGGGCCATGCTGTTGGCTTGCTCAGGGGACATCCTTGGAGGCAGTGCCAGAGACTGGTCCAAAACTCAGGACTCTCAAGTTCTTTCCACCTTCCCCAGCTTTTTCAAGGGGAAAAAAGTACAGTATAATGCCAGTATCCATGTGTAGCGTCCAATCTTTTCCTTATGATCAGTTTTTTAAAAAGCTATGATCCAGGTAATTACTGTGGAAGGGTAACAGTATCGCCTATTTGTTTCTCTATTTTCACTTCCGTTTCCTTATTTTGCCTCCAAACTTTCCTGTAAGTTCTACTAGCTATTTGCCCACATGCAGACTCTGTCCAGGAGATATTCAAACTAGATACCAAATAACCAATTCAAATTAAGATCAGTTAAATCTTCTTCATGTCTGGCTCCCCCAATATAGTAAGAAACATTGCCATATTACTGACTTTCTAAACAAATCAGTCAAGTGTTTTCTAAATTAAATCAGACATTACCCCAATTAGTTTGGGGTAATTTTTAGGCTGATATAATTCCTCCTCCCACAAATCTTGTTTTTTACTAAATCTATTAGTTTTTACTTTTAACTTCATCTCCTAAATCTTCACATCTTAGAACTGAACTTCAGTATATATGCTCTGCTCATTTTTTTGCTGGTAATATTTTCCCTTTAAAATTTTTTTTCCCTGATCATGAAATATTAAATGCTTATTGTAGACAGTACAGAAAAGTATTAAAAATTTAAACTGCTCTTAATTATCACCAGCCCGATAACCACTGCAACTACTGTACAGTGTATATTCTGGAGAATTTCCTTCCACAGTGATATTAACCACCATTCCACAGTGGGGACCATGCTTCTGTGGTTCTGAGTTATGCCTTTTCTTCTCAAATTCATGGTGTGTTCATTTTTTCTCTTGGGGGGCCGGGGCAGGGGGGAACAGTATAGTCTAACATCTCCTTCATTCCTCAGCCATATTGCCTAAATTTCCTTTCCATTTGTTGTTTCAAAAACTCTACTGCCATCTTTGGTCTTGGCAGTTCTGTGGATTAAACCCAGTATTCTCACCCTTCTCAAAGCTTTGTAATGACTTCACTTTCCTATTTTCCTCTCCCTGGTCAGCCTGATTCCTCTCAGGTAAAGCTACTCAATGCCCCATTCATCTGATCAATAAAAGGACACCTATCACTCTGCATCTTCTTTGATGACTGTTAAACAGGGAATGTCAACCTTTTAAATACTACCTCTTCATTCATTTAAACCCAAAATACCACCCTTTCCACTGAAGATCCTTTAACTAGAAGATAGACAGGGAATGGATTCCACACTGCTCCACGTTGTCTATACTTTCTCAATGCTGTTCTGAGTTTTCTTCATGCTCTTATATCTGCCTCTGTCAGTGTTGCCTATTTCAGAGTGTAAGCAACCAGGGGCCAGGATCTACTGTCTGATTTAATTTAGAAAACACTTAGCAAAATATTTGGCTGTAAGCTGAGGCCTAAGACATGTTCCTGGTGACACTGATTTGGCTTTGCCAATTCCCTTAAAAAAAAAAACCTCTTTTTTTAAAAAAAGAGAGAAAGACAGTGATTAGCCCTTCTTATGCTATGTGGCTTCAATATGATCAGAAGGCCATGGGAAGACATGATCTGAAATTAGAAACATCTCTGTGTTTCAACACAAGAAGAGGAAGGCCATGGAAGAAGGAGCTGGGTTTTCCCAAGAAGGAACTCTCCCTCCTTTCCTGAAATCATGACAAGAAATCACAGATCAGTGTGAGAACAAGTGCCTAGTAAGGGGTGTGAGGTGCTTTAAGAGATGTCTGAAAACAGCTCCAGATCACTAAGAAGAAAAATGGCTTGATCAAAACACAAACAAGTACAGAAGAACAAATCTAAGGAAAAGGTGGAGCTGTATTGTGAAACACTAAAGGAAACATGGTTAGGAATGTGTTGTATTTTTCCTACCAGGGGTCGGACAATGTGATCAAATAATTTATGCATACTAGAGCGAATGTTAGACTAGGTAAGAGGTTTTAGGTTTCTGATTATATGAGGAAAAGGAAGAAAAGTCAAGGAAGAAAGACAACTTGTGAAACAGCTACCATCTCTGCTCCACAGAGGCAGGACAGCCTCACTAGCAAGCTAAAACACTTAAAAACTCAAATTTCCACTGACAGACGTATGAAGAACCCCTGATACAACTCTCCCGTATTGCTGTGTAGCCGTGTGATGAGCACTGGGAGAAACCAAGCTCTGAACTTTCCTCACCTGTCAGAAATACCAAAGCTTACCTTCTTGGCTGGGGGAGGACCAGGGATTTAGGAATAAATGAGGTATTAACTGTGAACGTCCCGTGTAAAGCGTCAATTGCGGTACAAACGTAAGGGACAGTGGGGATGAGGAGGTCTGCGTCTCCCGGCGCCTGCCTCCTTGCACAGCCCAGCACCTGCAGAGGCATCTCCCTGCAGCAAACCACCCTCGGGAGTCATTACGTACCCCTCACTCT
Organism: Diceros bicornis minor; assembly: GCF_020826845.1. Classification (NCBI taxonomy): domain Eukaryota; kingdom Metazoa; phylum Chordata; class Mammalia; order Perissodactyla; family Rhinocerotidae; genus Diceros; species Diceros bicornis. The sequence continues at coordinate 33,196,916 of NC_080742.1, forward strand.
CCCACTCCAGGCATCAAACCCAATTCCCAAGGAAAGCTAACTTTGCAAAAGGTTGGAGAAAAAGGCACAGACTTATTAAATTTCTCTAGCCTCCTTTCCCCATCACTTCCTTCAGGTCTAAGGCACAAAGGCAGGTGCCAATTTGTAAGGCTGCCTCAGGCCATACCTGACCTGTTGCTCCCGCACGATGAAAAGGGAAGCAGGATGTGAAAAAGGCTTTTAAAGCTCCAACAGTGAGAATGTTTCTCTCCCAGATTCCTTGATAAATCCTTCACTTTGTGGTGAACACCCATTCCCCAGTCCTACATCAAAACATAAACCTGTTTGACTTGAATTCTACTTGCCCCACGTACAATTTTTACTAAGTGATCAGCCATTCCGAACAGGCAACTTTATAATAAAGCGAAACATTCCGTACTGCCCAAGAGCCTGCGTCAACAACACAAAAATAATTACTTTGGTTGTTAAAAAATTAATAAATTACAAAGTGTGTGCCACCTAAAATAAATCTTTAAATGTTCTTGCCTTATAATAAAATCCCCACATTTTCCTGCCTTAAGTCTTTCTCCCTGGTTCTCTAGGCAGCCCTGCCCTCAGACATTCTCTGGTTGGCCCTGCATTTCCTTTGTACACACAGTAAAATCACTTGGGGGAAATTAATAAATGCAAAATGCAATGATCTAATGTCTTACTATTCATTAAAGCACTCTTTCTCCAAAGAGGGGAAATGATTGTTTTTTTTCTTTTTTAATAAAAGGCCTACTAATAATAGACAGGAACAATAAAGGCATCTCAGGTGAGACCTATATCTAAATAAACTAGAATCAAAACTCAGGGCCGGCCCCGTGGCTTAGTGGTTAAGTGCGCACGCTCCACTACTGGCGGCCTGGGTTCAGATCTGGGCGAGCACCAATGCACCGCTTCTCCGGCCATGCTGAGGCCGCCTCCCACATACAGCAACTAGAAGGATGTGCAACTATGACATACAACTATCTACTGGGGCTTTGGGGAAAAAAAAGGAGGATGATTGGCAACAGAAGTTAGCTCAGAGCCAGTATTCCCCTGTAAAAAGAGGAGGATTAGCGTGGATGTTAGCTCAGGGCTGATCTTCCTCACACACACACACACACACACACACACACACACAAAACTCAGATCTAGTTTAATTATTGAGTCTGGCTCCATACCAATTCTGTATCATTTTAAAGTCTCTCTGTTATCCTTCTATTAAGGTCTAGGAAAGATGCTTTAAGGGTAGTCCTCATTTAACTTCAAGTTAATAGTCCACAATTGGCACAGGTCAATTAGACAGGTGTAGAGACGCTGGCCACAGGATCACCATGGCAAAGGAATGATTTATTTTGCTTCTCATGCTTTTTTTTTGATGTGGACACTGTGTTGAAAGCCCAAGGGAGCTTTAATCAATTCTTAAGTTGCTGGAATCATCCACTCAAGTTTACTCTGGTAGCTCTGTCTGGCATGAAATTGTCAAAAGATATAACACAACATGATTTATATCTCACACACACACACACACACACACACACACACGCACGCACGCACTGCTATCTCCAATGTCTGTCTTCTTCTTTTAAATCTCTTCATCTCGGGCAGTATCACACCTGCCCAATCCATCTGAGCAAAAAAACCAGTCCTGAAGGATAGCTGCTGATAAAGAAGTCAGGGCCAGGGCAGGTCTTTTCGCATGCTAATTCCTGCTTATTCTAGCTGTACCTGCAAATACAGCTCTAAACAGACTACTTCTAATACAGGGGAAGGTAATTACACTCACAAAGGCACCTCTGTGTCAGGGCCGGGCACCAGGAGCCAGCAGGTCTGGGAGACGGAGGCTTAACAGAGACTCCTGCAGTGAATGCACATTGTCTAGCATGGGGGAAAATGCCAGACCGGGGGACCCTGCAGCATTCAAGACAACAGTGGTGCACCTTGTCTGAGAAGGTTATTTAATGCTTCTGGCACCTGTAGTCAGAGCCACCCCTCTTGTCCTACCTTACAGGTTTAGAATTTATTTGGCATGTATAATTGTATATTTTGATCCTGGAGCTACAAACAATGGGCAGCATGTCATGTCTTGATCCCTTAGCATTCCTCTTGGTTTTTCCCATGCGAGTTAACCCTTGTATTCACAGCCTGGCAGCATCTCTCTGCCCAGTCGAGGGACAGTTAGGCCCATGTGCCTGGGATTTGAACAGGGTAAGTTTCAGTATCTTGCTGAGAAATATCACTAGTGCCAAGACCTGTTATATGATCGTGTCGTTGGTGTTAAAACCAAATAAACCAGCCAATAATTGGAGACTCGATATCGGTGACACTGAAATTACTTCAATTTGAATATAAAATATCAACGCCTATTATTTGATTTCTTTAGTCCAAGGACTTTTAGGATATTGGTTTCTCCTTAATTTCATTGCAATTCTAACAAAAATATCTTGGCAACTCAAGGTTTTTTTTGTAGGAAATGCCACTCCTGTGTCAGTTCTAGTTCTTTATTGTTCTTCTATGGTATGTTGCTTTGCCATCAACGACGCTCATCATTTAGATAGTTTGGAAATCCAATAAGTGGCACAGAATTTTATTACATGAAATTTCAGTCTCCGAGCTGCCAAGTGGCACAGAGTTTTATTACATGGAATTTTAGTCTCTAAACATGTCACCTTCACAAAGTTAACCTGTAAAACGTGTCCCCCTTTTCAATTTTTCTTTTTTCTCTCTTTTTCTTGCCTTCTTTCCCTCTGCTTCTTTCCATTACCTATTTGCAAGTTGCACAGTCTATTTCTAGTTTAAGGGTTTACACCTTGGCAATTTTAATATGCACATTTAACATGCAGTCTTTGGTATCTTTATCTTCCTCCTGTACAACTCAGGCACTTTAGACTGCTTAAATTAAAAGCAACCTTCCCCCCTCTTATCATTGTTAAAACATTAAGCATTACACTTACTATTATATATATATTTAAATTCAGGCAATGTTACTTAGACTAAACATTTACCACTTTCTTTGCTCTTTATTCCTTGTTGCACCTTAAAACTACTATCTGGAATCACTTTCCTTCTACCTGACATACATCCTAGAATTTCCTTTAGTAAGGGTCTACTGGTGACACGGTTTGAGTTTTGCTAGTCTAAAAATGTCTTTATTTTACCCCTGTTCCTAAAAGACATTTCTACAGGGTATAGAATTTCGGTTGAAAAGTTTTTCCTCCACACACTGAAGATACCATTCAAATATCTTCTGGCTTCCACTGTTCCTGTTTCTAAGTTAGCTGTCAGTTCAACTCTTCCCCTTTGAAGGCAATATGCTTCTCTCTGGCCCCTTAAGAGCTTCTCTTCAGCTTTGGTGTTGAGCAGTTTCACTCTGATGTGTCTAGTCTGGATTATTTTTATTTATCTTGCTTGGGATTTGTTGTACTTCTTGAGTCTCTGGATAGCTTTCAATAGTTCTGGAGAATTTTCAGCCATCATCTCTCCTTTCCTTCTGGTTTTCTTTCATACCTATTAAACCATCTCACACTTTCCTCTGTGTCTCAATCTCTCTTTGACTCTCTATTCTGAGTAATGCTCTTATCTTCCAGTTCACTAATTCTCTCTTCAGTTGTGTTTAACCTGTTGCTAAAGCCAGAATTTTGAAATGCTGAATTTTAAATTTTAATCATTATAAATATTTTCACTCTTTTTTCTTTGCTTTTTTTGTGAGGAAGATTAGCCCTGAGCTAACAACTGATGCCAATCCTCTTCTATTTGCTGAGGAAGATTGGCCCTGGGCTAACATCCGTGCCCATCTTCCTCTATTTTATATGGGATGCCGCCACAGCATGGCTTGACAAGCAGTGTGGCAGTGCGTGCCCAAGATCTGAATCTGCGAACCCAGGGCTGCCAAAGCAGAGCACGTGCACTTAACCACTACACCACCGGGCCAGCCCCCATCACCCTTTTAAATCTTTTAAAACAAAAACATTCATTTTATTTTCCGATAATTTTGAAATTTTAAATCTCTCTAGGTTTAAAATGCTGCCTGTTGTTTTCCTACTCTTCTTAAAGTGCCTTATTTCTTTGTGTGACTTGAGATTTTTGATTGTAACATTATTTATGAAAATTCTTTGAGGTCTGGGCTGAAGGTGGGTTCCTCTTGGAAGGACCTGTGTTTGTTTTGGTCAGATACCTGGGGGCACTACCAATTCAAGACTATCTAAAAACAAATTCCCAGCTTGAGAGTTTTCGTATCACCCAAGAAATATGAATTCAGCCTGCAAACCTATGCAAGACAAGCTAGGAGTTCCTGATTCTTAGGGGAGGATTTTCCCCTTCCCTTTCTCTCTCCCTCTACTCAGAATCAAAGCAATTTTCCTTGTAGTCCAGGATAGTAGAAGGGAGCATTTTTATTTCACCCTTACAATGAGGGTATAATCCTTTGAGGTTTCAGCTTTTTTGGGGAGGAACTTCTTCAGGACTAGGAAATGGATAAGGCAAGAGTGCTACTAGAATAGAGACTCGAAGGAGGCACCCACTATCAGGGCTGTGCAAGTGCAAGGTTGGCACCTGCCAGTAAGTGCTTTCTTAAATTTTGTGACCTAGGTGGCTTGCTTGTCTCACCTTAGTCCCAGCCCTTTCTTTTAGACTTAGCACTTTGGGCAGTAAAGTTGGTTGTCCCTTGAGGCATCAAAAATTAATGCTCAATTTCAGGTGTTTAGCAGATGCTTTCAAGGCCAAAGCCAAGTTTAGGGTTCTCCTTAACTCACTTAGTTTTGGGCTCGAATATTCCTTAACAACTCATGAATCTGAAACGGCTTTTACAAAATATGTTAAATTAAAATATATTATCCCACATTTTTAGTTGTTTTCAATGGGATGACCAGTTCAAATATCCTATCTGCCAATGGCTAGAAACCCTACGGAGAAAACTGAATGCCTTATTGAGGAGATGTTCAAGCTGGTTTGCTCTTGACGAGTTTCCTTCAAAATGTGCCATATTATGCAGGCAATGCTCCTGATAATTCCCTTTTTCTTTTTTTCCTTCATGTAGATCTCAAAGGCCAGGCAGAAGGAAAAACCTACTCTCTTCAGCACACTCCATGAAGGCCATTTCTCTGCAACGTCAACAAATATGGCTGACCAGCTAGCTGAGCTGTGTGATCTCTTCGTGTTTCACCTTTCTATGTGCAACTCTTCCTGAAGAGGATGACTTCTCAGAGAAGAAGTAGATTGCATTCAAACAAATAGTCAAAAATGTATCATCCAAAATATGAATCTATATCTGAATTCTGCACTTCACACCAGCAGCAGGACACTGCAGAAGCAAGAATATAGGCTTTGGAGTCAGAGACCTGGATTCAGATCACTGCTGTGCCACTTAGCTATCTGATGTTAAGTAGAGTTCTTAAAATCTCTGTACCTCAAGTTCCTCATCTATAAAATATGAATAACATTTGTATCAACATAAGAATTACATTTAAATCCAATGATTAATATAAAGTATCTAGTACAATACCTAGCACAAGGATCTTCAATAAAAGGTGATGATATAAAGGTAATTACTATTATCAGTGAAAAGCACACTGTCCTGTTGGAGTAGAAAATGGAAATAGCTCATAGACTCTTTAAACAACTGGCAGCTGGGGTATGACTCTTATGTGGTTTCACAATTGAATCACAATTGAGTTTTACATTTATCAGGCTAAGAACCAATCTTTTATTTGGTAGAAGACCTAATCCTACCAAATAAGTTTATACTAGTTTGCTAAATTGATCATACTCCACATTGGGCTCTTTGGCTGTCACAAGACATAGCTCTTTAATTTTATAGTCAATGAGCATTTCTTAAACTGGCCATCTTTTAAATGTATACCTTGGTCACAATTAGAAACCAGAGAAATGTAAGGATAGATTAGTAGAAATATATCTATCACTTCTGTAAAATATATTCAGAGCACTCTAGGAACAGCAGATTAATAGCATCATTTTGAATACTTTTAAACATGAAGGATAACATATTATATTCCAAAAGTTTAGCTAAAATAAAAACGTGTTAAAACTAATTCTGCAGGTACTTAGCAAAAAACAAAAACAAAAGAAACAAACAACAACAATACAAAACACTAACTTGATAAAAACGTTTGCCTCTAGAAAGACAGGTTATCTGCAGCATGGGGCTAGGAGACTAACGTTTTATTGTTACATAATCTTTTCTATCTGAATTTTTTTCTTTTAAAAACTATACTATTAAAATTAATTTTTAAAAGAACTTTATGGCACTATAGAATTATATGGTTATATTCTCTCACCTCCCTTAACATTAATCACTTTCAAGGCAATAATACTGTATTTATCTTTGTAACTCCAGCACCTAGTAGAATGTTAGCTCTCAACAAATATTTGGTGAATGAATGGAAGAAGGATAAAAAGTTAATCATTTTCTAATATTTTTAAGAATATTTTCTAGCCCCCTTCACCACACTCAACTCCCTTGGGTACTGTTTTATAAAAATAATATTTTTCAAGATGTCTCCTTTTATTTGCTATTCCAAGTCCAAATCAGAATGCCTGACCTAGAGGGGGCTGTTGACCACACAGCCTCAGAAATTACCCAGAACTGGGGCAGAGTGGAAGGAGCTAGGTATTTCTGCAAGAATCCACTAGTTGACATCCCATAATTTAAAATTAATAATAACTGACACATCATGAATACTATGTGCCAAGTTCTATCCTAAGCTCTTTACATGTGTTATTTTAGTAAACCCCACAACAATCCTATGAACGTGTAGGTACTATTACTATTCTCCTTTTACAGATGAGGCATCTGAAACACAGGGACAGAAAGATTTAAAAAAGACTTTTTTTCAGTTTGTTTTCTTTTAATGCAAACTTTAAGTAGAATATGGACAATATCACATGACTTCCAATATTATTCACAAGTTCATACCATATTATAGACAAAATCTGGTCCCTTAAGGTACTTGATATCCTCTCCTTAACTTCTAAAATTCTGCCTTTTAAAAAGATAAAATGTCCAAAATGTTTGTTTTATGGTAGATACAAAGCTATCAGGAAGGCAAAAAGTTATTTTTCAATGAACACAAATAGATATCATTTGGAATAGCAACATGGCTCGATTGTCAGGTCATGTGGCTCTCTGCATAGTATAAGGTTCGTACTGCTACTCTGGTTAATATGAGTTAAGAAAATAGAAAGGCCCTCTTGTCTCACAATGTATAAATTAATTTTAATTTCTATAATTTAAAGAGTTGATATAAGATCTAAGGTAACATGTTCTTATTCTAAAAAGCAAAACAAAGCAAAATTGAGTCATTCTCCTGTAATGTCTAACATTTTATAATAGCATTGGGTACTAAAAGCAATTAGGAAAAACAATCATATAACTACCCTGGCCCATGCTGTCACACATTCATGATGTTTAATGCTATCTCAATCCTTTTCATCGCCACTTCCCTAGCATGCTGTCAACAATGGCACAAACTTGCCAACTGCTCTATATCTACGCTTAGCATATAACCTGGTTTTTAAATTGCCTTGAATTATTAGGCATGCACTCTCTCCTATATAGCTCAACATATCTTTATGTGATAGCTCAAGTTTCAAAGAGAGATTGGATTGAGTTTGAAACCCTGCCTCTCACTTACTTACAAGGTATGTGACCTTGGACAAATTACCTAAACCCATCAAGCCTTCCTTTCTTCAGCTGTAACTTGGAGCTAAAAAAAAAAGGTATTTGCCTCTAGTAAGGATTAAATGACATAAAGCATATCCAGCTTTAAGCATGGGGCCTAGCACAGAGTAAGCCCTCAATAAAGACTGGCTCTAATGAGCTTACGATCTCACACACACACACACACACACACACACACACACACACACACACACTCTCTCTCTCTTTCTCTCTCTCTCTAAGCCTCGATTCTGTCTCTATGTCCCTTCTGAAAGTCCTAGCACCATATTTGATCTTGCTACCTTCAGATGCTTCAAATCCTTCCATCTTCAGTGACTTTTTCCTCTGTCTACAGACAGGCATAGTTCTCCCAACAAAACTGAAACAAATAATAATCTCTCAACCTCCCCTACCCCCTAAAATTTTACCTCGACTCTTTTACTTCTAGTTGCTGTACTCTGTCCCCTTGTTTCTTTCACAGTAAATCCTTTAGGTTTAGTGGTTTCTATCTGCTATATAGATTTCTACTTCTGCCATTCTACATAAATTGATTTCTTAATGATAACCACTGACCTCCATCTTTTCTTGGGCTTCATCTCCCTCGATCTCTGCACACTTGATATCACTCAGCTCTTCTTCTTCCCCCTTATATCTCATCCCTCTATGAGCTCCCACAACACTGTTCATTCCAGTTCTCCACCTGACAGCTGCTTCTGCTCTTTTGTCCACCCATACTTCTTTCTGCCACCTAAATGTGGGTGGTCTCTGAGTTCCATCCTTGGTGTCCCATCAGTGCAGAGATCTGGCCCACTCTTATAGATTCATGCACGCAGACGACGCCTAAAAGAGCATCTATAGTCCCTATCCCTCTGACAAGGCTCCAGTCCTACATTCAGTGAGGTAGAGCAAGAAAAACACTGGATAGGGAGTCAGGAGACAGTCTCAGTCTTAGCCCTGCCTCTGCCTACCTAGGTCACCTAGCTAAACCTCATAAGATTTCTGGCTTCTATTCCTCAATTACACAAGTAACATCAGCACAAAGTCTTTTAAGGTTTCTTGCAGCATCTCAAATATTGTGAAATTCTAAAATTTACAGAATCATCATCCATCCAGGTGTTCAAACCAGAAATGTGGGAGTCATTTTTTAATTATCTTTTACTTTTTACCTTTTATCACTTTCCAAGACTTTCTGAGACTAACTCTCAGACATCCTTCAAATATATGTCCCTCTCTCCATCCCCACCATCATGGCCCTAGTTTAGGCCCATGTCACCCCTCCTCCCCACTCATCCCTGGCTTATATCCTCCCAACTGGCCTCCCAGCCTTCAGTCTTGCTCTCCCACATGGCATTTTTGACACTCAAGCTGAATTATCCTGCCTCAAACACAAACCCGATCATGCCATTTGTCTTCACCTTCCACCTGGTTAACTATGACTCATCTTTTAAGGCCATCTCCCCTTCAGAAAGCCTTCCTGGCCTTCTTGCTATGTGTGAGCTCCACCTCCCTTAGAATCCTGTGCACACCCCTCTGACCACTCTTCTCAGCTGCACATATGTTGTATTCCAAGAATCTGTTTACTTGTCTGACCGCCCTCACGAGATAGTAAACTCCTTATAAAACCATGCATTATTGATTTATTTTCGTATCCTCAACGCCCAGGGCAGAGCTTGCTGGGTGAATGAATGGATGCCTTTCAACCGGGAAAAGCGATCTCTCATATAATTAGCTACTTTCTTTACATCTGACTTTCCCAATATCATGGTCTTCTTTGGTCATTACTTGCCAATTCACCCACTTTCTGTGCTCTAATATTTTTGTTTATAACTTGGAAACACCTGGCTTTTGTGTACCATTCATTCGCTCAACAAATATTTACCAAATGTCTACTTATGTGCCAGAAACGGTTGCAAGCAGCAGTGAACAAGATAGGTCTCTGGTATCACAGCACACTCTCGATAAGGGAGACACACACACACTCAGAGAAAACTATCAGATGCTGATGGGTGCTATGTAGAGAACTGGAAGAGGGGGCTATGACAGTGAGTGACCTGGTTGTTTTCCTAGCAGGCAGCTGGTGAGCTAAGATGTGAGGAGGAGAGCCTTCAGGCAGACTGAAAGGCAAGAGGGAATGAGCTTGACGAAAGGCAAGGCAGCCAGTGTAGCTGGCAGAGTAGAAGGGTGGTACAAACGAAGGGTGGAGAGGACAGGCCAGCAGGGAAGGAGCTGGGGTTCTAGTCTAAGTGCAATAGGAAGCTGCCGATGGTTTTTCACCAGGGAGACACAGTTTCTGTAGGGCACACTAGCTTCCCATTTCCTCTGGTTTCTGCTCAAATATCTCATCAGAGAGGCTTTCCCTGACCATCCTATTAAAATGCACCCCCTATTCCATCCTGCCTTGGCCCTTCTCATCCCCTCTGTCTGCCTTCTTTTTCTTCAAGGTTCTTAGCACCACTTGATGTCATATATTTTTTTTCTTGATGGCTGACTTTTCTACCCACCAAACTGTGGGCAGGGACTTGGCTTTTCACAGCTGCCTCGTAAATGGCTGGAAAGTGCCCAGCATACACTCAGCTCTCAGTAGAAGTTTGTTGAGTGAATGAAATTAATCTGATTGACATTTTAAATACATCACTCTGGCTGCTGTGGGGACAATGGGTTTGAAGGAGTCGAGAGTCAAAATAAAGAACCCCATGAGGAAGCTTTCACAGAGGTCCAGATGAAAGTCAAAATGGGAGAAGTAGGAGGGTGAGAACTGCCACTGTGGTGGTTGTAAAACTATACAATGTCCCTCAGTGTCAGAAAATCAGCATGGCACGACGTCCTCAAAGTAACGACTAAACGACTGTTTTCTTCATGTGGGGCCAGAAGCTCATAAAAATAGATATTTTTAAAAGCTGCTAAATGGAGAAATTATTCTTCTGTACTTATATGTTACCAAGATGAAACTGATAAACTGAAGCATTTTGACAAAATCTATTAACACTAAAAAATGCACATCCCTTGGACCCAACAAGTTCATTGCTAGGAATTTATCATTTGTATACACCCACAAAAGTATGCCAAAATAGATGCAGGGATGTTGACTCTGTCATTGCTTGTAACATCCCCAAACTAGAAACAACATAAATACCCATCAATTGAAAACTACTTAAAAAGAGCTTTAAAAAATTTTATACAGCTATTAAACAAAATGAGGAAAGAGCTTTAAGATATGTTGTGCTTAGAAAAATTCTATTTTTGTTAAAACACACACACAACATTGATATTGATATGGGTACAATTTGTGATATAAGGAGAGAATGAGAGAGAAAGGGAGAAGAGAGATAAATATTGATGTAAGTAGAAAGGTTTTCTTTTTCTAAAGATATATAAAAAACATGAGCAGTGGTTATCCTTTGAAGAGAGAATGGAGCATGTAAGGGGTAAAGAGAGAATTTTACTTTTCTTTCAGACATTTCTGAATTATTTGACTTTTTAAAAACATAAACTTGTATTTTACTTAAAAAACAAACAACATCCCTTTGAGATAACTAGCAGAATAATCAAGGACATATATCATTACTTGCTTTCTGATTTTATGGACAGTAGCATCAATGATTCATTTATACACACACTGAATGAACACACATATACAACATGTACGTATGTGGATGAAAAATGTATTTGAAAACTCTGTCAAATGCAGTGGGACAAAGGCCTCTGATTAGAACACAGCAGAGAGAGCCCATATTTCTAAGTGACTTTCCTTGCTAGAGCAAATGTTTAATTTGTGATTATACAATCTGAACGACTTTCAACAATGCTTGATGGATCCTAGCTATCATTGCTTTACTGACCCTTTTTTGTCCTCAAAAAGAGACATAAACTGTTCCACTGCTTCTTAAGGAAGCATCTTTTAGCCTGTATTAGCTGTGTGGCCATTTACTACTGTTAAATGGTAAATTTCATTCCATTCCTAAGGTGTAATCTATCCCCTCATTAAAGCTCTGTTGGCTCCTATGTACAAGGTAACACTCAAAAGTAGATATACACTGCTTTCTTTTCTATGACGGAATTTATTTTACTTATTCTATGCTTTAGGGGCTTATGTAATAAAACAAAAGTTACCTAGGGAAAGGGAAATACATCCTCACATATTCTTAAGGATAGTAGTATATGTTGGAGATTTTTTTTGCGAGGAAGGTCAGCCCTGAGCTAACATCCATGCCAGTCCTCCTCTTTTTGCTGAGGAAGACTGGCCCTGAGCTAACATCCGTGCCGATCTTCCTCCACTTTATGTGGGACGCCGCCACAGCAGGCCTGACAAGCGGTGCGTTGGTGCGCGCCAGGGATCTCAACCGGGGCCGCCAGCAGCAGAGCTCGGGCACTTAACTGCTACACCATGGGGCAGGCCCTATATGTTGGAGATTTTTAAAAACGACATTATATTCAAATAGCTCTTTCAAAAGCAATTCATTATCCTGCCTTTACTTCAATCACCTACCTACTCTGCGCTACAACTAAATCTCTAAATCTTCCCCAAAGAGGGAGGCTTTGTTTACAGAGTTCACTATATCTGTGCTAAACCATGTCTAACTTCAGGAATGTGAAATGTTTACCACATCCACTTTTTTTCAGTTGTAAATGTATTTCTAAAGCAAGTATTCTAATTACCGTTTACTGGGAAGTCACAGAATAGTTGGGTATTTTGCAAGTCAATTCAGGAGAAAAATAGAAAGCCTGGTTAAGTCCAATTTAGGTAAGGTTAAGCACTGCAGGCCTAAACACACAGACGGAGGCAACCACTCACCCCTCCTGGGTCCGCATTGTCATGTTAACGACAGCAAACAAAAGACCAAGGGAAGGAGAATGAAGATCACTTGTCCCAACTAAGACTAGGACAGTAGTTCTCTTTATTTAAAGACCCACCTGGAGGGACACAACCCAGGTCACTCCAAGTCATTTGCATTTCTCTACCCAACCAAGACTAGAAACAGAGAAAAGCTTTATTACTAAAAAGCACTATCGAAACAAAAACACATTAAACTACATAGCAATGCTAAAGCTTTGATGCCTCTGAAAGGATGGATCTTGAATTGCTAAAGTGATTTCTTCCCATGGAGGGATAGGGCAAGGTGGGTGAGCCTGGAGAAGAGAGATTCACAAGAAACACAACCTGAGGCTGGAAGCTGGGATGATACAAACGAGGATAACCTAGAGTGGGAATACAAGACCAATCGACTGAATGGAGAGGTGAACTCTGCTGAATCCAGTCCAGGCTCACAGGTCTCAGCGAATTTAGCTGATGATACCAGTGACCAGCAGAAAGGAGGAGATTGCCAGGTCACTCAATGAAATCAGGTTTTCAGAAGCTCAAAGTGTTAGTGACTTCACTTAGTAATTACCCATACACCAAAAGCGGCATTTTGTTTGGCAGCACCAAGCCCTGTGGAATGCCTCTGAACTAGATGAAACCACCAGGCTAGTAATTAAACTAACTTTATATGGGAGAGGTCTCTTGCTCAAACTTGAGCAATCCTGCTCACTTCAGGAAAGCAATTTTAGCACAAAAGTGGAAACAAGAAACTTCTGAGCCTCAATTTCAGCTCAGATACCATCACTGGCAGCCTCTATCCTCCTAACTACAAAATCAGGAGACCAATTACTTCCAAGGGGTGTTAAAAGGGATTAAGATTATGAAATACTGTGAAGATGAAAAGGACTAAGTCTCCGTCTTGTATCATTTGCAGGTATGCAGTTTAACAGTCTCTGTTTCTGTGTCAGCAAACAAGTTTTTACCATTTTATCCATCTAGACGTTTCGCTAGCAGTCACTGCCATTGTACCTAAGTGCTTTTTGCCAGACAACTCGATGAAAGACTGCTTGCCGTCTTGTCAAAATGACATGCTGCTACATCGTGCTACAGTCTGCAAGAGCCTAAAAATTTAGAAAAGACGATTTTTCTTCAAATTGATCAATGCTATGCCTGACAATACTGTTTATTTCTTACAGCTGGATAATAATTTGGTAAATGAAATAGCTATAACATTGTGCTCCATTGCACATAGATTGAACATTTCAAGTGCTACTTTAAAAAATCAGCATGTTTATTCCTCAATACCGAAGATGCCTAAATATAAGGCAAGTTTCCCCCCCCCAAAACTAAAATTAACCCCAGAAAAAAGGGTGTCACATTATATTTGACCCTTACAAAGTCTCAGATCATGGGGTACTCCTCCAATCACTTGACCTTGAAAAGTACAGAGTACCATTTGGGGAACGCAGATTTGCCTGAAACTACTGCAATTGTTACTAACACTGGATGTTTCACAAAGCTACCTGCAAAAGTTGAGTTAAAAAGAAAAGGGTAAAAAAGTATTCCTGGGGGTGGGAGCTCACAGATCTTGTGTTAAATGTCAAAACAAGGCATTTAAAGTTCACTCTAGAAAGCAATACAATAACTTGTTACTTTATGGGACCAGTTATATCCATTCAGGATGAACTGGGGATAGGAAAAAGAAAAAAACCGTCCTAATGTTGTGTGTCTGTGGGATGAAATTTCCAGGGACAATGTTGCACATGTAGTCCAAAAGTCCTTCATCTTGCCAGCTGGGATAGAAATGAAGATGATGTTCTCTGCAAAACCATGTGAATGGCTGATTCAAAAAGTGATGATCAAGACACTAATTCAAAATTCACATGAAGAATTTAAATATTTCCTGATAGGAGTGTAGAGAAAAAAAGCAATATTAATTTTATACAATGCAATTTTATATATTTATGTGTAAATAAATGAAAACTATTTTAAGTAGACATTTGACTTCTCCTCCTACATCCCTAAAGGTTTACTTATTCAAGTTGGCCACGAAACATTTTTTTTTTCGATTCTTCTCATTGAAAAATAGTGAACACCTTATGTTTGAGAAAGCCTTATAGCTGGGAATATATACAGCTAATTCTAGTATATTCCAACACAACTTCTTTGGTAAAGGAGTGTGAATAACAAATTTCAAGAATTTTCTAACAGTTTGATTTTGCAATCATTCTGAAAAACTATTTTCTAAATGAGAAATGCTTAAGATCGAAAAAAATTATGACTAGGCATACATATGGATAGGATCGGAATGTACAGGATCAGAAAATAAATTTCTGATCTGGTGTGGGCTTCTCCTTAAACTGAGCTCAGCCTATCTCCAGAAAGATGGTGCCCTGTGATCCTTGCATTTATCCTTCACGGAGGATAGCACTGAGAATTAGGTTTTTATATCAATAACAAATCCAAATAAAGCTCCACCCAGTGTTGCTGCAAAGAGCTGTGCACTGAACAACACTAGTGGGCGTCCTTCACATCCTAGTCATCCTTGTGTATTTTCTAATGACAGAGGGTAGGAAGGGGCACCTCCTTGTAATTTGGCATG
This sequence comes from Diceros bicornis minor, assembly GCF_020826845.1. Classification (NCBI taxonomy): domain Eukaryota; kingdom Metazoa; phylum Chordata; class Mammalia; order Perissodactyla; family Rhinocerotidae; genus Diceros; species Diceros bicornis. The sequence goes on from NC_080742.1 coordinate 33,211,997, forward strand.
ACGGTGCCCTGTGGGCTACAGCAGAATGTCTTCACCAGGTACAGAAATGTGAGGAATCGATTTCATGTTGATGAGCAGCTACCAGTTTAGGAGACGAGCATATACTCAAATGAATGACTAAAAGGAAAGTTACCTTGTAGATCCCAAAAAACCCCAGGTCCCTTACGACAGACAGCGCACTGACTCGGGGACCAGTGGTGATTTCTCCAGCCACTTGCAAACGGATCTTGACGATTTCCAAAGGATTTGTGAAAATCACCTGTGAGCCTCCTGCCTAAAAAGGAGAAAAAGGAAAGATTTAGGATCAAAGCAGGGTAATGGTAAGGTGGTTCAGGAAGAGATGAGTGATTATCCTCAATGGAGCTCAGAATATTCTATCCTCAAGAGGCCAAGGTTTCAATCCTTGGCCCATCAATTAAAATAGTGATTACGAGTTTGAATCAAAATGCAGTTACTGCCTAGGAGGCCTCAGGTATAGAGGCCCTGTCTCCTTCATGCAGAGGTTGAAAGAGGGCAAAGAACAGAGAGAGATTTCTGTTGGCCTCACCAAAGTCCTCACACTAAAATGACAAAGATTCTTTGAAGCATAAACAACTGCCACCACAGAGCTCAAAGCCAAGGGCACAAAGGCAGCAATAAAATGAAAAACAAATAGTATCCAAACAAAGAGACATAGATCTGCCTGTCAGAATAGGAGGGGACAGGGAGGAAGGACACAGGCTCTCCCATGAAGGACTTCGTGATTCTGGGAATGATTCAAAAATCGCCAAAGAACACGTAAACTTAGATGAAAGCTACTTTTTCTTCTCTTAAAAAATCAGGTCAATCATCAAACACTGTTTTCTGGAGTTATATGTTCTTATAATTTTATTTACATATTACCTGTGTATAGAAATTCTCTTTTCATATAAGATAAATGTCAAAGTAGTAAAAATATGCATTAAATCAATTATGCCCCAAACTTTGAACAATGCGTGTTATTTCATTCCAGCAGTGGCTGGGTGCCACACCTCCGAGATCATCAGTGGAAATCTTTAAAGCTCACTATAAGGGAAATTTTAAGCTAGCTATTTTGAAGCTAAGCCTGTATTTATTATAAGCAATTACATTCTTTCTTACTGTACTTCAACTTGTTATTCCTTGTCACAAATACATTAAACTTTTATATCATCCAAACGAAAGTTGACATGCAGTATAGTTCAGAAGCTTTATTACATAGTGATGTCACCAAACCAGACATGGTACCGTCATTTTACAGCTTAGTAGATGCCATCATGGCAACAGGCACAATTTGGGTCAATATCATACAAAACTACTTCTTGTAACATTCTCCGATCCCATTAACCAAGGTATGAGCCCTCACAAAATGGCCTGTGCTAATCAAAACTAGCCACAACAATGATCTTTGAAGTATCGTTTATAATACCCAGAAATAAAAATTAGAAACAACATAACTATCCAGTGGTAAAGAGTGGATTAAATGAATTTGAGTATGTTCGTGCAATGTGATACTATGCAGCCAATAAAAATATTGTGGAAAATGTTCAATATATACTGTTAAGTAAAAACTCTCATATGTCTAAATACACATACACCTTTCCCCCATCCCTCACCATCATGTAGAAGACATACACCAATGTAGTGCTTTTGAGGTGTAAGACTACAAATGGTTTATTTTCTTTTCTGCTATTTTTTTAAATTTCTTCTACATAGAGCATGTGTTACTTCTATAAAGAAAAACAAAGACTTCTGCATTATCTAATATATGTAGTAATGTTAACCAAAAAACAAAAAGAAAAAAAGAAAAATGTTCATCCACTAACTCTCCACATCAAATTGTTTTTCCATTTTTACCAATTTGATACCGTAGTCAAGACACATTTGTTCTTAAAAACAAAGCAAGACTTCCCCTCCCCTCGCATTAAAACTGTTTAGAAGGCAGTGGTATTCTCCTGTGTCCAGACTACCACACAGACCACCTCTCCTTACCGGCTTTTACCACGTTTTGCCCATCACCTTCATCTCTCCTAGGTGACTCTAAGGAGGTGGGCCAAACAATGCTGGTAGAAAAAACCTGGGTTAGATTTATCAAAAGGCCCTTCTAAAGTGGGAAGGAGAGCACGAGACGACACACCCAGAGGCTGGTGTGCTCTTCTGGTCCACACGAAGACATCCTGTTGCCTCTGCTCCAGGGCTCGGAACAGGCACGCTCTGCTCCTACATGGCCGTGACCCGCAGGTAGACAGGAAGACCCACCCCCTGCTTGTCTACAGCCCTTGAGCATTTTGTGGGTTTGCACCTGCATCTTTCCACGTGACACGGAGGGAGCTGTTTAAGGGTGGCAGAAGGAGGGAATGAAATGGACCTGGCCTAGTAACAGTGCTAAGGGCACAGTAAGGATTATGTTTGTGCTTCTGAACCTGAGCTCTCGAGTTGCAAAAAATCAACAAAAATTAAAAATTGTTTTATGGGGGCAGAAATGCTGAGAAAGATTTGCTGAGTTGGAATTAGCCTGGGGATGACTTTTAAAAGCTCAAAAGTGAGTCAAGACCATGTCTACCAAGGGTAGAATGGAGAGCAGTCAGCATACATCCATCTTCCTGAAGAACAGAACAGGAACGCAATGCATACTCACCAAGCACCGCCAACAGCGGGTAAGGAGGCAGCTGAGTATCACACCGAAGACTGAGCCTCAGCCCCCACTTGCAAACTATCTCACTTAGCCTGAGGATCAAAGACATGGCGAATGTACTGCGGCCAGCACAGTGCTCAAGACATAGCAGTGACCCCAAACGTGCTGATTCCTTTTCCTCTAGCTCCTAAATTGATGGTCCTCCTCCCTCCCTGCACGTTACAATTGCTTGTAGAGCTTTTAAAAAGTAGTGACTTCTAGACCCTACTCCAGACAAATTAAAAAAGAATTTCTGCATCTGCCCTTTTAAAAACTTTTCCTACATGATAATGTGTAGTGAGAGTTGAGAATCACTTTACTTCACTAAATCATCTCTAGGATCCCTTTCAATTGAGAGGCTGCTTGATAGGCTTACTTAAAGCTGTGATTTCTCATTCCAGTTTTCCACACGCTTTCAGAGAGTAACTTTTATGTTTTACATTTGATCTCATAACAAACTTTTTATATATATCCAAGTGTTACCATTATTAAAGGGTACAATTCTTAGGTAGTATAGAATTGCTGCCTTATTCATTATCTCAGATCTTTACTAACACTTGGAAAAGTTAACATTATATACAATAAAATAGAACTTATACTTAACTCCCTGACTCCAAGCCAATCGACGGAGACCAATTCTTTTAGCACAGCAAATGAATTCTAATCACTAAGGAGGATGCAAAAGTCAAACCACTTCAGAGAGCTGCAGGGAACAGAAGCAGGGAACAGAAGCAGTGGGAAGAAAGGGTATAGTCATACTAGAAAAAAATGATGTACTCGTTACCTCTGGTGGGCTCAGAAAGAAAGAACCTACAGACTCAAAGTGGCACATTGTAAAGGTGCCGACGATGAATCGGTCCTTTGGAGTCAAGCTGGAAGGAAATGAGAGACTCCAAGGCACCAAGAGAAGATGCTTATCATCAGATGCACAGTGTCTGGGCATCACCACAACTTGATTACTGAGCAGCACACTGCCTGCTGCTCTTCTGGCTCCTGGTCTATTATTCATTCACAGTACCTCACCCATGTCCCTCCTTTGCAGAGATCAAAGACAGCCGAATCTGCAGACAGCGGACAGGAACACCTATTGTTCACAATGTCTTTGTGTCCCTCATCGCTTGAGAGCTCTGGCTGTGTGAAGATACTGTTTTTTGTGAGTATGCAATTTTGTCACAAATCATTTCCCTATGACTTCCTGGAGTCTGTGGCAAGTAGGACAGGGAAAGATTTTCCATATAGAACCGCCTCCATGTGGCATACATTTACAGTGGAGACACTTGACTTCTCTACAGGTTTCTTGGTATATTCTTTGTTACTGAAATCTTAGTTACTACCCAGTATCTGAATCCACCTAAAGAGAAACACATACACTTATTGCTACATGATCAATCAATCGTGTATTTATTCACCAAATATTTATAAGCAATCTTGTTCAAAGTTTGTCTTAGAAACCGCAAGGACACAAGATGAGTGAGAAAGTATTGCTGTTCTCAAGGAGCTTGAAGTAAGGGTAGAGGTACTAAATATTCATTAAGTATACATACATTATGAGGCATTGCTTTGCATATATTACATATCTTCAGTCCACTCAAGAGGTATTTTTTCCAGATTATACATAAGAGGAAATTGAGGCACAGAATGATTAAAGCAAATGTTATGGGCTGAATTGTGTTCCACTAAAATTCACATGCTGAAGTCCTAAGCCCCAGTACCTTGTATTTGGAAATAGGGCCTTTAAAGAGGTAATTAAGGTAAAATGATGTCATACGGGTGAGCCCTAATCCAATGTGACTGGTATCCTAATAAGAGGAGGAAACTGAGATACAGACACATGTGCCTACAAAGCAAAGGCCTTGTGAGGACACAGGGAGGTGGTGGCCATCTTCAAGACAGGAGAGAGGCCTCAGAAGAAACCAACCCTGCTGACACCCTGATCTTGGAATTCTAGCCTCCAGAAATGTGAGAAAATAAATTTCTGTTTAAGTCATACAGTCTGTGGTATTCTGTTATGGCAACTCTAGCAAACTAATAGAGCAACTTACCCCGGGCTACACAGCCAGCAAGCAGAAGAAAGAATTCTCCACCGAGTTCAATTAATATATGCCTTATGAATAGAGAATATGGCACATGAGAAAAGATAATTATAATATAGGATAAGAGCTAAGGTCCAGATTCAAAGGAGGGCAAGATTTCTGCTGGCCGGAGTAATCTGGGGAGGTGGTAAGGCATATAAGAAGATAACACATCAGCTGGCGGCTGAAGTGTAATTAGGATTTAGGTAATCCAGGCAGAGAATGGCACAAAGGCACAGTGACATAGGCTTGTCATACTTATAGAGTAATAGACCTAGCATGACATCTGTCCAGTGAAATTTTAATAAGGATGATTAATTATAATGAGATCAATGTTATCATCCACTAGCATATGCTGAGTGCTTACTACGTACCAGGCGTCATGCTGAGAGCTTTGTAAGAATTTTTTTTTTGGACCTCATATATCCTAAGGTAGGTAATATTATTCCAGTTTTATAAGTGAGCAAACCCAGGCTGAAAGGGGTGAAGGAGGTTATGTAACTTGCCTGAGATCACACAGCCAGGAAGGCGGAGCCTGGATTCAAAAAGCTAGACCTGGGGGAGACTAGAGCCTGAGCACTTACACTACTTATTGTGGCAGCAGGGAAGAATCGACGGGCCATTCATTCGCTTTAGATGGCGTGGAAGGGGTATGAAAGAGAATGGCTGAAAATAAGACTATGGGGCCAAATCCTGGAAAGTCTAAAACGCTACCCTGAAGAATGGGGCTGCATTCTGGGGATGGCGCCTTCATATGTGTATGTGTGTGCTGGAAGGAGAGGTGGTAAATGAAGTTTAGGAGCTGGAGTGTCCCGACTAGTACCTATGTCTCCGAAGGATGACTGGGCAGCAGAGGGGAGGGAGAGCCCTGAGGCACGGATAACAATTAGGGTTTTAGCAGACTAGGTGAGAGATTTAAAAAAAGGCCAGAAGTAGAACAATTACATAGGTAATGAGGTAGGGGGTGGGATGGGTGAGTAATGGATGCATAGAGATCAACAGGGCTTGGCTGCTGAATACAGGCAAGAGAAGTGGATACGGTCAAAGAAAGCATCCAAGTTTTTGCATCTGTGTAACAGGAACAAAGGGACCTAAAGAGATATATGACACATCCAGAAGGCAATGGAAGGGTGAGTTTAAGGACCGAGACACAGATGAGGGCATCATCCTACATGTGTGCTAACTGAAGGCAGAAGCTTTTACGGGGTGGGAGGAAGATGAAGCACCAAGAGTGGAGACCCAAGAAGTATGAGAAACCTCTGCTATATAACGTAGTGTACAGGCACAGAAGTCAAGACAGGGGCTTCCAGAAGGAAGGTGGCCAACAACACAATGGTCAACAATGTCTGCTGACACAGGGAGCTGAAGCCCAGCACACGGGGTGACCCATGATTGGAAAGGTGGGAAAATGGATGCCAAGGAATTAGAGAAAGCTTGTGTAATCAACATTTTCAAAGGAAGAGAAAGAGAAAGAATGATAGTCATTTATGAAAGCCGGCAAGGTAGAATGAAAATTTATTTAGGGTAATTAAGGAGAAAAGATCTAGGGGAGAGTGAAAAGATGAAGCAGAGCTGGGGATAATTATATCATGCTTAAGCAGAACCGCACAAGTTCTGAGAGGAGGAGGAGGAGTGGAAGGGAGAGTCTCGTGATAATTCTGTTTCAGAGCAGAAACTGACAATTGGTAGCTGTCCTTACTATTTATGCTTCACAGATAAAGAAAAATAGAATCAAACAGATCAGGATTTGACACAAGGAGACAAGACTAAAGTTCTGAAGCATCAACCAAAACAACAACAAAAGGCCCCCTCAGAATCAGTAATAAAATAATATTCCGGCTCTCCAGAAGAAGTGACAGTGAAGTTAGTCTGATCTGCAACACAGACAAGATGATGAAGTAGCAGACGACGTGTAAAGAGAGTCCAAGGCAGTTGTTCACGCATTCTATCCCTCAGCTCAAAACAAACAGATTGGAGGACACAGCAGGCGGTGGTGTGTTTAAACACTGCTTAGGGCTGCTTATCTGCACCCACCCCAGGGGACCCAGAGCCCCAGGCAGCACCACAGCGGGATCTCTATTAAGAGCCACTGTGCGTGCAGGACTGCAGAGGAATGATTCAGTTCAGAGCCATGTGGATTCCTACCCAGGATACCACTAGGTCCTGGACACGAACATCTTGTTGCCCACGGTACCAGTAATGAACATCAGTCTTGATGTGACAAAAAATTTTTTAAAAAGCATTTTTTTAAAAAAGGAACCTGTCATTCAAAAGCATATATCTTTAGAGGAGAAATACAGAACTGCTACACCAAAAAGTAGACATTAGCTTTTTTTTCCCACAAGTGGCACTAACGAGGAATAACCTAACATGAAATGTATAGAACTAAAATGAAGAAAAATATAGATTTCTTTAAAAGGGACATACAGGATTTGAATAATAGAAAAAGAAGTATTGTTCTTAGACTGGGAAATTCAATGTTATAAACATGTCCATTTTCCTGTAAATTAATTTAAAATTCAAATGTAAAAAATGTCAACTTTCCTATAAATGAATATAAGTCAAAGGTAAAGGTGTCAATTTTTCCATAAATTAATTTAAAATTCAAAACAATCCTCCTAAATAAAATCTCAACAAGGTTTCCTGAAGATGTTTAAAGACAGGAGTACTCTGAACAAAAAGTCACATGGAGAATCTTGTGTCTGTACACATTAACAAACATTTACAATATCACTAATTTTTAAAATTTAGCCCAAGATCAGATAAACGAAAAGATCCAGATATGTAGGGTCACTGGGTATCTTGAAAAGGTATATAAGAAGTGCCAGTCAGTGGCCCTGTGAATGGCAGAGCAGAGCCCCTTCTACCTGTAGCTAAGAGTCCCTCTCTGCCCAACTCACTTATCTGGGAGCATTCTAATAAGTCGCTATGGTTTCCCAATCTTTTTTTTTTTCTTTAAAAGGAGATGACCAGGGGGCTTGTTTTGATCCATCTCTGCACCAATACCATAGACTATGAAGAGGAATACAGTTCATCAATCTTTCTTTCCAGCTTCTATCAACATCTGCTTCCCAGAGTTATCTTTTTACTCTATTTATAGCGTACGTAGTTAACCAAGAGGTCCCACAGGCTGGAAGAATTCATGAGTCTGTAACTACATTGGTACGGGAAGGCCAAGATTTTGTTGCATAAAATTCAACGTCTGGGGGCTGGCCCGGTGGCGCAAGCGGTTAAGTGCGCGTGCTCCGCTGTGATGGCCTGGGGTTCGCTGATTCGGATCCCGGGCGCGCACCGACGCACCACTTGTCAAGCCATGCTGTGGCGGTGTCCCATATAAAGTGGAAGAAGATCGGCACGGATGTTAGCCCAGGGCCAGTCTTTCTCAGCAAAAAGAGGAGGATTGGCAGATGTTAGCTCAGGGCGGATCTTCCTCACAAAAAAAAAAAAAAAATCAATGTCTGGTAAAGGAATTCTCTCTTACCAGTTTTTTTGTTTGCTTATTTGTTTTTGTTTTTTTTTGTGAGGAAGCCTAGCCCTTAGCTAACATCTCCTCTTTTTTGCTTTTTTGCTTCTTTATTGATCCGGACGCTGTAGCCTTTCCTGTAGGATGTGACTCTTCTCATGCGATCTCTGCACTGATCATTGCCAGCCAGCCTGCCTTCCAACAATGGACTCTACAAATACGTCTGCCCTCCAGGTCCCTTTCTGGAAAGACATGGTTTCCCAACTACCAGGTGGGGTTATTTGTTTTGAGATTCACTTCTCAAGAATAAACTACCCATGAGTGTGACCAAAAAGAAGATCGAGTTCTCTGAATGACTATAGCCCTGCAAACCCCTTTTCCTCTTCTCCTGGAGAAGTCAGAGACAGACATTTGTCGAGCACTTCTGATACAGCAGGCACTGTGTAAGCTCTTCACACACATTATCTCCTTCATTCCTCCAATCATGCTGACACAGGCTATATTTCTGCTGTTCTAGAGACGAGGAAGCAAAAGCACAAATTCTGTCCAAAGCAGAGACAAAATTCAAACCCAGGCTGGCCTGATTCCTAACCCAAGCTCAGAACCATTAGGCTGATTTGCCGAGTGTCAAAAAGCCTGTGCTTTAAAACAGATTCATTTTCAGTTTTTTCTTTCTTGTTTAATGAGAGTATCTTCCTGAATCTTTGGTTAATCTGATCACATGAACTAAAATTCCTATGACTTGGAGAGCCTCTGTCTAGCAGAGATAAATAAATGATTCAAAGACACTAAAGTACATTAAGAAATACAGAAGAATTTTTTTCCCAGGTACAATTTAATTGATTTTCATCAGATGCATTAAATTTTTCTTTGTAGATTAGACAACAAATCATGAGGAAGCCAGGACAGTAGGTGATAAAATCCCCAAATCATGCAAAATGCAAATCCTTGAGGAATATTTCAGATTCAGCAACGTATAACTAACAACATATTTTCAATTTTATTCAAATGGGCTTAAAAAGAATCATACTGGTGTGGGTTTTACCTAAATATAGCACAGTGGTTCAGCATAGGAGCATTTGAGTCAGACAGACCTGGATTTTAATTCAGGCTTTATCATTTCCTTGTATGTGACCTTGGACAAGTTCCTCAAATTTACCAAGACTTCAATTTCTCATTTATACCACAGAGATGACACCATTTCACAGACTCACTTTGAGGACTAAAGAAGGTAATGTGTACCAAATGCTGAGCAAGGTGCCTGACACAAAGCAACCAGTCAAGAAATGGGGGCACTGCTGGGAGTCAGTATGGCACCATGGTTGACAGCCTAGGCATTAGCAGACTTAACTCAATCGCTCCAAATTTACTTCATCTGTAAAATGGGCACATTGACATTAACACTCTTCATGCTTTCAACAAATATCAACTGTGGGCCAACTCTACAGCAGGTGTATAGGAGAGAACAAAACTGACAAAGATCCCCACCCACACGGAGCACATATTCTAAATGTTATTTATAGGATTAAATGAGGATTAAATGAAAGCATGTACATAAAGCACTCATCCCAGTGCTTAGCATACCACAGTGCTCAATCAACGGTATTGATGACCATTAATAAATATACGACAGAACTCTGTTTAGGAGAATTTAGCTAACCAAACTCCTTTAAAGCCAGTACAAATGAGTTCTCAAATTTTCTTTTCCTAGAAACCTATAAATTAAACTTTCTTTTTGAGGAAAGCACAGTTGTGCTGAGGATTGGTAGGAGGTAGCTATATCAGGTAAAAAAGGAAAAAAAAAAAAGAAAGAAAGAAAAGAACTCACGTAAGTGGGTGATGTAGTAAAGCTTAATATAACCAGATGGTTTTTATTTAATTTAAATTAATTTAATTAAATTGAAGCCAACATTTAATAAATTGCGGGTATTTTTAATTTTGAAATACTTTTGTTATTGAGAAATGGCTAATAATGTCCTGCTATAGGAGCTGGTAAAAATGACAACGGCCAGATGGATAACTGGCAGTTTACCACACTATGTTTGTGGGACTGGTCTCTGCTGTTCCATTCAGATGCGGACTGCCCCCAACGCTGGCAAATCACTTTGGAAATGTACACCACTGGTCACAAAAGGGACCAACAGAGAGACTAGACTGGGTGTAGCACAAAAGGTTCCCCACTGCTGAACACAGTACAGCGCGCACATTCTTCTGACCAAGTGATAGGACTGCTAAAAGAAAGGCAACACAATCACCCTTAACATTCAAGATCAACTTCTCAGTTTTTGGAATTTTAAAGCTATCCCAAGTGGATGCTGGATGCCTCATCTCGCTACCAATACAAATGAAAGTTCACATCTCCATATGACAGTTTTAGCTGCTGTGATCCCTGCCTCAAGTCCACCATCTTCATAAATTCACCTCTGCATCCAGGAGGGCTGAGAGCAACCAGAAACGGAAATGGGAGCGTGGAAGCTACAAGGATGTCAGCGTGAAGCCCACGCACCAAGCTTCTCAAATGAATAGGGCTCCACCAACACCAAGCATCAGTATTCCCAAATGCTCTCATTTTTCACATGATACAGTCCTCATGGTTTGAAGTAAAATACAGGTTTTTTCTTTCAATATCCCCTATCTGAAATGGGCTTGACAGATAGTCTGCAAAGATCGTGGAATGTGGCTTCTATCACAGCTTTTGCTCAGCGCCCAGATGCTTCTGTAAGTTTGATTTTTTCTCTTTCTCACAATTTTGGCCCCCAAGTTCCTCTTGCTGTGGTATATAATGATTTACTTCATTGTTAACGCTTCTGATTCTGCATAGGTAACTTTATCATGTGAAGTGATCTATCTACTTCTTTTTTAAAAACAGAATTTCAAGAAATCAAATATCTAGAAAGGCAACATAATCCAGAATCTTAACACACTGCTCAATTTCTCTAAGTAGTCTAAGAACAGTGACCTTCATCAAAATGATCTTAACATACTTTAGGTCCAATAATCATGAACAAGTAGGTTTTAAAGTTACATGTGCCTTAAAAATGACTTGCTAAGGCCGTCTGCTCGTTATTATAACCGCAGGAAATAGCAGCAGCCTAAATACATTACCTAAAGGATCAGTTCAGGAGCTCCAGTTCATATTTCCCCATAATCCATTTTCTTTCACCTGTTATGAACTAAAAGAGCCTTTCTACAATTCTTTATTTATTTATTATTGAGGTAACATTGGTTTATATCATTATATAAATTTCAGGTGTACATCATTGTATTTCGACTTCTGTATAAACTATATCGTGTGCACCACCAAAAGTCTAGTTGCCATCTGTCACCATACACATGTGCCCCTTTACTCCTTTTGCCTTCCCCAACTCCCTTCCCCTCTGGTAACCACTAACCTGTTCTTTGTATCTATGTGTTTGTTGGTTGTTGTTTTGTCTTCCATATGAGTGAAATCATACAGTATTTGGCTTTCTCCGTCGGACTTATTTTGCTTAGCATAATACCCTCAAGTTCCGTTGTAAACTGGTACAGCCACTATGGAAAACAGTATGGAGATTCCTCAAAAAATTAAAAGCAGAACTACTTTATGATCCAGCTATTCCATGTCTGGGTATTTATCCAAAGAAGACGAAAACACTAATTCGAAAAGATATATGCACCCCTATGTTCAGTGCAGCATTATTCACAATAGCCAAGACTTGGAAGCAACCTAAGTGCCCATCTCCAATGCTTTTTACTAACAGAGATAGTATCCTTGAATATTCTTTCTCAGGACCTGGGGAGTTGAATCAAAAGAATTCACAAGATGAAAAAGTATGTTTTCTTATGATTCCCTGCACCCCGCCCCAAACCATTCTAGGCAACAGTCTTGAGAATATGCAAAAAATATTAAGTCTTGCATTAAAAAAAAAAAATTTCTGTCATTAATCTGCTGTCCACAGAAAACACAGCAGTGCATTTTTCTTAACATAGTATAATTCTTGCTATATTTTAAACTAAAAGCATTAAATATAACTGTAATTTAATCACCTTCCTTTAATTTGAACTCATATGGTAGATACTTATAGCTACTTAAAAAATTAAGTGGCAAAATGTATATGAAGAATATGTATCTTGATATTTTAATTATGCTCAATTGAATGTACTTAGATTTAAAGTGCTTTTCACAAATGACATGTGCTAAGAATATCTAATTGCACACTGACATTCTAAAATGTGTGCTTACATGTGTCAAAAATAGATTAATATGAAGTTATGGAATATGACTTTTTTTAACTAAAACCCAAATATATTATTTTGATTATTCAAATACAAATAAAATTGTAACTACAAAATAGGTCTACACTAGTAAATGTCTAATGATTTACATCACGTATAAAATGAATACTCAAGTGATGACAATATTTGATATTTGAATAAATTGGAAAATAAAGATTTCTTAAGAAATCTAAGCTTCAACACATTTTCCATTTACTCTCTTACTAACGCAATGTTAAATGGAGACATGAAAATAATTTGTATGTAGTTTAGGTATTATCATTCTATACAAAGATCACAAGTACAAAACAGATACTCAGCAAATAGCAGTAATGAATTAAATTAAAGCACAGAGCCCAACAGCAATCAGCTACTGTTCCCAAATACTGAAGACAGGCATTCAACAACCTCACAGAGGAGCTGGCAAATGTGAGGGGGCATGAGGCCTAGAGGCCACTCACTCTCTCCAGCTCTGAAGGGAAAACGTCAGACCCAGCACCCTCACAAGAGGGGTCATCACTCTGCTGCAATTAGGAACTTGAGTCTGCACTGCAAGTTGAGAAAAGAACCTTAATCTCAACTCCTAGTGTTTCAGGCTGAATTGTGTCCCTCCAAAATTCATGTGTTGAAGATCTAACTCTGGACCTCAGAATGTGACTGTACTTGGAGACAGCGCCTTTAAAGAGGTAATTAAGGTAAAATGAGGTCACATGGGTGGGCCCTCATTCAAAATGACTGGAGTCCTTGAAAGAAGAGGAGATGTAGGATACAGATAACACAGAGACTGAGGGGGTGACCATAGGAGGACACAGTGAGAGATGGTCACCTGCCAGCAAAGGAGAGAGGCTTCAGAAGAATACCAAACCTGCAGACACCTTGATCTTGGATTTCTAGCTTCCATAAGTGTGACAAAATTAAAAATTTCTGTTGTTTAAGCCATGCAGTCTGTGGCATTTTGTTATGGCAGCCCTAGTTAACTAATACACTTAGTTACACTGTCTGACTAAACACACATCTCTAAACAAAGCAATATAGGATTTTCTCCTGATTTGGTATGTAAATTAAGCTCTTAAGTAAAAAAAAAAAATCTGTAACTAGACTATTAAGAACTTTAAAGAGAGAACAGAATCTCACTGCTTAATTGTTTTTGAGACAGATATCAAATTGAAATTTCCTATTATTAATTTCTTAACTACACAGTAAGGCAGAGGGCGGCTATGCTGTTTACACATTTTACAAATATTAAGTTTCATATTTTCAACTTCACAGGGTTTTCATAGGCCTATAAAAGCCTGGCCAAGAAACCAAAGTGGAATCTGTTTGACTGACATTAAAGAGCAATTAAGTCGCAGAACTGTCAAATATGTGCACATTTGGACTCTGCCCGTTATACAGGTCTATTTTGACTACTACCACCAGAATCACTTAATTTACAGACCTTCGATGTCTAAAGTACCTTAACTGTATGAAAGCTGTGACCCACTCTTTCTTCATATTTTCACATCATAACAAACGCCTCCCCTATTTATTAGAAAACCAAAAGGATGGCCCAACATTTGGACTGTGTTCAGTCAAACAGCTCTGAGTCTTTCCCAAAGAAGGGAAAGGGAAGAAAATAGAAAAGAGACATCTGGCTGGCTCAGTGTCTATCATGAGTTGGACTTTCCCCTAATAAGATGACATTTCTGAGACACCAAAGGGAGCCCTTAGCCAGGTAGGCAATCCCTATGAACTCGTAGCGTCATCAGATATCTCTTTTATTTTTGCCCAGAGTCCAAGTAGAAGCCAGGAGAAAGAGCTTTTCACAGAAGCAGGCAGGCAGCAGAATTCTTATTCCAGCCCAGTGCCTTAGTCTCATCCCCCAGAAGACTTTTTGGGCAAACTGATGGAGCTGCCTCATCAGCTTCTCAGAAACCTCCAAATGCAGATATTGCTATGGTATAACATTTTTTGCTATTCATCGGCTTTTTTTTAAGACTTTATTTTTTTAAAGTAGTTTCAGGTTTACAAAAAATTGAGACGGAAGGTCCAGAGATTTCTCATATACCCCCTGCCCCCACATATGCACAGCCTCCCCATTATCAACATCCCCCTCCGGAGTGGTACATTTGTTACAACTAATGAATTACACTGACACATCATAACGACCCAGTGTCCACAGTTTATTTACCTTAGGGTTCCTCTTTGTACATTCTGTGGGTTTGGACAAATGTATAATGACGTATATCCATCACGATAATACCATAGAGAGTATTTTCACTGCCCTAAAAATCCTCTGTGCTCTGCCTATTCATCTCTTCCCATTCAACCCCTGGCAACCACTGATCTTTTTACTGTCTCCATAGTTCTGCCTTTTCCAGAATGTCCTATAATTGGAATCATACAGTATGTAGCCTTTCTAGATTGGCTTCTTTCACTTAGTAATATGCATTTAAGGTTCCTCTACGTCTTTTCACGGCTTCATATCTCATTTCTTTTTAGGGCTCAATAACATTCCTTTGTCTGGATGTACCAGTTTATCTGTTCACCTACTGAAGGACATCTGGTTTCTTCCAAGTTTTGGCAGTTATAAATAAAGCTGCTATAAACTTCCTTGAGCAGGTTTTTGTTGAAAACATAAGTTTTCCACTCCTTTGGGTAAATACTAAGCAGTGCAATTGCTGGATCTTACGGTAAGAATATGTTTAGTTTCATAGGATATCTCCAAACTATCTTCCGAAGTACCTGTATAATTCTGCTTTTCTACCAGCAATGTATGTGAGTTCCTGGCGCTTCACATCCTCCTCAGCATTTGCTGTTGTCAGTCTTCTGGATTTTAGCCATTCTAATAGGTGTGTAGTGGTGTCTCACTGTTGTTAGTCTCTCTCTTTTTTTAAAGTCTCTCTTTTTTATGATTCTGATGTGGTAATTCCATGTGTTAACCCTTCAATAAAATCTTTTTCTACTGAAAACATAAGCAATAATGAATAAGCTATGCCAAATGCCTCAAGCTGTTTATCTTCATCCTGTTCTTAAGGTTCTGCATATATTTGGGGGCTAGTTTATTTGCCATTCTTAGAAATGAAGCGAAATGAAATAAAAAGGAACTTTTAAAAGTTTGGTTTCTTTACTGAGTTATCATAGAAAACTTTTCTTGTGAAACATCCTGGATATATTCATATGTAGGCATGTTAGAGCTACTCCCTAAAGTCCATCAATTCCTTCACCCCACTCCAATCCATGGGGTCACTGCCTCTTCACTGGCCATCTGTATCTAAGTTAACAGCAACACAGTATATTGAATGACTACCCTACCTTTACTGCCCTCATCATCAACACCTTCTAGGCAAGCCTTTATTCATGCAGTAAATATTTTAAAGCCTCTCCCATATGTCAGACACAATGCTAGGCACAGAGGCGTAACAGTAACAGACATGGGTCCTGCCTTCAGCATTTATAGATGTCTCAATTCACTCAACATATACTCAAGGTCTCCAGGATGTAACTAACTGTCAGTACAAAGTTATAAAGGAAGAGTTCCTCAAGTGGCAAAGCAGGACCATATTTGACAAAGATAGGTCATAGGTAATACCTGATATAGTCTCTAAGCCTTGGAGTCAACAGAGTTGGAGGACAGGGACAAAGCATAAGCACAAATTAAGAAAACTTACAGTATGAGAATTGAGGAATTGTGGGCAGTTTCTTTTGCTTTGTTTTCTACCTTAACTTTAATATGGTTATTTTTTCATAATTAAAAATCACAATCATAACATATGCTGAAATATAGAAAACATTGTGATATGATCGTCACTAAAATATGTATATTTTGTACAATTTTAAGTCCGTAAAATATGGAAATAAATGAAAAGTCTTGTAAATAATGTAAAGCTTACAAAAGCAAGGATAATTTAATTCACTTTAATCTTGTTGGAAGTCATCTATTAAACTAGAAATTACCATTGATGAACCAAAAAAAAAGAAAACTTACAATACGGTCTTAAATTTTGGGGAGTATGCAAAAAGATCTCCCAGAAAATATTCCAAATAATAACAATAATAAAGTCTGAAAACAATGTAACTAACAATTAGATTTTCTTTAAACTACAAATGAATTATAAAGATGTATGCATTAAAAAATAATAAGCTTATTTCCATAGCATCATTATAATACATAACAAATCTTGGCTACTTGACATGTTACACAGGACCAATCTGTAGAAATTCAACTTAATGACTGTGCCTCACATCATTCGATATTTCTAAGTAGGATATGTGCACAGAGACCTGCAAAGAGAAATAAAAACTCTGCCTTAAGAAAATTACACTGTGAGGCCACATCTCCACAGAAAACCCTGGGAAGAGAAAGATCACAAAAGTAGAACCTAAATCCACTTCAGGTAGTCTCACTCACCAGTCTGATTGCCAGAGCGTATGTGTTTATTACACGAGGAAATTTTCTCCCTGGTTTGATATGACTGAGTCTGAAATCTTAAGGGATTCCATGCTCAATCATAAAGAATATGGCTTTTGGTATATTTTTTTATTACACGAGGAAATTTTCTCCCTGGTTTGATATGACTGAGTCTGAAATGTTAAGGGATTCCACGCTCAATCATAAAGAATATGGCTTTTGGTATATTTTATGACAAAAGCACATACACTACTATTCAGGGGATACTTACAGAACTGAAGCTAAAACCAAAATGGTACAAGAAGGATTTGAACACATTTATAGATTGTTGAAACAAACGGATTTGTTAAGCAGTTATTAACATCTGCATGAGGTCGTGCATGACTCAAGGCTGCTCTATGGCCTAGCACATAAAGGTGATGCTTGCCTATCAAATTTCCTCTCTCAATAATTAATGAAAAACAAAACAAAATTGAGCAACTTGAGATAATCAGCTGGAGCTGAGGATGAAAAGAGGCTGAAGGTCATACTGTAGGGAGAGAGGCCAGATGGCCAGCAAGAACATGAAGGAAATTCTTGAGGAGGTTAAATTCACGAGGAAGAGAAGAAATGAATCAGCAAAGCAAAAGTATGTGCAAAACACTGACAACACCAAATGCTGATGAGCAACAGGACCTCTCATTCATTGCTGGTGGGAATGCAAAATGGTACAGCCACTTTGGAAGACAGCTTGGAGATTTCTTACAAAACTAAACATACCCTTACCATAAGACCCAACAATTGCCGTCCTTGGTATTTACCCAAAGGAGCCGAAAACTTATGTTTTCAACAAAAACCTGCACAAGGATGTTTATAGCATCTTGATTCATAATCGCGAAAACTTGGAAGAAACCAAGATGTCCTTGGATTAAAAAAAGATGGTATATCCAGACAAAGGAATATTATTCAGCACTAAAAAGAAATGAGCTATCAAACCATGAAAAGACGTGGAAGAACCCTAAGTGCATACTACTAAGTGAAAGAAACTAATCTGGAAAAGCTATATACTGTATGATTTCAACTAGCGGACATTCTGGAAAAGGCAAAACTACGGAGACATAGTAAAAAGATCAATGGTTGCTAGGGGTGGGTGAGGGAGGACAGATGAATAGGCAGCACACAGAGGATTTTTAGGGCAGTGAAAATACTCTGTATGATATTATCATGATGGATATATGTCATTATACATTTGTCCAAACCCATAGAATGTATGACACCATGAATGAACCCTAAGGTAAACTATGAACTCTGTGACTGTGATGTGTCAATGTAGGTTCATCAATTGTAACAAATGTACCACTCTGGTGGGAGATATTGATAATGGGGGAGTTTATGCATAATGGGGGAGTTTATGCATGTGTAGGGGCAGGGGGTATATGGGAAATCTCTGTATCTTTCTCTCAAATTTGTGAACCTAAATTTGTGCAAAAAAAATAAAGTGTTTTAAAAAAATGTGCAGAGATGCAAAGTCACTCAGAGAGAGACCAAAAAGGCCAAGAGGAGAAAATGGAGAAAGTAGCCAGTTTCCAGAGCTGCCTTAATTCTCAAGAGCCTTCGATTTCATTTCATGTACACCCTTTAAGATAAACCTTCATTTAGTTATTGCTACTTTAGAGAGTTTCTGCGCTCTGCAACCAAGAGCAATCTGGGGCAGGAATGGGTTCTAGAATCAGCAACAGATCCTCGGAGAAGACGTGAAACTAACTATGAAATCTTCTTAATGTAGAGGGCAGCAAGGATGTCCCTGTCCTATAACACTGCTCACTGAACCCTCCAGTGGTAGTTTAAAGATTCTTTGTTATTATTCTCATTGAGAGGTAGAGTCTAATCTCTCTCTTCTTGAATCTGGGCTGGCATAAGTGGTTCGTTTGACCAAAAGAATACAGCAGAAGTGACACTCAAGGTTAGGTCATAAGAAGTCTTGCGGCATCTGCCCAGGACTCTTAGAATGCCTGCTTTTGAGAAGCTCCCTCTTAGAATCAAGCTGCCGAGTTTTGAGAAGCCCAAGCTACACAGAGAGCCATAGTAGGCACTTTGGACAACAGCCACGGCTGCTCCCAGCCAATAGTGAGCATAACTGCCAACCACAAGTGTGAGCCATCTTAGATATCTAAACCAGCTGACCTTTCAGATGGCTCCAGCCCAGCTGCTATCTGCCTGTAATCACATGGAGATCACAGTGAGAAGTGCGCAGCTGAACACAGTCAACCTACAGAACCATGAGATAATAATAATAAACCGCTGTTTGAGGCCACTAAGTTTTAGAATGACTTGTTATACAGCAATAGATAACCAGAAGACCTCTCCTCCTCAACGATGGAGAAACACTAAAATCATTCCTACTAGGAAAGAGGGATGGAGAGGGGACAGTAAGGCAGATAGGAAACATGTGTGTTGGCAGTGGGCAGGGTTACAATTTTAAATTTACTCAGGACTGGGCATGAGTCTAAATGGTAAGACTGAAGAAATGACTTTAGTCTAGGGAAGAAACCTTCGAGTTATGAAAAACTTGGTTAAATAAGTACATTGTTCCAACTACATCTACATTAAATCCACAGGTCTATAACAGATATACTCACTGTATGCCACTTTATAACATTTGAAAATAATAGTCCCATTTACTATTCTTTTCTGACAAGCAAAGTCCATGAGTTGCACTAATGTGAAAAATTGCAAAGGCATCAATGTGGGAATCACATGGAGTTGTTCCTGTATCCTGGGTCAGAAGGAAGCAACCAAAAGCAAACGTTTATATTGCTTAGGGATACACTCAGATGTAATAAAAAGTATAGACATGTGTGGGAATGAAAACCACCAATTTCAGGACAGGGTTATCTCTTGGGAGATGAGGGAGGGAAAAGCTATCGGGACAGGTACATGAGGGCCTCCAGCTGCATTTGTCAAGTCTGACATCTTAAGCTAAGTGGTAGGCACATGGGTGTCTGTATCTTTTTGTTTTTCAAAATTATAAAAATTGACCACAATTGAATGTGATGCCAAAAAAGATGAGTAAGAAAAATTTGCCTTAAAAATAGTATCTGATACATGGCTGTACAAACAGGCATAACAATATCATGCATATGGGAATTACCATAATAATGGGAATATAGGTGACAACATTAGGGTCATACTTGCAGGGGAGAGCAATTAAGATTGCTATTGCTCTTCATGCCATGTTTTCCCAGTGGTGATATTCTCACCAACCCCTTTTAGAACCAGTGATGTGAATATATTATTTTTCCCACTTAAAATGAATATAAACTCCCATAAGCAGCAGATATATTTGCACATATACACATACACATAAATGTGCATGTATGTGTATGTATGTTCAATGGAGAAATACCATGGACCCATTATCAAAGGACTATTGTTCAAAAGCATGTTCACTTGTCTTGCCAGAATACTATTATTCTTTATTGGTATGTCAATAATTTTTACTAAATATGAGCTTTATAAGACAGAGGTTCATACCTTTTTGACAATTGTTTCCTGATGAATATTATTTCATTGCAATGTAGATTTTCATGCCAAATAAATTAATCATCATACTCATATCTTCCTTGAAACCAGTCATGGCACCATTTGTATTTCCTTATCCAATGACCTTAAGATCAAAGGATCAAAAACTAAAGATCTCAGCCCCCTCGGGACTTCGACCCTCTCTTCCACTAGATGCATAGGAGACAGTCAATACACACTTATTTTGCTGAATTAAGGACTTCAACCCACAGACCACACAGCACTACATATGTTATTTTTTCTTAAAACAGCAGCAACACAGCAATAACAACAATGTACTCAGATATAATATGGTCGTTTTTATAGTTACTGGGAACCTAACTGGAAATGAGTAGTGATGACAGGCCTCTCTCCTCTGCCCCATTTACTGAGAGCCTCTGCTGCCACTGACAGTCATCACCAATTATATGTCCCTACAGGGTCTGAGCTCCTGACCCTAGAAGAGGAAGGATGGAAAGAAACAGAAGGTATATATATTTTGTGTAGGCACGCCTGCGCATCCAGGTCTCTGTCAAAACTCCTACAGCTTCTAGTCTAATTGAGAAAGTAGAAGACCAACTTACGGAGAAAACATAAATCACAAAGAACCTTTCAGACTTTTAGAGTTTGTAAACCCCAGTCTCGGCATCTGGGTTAATCTTGAACTGCTGAATACATCACTACTGTTAAGCATGAATCTATAAAAATGCTCAGAAAACTGAAGCCAAAATGTTAACAGTGCTCTAAACTAACAGTGCAAAAAAATGAGTTTAAAAATAAAGTTAGATTTACCCGTTTGCATACATCAATGAAACAGAAGACTATTTTTTAATCTGTTTTCAGTTACAGATTTTATTACATTAATGAATGGAATTCATTTTATTTCCTTTTTCTTCCAAAATTTTCCTCAAATTTATATTTTTTTGTTTTCCTAAAATATATATATATAATAAAACAGACTATGAGTTTAGCTAAGTGCTATGAATGTTATGAGACAAAGACCTCTCTGCATATTTTTGCAGAAAACAGATTACAAAACAGAAAAAGCCATCTTCAAAGAAATGAGCGGCTTGGGTTACAAGTGCACAAGTCAGCCATGTGTACTAATTCTCAGTAATAATGAAGCAAGGTGAGCTCCCCGGGGACTTAAAAGTCAACATCTGGCAATGGGTGGGTGAACTAAGAAGGGTAACTGCTCTTGTGACACAACCTTTCAAAACCCTTTGTATTCCCAATTGGACAGACGAGGCTGTGGAACTCACAGTGACTTTCTAAGGCATGTGACTGGCTCCGATGACGGGGAAAACTTTGCCTAAGCCAGCAAAGAGAGGTGCTGCTGCTACTTTAAAAAATACCTATGGAAAATGGAATCATCCATCCCACTACTCAGAGATCCAAAGGGGCCTGGATTGTTTGCTACCTACAGGATTGCTTACCTGAAAAGGAAAAAAAAAAAAAATGCAAAACAGGAGACTTGAAACACTGAGGACCACTGTCTACCGCCTTTGAGATGAAGGATGGCAAACCTCATTTCACAGATATTTTAAGTAGCTATAAAGCCCAAGTGGCTCCAATTTTAAGCCTGTGTTTAGATCAGGTTTGAAAAAGGGCTGCACCTCTTTACAATCACTAGGCACCACTACTGATGCCAATCTGTGCTTTGTGTTTGAAATGGGCGACCACATACGAGAAAGCAAGACCACCTACAGTAGGCAATGCATGCCACAACCGATCTCCTTGGCACCAGACCCACACGCAGGCAAAATGCTTTCATTGAAAAGAAAATAAACCTCAAGATTATTGCCAAAATCATGAGTAGTATCACATAATTAATTTTGCATTTTTAATTCTTCCAGAGATATATAATCATGTCTTTTCAGCAAGTTTCAAACCTGACTTTTTTTTAAAACACAAACCCACCTGACTTAGTGAAACGTGCTGCTATCTTGGGCCCCTTGCAACAGCTTGAAGAATGGGCTAGATACAGCCTATGGATATGCCTATTTAAAGTTAGAAAATCTAGTTGCTCAAATGGAAACTATAGTTGTTTTAAATGAACAATACTTACTGGGAAGAGCAGTTTCTGCAATTCCTAATATTCTTTTTGATTATTATTGTGTGTCCTTCTTATTTAGGACATTAAAGCCTCCCTGTTTCCATCCTGAATGCTCCTAAAGTTACAGAACAAGGGTATCCTACCTGGCTGTCTATGACAGGTCAGTGATCAAACAGAAAGAGAGTCAGGCAGTAGCCAGATTCTGCCCATCTCTTAAGAATCACCAGGAGCTAGGAGTCCTTAGTTCCTGCTACCTTCAGGGAACCACCATTCAATGTTAGACAGGACAATTAGTGCTACCCAAACAAAGGTTTAATATTTTCAGGTGTTTGCTCAGTTTCTAGACTCAATGATTTTCAAGAAAAGGTTCTTCCATGAATACCATTTCCTGCACAGAACAAGCAAATTAGGAAAAAAAAAGTGACCTCATCTTTCTTATAAGAAAAGAAACACAGGTTTAGATGGAAAATATACCCATATTGTATTGCCCTAGTGATCAAAGCCTGTTTATTTAACCAACCTTATCTTGAAATAGTACCAGTCTTTGTGTAAGAGTTTAATTTACTTAAAGTATTTACATTCACATGAACAAACCTGTGCATGAGATAAAACAAGACATAATGTTTTGCTGAACTTAAGAACAAGATGCAAGTTGTTCATCCATATAAAGAAATACTCATTCCAAGCGTTTTTGACAATGCAGAAAGCACTCAGCCAGTTCTTTCCCAGCATCCCAGAGGCACTAGGGAGCTTGAAGAGTTGCTGGCACTTGTGAGGTAAAGCAAAGCAGAGAGCTGTGGCTGCTGACTCCAAACTGCAAATTTTAGTGCCTGACCCAGCAGAGGGTGCCATGAGGAAAGAATGTACTAAAAATTAACTTTAGGAAAAGTTAGCAAAGATTTTTCAAGGGCCAAACACTTCTACCACAAACGACTTCTACTGCAGAACCAACCGCAAGCAGTGACGAATTTAACAGGCAGGACTTAACAGGCAATAAGATCAGAAACATTTACCCTTCCACCTCAGGAGTGGTTCGCCTGTCTAGGAAAAGCCGAGGTACCCTAGTAGACTCTGTCCTTGTACGGGATCTGTGGTTGAACAGAAACCTTAGTCCACACTGTTTACCACGGTAATGATATGAATGTGAAACAAGTCTTTTCAGCGTAGAGATCTGCAAAAGGTACTTACACAGCCTCCAGCAAGAATTTCTGCTGCAAGTGGGACCGAACCATCTTTGTGCATAAATTTATCCCTCACAAAATCATTCACCTTGAAGAAAAACATTTATAGCAGCTGATGAAAAATATAAAGAAAGTCATTAAACACATATAAATACATATCTATAAATATGTTATTTTTTCCTGTCAGTCTATTAATCATGAACTGCATAAATTAACAGATCTTAAAAGAGTTTGAGAAGTGCTCTTAATAGTATATATGTAGTTTATAAAAGGTAAATAAATATATATGTATTCTTGCTGTTTCAGGGCGAAAAATATTAAAAGACAGATGGCTTATAAGCGCTAAACTCAAATATGTCCTGCAATTACAATAGCATAAGAAGAGAGACATACTGACAATAGAAACAAAATAAAAACATACTTTTTATAACTTAAAAACTATAAGATTTGATTAAAAATCACTTTCAAGTCTTCTAACAAGATTTATTCTAAAACAGCACTCAACATTGAGACAAATTTGGCTGAGTAGATTTTCCAGCTTAGCACAAATTCAGTATCTAAAAAATTTCTTAAGGATTCTCAAGGAACATCAATAGCATTATTTAATTAAGTATAATGTTCCCAAAGCGGTATGTACTACAAGCAATTTTAAGGATCAACCATGTTTTTGGAAGATAAAAGTCAGACAACGGGCTGGCCCTGTGGCTTAGCGGTTCAGTGCTCGCACTCCACTACTGGTGGCCTGGGTTCGGATCCCGGGCGCGCACCGATGCGCCGCTTGTCCAGCCATGCTCAGGCGGCGTCCCACATACAGCAATTAAGAAAAATGTGCAACTATGACATACAACTATCTTCTGGGGCTTTGGGGAGAAAAAGGGAAAAAAAGGAGGAGGATTGACAATAGATGTTAGCTCAGGGCCGGTCTTCCGCAGCAAAAAAAAAAAAAAAAAGAGGAGGATTGGCATGAATGTTACCTCAGGGCTGATCTTCCTCACCAAAAAAAAAAAAAGACAAGATTAGCTGTCCCAAGGTCACATAATAAGATGGTAAAAGAAGAATTTCAGGCACCAAGGCTACAAAGCCCAATCTAAAAGTGGAATTTAACTGTCTTGGGCTTTATATGACCTTAGTGATATAAAGGCAGTATCTATCCACTCCACAAACATTCACTGAATACCTTCCATCCGTCAGATGGGAGCCAGGCGCTGGAGAAACAATCTGATGGCGGAACAACTTCAACTAGAACTCAGATCCCTCAATGTGTGGCTTTAGTAAATGCTTACAGAATACACTCTAAATATCAATTCTATACACAGCACGTGTAATTAAATGAGCACATGCTTTGGAGTCAGAAAAATCTGATTTTGAATTCTAGTTTTCCCACTCATGAATTGTGTGAACACAGGTAAACACTTAAACCCTGTGGGCCTCACTTTCCTTATCTGTAAACTGCGGGTCACACTTTGCTTGAGATTAAAATAGTAACAGATAATACATGTAAAGTACCTAATATGGTAGGTACTGAAGGAAATTTAGCTGCTGCTGCTGCTGCTGCCATTACAACAATGATAATGATGATGATGGTGATAGTGATGATGGTGATGATGATGATGATGATGGCAGCAACCACCAAAAGTCTCGTTCAAATATATCATCACATTTTTGGATGTTTAGTGTTAAATGGGGAATAATGAAAAGTTGTGTGTGGTAAGTCTCCTATGTTCAAATTAGCACCTCTAAAGAAACACAAACCTGCCATTTCACATAAGAATATCTGCTAGATTCTTGAGTGTGTGCAAACTCCCTTCTTAAGAAGCATCAACTCAAAAGACTTACTGTGAGTTTTATGGCCTTCTCTGGGGCGACTCCCAATAACTGTGGCAACAGACCTAAATAACAACAAAAAGTAGAAGTATAGTAAATAAATTAGCATTAACTAAACAAATCAACAGCTCTAAAGAGGGGATCACCATCTAAAAACCAGGGCAATCTTTGCTGCAATTTTCTGCTATAATCTTTAATGAGCATACTCAAAATGGAATGTTTGAGTACTAATGTCTAACAGCCACATCAGGCCCAAGTAAATTCCCTCTCACATTCTGGATCGTTTGCACGTTGGGTAAATCAACAGTATTAGTGACAGAGGAAATCTCATTATTCCACAACAAGTTTGCACTTTCCCTCCTGTCTCTCAAATATGAAGTGGACTTCAGTGAATATATTATTTTTTTCTAATACTTTTCTCATTCCCCCACCTCCAAATGCCCACAGTTCAGCCATTCATTCACTTGGCAACTATGACTTGGTGACAAGCACAAGACAAACAAGGTTCTTGCTCTGACCGGTCTCAGATGGAAGGAGGGGAGAGGCCTTCCTGAAGAAGTGACAATTGGGGAAAAACGCATTCCAGGAGAAGGAACAGATAGGGCAAAGACAGCCGAGTAGGAACAAGCCTAGCGTGCTCAAAAAGGAGGGAAAACATCAGTGTGCCACCTCGCGTGAAGCAGGCACAGGTGGGAGCCCGATGCTGTAGTCACGTTGTAGGTCAGGATCCTGGGCTTGATATGCTGCAAGTCAGATAAGAAGGAATTGGAGGGTTTCGATCGGGAGGAGAGTGATGTGCTAACTCTCACTTCTAAAAGACCACTCCAGCTGCTGTGTGAAAAACAGACAGGACATACTGACATTGTGTGTGTGTGTGTGATACTGACTGTGTGTGTGTGTGTGTGTGTGTGTGTGTGTGTTTGTGTGTCGCGAGATGAGACTGAGAGACAAAGAAAAACTGGGTTTGACTACTGCTGAATTTTTAGCATGAACACCTAGGTTTGGAGTGGAAAGCAAGGAGCTGTTTTGGACACGTTAGGTTGCACGGGAATTAAGAATCAGAGCACAAAGGCAGGTGTGGCCTTTGACAGGAAAGGGTCACTTCCAGCAAAGGCAGTTACAACAGCAGTGGACCTACATATCTGAACTAAAAAGTGGCATCGTTGTCATCTAAGAAAATAAAATCAGAGACAGACACCTTTTCTTGGAAACACACAGTACGCTAACCCCAAGAATCAGACTATATTGTTCCCTGCGTCATACTGCTGTCCTTGAGAGGGGCTTCACGGTATAACTCCTTTGTCAGGAAGTACAACTTCCTAATTCATCTATATAAAAAGGTCCATTTGCAACTTCTTCCGAGAGAACAGCCCTGTCCGTACCACCTTCCTAAAGGAGCAGCTTGCAACCAAAAGTCACTAGCTTGAGGGATGTATGTCTTCAGCCTGCAGACGTGTTTTACTGAACAGCACAAGGTTTCAAACCTAATTTGAACTTATTGTAAAGATAGATAGATAGATCGATAGATCAATGGATTGATCTGACAGCCTGGGCCTCCTTCTGACATTGCAGCAATCTGCTCCACTTGGATGAGGCGCTGCCCTTTAGACAGGACCTAAGCATCAATTCACCAAGGTCCCCACCATGCCCCAATGCCGACACGGCAATGAGGACAAGTGCCAGTTGCCGTTCATGATTTTTCTTGCTTTGTTGATATCCTCACAATAGAGAAACCTTTCTGTATGCTTGCAGCTCCACAAAAAGGGGAAAACTAAATAGACCAAGACAGTGTTATGTTTTAGGAAAAATGGGAGAAAGCTCATTTTATTGTGGAATTAAGTGATGAGTATGCTGAGGCTAACAAAAATTTTCTTAAAAAAACAGCTAACAGGGGCCAACCCCGTAGCGTAGCGGTTAAGTGTGCGCACTCCACTGCTGGCGGCCCGGGTTTGGATCCCGGGTGCACACTGACGCACCACTTGTCAGGCCATGCTGTGGCAGCATTCCATATAAAGTGGAGGAAGATGGGCACGGATGTTAGCCCAGGGCCAGTCTTCCTCAGCAAAGAGAGGAGGATTGGCATGGATGTTAGCTCAGGGCTGATCTTCCTCGCCAAAAAAAAAAAAAAAACCGCTAACACATGGTTTATTATGTGTCAGGCATTTTAAGCACCAATTTAAGCAGCTTACTAACTCATTTAACTCCCATAACCACCCCGGGGAGAGGAAACTGAGGCATACAGAGATTCAGTAATTTGTTTCAAGTTATCCTGCTGATAAATGGTGAGACTGGGATTCAAACCTAAGCTCTCTTACTCAAGAGTCTATGCTTTTAGACAACACTCAACTCTGTCCTGTGCCTAATAGGCAAACACGTACCTGCCTCTCACCTCCAGACTATTTGTTCACTTTCATAACCTGCCTGGATCCTATATACATTTGAATTTGCAATGTCTTCTCTGGACAACCATATTTTGAGCCTGCTTCATCCCCTGAGCCACAGCTGACTGGACAAGGGGAAGGCAACTAAAAGACAGGCTGCCAATGAGTTCAGCAACCTGGGCCCTATGACCTGGTACCAGAAGTAGAGCTAGTCAGTCAGGATCCTTCTCCCAGGAGCATGACAGAGTCCTCGGAGGTGAGGAGCCAGTTAGCGCAGGGGCACAAGTGAGAAGACGCCATGCGGAGTGGGGAAAGTGGCCAGTTGAAGCCGTGTATGTGCTGTTGCCACGAGGAAGCAGAAACCGTGAATAAGAAAAGCAAGTGGGTTGTCGGAGAGAAGAGCATGTGGAGCAAATGGAATGGAGACACCAAAGAGGGAGAACATGCAGCCCATGAAAGGTGCGCAGGCAGGAGGGCCGGTCTTGACCATCCTCTGGTCCCACGGAGGCCAGGGCCTGGTGAAACCCTGTCCTGGGATCCCTATGAGATCTTGGCCTTCTTTCTCTCTTGCATGAACTCTCACCAAAAGTTCGCCTGTGCCCTTGCTAGCTTGAGTAAGTCTATGTGCGCTTTATAATCTAAATGAACCGAAGCAGCACAGAAAACGTGACTATGGAACCATCTGGGCAAAGCAAGTGCTCTTATTCAAAGTAAGCACTCTCCTCCTAAACTACATTCACTTATTAATCTTTTACTTATACCACATAATATGAGATAATATGATATCTATAATATGAGAAGAAAGGCTTTATTATTACTTTATGAAAGTACATTAATTTCTACTAGTAAAATGCAGGGATAAGCTGTTTAAACTACATCTTAACATTCACAATTTCCATTTTACTCTCTGCATTCAGGTCAAGTACCAAAATGTTTAGTTAAATATTTACTTGCCTGATGCATTTTTCTCATCATTAAACTGTAGACCAAAACCATGCATGGGTTGAAAGCACTGTGATTTAAATGATGATCTCTTGTCTCTGTAACTACCCTGTGACGGTCTTTTTAAATGACTAATAAAAAACAGCCCACAGAGCCAAATGACTACAGTGTTAGATACAATCACTTCAGCCAGCGTTTTAAGCTATTGAGATTTGTCTTTTTCACTATAAATTTAGTAATGCACTCTGAACAGCAAAAAACAAAAGAGAAAACCCTGTATTTAAGACTAAATGTAAGGCAGCAAATACTTAGTTGTTCAGCAAACATTTACCAAATCCCTTTCCGTGTGCCTGGTACTGGAAGGAACTGGGGATGAACAGTAAGATCTGTGCTATCCCTGGAGAAATTCTCAGTTTACCAGAAAAGAGAACCCTAGGTGTCTGTGTGTGCCAGAGGGGACAAACCACCTAAGAACAGAGAGGTGAGCGCCACAGCCCAGGGGTGTCAAAGTACTGTGGGAACACAGTGGAGAGAGCTAGTTATTCTGCCTGCAGGAGGGAGAAAAGCATCAAAGAGGAGATGCTTGACCTGGATCTTTAAGAATAAGCAGAGGCTTCCTGGAGAGAAGAGACACGAGTAGAATGGAGGGCAAGGTGGTCCAGACAGAGGGAATAGTGCATGAAAAGGCACCAAAATCTCAAGATCATGGCACATTCAAGGTTGGGGCAAGATCACCAGAGGCTGGGATTAGGTCGCAGACCTTGTAATAAGTAACAGTAGTGTGATAATGACAACAGCCGATATTTGGGGGCACTTACCACACGCCAGGCACTATTCTATTGCTTTATGTGAATTAACACATTTAGTCCACACAAGTCAATAACAGTAACTCAGTGCATGTTACTTTTATCCCCATCAACAGATGAAGAAACTGAAGAAGACTTCAAGGAGCCTGCCCAAGGTTACTCAGTTGTTAGATGGAGACGTGGGGTTCAACCCAAGCGGTCTGGCTCACGGGGTGCTCCCACCTGATGCACTGCACTGCTTCTCTCCCAGGCCGCACTAAGGAGCTTGGACCAAATACCGCAGATGCATGGGGTGGCTTTGAAAGTAAAGAGTAAAGTTCATAAAGTAAAAAGTTCTAGAGGCAGGTGAAGGACAGATGGTATGAACAGAGACCCAAGGCAGGGAGAGTAATTAGGAGGTTAAAGTAAAGGGTAGAAGGCCCTGAGTTTCACTCTATTAAATGAATAACTTCAACTCAGTAAGAATAAAACCAAAGTACAAATCCATTCCTAAGACCTGGGCCAGATGTTGGCCCTCAGGGAGGTCCTGGATAAGTACCATTCTTGTGATGACTACCCTCCTAAATAGGGAAACATAGATGGCTGTGGATTAAGATTTGAGTGCCACTACAGATGTGGGCCTAGACACCATTAGCCCTGGGAGGGGTCATGCTCTGTGGGACAATGAAAAGTCACAGAGGCGGGAATTTCAATCACCCTCCTGGTTCCTTGACTTCAGAGGGAGGAGGGGTAACGTGGCTCAGTAATGCCTAAAACAGCCAGCCTCGTTAAGGCACTTCAACGCGATCACACTGAAGTTTAAAGGACACGTCTGTTTGACATCTGGGTAACTCAGCAGAAAAATTAGGCTTCTAATACAAGATGTTTCTGTTGGATTCTGGCAATTCATTGTACCATTAGAAACAGAGAATGGATGTGTGTGTTGTTTCTAACTTGTCAAAACAGCAGTCTATTTTCCAACTACCTCAAATGAAATTTATTAGTGTGGTTAGTTTTCTAATCTTCTCATTTTAGTTCAGCTCCATCAGCACATATGGCAATGCTTCCTTGGCAAACTTTACCAGAAGGCTGCTAATGCGAGAAAAGATTTACAGGGCACAATATTAATATAGTATTTCGTCTTCAAATTTCATGGGGT
Organism: Diceros bicornis minor; assembly: GCF_020826845.1. Lineage (NCBI taxonomy): Eukaryota > Metazoa > Chordata > Mammalia > Perissodactyla > Rhinocerotidae > Diceros > Diceros bicornis. The sequence goes on from NC_080742.1 coordinate 33,242,715, forward strand.
TGACATATAAATCACACTATCCCTCTGATTCCAGTCCCTTTGTAACCCAGTGAGAACTGAGCTAGAGGTGTGGGAACTAAGCCCGCATCAGGAACCTCCAACTTAAGCTTCATATAGGACCCCAAAAGGAGGTTCCCGTGAGCAGTGTGCTAGATCAGAGGGCTACTATGCTATTCTTTACTTAAAAACTTTTTAGAAATTCTAGAGTCTCAGAGTTGGGAGGAACTACAAAAAACTCATTAATAATGCAGGCTTACATAAAACTATTTACTTCAATGGCTTGGCAGCAAAATGAATGGTTTGGAACATGGGCTTTGGACGTAGACAGACCTGGGCTGGAATCCTAGGTCTGCATCTCTTTCAGGCTGAGTGATCTTGGGGACGTTCTTCTTTGAACTCTAGGTTTCTCACTGGTAAACCAAGGATGCTACCTATGACTCATAGCTTTATTATGATAATTATAGGAGTAAATGTATACAAAGAGCCAGACACTGTTCACAACCTCTATTATGTATTCAAAAAAATGTGATATTCCTTTCTACCTATCTGTTCAAGGCATATCCTTGCTTCTCTTCTTGCTTACAGGAGGCAGTTCAGCCTCAAACATGTTCACAGCCCAGAATTAGGTAAGTAGTATACGGCTGTTCCCATGGCATTATGCCCATCCTTAGAAGAGCTGTCCCCAGGCAGTGAGGGCACAGCTGGTCTGAGTGTCTAGTGGCCCCGCCTACTTCAGGCAAAGATAAGGAAGTAGCACAGACATAACAATGCATCTTCAACTATGTTTTTTTTTTTTTTGCTGAGGAAGACGGCCCTGGGCTAACATCGGTGCCCATCTTCCTCCACTTTATATGGGACGCCACCACAGCATGGCTTACCAAGCAATGCGTCGGTGCGCGCCCGGGATCCGAGCCAGCGAACCCCGGGCCGCCGCAGCGGAGCGCGCGCACCCAACCGCTTGCGCCACCGGGCCGGCCCCTCAACTATGTTTTTAAGCTAAAATAAAATGTTTTACTTAAGAATTTAAACATTTCTCAACCTCTGATGAGAAGCAACTTTTTATAATGTAATTTCTACTGAGTGGCAGGAGAGCCAGGTGATTAGGGCATGGAGTCTGGAGCCAGGCTGCTCTAGAATTTGAATTCAGACTTTGTTATTCACTAGTTGTGCATCTGTGGGCAAGTCATCCAATCTCTTTCTACCTTAGTTTCCACATCTGTAAATTGGGATAAACATAGTACCACCTTCATGGGGTAGTTCTGAAGATGAAATGAGTTAATATACGCAAGGCCCGAAGAACAGGGCCAAGCACACAGTAAGTACTACAGAAGTGCTTTTTGGCGTTGTTTATTTTTATCTTTATCAACATCACCATCATCATGACTATCCTCCTCATCTTCCTTCAGGGAAACTGGAATCTAGAGAGGCTAAACAGCTTGTCCCAAGTCACTAACTACTTAGTGACCATGCAGTGGCACGCAGAGTTGAATTCAGGTTCACCACTACTCTCAAATCACAGCTCTACACCCCCTACTGCTCGGCTCTTCCCTGTTCACTCTAGTGGACTTACGGCTCCAGCTTCCTTCTCTGCTCTACAAAGGCATTTCTTCTGGCCCAGACTGTTCTGAAACTTTTCTCTGGGCCCCGGCTCACGCTGGGCCAGCACCCTGACTGGCCCTTTCGCACAACAAAAGGAGGGTGGCTAAGTGACGGGCATCCACATCATGCCTCCACCTCTCCCTCTTCAGGTCCTGAATGTTAGGCTCTTTAAAACACTGAAGGCACTGAAGGGCAGAGCCAAGTTGTAGGTTATAACCTGGTGAATGAGTGAGTCAGGGGAATACACTGGGAATGAGGCTCAGGGAAAGCAGTGGGTCAGGAGCCAGGTGATTGTCCAGGGACAACTGTAACCACATGTAGCAGGTCCCAAGAGACCACGCTGGACAAAACGAGCAGGAGCACAGATGTTGTAAGGCCATGACAAGGAAGAACCTCCATAACTAAGGCAGCGTTTCTGTCTCAGGTCACACAAAAACAAGTTTAAGAGTGGCCAGCCCAGCCCTGAGAAAGGTAGCTTAGAGCACATAAAATGGGGTAGAAGGCATTCAGGGCAGAGACAAGCAGTAGAGTTTGGTAGGGGAAATTAATGCCTAAGAGACCCCTATTCCTGTAGCTAAAGCCACATTCAGCACTTTTTTGTGTTATCTAGTTTCAACCCAGAGGCAACCCCTCCGATGTTAAATTCTTACCCTCCTGACCTCACCATTGAGGCCACTACACTTGCCCCCATCTTCCCAGAGAGCCCTCTTTGCTTTCAACATCAGATTAACCTCCATTCTGAAGCTATCAGCACTCTGCATGCCCTGCCCCATGGCTTTTATTTCTGCTCCTATTTCCATGGCCTTCTCTCTTCACTTGTTCAAGCATTCTTCCCTCCCTCCCCCTCCTCCCATTTGTCTGTCCACTTTTGACTCATATTGCCCCCAGGGATGCAGCATTTCCACCCTCCCAACTACACTATCCCCTTTCACAGTCCTCAGAACAATCCAGTTGCCCACCAGCTCTTTGGGTGCCATCCCAAGGGACTGTAGAGTGGAGCTGGGAAAATGGTGGGGGCAGGGGGCAAGGGCAGATATTAAGATTTAAATGCTTGTTTATCTGGGTTAAATGTTTTACTCAAAATGTCAAGAACCATCTGTTATCTTAGCTATGGCTCAGGACTCCTATGGAGACTGAGTGTTAAAGAGTAAATGAATGATACTGATTATGGTCTAGAAAAAACTGAGTTCCTACTCCTCCTCTGTATTGGGGCTTTCCAGAAGTGAAGGTCATTGGGAAGATGGATCATATCCTCTCCTTCAGTTGTTCACTCTGGTATATGGCAACTTTCAGGGTCCTGGTTATCTTTTCTTCTATCTAAACTACTTCCTCGCTGCTGAGGTTTAATCTATTTCCCTTGTTTCAGTTTCAGCCATGGAAGTAGCTGGTTATAAATCATCATTCTTGAGGCCTGGAAATCATTCATTCATTCTCTTCTCCAGGCTATACCTAGTTCCACCTTTTTGTCATCTATCCCAACTTTCTAAGCTCATCACTGCTCTCATTTGGCCCCTTCGAGCCTCTGACAACACCCCACACCGCTTAGCTTGAGTTTGTGTTACCTTAGTCTCCTATTTTAATGCCCTGTGCTCAGTACAGTTGGCTCTCTGTAGATTTCTGGAGATTCAATCACCCAACTCATGAACTGTCCAAGTCTTTCGTTCACTTTTATTTGGTTTCCTATAACCAAATATCTGCCTTTTGATCTTTTCACAGCTTAATACCCTAAACTAAAATGTGCAGAAACTGGCCAAGAAAATAAGACTCACACCCATCCATTTTGCACTCATTAAATGCTTTGGTGGACAAGGATGGACACCCATGACTCAGCACAGTTCACGAATTCACTGTGTTTTGTTCCAAGATGCATGTGTTCTTAAGTTATGGAAAACAGAGTTGTAGGAATGCCTATCATTTTATTTTGATGCTAGGGTTTTTAAATTTATTTTTAGCCACAAGAAGAATCTCACTGTAGATCCACATAACTTGGATCCTCTCTTCTCTAGAACCATTAACCACAAGAAGAGACTAGCTTAAACGAGCTGTCTGACAAAATTTCCTTCTAGAATGCAAACGTATCAATAACTTCCTGAGATATCACCACAATATCCTCTAGATGTCACCTTGAGAACATTCCAGGATGGAAGATAACTGCTTTTGCACCACACGGACAACTTGAAATAGACACATTTAAAACTTTGCAAGCTTGGATCAATGAGCTGATTAAAAAAAAATTTTTGTCAATTAATCCTAAAAGATTAAGTATTGCTCCAAATTAAGTTTAATTCATAAAATGATCTAATTTCTCTTTCTGGAAGATTTTCTTTATGGTTTTTCCCACCAACAGAAACAAAAACAAAAAAACTTTCTCTAAGAAGTATTTCTCATGGATCCTAATTTCTCTCGAATCCATCTTTCTCCCCAAGGTCCTCCCCAAAATATTTTCCAATTTCTAAGGATGCTCATCTCATTACCTGAAGCATCTAAGGGAGGAGAGGGGAGCAAAGTTTAAAGGCAGAAATTAGTTATTCATTAGGAGCATTTAATTATGGATGATTACCCAATAAATTGTTTCTCTTTAATATGCCAAGTCCATAGCAGGCCAATAACTGACTCATTTGGTCACACAGTTCATTCAAACCAAATAAACTGTCAGGTAATTCGTTAAGGATTTTAAACACCTGAGTGCATCACATCAATCTGGAGGCAGGGAAGGAAACAGAGGAAGATTTTTTACAGGGACTTCAGGGAGATCTGGATAATCTCGGTGTTATTTCCCTTAATACAGACAGAGTTAGCCTGGGGGTTTGATTTTCAAAAATTATAGAAAAACCTAGGAAAAGTAATCATTTCCTTGTAAAGAAAGTAGTCTGTATTACTGAGAAGGTTTGCAGAGTCAGTCTCATATGATTTCTAACGGGATCTTTTCTTTTTTTTTAATATAATGTTATTTTTTTATTTTCTTTTCCCCCCAAAGCCACAGTAGATAGTTGTATGTCATAGCTGCACATCCTTCTAGTTGCTGTATGTGGGACACGGCCTCAGCACGGCCGGAGAAGCGGTGCATCGGTGTGCGCCCGGGATCCGAACCCAGGCCGCCAGCAGTGGAGCGCGCGCACTTAACCGCTAAGCCACGGGGCTGGCCCAGGGGATCTTTTCTAACAACCAAAACTTACCCCAAAATAAGAGACTTCCAGTGACAAAGAAACAGAGAGCTAGACAGAGACATGGAGAGTAACCTAACCAACTCACAATACTAAAATGACTCGTGGCTCTCAGAGGCACAGGACTCGACCCTCCATAACACAATCCCATAGCTGTGTTATCAGTCTCCTCTGGACTATGGGGCAGTGACTCAAACGTGCTCCCTGATTACCACTGGATAACTTCCAGGACTGTGTGCAGATGCTGGCAAGTACCAGAGAAAGGAAAGAGTGGTGAAGTGTTGAAAGGGTTCTTTAAAAATAACCTCCCTTCTAGTAGTTCCACAAGGAATTACATCTAAATACAAAAACAGCTTTCCTTTAGAGATCTGTATTCTCCTCATAAGAAGAAAAAGAAGAGAGATGCTTATTAACCTTATAATAAGGATACATGCTGTAAGCAACTTTTTTCAGGGCCAACTGCCAACTTTTTTCCAAAATATACATAAAAATAATTTTAAAATAGAGGAGAGACCTTACTTATGCAACATTTCCAAATTATATTATTCAGGAAATATTAGCAATTATATATGTCTTGATGCAGAGAAATTACATGTTAAGCAAAATTCCATAATAGGAAAAACTATGCTCAATATTTCAAAACATGTTTATAAATTAGAGATGTACTCTGACATCCTCTCAAATATTGCTAGGAGAAGCATTAACAGCAGCAATTCTAAATTCTCAGAATTGAAATTTAACAGTTTTCTCCTGGAATAATAAAAATTTTAAACAATAAAATTACATTTAATGAGAAATTTATAGTCAAAGAATCACACGTATCTTGATTTTGTATAGAAAGGTTAGAATACTGATTCTCAGAAATACTTCAGGTCTTTTTTGTTTCTATTATAATTTTTTGCTAGTAATAATGGTTTCTCATTTTCATCTGATCTCTCTCTTGCCCAATGATAAGCATTTAAAAATATGCAGTTACATACAATCATTAATTAATGACTTTGTGCAAGGCACTAAAGGGAATTGGTCCCCAACCAATTAAGAATAGAAATAAGGTCATCTATGAAGCAAGATTATAAATCATTTTTTTTTTTTAACTTGAACTGCCAATCATCTCTTTGCTCTCAAGATCCAAATTACAGAATGGAACTAAACAAAGTTTTACAGTAAATATTTTGTTTTAAAATCAGCTACTAGAAAAGAGCAGAAATCAGGGAGAAATGAATACAGGTGACTCCCAGAATTGAGGATCTTATATTTGCACTCTACTTATCCTCTGACTGAGAAGACTTTAGGATTCAGGCACCCAAAACAGGTTAGATAAATGGCTATTTCTAAACCAGAAAAAGGGTGAAGAGCTGCCTCTTTGGTGTTCAAAGTGAGCCCTCATTTCTCTCTAATAGGCCGGCTTACTCCTCTTCCCTGAGGAGCTCAAACCACCCTTTCTGTCTCGCAGATGCAATAACTAAAGCAGCAAGAGGTCTGTGGGATGGCCCATGTTAGCACAGCCTTCAGCACTCAGATGCGAGGTAAGCTGTTCTGTCCATGGGGTCAAAACGACAGGTGAAGGACAGAAATCTAGATGCAACCAAGAACCAGGACCTGCCAGGTGTGGTCAAAGAGGAAAGAGAAGAAACTCAAAATTAAAACAAACCAGGTCAACACAAGCACGTTAAAGACATTCAGTAGAACAAGGGAAAAAAAAAAAAAAATTTCTCACAATTCTACAGGCACCCATGATACTTAATCCAATACCAAGGGAAGACTATAAAAGCAGTTTGCGAAGCAACGCCAAGGCTCAGACGTCTGTCCAACTTGCAGCTCAAAGCCCTTCCTACAGAAAACAACCCACGTGAACAGGGAACGTGGTGCCTTTGCCTGGATCACTGAAAAGCAGGAACTGTGACATTAACCTTGTACTACTTGGGAGACATTTCATTTGCGAGGTTTGCTGTCACCAGGAGGGAAAAGTATTTCAAATGGAAGGCAGTGACCCTGTAAGGGTCATCATCAATCACCTGGGGTCAAAGACCTTCCCAATTGTAAGAAGAGGCAGGGGGTGAGGGAAAGAAGACAGACAAAAGATCAAAAGGCCTTTGATGGGGGTTATCCACTCACGCAATGGAACCTGCAAAATGGAACTTCTCTGGAGTTTGAAACCTCCTACTTTCTAAGGTGAGAGATTTCAAGAGGGGTCTTTGTTTTTTTTAACCTGAGTGCTTCAGGTGAAGACTGGAGTCAGCAGATGGCAGAAGAGGCTCAGAGGCACAGGTTGACATGGCTGCCAGTTTCAAGGTCTGTCTCGGCAGAGTACTAAATACTGTTTTCTTCTTCTAGAGCAAACACTAGTTGGGGCAGGGAAGGAAGATCCTGCCAGCTTTGCCGTTGCCAAATGGTAAAGTGGCTCAGCTTGAACGCCTTGAGATACTGTATTTTAGCTGATGCAAACACACTTACTTCTTTTCTCTTTGTAGAAGGCAATCACAAAAAGAGAGGTTGAGAAGTAAAGTCACACCTCTTTAGGCCCATACCACTGAAAAAGCAGGCAGGGTCTGTGGGATCCTTTCTATTAGTGATGACACATTTTGCTACTGTTCTTGTTGCTTAACGAATCTTAAATGATTAAAGGAGCAGCAAGATACAGAAGGACTACCTGGCTAGAGTGGTGTGTGAATCAGCTCCACTGGGTACAGAGTCAGAGGAAGGAAGGGGCAACCTGAACTCAGAAGGAGGCAGTAGAGGAGGGCTCCACTGAACCCTCCGTTACCTGTTTGACAGACTTTTTTGTGGTATATTCAAGGACAACCAGTTCCACAGAGGCTCTGTCCTGTCCCCAGGATGCTTTTCTCTATTAGCTGGTGAGTGAACTTATTTCAAGAACACAAACAATATGAGTCTTTTAAAAACTCACTGAATACATCTATAAAAATAATTTTAAGAAACAAAACATACTACAGAGCAATACAAATGGCTTTCAGATTACGTGCTGTTTTGATTAGCCCTGCCCTAGCAGCCTCTAGCCTGCTCCCATTAGCATGGATAATTGAGAATCTGCTGTATTTCCATTTTAACGCAGTCTCTCTAATACATTTCAGGCACTCATATGGAAAAATCTTTGACTATTATTTCACCTTACATGAATTTAGCACATGGCACTAACCTCTATACAGTCCAAAGAAGCCTTCATAGCGTAGCACTTTCTTAAAACAGTCAAAACTGTTTTTATACATAAGTTCTCCCACAAAAGAGCCAGTTGATCGCTGGTTCTGCATTCGAGTTTTTACAAGATCAATAGGATACACAGCAGTGGCTCCGACAGCTAAAATCAAATAATACCAATATTTCAGAAGGAATTAAGGTCAGCTGGTGGAGAGGGGAAGGTCGTTAATGTCAAAGAGAAGACTGATAAAGGAAAGAAACAAATTTTGCACGTATAGATTTTAAAACTGCACTTTCCATAGTCTTAAACAATCGTGGATGTTCATTCAAGCATCTCCTGATAAAAGAATGTCATAAATAGTTCAAATTTAAAAAAGCACATCACTACAGCCTAACCTCATTATTAGCCTGTCTTTAGAAAGCCGACCTGCAGATAAGTAAGAGAAACAAGACACTCCTAAGTCCCTGATCACATGCAGGGATGGGGAAAAACTTCCCTTTGCTCCTGTCCCATTTCATAGCTACAGACTAGCAATTGGCTTGGGGAAAGACCAGAGAAGGTTTTGCCCTTTAATATTCAAGGTGGAAAATCACAGTAAAAATAAGAGGAATAATAAATATAAAAAATTTGCATTCATCCATGACTAACCTCCAGCAACAGAACCCAGACCAAACCTGTACGCCGACTCGGCGATCTGTAGGAGAACTGGTCGAGATGAACTGATGGAGGCCTTCTTCTTTGCAAGGACAGGAATTAGAGAGCGGGAAGACAGGAGATAGAAAGGAGGATAGAACAAAAATGAGCACATATTATTTTTAAAAATTACCCACTGGGTTCTAAATTCATGATACAACTAAAATGTCAAACAGAAAGGTAGGGTTAGATCTGGTAAATTCTTATTAATAAAAAGTTATTATTGCTGTTAATGTTTAAAATCAAATTTGAATATAATGAAAGCCAGTATGTACCAAAAAAAAAATGTTATGAACCTATTTTCCAATGTTTAAATCTCATTAGTGATCAAAGAGACACAAATTTAAAAACATTAATGAGATATCATTCTTCATCAATCAAATTGGTAGATTTTTGGGTTTGTTTGTTTTTTAATGGCAATACCCACCCTGGCAAGAGTTGATAAAAACAGGGCTTCTCAAACCTGCCATTTAATCAAGTATAAACTGAAGGGAAACTTGGTAACATATACCCAAACCCTTAACATGTATACAAGCTTTGACCTTGCAATTCTACTTATAAAAAGTTAGGGTGGAAAATAATCATATATAGAAACAAGGATCAAGCTACAAGAACATTAAAAAAGCAGTACTGTTTTAAGAGCAAAAACCATGAGAATAACCAAAATGTCCAATGACCGGTTAAAAATAATGCTACAGCCTTAAAATGAAATCATAGATCATTTAAAAATGATACTGTGAAAGAATATTTGATGTGAAGAAAAATGGTCATATGATATTATAAAGTGAAAACTGGTTAAAAAGAGTATGGTGGGTAGAGAGGTATTCATGACATGATTCTCTTTACCTTTTTAAATGTTTGAAATAATTAATGATAATCTTTTTAAAACCATATTAAAGGCTGTGTGGGGCCGGCCCAGTGGCGCAAGCGGTTAAGTGCGCGTGCGCTCCGCTGCGGCGGCCCGGGGTTCGCCGGTTTGGATCCCGGGCGCGCACCGTTGCACTGCTTGGCAAGCCATGCTGTGGCGGCATCCCATATAAAGTGGAGGAAGATGAGCATGGATGTTAGCCCAGGGCCAGTCTTCCTCAGCAAAAAAAGAGGAGGACTGGCAGATGTTAGCACAGGGCTGATCTCCTCACAAAAAAAAAAAATTTAAAGGCTGTGTGCAATGTTATTTTTTATTAGAATTATTTGTGGGTATGTATATGCACATAAAAATAATACTAACATTTTGATTATCTCACCACCCAGAGATATTGAAAATGTTTACAGTGGCTACAACTAGGTGGTTGTATTACAGGTGATGGTTACTTTCTTCTCTTTTTTGTCCATCTTTTCTAAATTCATAATTCAGGCCAGTCAGTTGTTATTCTATTATCATTCTTTTGACCTATTATCCTTACCGTGTTCTTGATTGTCAGAACACTTCAGAGTATTGCATTTCTCTGTCTACATAAATAAAAGACTAATTTTATGTCAGACAGAGTTGTCAAATGAGGGTGGCATATAGTTACTCTTTAATAAATACCTGTTGAATGAATAAATACATTCAATAAAATTCATTTTTTCAAAAGCCACAATAATTAAAATCTGTGAACAATGAAAATAATTACCAACTCCAACTATCAACCTACTGAATTTTAGTTGCTGTCAATATAATACAATTCTAATACAATGAGGTAATTTGGAATCTCCTTCAAAGGCATTTAACTGAAAATAGCTTTATATAGAAATATGCATCTTTAAGAATGTAAAACATTTCTTCTGCAAATTCCATGGGGTGTTTCCAATTCTATCCCTGCCTAGCTGGAAGTCAACAGTAACTTCATTTTGACAGATGCATCCATAAGACAGTTTTATTTACATGGATATAAATATGCAATGGTTAGAGAGGTTCTGGAATCAAAATAATGAGTGAAAATACTTTGAAAATAATGGAGGGTGTGACCTACCACTATCACTAATTCCTCATCTAAAAGACAAAATAAATTAAATCCCAGACTTTTATTTAACTTTTCTGGAGCTAGAAATGTAGCATGCTCCTGAAATGAGACAAGAAAGATTCCTGCTCCTGCACTCTTCTGTCGAGGATAAATGTTAGCACTGAGCCTAGTGGGTGGCTGCCCTCCATTGCTTGAGTCCATCAATGTTGTCAGGCCCACTGGGGTTCACATAGTAAAGAATATTCCAGGTAAGGCCATTGTTAATTGCTCTAAACCTCTAAGCAGCAGCCAATCATTTCCTGCTATAAATCTTATCAATCTCATCTAACCCTTTCATGGCCAGTATCAACAAGCACCCATCATAAACTTTCAAAAGCTGCAGAGAGCATAAAGGAAAAATTGTGGGATACCACTGCCAGCTGCAGAACAGGAGGAATCTAAAAAAAAAAAACTTCTCCACTTTTTCTTAATCCCCAAATTTCTACGATAGCTAGTAGCACAGAGACGAAGAGATAATCATATCTGGTAAGCAGTGTTTAAAAATCAAAGGGAGGGGAGAGCAACGTTGCTTCCACCTCTGCACATGATTATACAGTTCTCTCTCCTGCACTCGGGGAAATTGGCTTCCTCTTTTAACAGCAGCCAGCTGGTTTTCCAGAGGTGCCTAGTTAGGATTTACTGAGCACACACTCACCACTTTGAGTTACATGCTGCACACAAAACTCGCCGCTGCATTTGGGTGGGAAAGAACTGAAGGGAGGGGGTCCTGGCTCGAGGCCTGCCAGTCCTAAAAATGTAGCCCGCATCAACCCATTGTGGTCAAACTGGCGTCTCCGTACAGACCCAGCGCTCCAAGCCAAAAACTCTTAAGTCTCCCAGGATTCAGAGATGGCTTTGCCTTAAAGGAGGTATTTTTCTAAAACGATGCTTGTCTGTGAGTGGATTTATTTTACAAACATCACGTAAGCACCACACAGGCTATGAAGGCTTTTCTTCTCTAATCCTGATCTACAGAAAGTCGAGCAAGAGTTAAATGAGGAGGTCCCACGTCTTAAGTTTCTGACTCCCACAACTTCAAGAGATTGGTTTCTGTTAACCATAAAATAAAATTTAGCATTCCTCAAATTGTTTCCACATAACTTACGAATCCTTTCACAGAGAAAATAGGTCTAAAAGCCTTCAAACTATGACTCCAGACTAAACAAAATTATCTCATTTTGATATTGAGAAAAACGGAAGGCACGGCAGTTACACAACGTACTGACGAAGTACCTCTCCGCGGAGCAAGGACGGCGTTCATTTAACAACGCGCCGCTTCTCTGGGGACAGCGACACCGAAACAGGAGTCCTTCCCCACATCTCTCACTACGAGATTTAGGGAAGAAGAAAAGGTCTTCTGCCTATTTTGGAGCATTAGGTTTCCAATATAGTTAGGAAATCACTCCATCTTCAAAAGAAACAAGCAAATGCCAGTTATCTGTTAATCAGAACATCTATAAGTAACTTCTCTTTTCAGCCTTTTGAAATTGTTTAGATATTTGGTGCAAAGTGGAAAAACGGTAGGTCAGATACCAGTGCCAAAAAGGCCATTGCAAGTGAAAAGGGGTTAAGGGAACCTTCTAGAGAAACCCCAGGAAGCAAGTTTGCTCCTTGTGCCCACCTGCCTCTGGGCCTCAGCCAAGTTGAAGGGCAGAGTTCCCTCTTCCAGAGGAGCGATTCGTTCAATGTCTGCTAAAGTCATCCGTCTGGAGGGAAAAACAAACACAAGCAACAACAAAATACAAATTTATTAAAATTTACATTATGGAATTTTAAAACGCTCCTTTCCTTGTTTCCCATATTTCAGAGTCGTCTTTAATTTGGCTTCTTTTTCTCCCAGTTTGCTGCCCTCCTCCTACCCCCACCTCCTAACTTTCTTTTATTAAGCTAATTAAAAAAAAAAAAAAAAGGCCAACTTACCCCCGTGGCTCATATAAATCTGCTAACTGAAACAAGATGTCAACTTCCATGGGTGTAACCTGACCAAATTTCTGAGCTGCCAGAACAAACTCCCCTGTATGGAAAAAGAGTTAAAAGGGAAAGATTCAAGAAGGAATAGCCACTAAATGCAGCATTAATTCAAGGCACTGGAAAGAGTGAACATCACCAACTTTATTATTATCAGTCGTAGAATTCAAGTCAACCCAAACAGGGTAAGAATTTTTGCAGTTCTTTCATTCATCTGGAAAGAGTGTGCAGAATAGTTTCTCTAACACTGACTTTAAAAGCTTGGTGTCATCTGAAGGCTTTGAATAAATGACACAGGATGTTACTCAAATTGCAGGTGAGAGAAAACAAGGAAGCAGATATGAAACTTCATATGCATCGGTTCCAGGAGGTTATATTAATGAAGCTATGGAATTCCTAAGGGAATTCTTGGTTTAAAAAAAAAATCTCATTAAAAGCTGATCTCTTGTACAAGATTATATATCAACATACACTGTCACCAGTATAAGTTTATAGAATTCCTCATGTACTTCTGAAGGCCATTTTAGAGGCTGCCAATTAAGCTCAGGTTCTAGCAAGATTTGAAAACATTAAGAAACTTAACATGGTTCCCTCATTCAAAGACCATCTTTGGTTTATTTAAAACTTGCTGAAGATTGTTTTGTTTGATTTTGTTTGTCTGATCAAAGGATGGAGAATACACGTGTACCATATGGTTAATATGTGTCAATGGGATAGAAAAATCTATAAAATAAACATTGCGTTGCCTTCTTCAGCCTAATAATAATACACGAAGATACTTCCAGGTAAGAATTCAAATTTATTCTCACTTACCCTTAGTCACCTCCACATCTTTCCTGTTGCCAGCCAGAGTGCTGTAGATCTTTCTAATGAGTTCCATGTTGTTAAGAAGTGAATTAAATCCATTAAAATAGGAGAAACTAACTTGATGGGACGTGGTACCTCCAGCAGCCTCAAGTAAGTTGAAAATAAGAGAAGAGAGAAGAAAAATGAACACAGAATTTATAGAATGAAGAAGATTCAGAAGTACATATATCAAATGCCAGTTTTGGAAGTAATCAAGAATGCGTGTATAAGAAGAAATGGCCATAAGGACTTTTCTTTCACATTAAAAAAAAAGCTATAAATGATTTTTAGAAGTAACTGCAACTAATCACGACCAGAACTTGTACTCTCCACACATAAGTCCTAGAAAACTAAATAAATACATATGTAGGATTATAACAGGACCAGTAATAATTTACAGAGTTCAAATTTCAATTGGAAATGTTTTATAAGTTTGTTTATTTCATCTAATGAGCAATTCTTAAAGGCTTAGACATGCAAAAGTATATTATACACATGCACACATGTGTATTTATACGTGCAAAACTATATTATACTAACACAAACACACTATGGAAAGTGGTCAATCTAACATTAATATCATGATTTGTCATGTTACTTATAACTAGCAATAAATAGTCATTTAAGTACAGACTTTACATTGGTGGGATTTCTGGCAAACAAGCGTATTGTGGTAAAATTATGAGATGTCATATGCTTTGATGGAGGTTAAGACTGGTCAGAATTCTGATAATCAGAATTTGTAAGAAACCGTATTTCTTCACAGGGGACAAGGGAAACAGACAGCATGTCCATTATGAATGGAACTTCAGTTTCTGGTTTCAAATTCTATCCTTCCCTAACAAGGAAAAATATTTTTATTAGGAAAGCACTTCTTTATAAGGTAACAACCACATAAATCTCCACTTAGCAATCATTTAAAATAGCTGACATGAGAGTTTAGAATGGAGTAGAGCAGGGGGGCCAAGAAACGGAGCTAGATTAACACAGCGCCAGAGCGGAAAAGGTCTTGTCAGAATGCCACATCTCCAAAAAGAGGCACTAGGGATAAAAAGGAAAAGTGACAAGCTACCCTGGTTCCTGCCTATGGTAAGCATTGCAGGAAACCCAGGTGACGGTGAAAACACTCAAAAAGGCTTCTCCCTGGGATTAACAAGAGGTGAGTTATCATTGTGTCAGGGTTCCCAAATTCAAGACATCATCAGAATTATTTGGGAAGCTTTAGAAATTAGATTATAGGACCTTGCCACCTGTAGAGATGGTGAATTGGTCGGCTTGGAAGAGACCTTAGGATCTGAATTTTTAAAAATTATCCCTGGTGATTCTTATGCTCCATGACCAAGGCTTGGGAACCACCACCACAGAATGTTCCAGGACACCCTCCAGGTCCATGAGGTGAGGAGAGTGGCCGGACAGTCACCAGGACGGAAGCTCCATGACACGGGACAGCAGGGCTCCTCCTGTCACACATGCCACTGTGGCCTCAACACACGTATGTTGAATGAACAAGTGAATCTAAAGTTTAGTGTTTCTATTCTGCTTACTACTCAAACAAACATCTGTGTACACTATTTTTTTTTTTAATTTTACCTTGGAGAATAGATAAAAGCAAAGATCAGCATTTGACATACCTCAAAATATTAAGCAAAATTAGCATGCGATCATAAATTTGGTTTTCCTATTTTGTTTTTTAACAACCAGTTAATACATTTTTTTAAGATATTCCGTATTATCCAGATAACAAATTAACCCACCCACTAAAACTAGCCAAAACACACTCTGTCTGGTAACGTATGCTATCACATTAAGACAATGTTAGTGTTGTCAAGAGAAAAAATTCTACATAATTTGTAAGAATTGTTCTTATGATCCCGTGTTTATTGAGCTTATACCAGGTAGAATAAACCACATCTAGTTGTAACTAGGGCAAGTTACAACTTACAGCTACTAGACATTCTTCTACAAAAGGTGTCAAGACGTGGCGGCGGATGGTGACCATGATGTCTCGGAAGTCAATAGCTGTGACTTTTCCGGTCCTGGCGTTGTCCCTTTGCACAAAGGCTTGCTTTGCATGCTCCAATTGTATTTCCTACAAATAAAGAAAGTGAGGTAATTTATGTTTCTCAATCACTACAAATGACTTCTCAATTTCAAATCAGAGTGAAGAAACAGAGATTATATCTTAACAGCCCCACCTGCTTGTTAAACAGCACCCCCCCAAGCTATTTTCTCTTTCCAAAGAGAGAACTTTGCTCAGACCAGTGAACGTGTCTTGAGAAAGCACATTCCATCTTATATCTCCTACCTAAAGAAACCAAATCACTTCCGTGCCCTGTTAGCGTCCAAGGACACAAACAAAATAAAAACTGCAATGAAGCTCAGTAGGTTCAAAGATCTGGCCAAACCCAGCTTAGGTGACGCAGATGATCAAAGGAAAAACACCTACAGGGACATCAACCTCTCTCCAAAGCAAGACAATTCTTAATGGTAACCCGGTCCAAAAACATGTAATGTAACAACAGATTGAAAAGGGCGTTCTCCTCTGGAATATGCTATTCCTCCAACAGTGTGTCTCAGCCTTGACATTACTGGTATTTGGGGCAGGTTATATCTTTCTTATGGGGGCTGTCCTGTGCATCCCCACCCTCTCTCTTCCCATTAGATGTCAGTAGCCCTTCTGCCCAAGGCCATGACAATCAAAAATGTCTCCAGAGAGGCCCATATGTCCTGACTGAGGACCACTGCTCTAGAATTAGGAAGTGGATGGTATGTGAGTCAGAGGCGGCAAAACTGTGGCAGTACCATCAGATATATGTTTTAATTCATATGGTCTAGACAGGAAGCCCAATCTTAGATTTCTGTTGCTATTCCCAGCAGATAAGTATACACACAAAATAAAACATAGCCTCCCATCAAAACCCATCATGTGCCATGTAGGAGGAGCATCCCTTCTGCAGAGAGCATTTTATTATCTTCCTCAGGACACTCTGCCCATTTCCTAAATGGGCCTTTAGAGTGAGATCTAATCTCCATAGAATTAAAAAGCATCACTGATATGGTTCTCAAGGACTTCCAATTATTTAAATCAAAATAAGCTTTATTAGATGATAGGAGGGAATTAGTTTTTTTAACATTGGTGAGATACTAACTTATAGTTGAGTAAAAAATTTGGCCTTATGAAGCAGTGCAAACTAAAGTACAGGAGAAATGACATGAGTCTGATAATGCTTTAAAGTATATTTCATCTCCCTTCTAGCCAGCTCTGCCTCGGCTCCAGCACCCCATGCCCAGCCCTGCCAGACCTTCCACATATCCGGGCCTTTGTTCACACTCTTCTCTCCACCTAGCGTAGACTGCTGGCCTTTTCTCTAGCTTCTGAAATCCCACAACCTCCAGGCTGAGCTCAAATGCCACCAAGTAAGTACATATAACTAGGCCTCCTAACAGAAATAACTGATCTGATCACATGCCCCCTGCCTGAACCTCAATTATAAGACTTGTCTTAGTCCATCTTACATTAAAATCAGTTGTTTACACTCCCTTCTTTCCTCCTACCTTGCTAGGGAAAAGAGGCTATGCTCTGTTCATCCCACTTACAGTGTGGGCAGAATGCTTTAGACATAGTCAGCACTCAGTAAACCACAGACATAATCATCAGTAATAGGTATTCTGTAAAACCAAGTGAAGGAACACGTCACGATCTATCGAACAAAAAGGGGTCCTCTGTACAAGTGCTTCCAATTTAAGAGGAAGGCAGAAGCCGACTGCTAAAACACCCTGTAGTGAAAAATGACCACAGTGTGTATTCAATTGAAAGGAAATGAACACAGTCTCCTTTGAATTGCCAGACCCACTGCTAAGCTATCGTGAGCCAAGATTACTCTCAACAATAGGAGAATATGTGGTCAGTTATTTAACATTTCCCCTAGTTTATAACTCATATAGAGTCTTAGGGATCCTCAGACCCTCATACCAACAAGGGCATCACTTTTCCAGGCAACCTCATCTCCTCAGAAAGCAGGAAGCCAGGACACTAACACCAACCTCTCTGCAATGCCAAAACGGGAAACGGACACCAAGTGGGGGCCGATGCTCACACTGCAGGACAGGGGGTGCATTTCGAATGAGGCCTACACATTTCTGTGCCTACACGTCCATGATTAAACATTTACTAGCAGGGATTCTTCACTCATGGAATAAGAAAGCACTTTTAACCTTAATGATGACCAACTTGAGAATACACTTCCAATAGCTCTTAAAAAGTGGGGACATTGGGGCCGGCCCGGTGGCGCAAGCGGTTAAGTGCGCGCGCTCCGCTGCGGCGGCCCGGGGTTCGCTGGTTCGGATCCCGGGCGCGCACCGACGCACTGCTTGGTAAGCCATGCTGTGGCGGCGTCCCATATAAAGTGGAGGAAGATAGGCACCGATGTTAGCCCAGGGCCATCTTCCTCAGCAAAAAAAAAGGAGGAGGATTGGCGGATGTTAGCTCAGGGCTGATCTCCTCACAAAAAAAAAACAAAAAACAAAAAAAAAAAAAGTGGGGACATTATAAATTCCATAAAGAACAAGAAGCTAGATCTATGTAGTTCTCTAAAGAGAAGGATATAATAGAAACATTTATTGGGTGCTTCCCCAATTTTAAAAGTAGTTTACTGAAGATGTGGGTTGCCTTCTGAAGAACATCTGTTTATGTCATGACGGTTTCTTCTTCTGGGTGAAGAAATAAAACTAATTACCTCAACCAATACAACAACCATGATAACAGCATTCAGTGAGCACGCATTACGCTCCAGACACTGTTCTGAAGCACTTTATAGGAATTCATTTAATGTTCACAGCAATCCTATGAGGTAGGTACTATTATTAACCTCGTTGTATTAATCTCGTTGAGGAAACGAAAGTCTCACTGACAGGAAGCCACAAAGCTGGAATTCAAACCCCGGCAGTTCCGGCCCACTGACAATGCTCCTAATACTTCACTCTGCTGCACAGGGAGCCGGGATACGCTACTGTCAGGAATTTGATTACAAAATATATTTGACACTTAGGAATCTTAATAGCTATGAAAAGATAAAAATTCAGTGTGCTTTAAATTTTTCTTAATGCTCTAGATATTTTCGGTTGCCTATTTTCATGAGAAAACAAAAAAGTTCCTGAAAGCTTTTCATTAAGGCTCAAGTCTTCTATGCACTCCGAGTCCCAGATTGTTCCCCCGACAATGGCAGAGACCATGGAGGAGAGAAACCAAATCTAAAAGGCCTTCTCCAGGCCTTGCTCGCTGTTTGCTCCTTTCTCATAACCCCAAGAGACTGAAGAGAAGAAAGACAAATAAGGAGGCCTGTGGGAGCTAACACACCGGTACTCCATAAATGCTTAATTCAAGAATGAATGACCTTTGATATAAATACCCAGGCTCACTACTCATGGTAGAGTGACTTAAAATCAAAGCTCTCCACTGGTACCTAGAAAGCTACTTAAGGAAAACCTAACGCATACTTAGGGCCATCAAGACCCTGACGGTTTGTAGATCTGAACCCAGAGGGATAAAACTGGGACAGAGAACATGTGGTGTGCACGGAATAGAGCCAATGTAAGAGACTGCTCATTTCCCAAACTAAAGGGACCAGAATGGACAAACTCGGCATATGTGTGGGAGAGGGCAGAACAAGGAAAGCAGCAATAGTTACATTGAACTATTTAAAGGTTAAATGACTATCAGGTAAAAAAGAAGTTAGATTGGTTCTCTGTATTTCTTAAAAAAAAAAAAAAAATCAAAGGAAAGAAAATATAGGGATCAGGTTTTAGCACAAAACACAGAAGTATTTAATCTGTACAACTATTCAACAATGAAATGAGTTATCTTGTGAAGTAGCAGGCTCCCAGTCACTGGAAATATTTGTTTAACTACAGGCTGAGGAACACACGTCAAGGAATTTATTTTATTTTATTTATTTTAATAGAGAGGATTATGGAAGCAATATGTTATGACGACAAAAATCTGAAATTTGGACCAGGAATGGGCAGAGTCAAATATCATCCCTGACACCCTGACACTCCTAGCTGGGAGAGCGTGTCTGTATCTCTGAGCCCCAGCAACACGTACTGTACAGGATTGTAAAAACAGACTTCATGCATGACAGGCACTTAATAAATGGTAGCTTTGATTTTTGTCAAGGTGAATGGTTTAAAAACCTCTCAAGTCCCTCCCGATATTAGTTCTTTGAGTCTTTCAAAAAATCACCTAGTGGGGCTGCCCCGGTGGCGCAAGCGGTTAAGTGCGCGCGCTCCGCTGCGGCGGCCTGGGGTTTGCCAGTTGGGATCCCCGGCGCGCACCGACACACCGCTTGTCAAGCCATGCTGTGGCAGCGTCCCATATAAAGTAGAGGAAGATGGGCACGGATGTTAGCCCAGGGCCAGTCTTTCTCAGCAAAAAAAAGAGGAGGATTGGCAGATGTTAGCACAGGGCTGATCTCCTCACCAAAAAAAAAAAAAAATCACTTAGTAAGGAACAGTGGTTCTGCTGAGTCATATTGAACTAGCCATAGGAACATAGCGATGAAGACCAGACAGGGTGGAGAACTACAGTAACAGCTGAATGCTTAAACACTACAGGCCAGGGCTATGCCAAGAACTTCAAAGACAGTATTTCATTTAAGCCTCACAATAATTCTGTGAAGTAATGATCATCTTCTCTGAATAATTATTATCCTCTCTTACAAAGAGGCACCTGAAGCTCAGAGAGGTTAAGTAACTAGTCCAAAGTCACACAGCTAAGAAGTGGCAGAGCTGAGATCTATACTAAGGTATTGTCTGATTCCAAAATTGAGATTTTTAACCACTGACTTATGCTGCCTTGGGTAAAATCATAAGTACATTTGAACAGATAACTGGAAAAGAGATTTTAAGAAAAGTTTTGGTGATGACTTGTATATAAAAATGGAGCAAGATATATCTCAAAGAATTTTAACCCGGGATTATGGGGGAGACAGGAGAATCTACCACGAAGGAAAATACTTAAGGAGAAAGAGATGAGGTGACCACGTGGTCATCTCGTGACCACGATGAGAAACTTAGAGTGAGATGAGAGTTTAAGTTATAAAGAAAAGTTAAGCTATAAACAAAAGAAAGCGAGAGGTACAGTAGAAGTGTAAATCTAGGAAATGTAGATAGTGTTTTAGGGAAAAAACCCAAAAGGCTAACATTTACTGAGCGTCATTAAGTGTGTGCTATGCTCTAGGGACTGTTGTGTTTTCCTGCTTCATCTCTTTGAACCCTCCTAACAACCTTATAAAGGATGCTCTATCATCACCTCCATTTTGCATACGGAAAAAGGAGGCAAAGAGCAGCTGAGGGTCACATGACACTAAAGATGAAACTGGATGTGCACCCGGGAGATCTGGCTCTGGAGCCACAATCTTAACCTACATGGACTGCCTGCTCCTTTTAGGGGGAGGCCTACCAAAAAACAGAAGAAAAAAATAATACTTGTAGAAATAGATGAGATCATCCCACAGTACATACAAAGAGCAGGCAGATGACAAAAATCGAACTGATACCCAAATAAGTGAGTACAGACAATAAAATCAAGGGCCTGAGACCTTGTGGAAACCCAGAGAGCTGGGAAGATGACACAGCTCTGCAAGGAGAGCTCTTAGTGTCAGGCAATGCGTGCTTGCTAAATGCTGCCGATGGAGACAGCAAGGACTAGAGAAAGGGCCCTCCTTCACCAGAGGCCAGGTCACAGAGCGGGGAGCTACAGGGCTCTCTCCAAGGCACTTCTGCTCCAGCACAGGAAAGGAGGCCCAATTTCTCTTTAATATTTGCCAGTGAACTGTTTTCTGTTCCCTCTATTCTGGTGCGTGATGATTAATGGAATAGGCTTTTACTGCAGCAGTTTCCAGCTACTTCAACAGATCCATTCAGATTGCTGTAGGGAAAAAAAAATCAAACTCTTCAAAATTGCTAGCTGTACAGAAATAAACATATATAGGGGGTTACACCACTCTAGGTCTAACATTCATGCTTCTAATAGTTCCAGGCCTGTCATTTCCTTAATAATCTCCAATTTTCAAGTGGGTATATTTTGAATGCAAAAATTTTCTCCACTTCTATTCAGACATGCAAGTTTGTGCTTCAGCCTCAGAATAATTTATCAGGAACAAAAAAAAAAAACTAGATCAATACACCCTCAAAACAAGCAGCAGATCCAGATGATATATATTATCAAGCCAAGAACACCAAAAAAGGTCTCTGGCTAGTTTGTATTTTTGTGTTTTGCACAGTTGTGAAATTAAAAAAAAAAAAAATCTAAAACTTTAATAAAAGCAGGGAGTTATCAATGAGGATATGACTCAAAAGAATTCCTTTTTAGGGGTGGTGGCAAAAGAATTCCGGGGAAGATGCAGGTAACTGTTTATAAAAACAAGGAACAGGGGCTGGCCTGGTGGCGTAGTGGTTAAGTTCGTGTGCTCCATTTTGGTGGCCCAGGGTTTGCAAGTTCGGATCCTGGGTGCGGACCTAGACACCACTCATCAAGCCATGCTGTGGTGGTGTCCCACATATAAAATAGAGGAAGATGGGCAGAGATGTTAGCTCAGGGCCAATCTTCCTCCCCCAAAACAACAACAACAACAAGGAACAAAACATGTATAAAAAAGGTTTGCTTAAAAAATATAGTTTCACATTTAGCCCTATTTCAAATAAATTCCATATTACCTCAAGTATCAGAACCTGTATACTATTTAATGTAAGTACATCATTTTCATAATCCTATGCTAATTTGGAGAAAAAATTTCTAATTAAAAGGAAGAGCCACGTACTTTTAAATAGAGTAAAAATGGAATTTAGCAATGCAACAGGTAGAGAAATAAGTAGTTCCCATTCGTAACATTTTTCTGTGCTCCCCACATTCAGCCCATGCAGTCAGACTTTCAGAGTTCAGGATGAAATTTCACCCCCAATGGGGCCTTTAATTCAGAGTCTCTAGCAGCAGGGCTGCATGTGGCACTGCACACACAGCAACACCGAGGCAGAAACCAAGGACAGAGCTCTTCCGTCTCAATTTCCTTGCTCTTCTGATTTAATGTTCCACTTCACAGTGGGTAACAGCTGGGGAGATGCCGTACGGAGTATTCATCTTGACCAGGATGTGACTGTAAAAGCCTGCACCACAGGCTGCTCAACCCAACAGCAAGCTGACTAACACCATGCACACAACAGCACAATGAATTCTGATTTCCTTTGCCTGCAGAGTAGAAAGTGCAAAGTGCAGAAAATGTGTCCTGCCTCTAATTCTCCAAGTGACCAGGGTATTACCACACTTCTGGTCACCCGCTGCCAAACTAGCAATGGCTTCTATTTGGACACCAAACACAATCTCATCTCTCGGAAGAGCCGAGGGCAAACAACGTTCACCACTTTTATTCCTTATTTCATGTTGGAACATCAAGTGGTGCTGTATTTATGAAACACTACCAAAGCTATACTGCAGACACCATCTGGTCCAACTTAAAATCAACACAAAAAGCACTCACATGTTAAAAATGCAAATATAATCATGGTCTCTAGCTACTAAAGATCCATCGTCTACATATTTTAACTAATACAGATGGCAAGCTGGGGGATAAGGGGGAGGCACAGATGGCTTGGGTTACTCAATCCTAAGGAAGGACCTGGTTAGTTGTCCACTAACCTGTTTAAACAGTTGTGGCTTAAGCAAGTTCTACGACAGGTGATTGTTTTTTGCTAACATATTAAATGTTCTATCGATTCCGAAGCTTGAGAATTTGATGTTGCCATGGTGGAAGGTTATGTTTTCTTTTGTTTGGTGGTGGTGAGGAACAATTTCTCTTTCTTTCTTTCTTTTTTTTTTTGTGAGGAAGATCAGCCCTGGGCTAACATCCATGCTCATCTTCCTCTACTTTATATGGGACACTGCCACAGCATGGCTTGACAAGCGGTGAGTCAGTGCGTGCCCGGGATCGGAACCTGCGAACTGTTGGGCCACCAAAGTAGAGCAGACGCACTTAACCACTGCGCTACCGGGCCGGCCCCCAACAAGTTCTTTTTTAACATATGTAGGTTTTTGTGTTGCAAGTTTTGCCTTATACCAGGATGCCATGGCAGATATAACAGCAAACCATAAGTGATGGTGACTATAAAGCCCAGGCCACAGCTGACTAGGAGCAGGGACTCTCCAGCCTCTAGAGGGACAGGTGGCAACCACCAGCAGCTGGGAACAGCAGACTTCCAGAGCTTTATTCTCTAGGGCTTAAAACCGGAATAACCAAAGCGTCCATTTTACAAAGACTTGGGCCGCTCTGTACTCCATGCTGACTCATAAGCCAAAATAATGTTCACGTTGACTTAACAAAAAGAACCAAAATTGTTCAGTTACATTATTAGCATGAATATGCTTTGGCATCCAACTAGGTTGCCATGGGGCTCAGGTGATCGACGACAAGGGTCCTGACCAATACGAATGGCCAGTCTGGGACAGCAGACACAGCTCTGATTCCCAGGTTCTATTCCCAGCTCTACTGCCTATGATTCACCTCTCTGTGTGTCATCATTTCTTCTGAAAAAAGGGGGACCTGAATATAGTAATGGTAAAACATCACTTCTTACGGTAAAACTTCATTCTTAAACTCTATTTGATGAGAAGACATTAGAGAGGATTGTTAGCCCCATTCCCTCCCAAGTCAGCTATCCTGTTTCTTGGCTAACTAAGGGAACCCTAATTTCAAAATCTAGCCTCTCCACCAATTTTGAGCACTGCTGATTTCTTGATCATTCCTCTTCCTAGAGCAATAGAAAGAAGGCTTCTGGAAACAGAGGAAATTTCCTGGATCCATAAAATGGGGAACAGAATTCCTCAGAAATGCCCATAGGTCAGGCTCTTAGAGTATCACCCTAACCCCAAGGAACTGGGGAGAGGAGATGGAAACAATCCAGCAACACACATGTGAAAGGTGATTACAAGCAAAGCACTGCTCTGCAGCCCCTCATTAATTCCTCCTCCTGTGCTCCTCATCTCAGTAAACCACCACCATCCGCCCACTTGCCCAAGCCTAACACAGAGGAGTCAGCCGTGAGTTCTGCGTATCCTTAACTGTCCCCATCCTATTAAATCACCAAGCCTGGTCAGGCCTAACCCTTTATCTTCTCTTGAACCCATTTACTTTGGCTCACCACCGTTACCATCCAACTCAGGCCACAGCTGTTTCTCTCTTGGATTAGAAAGCCACCAACTGGTCTCCCTCTCCACGGTCATGTCCCTCTCCATTTGATTTTCTACATGATACCCAGCGTGATCCTTCTGAAACCAATCTGATCATGTTTGCCTCTCTGGGCTCCCATCAGCCTTAGGATGAAGACCTGAAGACCGGATTCTGTGCTTTTGAACAGTCAAGGTATGTAGTCCAGACCAGTGATTCACAATGTGTGGTCCCCGGACCATCTAGAACATCACAATTCAGGATGCTTGTTGGAAAGGCCCTATCCAGACTCTCTGGGAGAGGGAGGCCCAGGACTCTGCATTTTAAAATAATCACCTCAGAAAATTTTTTTTCTTTCTGATTTTTTAAATTATTTTATTGAGGTCATAATAGTTTATAACATTGTGAAATTTCAGGTGTACATTATTATTTGTCAGTCACCATAGATACATGCCCCTTTACCCCTTATGCCCACCCCCCAACCCCCTTCCCCTCTGGTAACCACTAATCTGTTCTCTTTGTCCATGTGTTAGTTTATCTTCCACATATGAGTGAAATCATGCAGTGTTTGTCTTTCTCTGTTTGGTTTATTTCGCTTAACCTAATACCCTCAAGGTCCATCCATGTTGTTGCAAATGGGATGATTTTGTCTTTTTTATGGCTGAATAGTGTATTCGACTATAAATATATATACACCACATCTTTATCCTCAGAAAATTTTTACACTAAAATTTGAAAAACTGCTGGAGATTTAGGAAAATTAAAAATCAACTTCAGTTCTACCTGTCTGATCTTGAACAAATCCAGAAAACTTCTCCAAGCTTCTGGTCGCTTATCTTTCATACAGAAATGATAGCAACTGCTTAACGAACAAATACAAGTAAAAGCCCTCTCTAAGCTGGAAAATGCTATATGAGAGGTAGTTAATAGCAACAGTTTTCTAGTTAACAAGTGTATTGCATTTGCTAGCAATCCTAGACTTTTCTATCCTGAGATTGGAGCCACTGGAAACTCCTGTGTGTAGATTATTTTAAAACTATAATAATCATATGTGAAATATATACCTATGATTATAAAACATTATTAAAAATTAATCGGAAACAACAGTACTACACCACTAAGGGCTTTTTTATTATCATATCTGGCAATTAATGGGTAGCAGTCAGGAATGCTAAATGTCCAGCAATGCATGACTCTACACCTCCACTCAGAAGCACAGCCCCTTCCAGGAAGAGAAACTCTTTATAGCCTCGGCCCCGGAGACAGTGTGGTCTAGTGGTAATAGCATCATATTTTTGAATCCCTCACATGTCTGTGATCTTATGGAAGAAGCTAAGATCTGGAACAGTTGCTCTGTACTTTTTTGGGGTACTCCTTTGGGTGCCTAATGAAAACCATGAGCATTTTAACCAGAAAACTACCTGTAAATGCAAAATTTTACCCTAGAGTCTGTTTACTCTTTTGCATATAATAGGGGATAATGATAATTACCTCTCAGGGTATCGGGGGATGCTATTATTGGAAACAGAGTATTTAAAAGCACTTCGTAGAGCCAGTCCCATGGCCTAGTGGTTAAGATCGGCACACTCCGCCTCGGTGGCCAGGGATCGGTTCTCGGGCACGGACCTACACCACTCGTTGGTGGCCAAGCTGTGGTGGCAACCCACATACAAAATAGAAGAAGACTGACAAGATGTTAGCTCAGGGCGAATCTTTCTCAGCAAAAAAAAAAAGAAAAAAAAGCTGTTAAAAAATAAAAGCACTTTGTTACTATTATTACTTCTTTTTTTGAGAGTGACTCATGAGTCTTAGTATCAACTTTGTAGAATAATTTGGCAGAAAAGTTTAAGAGGCCTTTCTTTCACTCTGTGCCCACAGTTATCTACAACGCTCACCCAATAAGAAACGAGTAATGGATCGGAATAGATATTTCTTCAAAGAAGACATAAAGTGGCCAATAAGCACATGAAAAGATGCTCAAAATCATTAGTCATTAGGGAAATGCAAATCAAAACCACAAAAGATAGCTCTAAGGGCCTCTAAAGTAAAAAGCTTCCATCTCATCTGTGAAATGGGGCAGTTAACTGGATGATCTCATGCTGGTATCTGGCCCTTTAATTTGGTACTTTGGATGGCTGCTCTAACCACACTCTGAATGTTAGTTTCGGCTTTACAGCTGCCATAAGGGTTTGTGCTACAAACTAGCAACCTGTAGGGTATATGTTTTATACCTGCTTGCAGTTGCTCCTTTTGAGCTGTCACATGGATAAACACAAAAACAACCCCTAGTACATTATAAGTGTCTCAAAAGTTGTCATCTCCGCACCTCTTGGCCCTTTGCATAAGGCCTCTTGAAGAATCCTGCAGGCTCAGTAAATATCTGCTGAACTGGGTGGTTTGCCCCTTGTCAGTAATAATCATAGCCCAAAAAATACTTCCCAACAGAGTAGAGAGTTTTATGTCAATACCACTTATGAACAGGAGTTCCTTCAGGTACAGAAGAGGATAATTTCTCCAAAGTGTTTTCTAAAAAGTTCAGTATATTAAAATCCATTTTTCAACTAGCAACCATAAAATTAGAGCTTTGCTCTAGAAGCTGAGGGTAGAGGTATGTGGAAACGTTTATAGAATATTTTAAAATACACATACATACCCACATATAAAACTGTTCACATTCACCCATACACACCATCACTCACGCAGTTCAGTGGAGATGATAGAACTGGGCATAAACAAATAGCAGTAGTAGATACAACAGTATTAATGCTGGGGTAACAGGACTGTGGCCCCACTTCCTTCTGAAATCCTTCCCTATCAACAAGGAACAAGAGTCTAGGAAGGGGCCTTTGTGTCCCAGCTACTTGCTTCAATACTCTCATTTAGATGCAAAGTTCAAACAAGGCAAGTTTAGCTCAAAGAATATTAAATTGATTCACCACTTTATGAATTTAGAACCAAAGCATAGAAAATGACACAGCAGCTCAGCATTCAAGCACTGCCCATGACCAGCACCTCCTCGCTGGGTGGGCAGCTTGTCCAGAAAGTACACAGAGGAACACGTGAACACGTAGTCCTCACAGCCACATGGTGACTTATAACAAATTCACACTTGCTTAGACATAGTAAAACAATTATTAAATGAAGAAAAAAGAAATGTGCCCTTGCAGAGAATGGCACTGCCCACCAATCACAAACACGTGTACATATATAATCATAGGTAACACATACAAGCCTGAGGCTTGAGTTGGCTGGAACCAAGCTGAACTACCTTCTAGGACCTTCAGTGGGATTGAGCAGTGTTGTCTCCACATATCGCTGAGGCTCCTTGAAAGCACAAGCACTTCTCAGCTATCCCTGCGGCTCCTCTTCCTCATCAGGTGACAGGTAACAGCATGCACCGTGGCAGTTCTTTCATGTCTCAAGCAGCCAAACATCTGCTTTCACAACCTTGGCGCCAGCCAGGTAGCTGGTGCCTGTTTCTGAGCCCTGCCCTAGAGCAGAAAGGCAGGCGCATGCTTGACAAAGAAAGAGCCAGAAATATAAGAGATTAAGTTCTCTTATATCTTTAAGAAGTTCCCTGCATCCAGAAAAGACCCCAAAGGAAGCAAACAAAGCATTTGAAGTAGAGGTTTGAAGCTCTACCTGCACTCAGAAAAGAGTTCTAAGGAAGCAAACCAAACATTTGAACGGGGTGGGGGGCGGCCCAATGGTGGACATCAAAACTGGCATTTCATTGGCATTCATATAAAATCTATCATGATACATCCACTAATTCCTTTAAATCTGTGACAGTGGGACACAAAAGCAAGGCCCTAACCAAGATAATTATCCATCATAATCATTTTAATCTAGCAAAAGTTTAGCACTTGCATTCTGGCTACAAACTCAAAATCATCCCATGCAGGACACTGTGGAATGTTTTCCATTCACCATTACAGAATGGAGTCAAATGTAAGTGAACGCCCTACACGCTGCAGCTGGAAGTATACTCAGTAATCCCTGAGTCATCTGATCTTTGACTCGGGCTTCTCCATATCTTGAAGAAGGCCTAGAAGCCGCTGAGTGGTTTACAGCCGACTCAATTCAGCATAATTGATACTTACTTAAAGGAAAAAGCGATCATCCTCACTAGTGCTAACATCCCATTAAGACTAAAAGTTAATTAGGCTGTATTCCATAAAGTCAATTTGAGGCATTTGTCTCAATGGCATTATTGCAATTATTCCTCATCAAAATGAATACCACCTCCTACTGCGCGCCAATGTCTTGTGTAAACAACATCAAAAATCCAACTCACATTCCATTCTCCACCTGAGTTAAGTAGGATTGTGTTTACACAGAACTGAAAATGGATTCAGAGACGTTAATATGTTTAAAAGAAATACAAAGGCAGGTTTAAAATATCTTCTTTTAAGTTTCCAAAAACCAGGAAAATAAAAGCAAACTAAATAGCATGACAAATTTGATATATCATAACGATACCAGTAAAAGCCAAAAAGAGAAGCACCTATTAAAGTCAACTTATTACATACACTGGTGCCTGAGAATAGATATCACAAAACGCTGACTGAATGAGCACACAGCACAGCGTACGTGTGTGTGTCCTTGTACCCTCCACCTCCATCCCTCAGCTGGGTTTCCAACCGCTCCTCAGAAGTCTTGGGCACACAAAAGAAGCAGGGGTGCCAGGACACCCCCTGAGGACACTTCTAGTGACAAAGAACAGAAGCTGATTTCCCCGCCAAATTTTTCCTCAAGACCCAGAATTGAAACACATCAAACCAATGGCCTTACCCGAATTTAATTTTCAAATATTATATTTTATAAAATATGTTTATAAAATATATAGTTTATATATATTTTACATAATTTAATATTTATATGTAATTTATTTATATATTATTTATATATAATATAATATATTATTTTATATTAAATTATATTATATATTTAATTAATATATATAAATATATTTTATAAAATATATAAGTATGTTAAAACAAAACAAATGCATAAAAATCCCAAAGAAAGAGTGGTTTATCATACAGGCCTACATATCATATAGATATTGACCTTTAGTGACTAAATGTTAATATTGGAATTAAAACATTTTTAAAATTATGCTTCAGGAGGAATACTAAACTAGAATCATATTTTGTTACTACTCTTCCATTGGCATCATCAGTGGCCCAATGATATGACCATTATTGGGGGAGGGAGGTGAAGAGAGAAAGGCAGGAGAGACTGGCCAGGGAAGGTGCACCCCAGAAATGTAGACAACTCCCACAGAGTTTAACCCTCGACATGGACAGCAAGTGCTCTTTGAACAGTGATTCTCAAACTTGGCTGCACATTAGAAGCACCTGGGAAGCTTTAAATATCCCAATGCCTAGGCTGTCCCTGCCCCCTCCACCCTATCAAATCTAATCTCTAGAGGTGAGGGACCCAAGCAACAATGGTTTTTAAGGCTCCCCAGGTGACTCCAGTATGCAGTCAAGTTCCAGACCCCAGTGCCTGGTCTATAAAAAGCCTCTGGTGAAATGATTCCATGGTTAAATGCTGGTGATGACATCTGGCCATTTCTCAAGGAAAACAAAATATCGGTAAATAGTAGTGGAACCAATCATAAGCCAAGAGTTCAAGTTCCAAATTTGCCCCTCCTGATTTATGTGACTTTTCAGCAAATCAGTTGATTTCCTGGGGCCTCAATGTGTAGTCCTTTTAAACATGAAGAGGTTCTACACAGTCTGTAAGAGCCCATTTAATCCTATGGTTTGTACATACTAATAAATACTTGCAAATAGGATGGTTTGGCCAGGGTTGGAAAGTCGGAAGTAAATCAGGATCCCAGTTTTACTTATTTACTCTTTTTAACTTTCTAAGAGCTAGACCCACCAGTAAAAACTGAGTGAATTCCGCATATGTCAGGTGTCTTTTTCTTTCTTTTCCAAAATGCAGCTGCACAAACTCTGAATCCCAGTTAAACGGAATATGTTGATGAATTGTGGTCTGGCCAAAAACTTGCTTAACGTCCTCTGAAAAGAGAAAAGAAAGGTTGATTAAAGCAAAGAATATCAGGTTCTTCCTTAGAAAATGTGTTATTAAATGGATATTGCTACTTTCTTCTTATAAAAAGTAACACAACCCTAAAAACACAAACAAATTATAAACCCATGGCAGAAATAAGTCAGAATCCTCATGGAATCAGTCAAGAAATCAAAGGTAATAATCTCACCAAATAAAATAAAGTGAAAAAAAAAGTCAATTGACTTGGGTCCAAATTCTACTACCAATAGTAGCTAACATTTCTTCGGCACTTACCATGTGCCAGGAATTGTTCTAATGGCTCTATGTGTAAGTCTTCAGTGGTAAAATAGATATTAACTTAGATAATCTCTACCTCCTTACCAGTTCTAAATTTCTACATCTCTGTGTAAAGCAGGCCCAATAGAGTTCAAGGAAGGCTCTCACAACCTTCTAATCTAGACCAATAAATTATCCAATGAGAAATGATGTTCAAATGACAAAGATGTGACCAAAAGAAAAAAAACACAATTTTTTATACTATAATAAAATTTTAGACAAATAATATATAAATAAAAATGGCTTTCTGGCAATTTTTCCACCAAGCATTCTGGTGAAATAAAGATTCCTTTCTGCCAAGCATCCTGGCAAAAGAAATTTTTAATATAATAATCATAGGAGAGCTGCCAAAAACGACACTCTTCTTTTCTTGACCTCTCCCTCAATGTCCCATAGAATAACAGAAGATATTAACCAAATATTGGCATATCAAGCTAAGGCACTAATTTCCATTTTAATATTTATATGGCCTAAAACTGTAAATATATATACAAATTTAAGTTACTCAAAAATTAGTGAATGAATTTAAGATGTCCCTCACCCCAACCAACAATCTTATTTTTCCTATAATTAAAGTAACTAACATTCACTGCTTACTAGAGCTCTGACTTGAATTCCAAAATGTGTCCTTTGAACACTACGTCTAGAGCCTTTTCCACTATTCCATAGAGCTTGTCTCTCATGCAAATGCCCACCTGAAGTACTGAAATCTAGTCACTCTGAAGTATAGAGCCATATGTGATCCCAAAGACATATCTCAGCTCTACAAACTGTTAATCCTATAGACTTGCACTCTTAATAATAATGTTTTTTAAAAACATCTCTCTACAGTATGTATATGTTTGCAGATATGTGTAAGTACACATATTTATTGTATATCTTTTCTTTCCACATAGATTATCAGCACCTTGAGAGCCAAGACCATATTTTAGACATGTGCTTCTCCCAATATGGCAGGCATGCTGGTGGGCAGAGAGCAACTAACTACTTACTAAGTAGTGGCTGAATTTACATAAATTAGAAAGGGTTGACAACAGGCAACAGGTTAAGGACAGTGGTATTCACCCTTTGAGGCACTGTAGTTTCCACCTTACTGAGAAGCTATTTCAACAATCATTTCCTAAGATTTTAGTGAAGCGCATAAGAATCATCAGTCTTGCTTATTAAAGCCTCCAGCCCCACTCCTAGGCTGATTCAAGTCTATTAAGGGGCTGAAGAATCTGCATGTTAACCAGCATTTCAGGTTTTTCTGACACAAAGGTCGAGGATCTCATTTTGAAAAATATTGTCCTAAAGAGTTACAAAAGGGTTCGATTCACTCCTTATTATTTTTTAACTTTCGACTGAAACAGGCAAAAATCTGAAAGGAAGGAAGTAGGAAAGATCCTCCAGACCAGCCAACGTAATGCAGTAATGTATAAACACGGGCCGCTTGTAGGCTAAGACGACACGCAGGGCTACCATGTTGTACAATCCACTGCATGACATTCACTTCATGGCCTATTTGACTGGTGCTCCCTGGACCTGGACAGTTTACAAACTACATGACTCCGAGAATGTGGCCCCATTATCAGTTCTTAGCTGTTCTAACAAACTGGCTATTGCAAGAATGCCAGTTCTTAGCTAGCTAGCTATCAACTTGTAAGTAGCCCAGCTTATGAGCACTGTACTAAGCCCTATGGGAAGGGGAAGGGTGGTAGAAGACATGGTGCTGTATCCAAGTCTAATCCATCAGAAATAATTAAACAATAGAGCCAAACAGTATACTGTACTAGTGGCTAAACTTCAGGAGTTCCTCATGGCAAGGAAACAGAAGTTTAAGGAGGAAGGCACTTACAGAAGCGGAAGAAAAAGGATTCTTGGAGAAGATAAAACTTGACCTGGGTCCTAAAGGCTGTCTAGGATTTATTTAGATGGGTCTATGAGGGAGTTTTTCAGTGGAGAGCAACAACATGAAGAAGGGTTCATTTCTTTTGAAATGAACTAAGGGTCCAATTAGAGGGCTTTGGACCAAAGCTACCTGGGGTCACCAAGACATGACAGATCCTGCTCCTGAAAGTTACAGACATTGGCATCACTTGTCAGCAGCAAAAATTATTATTTTTAAACCCCAAGGACGTGATGCTACATTTATGGTGAAGAAAAAGTTGCTATGGGAAGAACAGTTGGTCATAGGACTCTGCAGAAAAAAAGACTTGGAGTTTTTTTGGTACAATTTCTACAAAATTTATTTTTCCCTCTCCTAACTTACCTAGCAGACGTTTATGTACTCAATTACCATAAGATTGCCAAGCCATTCTAATTGGACAAACTAAATGATATGTGTAAGAGAGAAGGAGGATTATTGGTAAAGAGGAAAACTACCAATACTTCTAATAAGTCATTCTGGAGCATTCATTTTCTGAAATGCTTGGTCTCTACATTTTTCTGTAGGTTCATGAATAGAAACAACATGGATAAGCCCAATAGTCACAATGGGTTCCTGGAATTTCTCCCCTCACTTCGGAAGACATTGTAACATCACCTCAGGTTAATATTCTTTTCTCCCTTTAGGAGGCACAAATAGCTTTCTCACTCAACATTTGATTGGTTAAGATTTTTCCACGCCTTGTGAAGCAACGAGAAATGAGAGCACTCCTCCTATCTTATAGCTGGAAAGTCAGAAACTAAAAACCAAAGCAATTTTCAAATTCTGCTCTATACTCTGGCTCCCATAAGAAATTCCATGAGCTTTACCATGAAAGACACCAGAAGTTAACCTTAGGGACATCCTGTCACTAAACCTTTACCATTCTCTGACCTTTCCAAATCTAACCGTAGTCCTGGAGAGGAAAGAGGAAACCCAAAATGTTCTAGGCTTTTAGGTTACTTATTTGGTTCAGTGAATTATGTATATAGCTACATATATAACTAGAAGTCATAACTCACCAGCTGACAGCTTTCAAATAAGCATCACTTGGCAGATTTATAGTTAACTTAGAAAGAATTAGAAGAAGGTCTCTCCTAGTCTAAAACATAAGGTCTTAAAATCTTACTCCCTGGCTGAGGTCTTATAGGCAAAGAAGCAAAACCGAATTAGCACTGGAGTACAAACGAAGCACTAGATATATATTTTGGATACTTAAAGTCATATTTTTCTTAGTTCAGTCACTCCTCCTGAAACTAAAAACAAATTAGAATGCTTATCTCGTAAAGTATAATCACAGTTATTTCAGTCTGTGCCAAATAAACTATGTTTAGAAGTCCTATGGTTCCCATAATATCACCAAATAATGGTGCTATTATTTAAAGCAAGACTTCACCAAATAAGCTCAAGGAACCTTTGAGTTTATTTGTGGGACTTTGCTTTCTCCACAAATGTTCCACCCTAAAAGTCTGCCCTTTTTTTTTTTTTTTAAGATGATGACAAGACAATTACAAAGTAGCAATTGTTTCTTTCCTAAATATAACCTTAAAAAGTCAACTAATTTCCTCTAATTTAGTAAATTTCCCAAGCTACAGAGTATGGTTGTAGTGGAAAGAGTTGTGATTTTTAAAAGCTGGATCACAGATGAGGTGATCTTGTGTAAAGAAAGTCTTAAGGCATACACTAAAAAACTACTAAAACTAATAAATGAGTCCAGCAAGATTAATACACAAGATTACAAGATTAATACACAAGATACAAGATTAATATACACAAATCAACTGTATTTCTATACATTGGAAATGAGCAACCCAAAAATGAAATTAAGAAAAACAATTCTTTACAATAGCCTCAAAAAGAATAAAATACGAAAGAATAAATTTAACAAAAGACATGCAAAACCTATACTCTAAAAACTATAAAACATTGTTGAAAGAAGACCTAAATAAACGGAAAAACATACTATGTTCATAGATTTGAAGACAATATTGTTAAGATGGCAAACCCCCCTAGCGATCTACAGATTCAGGGTAATCTCTATCAAAATTCCAGCTGGTGTCTTTGCAGAAACTGACAAGCTGATCCTAAAATTTATATGGAAATTCAAGGGACCCGGATTAGCCAAAACAATCTTGAAAAAAAAGAACAAAGCTGTATTTCAAATTTACTACAAACCTACAGTAATCAAGATTGTGTGGTACTGGCATAAAGACAGACATATAGACAAATGGAATAGAATTGACAGTCAAGAAATAAACCCTTATATTTATGGTCAATTGATTTTCAACAAGGATGACAAGATAATTCAACAGGGAAAGATTAGTCTTTTTAACAAATGATGCTAGGACAACTGGAAATCCACATGCAAAAGAAAGAAGCTGGAACCCTATCTCACATCATATACCAAAACTAACTCATGGAGCAGACCTATATGTAAGATCCAAAACTTTGAAGCTCTTACAGGAAAACATAGGCATAAATCTTGGTGACTCTAGATTAGGAAATGGTTTCTTAGATATGACACCAAAAACATACGCAACAAAAGAAAATAATATATAAATCGGACTTTATCAACAAAGTGAAAAGACAGACAACAGAATGGGAGAAAAATTTTGCATGCATCTGATAAACAACTCTGGAAAATATAAAGAACCCTTGCAACTCAATAATAAAAAGACTACTTTAAAAATGGGCAAAGGATTTGAGTAGACATTTCTCCAAAGAAGTCACACAAATGGCCACAAGCACATGACAAGATGCTCGACATCATTAGACATCAAGGAAAGGCAAATCAAAACCACAATGAGATACCACTTCACCCCCACTAATAACAAGTGTTGGTGAAGATATGAAGAAATTGAAACCCTCATACACTGCTTGAGGGTGCAGTCACTTTGGAAACCAGTTTGGCAGTTCCTCAAAAAGTTAAACATCATTACCACACGACCCAGCAAATCCCAAGTATATATCCAAGAGAAATGAAAACATATGTCCACACAAAAACTTGTACACAAATGTTTATAGCAGCATTATTCATAATACCCAAAAAGTTGAAACAACCCAAATGTCCATTAACTGAAGGATGGATAAACAAAATGTGGTATACCCATAACAATGTGATATTATTCATCAATAAAAATATAATACTGTTACAAGCTACAACACAGATGAACCTTGAAAACATTATGCTAAGAAGCCAGCCACAAAAGACCACACATATATGACTCCATTTATATGAAATGTCCAGAATAGGCAAATCCATAGACACAGAAAGTAGATTAATGGTTGCCTAGAACTGGAGGCAGTAGGGGAACATGGGAGGGGGGAGTGAGGATTGCTAAGGTATGGGGTTTCTTGTTGGGGTGAAGAAAATCTTCTAAAATCAACTGTGGTGGTGGTTGCACAGATCTGTGAATATACTAAAAAACATTGAATTATACATTTTAAATGGGTAAATTATATCTCAATAAAGCTGTTTTTAAAAAACACTGGGGCTATCGGATCTGCCTCTTACTAATGCGTGACATTAGGCAAATTACTGTGACTCAATTGTCTCAATCTGTAAAATAGGAATAAAATATCTTTCTTAGAGAGTTGTTCTGGAGTTAAGCATGGCCCATACAATGTTCTAAACATAGTATGTGACCATTAAAATGGTAAATCTCCAAAATCTAAAGTCTTTATAATAAAAATTGTTATCTGGGCACCAAATATTTACAAATGATACAAAAAAAAAAAATCAGGCACAGCGTGATTTGGAAATATCATAGGTTATACATTTCTCCAAAAGCAATAATTTTCCTCAAATATTTAAAATCCATCCTTCTCTTAGCTGATACATTAAAATTTTGAATGAAAAGTGATCAAAAACTAAGTAATTTTCTATTGTGTTTCTGAAAGTATGAAATTAAGAAAGATTAAGACCCTCCACTCTTTACTTTGAAGATCTTTCAGATACTAGAAATATTTAATTGGCAAATTACTTGCACATGCCATTAAGTGGTTAGACTGAATTTGTTTTTACAAATTCTATGGGCTCTTATTCCTTAACCTCCACCACACTATAATCTGAAATCATCAAGGTCTTCACTTATGCAAATTTTAACTTTCTATGTTTTTGTTTCCATACAGAATAACTAAATTAATGTAATTTCCAAAAGATTCACTTTTTGAAGCTGCAAATCAATGAACACGAGTTTCCCATTAAAATAAAAAAGGTTCATCAAGCTACATTATTTCAAACACTGAATCATAATATCGCTCTCATGGATCCTAAAAATTTCATTAATACAATAAACAGAAAAAGGATGTTTCTGTTAAACCCAAAAGTAATCCCTCTTGGAGGTAAAGGAGAGTTGCTGAAAGGCTGCACTTTATCTCTGAACAGCTTCACTGGGCTGCTTATTCTAACGTGTGCTAAATCCTCAAAGAAAGTTGTGGTTTTGCTCTAAGGGAAATAATATTCCAACCTACTGATATGGTTAACAACAGCTTATATGGCCATTGTCTTTTAAGCAGGGAGCAAAAGACAAATTGTTGAATTCGTAAGTTAAATAACATAATGGAGTAAGTGGATGTAGACCTATCTGTACGGCCACAGGCTCCAATATCAAGGTTGCCATTTCAAACCCTTTTGACAAGTGCCTTTTTATCTTAATCACAGTTAAGGGTTTGAAGAGGAAAGGAGTAGTCTGGCTACAATTCAGACTCGCTCAAAGAAGTTCTAGGGGAAAATGGGTGCCATTAAAACAAGAGTAAATACAGAATAAGTACTTCACACACGCAGCCCTTCTCATTAAAACTGAGTTCTCTATAAGCCCCTGTAAACTTTTTTGTATTATTGTTCTGAACATATAGGTACAGTGGTGGTAAGTGTCTTTCAAAAAACAAGCACAGACACACCGCGCACACACACAGGCAAGGTGAACTGAGTATTATTACATTGAAGCCATACACGGTGTTGGCATATGTAAAAATTAGGGCTAATTTAAAACTCTCCCAGTTCTGTACTTAGGGAGGGGTGGGACCACCCTGACATGAGGTCATGTGGCGTCCTAGAAAAGACAATCATCCTTCTAGTAGTGCCAGAAGATAAAGCTGTGGCTCCTATGAAACCAGTCACGTTCCCCTCTCTGGGCCTGTTTCCACAATCCATGAAAGAAAGCCATAAACTACACCAGCCATTGTTCAACTGCAGCGTGAACCACGTTTCCTTGGAGAGCTTGTTCAAAACACATGCTCATTTCCCAGGCCCAGAGGTTTTGATTCAGCAGATGTGAAATGGAGCCAGGGAGTCCACAGTTGTAACGCAAACCCTCACACGATGACAACGAGAACTCGTGGTCTGCCTTATTGATAAGAAGCATTCCTATTCTCAAATGTGATGGATCTATAAACCCTCAAGATTAATACACTATTTAAGTCACCATAGTGAATGTCGGTTAACAACAAGAAAAAAGGTTAAAGGTTGGCAGATATTTAGCATTCGATATTTATCTTCTATCACATGCATTACCCAAATCAACAGCAAAAGAGGCCAAGTGAGATGTTTTCAATCTGCTAGAAAAAGTTATTTTCAACTGGAGAGAATAAATCATTAGCAGTCTTTCACAATATCAAAAGTAGGTCAGTTAAAACGGTGTTCAGAGCAGACTGTGGTCACTCCCCAGATGTGTAAGCTTGCTTTAATCATCTGTTGTGTTAATTACTGTTAACTTTCCTTACCACTAGAGAAGAACACAACCAAAAAACACCAACTCTGAAATTTTTAAAGCAGTACAAAGAATCCTAATTCATTCTCTAAATGCAAGTATAATATCTATATTGTTTTAAAAACCAATTTCCTAAGCTAGCTTCCTTAGACGGATGTGATCAAAAATAATTTTCTTGCAAAAGCATTAACATACATTTAACCCTACTTACATGCTTCAAGAGCAGATGTACACCCACAGTGATCCTATATTAGTATAAAACTGTTTTATTTCAATTAAAATGTCTAACGATCAACCCCCAACATATACCTAAACTGTAATTTTCTCTGAGAACTTCCAATATGTTCTTGATTTTGTTTCCTTTATCAACCTATCAGTGCAAAAACTGCCGTGCAACTGTTGGAAGAAATCAGTCATTAGCAGCAAAATTACAGCAAATTTTCCAATTTAGAAAAACTGTATTTTTATCTCTCTCTCTTACTGAAAGAATAATGGTATAATTTACTATTTTTAAGTGAGCAGTAGAGTTTAAAATAGTCAGATTTTCCCAGTGCTTCAAGTTTTAGGATTTGCTGTTAGCCCTGTGTTCTCCACACCTTCTGTCCTATTCACGAGTTCTCTTCTCCATTCATCTTACACACACACGTGCGTGCACACATGCACACACACCAGGGGCAGAAGCCCCCAGTCCAGCCTCTCCACACCACAGTATTCTAAAGAACAGTTAACCTTCAGGCAGTAGTTAACTAAGGAGTGGCTTCACATGGTTATTGTGATTTACTCTCCAATTGACAGTATTCCTCCTTCTCAACAGGCCTTCTCTCCCCACCCCCTATATTTTTAAAACAGAGTGATGAAGTAGCAAAAAGTACAATATTTTAGCCATTTGAGCATGGACGATTCTCAAATTATCCCACCAAGTGGAAGTGCTCTCTGATACTACTATCTTTCAAAATTGAAGCCATTATGGTCAATCGTGCAAATCCGTATTTAGTGTTTCGTAAATAGTGGATTTTTGACCCAATGAACTGGAACAGCTTCTGAACAGTCTCTAGGATCTCAAACAAGACACTCAATACCCAGGCACGCCACAATTCTATCGATATTGAGGTTATTTACTTCAAAACTCACACTGTTCTTATTCAATATTCTTATTCTCTGTTGGAATGTATATAAGAAAATATATTTGGGTCCCAAAATAATATAAAATAAAATCTACTCTAGGGCAATAAGTTTCTTTCATCAAAATAACACATTTTTTTTGTGAAACACTAAAATCAGAATCATTAACAAAGAACATTCCCCAAATAATGCTCCTTCCAACTCTGAACCATTTTTCCTTTTAGTTATCTTTTTGAATATTTCATTTTCCAAGTGTCTTTACAAAGATAATAATAAATGACCTTCTTTCCAGTGACCTTAAAAAATAGTGGCTAAAGTTCTGTCCTCTTCTAGTCCAATGTTTATATTCCTCTAGCTTTTTATATTTAGTATTAAATTTGGGTGCTTACCTTCAAAACTTCTCATTTCCATACTTTTCATTCTCATTTTCTGCAACCTGAATCAAAATGACTAAAGTGGGTTGTTTCCACATATTCCTCATGTCCTCTAGCCTGTTGTTTGCCCAGAGAATGACAATTTCATTTTCATCACAGCAAGTGCTCCTGGACAAAATCTAACTGTGAAACCAGAAAGGGCCCCTCCAAACACCAACATACATGTCAGATAATTAAATAGAAAAGGACATTAGAAATCACCTCATAAGTTCTGTGGATTTTGTTTAGGTCTCACACATAAAAGAAATGTCTTGTTCAAATAAGTTTGACAAAGTTAAATAGATTTATTTCTTTGTAGGATTTCCTTTTTTTTTTTTTTTAATTTTGGCTGAGGAAGATTCACCCTGAGCTAACATCTGTGCCAATCTTCCTCTGTTTTACATGTGGATTGCTGCCACAGCATGGCCGCCAACGAGTGGTGTAGGTCTGCGCCCGGGGAACCGAACCCAGGCCGCTGAAGACGAGCACACTGAACTTAACCACTAGGCCATGGGGCCCACCCCATTATTTTTCTGCAGGACTTCCGAGAGCCTTAATAAACTAAAAATTTTAGGCTTTATGATTGTCTAATAGGAGAATCCTTTTTCACACGCTCACTACCATAAATAGGATACACCACTGTAAAGTACCCAAACTTACAATATTGTTCAATAGTGATGATTAAAGGACAAGAGGCCACTGTAGTTTCCAATAAAAGAGCAAGACTGGGCTAGTTTCTATTGGATTTCAGGCCAACTGACAGAGCTGAAGCGGTGAGCCAGCCAAAGCCTCCCAGTGTGGTACAGGGTATAGACTATCTCACTACTGAAGTTTTCTTAAATAAGACATATGTCCATCTACAAAAAGCAGTTCTAATCTTTTGGCAGATCACTGACCCCTCTGAGATTTGTTAAGAGCAAATACTCATTTAGACCAAATATTACTAAGAAGTGTGGCCATTCATGGACCCCCCTGACACTTATCCAGAACCCAGAGCCGAAAACCCCTGTCTTTCAAGTTCAATTAAAAACTGCAGATCCACACACACCACCACCACCACCACCACATAGATAATGAAATTGGGTGCTTATATTCACATACTAAAAATGATAACTTTAAAATTGCATATAAAACATTTCATAAAATTTTGTTCACTGTAATGAAAAAGATAAAGAAGTTAAAGGAAGAGAAAAACACGTAAGGCATCATGCAAATAAAAATTTTAGATTTCGACCTAAGGAAGTGCTATGGTATAGAACATACTTTGAATTTTCAGGGGTCTGATTGTGAATTTCACTAGACAAAAGTAAGATTCGGGTCCTCCTCTACTATTGAGCTAGACTATTACTGTCGCCTACTGCAGATACAACTGAAGAAATATTAATAAATAGGAATAGTCAATGTTAAATTAGCACCACGAAAAGACCGATGACAGGTGGGTGCACTAAATATATAGGATTAACGGTTTCATTCAATACACACACACATTTTCTTATAATTCATAATGAAAATGCTTTGTTCTCCCAGAATCATTAAATAAGAAACTTGGGAAAATGAAAGTCTTTGAAAAACCACCATTCACGACGTGTCTGCATCAACCTGCGCAGAGGCCCCTAAGTCCTTTCAAACCCCCACTTTCAGTTCCTCCACTGACAAAATGGGAGTGATCCCTGTCTGCTTCACAGAGGTCCTGGAAGCCTACACAATGATCACAGGCACCTCTGCCTCCGGCTTTGCTCCACTCCAATTAACAGAACAAAATCCGTCTTCTCCAAGCATCATCTGGGTCCTGTCCCTCTCCTCTAAAGGACCCTATGGACTCCCAATTGCTTCTCCTATCAAATAAAAACTGCTCAGAGGCCTGTGGTGGGTGCCCCATCATATGGTGCCCACGTCTCTGAAGCTGCACATTTCAATCAAGGGCCTCCTCTACGATCCTCAACCTGTAAAAGACCACCCCCCCGCCCACCACTCAGAATTCTACTCACATCAAAAGATAAAGCTTCCTGGGTAGAGCCCACGTCAAGGGCATTTCAACAAATGGATGTCTGTGTAACGGAGGCAACTTCCTACGCATACTGAGAATTCTAATCCAGGTACATTTTCCTAATAATTACTTTCCACTATGGCCATATAAACAAAAAATTAATGAATTTGCTTACTGTGCTTTACTTCTTCATGAAGGATTATTAAATCCCCCTAATGTCTGATATAAACTGAAACCACTATGGCTTAATTGGCACCTATCTAGGTTATGAAGGAAGGGCCCATCTCACAGAGCACAGCCACCACCAGAGGGAGGTAGTACACCATAGCGAATAACACCTGGCTGTCATCAGGCTGCGGCCCTGGCTCTACTACAGGCAACTCCATGACTGTGGCCAAGTTATGGAACCTCCCCCCAAGGCCAACTGCTCATCAGAAAAATGAGAATTATAATAGTACAGACCTCCTAGGTTGTGGGGATTAAATAATAAATTACATATAAAGCACGTAAGCTCAGGGGAGGGTATGTAGTAAGTGATCAATAAACTTAAAGATAAAAAGCACGGGAGCCAGCCCTGACGGCCCAGTGGTTCAAGTTCGGCGCTCTCACTGCTTCAACGGCCTGAGTTTGGTTCCCAGCTGCAGAACCACACCACTCGTCTGTCAGCTGCCATGCTGTGGTGGCGGCTCACACAGAAGAACTAGAAGGACTTACAACTAGAATATACAACTATGCACTGGGGCTTGAGGGAGGGAAAAAAAAAGGAAGATTGGAAACAGATGTTAGCTCAGGGCGAATCTTCCCAATATAAAAAAAAAAAGAAAGAAAGAAAAATACAGTACATCATATTTAAAAAAAAAAAGATAAAAAGGATAGTTACTTTCCTTCTCTCAAGAGATTATGTAAAAGCACATGATCCTGGAGCAAAACAAGCTCAGTACCCACTACCAGGTCCTTCTTCCTTTCCTTGGACCCGTTTTCACCCCACAGCCAATCAGGAGCCAAGTCATATACGATTCATTATCGGGATTGGCCCTGGTGGGGTCCAGAGATACGAGTCTAGTACAGGCCTCCATTACCCCTGCGTAGACTGTGGTAGCACCTCCCAAGTGACCATCACCTCCAGACCCCCACAGCTCCAAGCCCTCATACAGCCCAGATCACGTCACCTCAGCGTTCACAGACACTCCTCTATGTCTGCTCAGATAGCCCCCATCCCTCCTACCCACTTAGCCTGCTTTACATTAGAGATAGTATATCCTGACATCATATTTTATATTTTTTATTTGTTTGCTGTCTCTCTCCCTAAAATGTAGCTCTCTGAAGAGAAGGATTTTTAAGTCTTGTCACGGCTGTATCTCCAGTCTTACAACATAATAAGCATTCAAGAGCTATCTCTATCTTTATGTATTCTTTTATCTCATCCAGTTAAATGGCTTCAAACACCATGTATTTGCCGATAACTACCAAACTTCTACCTCCCAAATTCCATACTCATATATCTAAGCACCTGTTTGATATTCTCACGTAAACATCCAATAGGCATCAAACACATCCAAAAGTGAGCTCCAGCATTCCCTCCATCACGCCCCCAACAAGCCTGCAGTCCTCCCCATCTCAGCTGATAACTCCACTCTTCCAGTTGATCTGG
Organism: Diceros bicornis minor; assembly: GCF_020826845.1. Classification (NCBI taxonomy): domain Eukaryota; kingdom Metazoa; phylum Chordata; class Mammalia; order Perissodactyla; family Rhinocerotidae; genus Diceros; species Diceros bicornis. Next base: position 33,286,493 of record NC_080742.1, read on the forward strand.
CCAAAGACTTGGGAATCATTCTTGCCGCCTTGCTTTCTTCCATAGCCCATTTCCAATCCATCAGAGAATTCTGTTGATTCTCTCTTCAAGATATCCCTACCCTCTCTCAGGTCCAAGCCACCATGATCCCTCACCTGGATTACTGCAATAGCCTCCTAACTGTTCTCTCTTTCTACTCTGGCCCCGCTATGATCTGTTCTCAAAACAGCAGCCAGAGTGATTCTGTTAAAACATAAACTAGATCATGTCACTCCTCTGCTAAAAAAAAAAATCCTGCAACAATTTCCCAGTTCTCTCACCATCAAAGTCCCAGTCCCAACCTTGGCCTGCAGGGCCCTGCTGGGTCAGATCTGTTACCTGTCTGAGCTCCTCTCCTACCAGGCTCCCCCTGCCTCACTCAGTTCACATGGGTCCTCCTTGCTGTTCCTCAAACGTGCCAAACGCACTCCAGCCTTCAAACCTGGGCAACGGTCGTTCCTTCTCCTGGGACAGTCTCTCCCCTCCTCCATCCCCATATCTATATGGCCAATTCCCTCACCTCTTTCAAATTTGTGCTCAAAGTCACTTCTCAATGAAGCCAATCCTGAATACTCGATTTAGGACAGCAGCCCCCTCCCACATCTATTCCAGTACTCCTGATACCTCTTACCACGCTCTGCTTATTTCTTCCATGTCACTTATCTCCTGACAAACTATATAATTTACTTATTTATTACGGTTGTTTATTTTGTTCCCTCTGCCTGGAACGTAAGCTCCATGAGCGAGGAAATCTTTGTTTTATTTACTCATGTATCTCAAGTGATTAGAACAGGCTTGGCATATAACAGTTGCTCAATAAATGTCTGCTGAATTAATTTGTTGGATAAATGAATATATTCATTGAATGCCTGAAAAAATTAATCTCTTTCTCCAGATAGTCAAGGTTATCTTCAGTGGCACTCCAATCTACCTTTACAATTTTATTTTGTACTCCTCCCTAAGTTCCTGCCATAGGAACTCCCTGTGAGGCCCTGAACCCATAGCCCACCGTGCCCCGTCCACTCTAAGCCTTTGTTTACATGGTCTCCTCTACCTCAAATCCTCCTCTCTCCACCCCACCTCCAAGTCCATTTTGAACATTAACACCTCTGTCTGCATGAGTCTGACACTTTTCATGAACTTCCTGTATATCCTAGGATGTTCTCCTCTTTAAAAGATGGACGAAAAATGCTGCACAACCCATTAGCAATCAGGGAAATGCAAATTAAAGCTACACATTGAGATATCACTAAAATAAAAGTCACTGATAATACCAGGTGGTAACAAAGAGGTGGAATAACTGGAACTCTCTTATACTGATGGTGTGAATGTAAACTGCTACAACCACTTTGGAGAACTGTTTGGCAATATCCATGGAAGCTAAATATACACATTTTCTATCACCCAGTAATTCTACTCCTAGAAACGCCTACACATACGCCCCCCCAACCCACCCCAAAATATGTAAAAGAATGTTCAAAGCACATTATTTGCAGCAGCCAAAACTGGAAATATGCAACTATCTATCAACAACAGAATGAATAAATAAATTAGGAGAGAGTCACACAATGGAATATTATACAGAAAAGAAAAAGAACAAAGTAAATATACACACAACAAAAACATGGATGAATCTCACAAATAAAATTTAAGCAAAAGAAGTCAGAATGAAAGAGTACATTCTATATTGTTCCATTTTTATTAAAAAAGTTTACAAAAAGGCAAAACCAATGCATGGTGACCGATGTCAGTTGTTACCACTAGGACTATGGGGCAGTAACTGAGAAAAGACCCATGAAATGCTGCTATCATTCTCTTTCTGATCTGGATGGTGACAAAACAAGAATACAAACTGTGCAAAAATTCACCATGTATACTTAAGATTTGTGCATCTTCTGCATGTATGCTATACTTCAATATACTTTTAAAAAGTAAAAGTAAAAAAAATCACTATCATATAAAATAGGCTAAAAATGCAAACGAAAATTTTTAGAACAAAATATTTTTTCTCTACACATACAGAATCACAAATTATTAACCAGAATTTCCAACTTATACTGATATCCTGTTATACACCTGTTGATATCTCAAAATATACTTATAAATATCAGGTATCAAAATAAGAAAACACGGTGAGAACAAGAATATTGGAGATACATTTTCCCTCAAAAGAAATAGGAGACATAATGAACTAGATATCAAAGGCACAAAATTGGCCTAATCAAGATCTTTTCATTGCAAACACGGGGGGTGATCTAGACATGAAAATATGGTAAACACAAACAAGGCCTCAGAGAAAACAGGGCAGAGTTTCACTGAAATGTGACACTTGATTATCTGCCCCTCACGCCATCCGATTTCTGTTTAGTGTGCATCGGAATCAGCGTTAGTGGGAGCATGAACACTGCCGGCTTGTTGACAAACACCACTGCTTACCGAGCTTAGCCATACAAGCCCTGCTTCAAACAAGCTCTTATGTGGAAACCCAATATGTAAACAGCTAAAGAGTGTAAGTGCTTTCCTTTGATGAAATGCAAAGCCGGGAGACATGGTGGATCTGAGGCCACTCGCCAGCCTCCCCCGCAGCCCATGGGAGGGCCCCAGATGAACCTCTGTATCGTGTGAAGATCAGGCTCACCCCATGACCACAACTGACTGAGCCAATCTGGGAGGTAAAAAAGGAGCCCTTCCTTCCTCTCTCACACTCCATGCTTACCCCTCCCAAAGATGCACACCCAGGTAGACACCTTTCTGAAATACAAAGGGTCATTCTTAGTGAAGGATTTGCAAGGAGCTAAGGAAGTAACCAGAGGTAACTGTGCCATTGTGTAGAGCTCAGCCTCATATGAACAGCCAGGCAGGTCATAGGTCGGAATTCCCTTAATACTGTGGGTTTATGAGACCAGGATTGACTAGGTAAGTCCTCTTTTCTGCCCAACTCCATTTTTTTTTTAATTTCTTCAACCCCATTATGAGTTTCCTGGAAAATATACTTATCGCTAGCTTCTTCTAAACTTACCTGCTGTCGAAACTCCTTAGGCTGCCATGTCCCTCACATGATTTTGCTTACTTGAACAAAAGCCTGTTATACACAGCACCCACCTCCACTGGACGAAATCTACCCTACCTTATGAAAAATGTTAAAAGTCAGCTATTATTTTTGCAATTTGATGGTCATTTGGGTATCTTCTTTGTACTGTGCATATCTCTTTCAGTTTAATCCTAAACAGGTATTAACAGCTCAGAAAAGCCCAGGCTACATTTTATGATACCCACAGAGTGAGGACTCCATCAGCTCATCATAAATGGATACAGGACATACCCTGGCATATTTTGTGAGACAGGCAGACCATGGAACAAATTACCCGCGGAAGGCAGGGTATTGGGGGAAGGGCTGCACATTCTTTTACAGTAGTCATATACAACTGATGACGTAACCATAATTTTAGCTCCGTGGAAGCCTCAATTTCTTATTTCAGTCTCTATGACTTCAGAGATGGGACACTGTTCAACAAAGAACAAATGGTAAGCAAATTGCTGGCTAACTGGCCAGTGGTTAAATTGCAAGTTTAAAAATAAAGGGCTTCCCAAAGAATAAGAATAAAAGAAGAAAAAGAAAATCCTCCTTTGTTCTCTCAAGTTCTTTCTTTTAGTAACATTATTTTTATAAAGGCCTTTGTTTTCCAGACAGCACCTTTATATGCAGATCTTTTAATCCTTACATGGTCCTGTAAGGTAGGTTGTTATCCTGATTTTAAAGATGATGTTAATAAGGCTCAGAAAGTTGGAAATGACTTGCCCATCAACAAACTGCTAGTAAGCAGCGGAAACAGAATCTCACACGACTGTTCTTCATTCTACAGTTCAGATGACTCCCATCTCCTACATCCTGCTTCTTTACCTGTTCTTTTCTTGTAATCACACTAAAACACACACTGCTCCCTGCACTGGTCAAAGTCTCTTGTTTCTTTCCTCCACCTGGCCAGTGGTGTGGGTGGTGCCAACACCGCTTGCCACCTCATGCCCATGGTGGGAAGACTGATCAGAGTCAAGGAAAACATCTGAAGTCCATTCCTCAGTCCCCCCATCTCCAAGCCAGCTCTCTCCCATTCCTCCCTCCAGACTTGCTGCAGAAAGGAGGAAGACGAGAGAGACCACACCTGTGCTGAACTCACTCAAACTTACAGGGTGTTCTTTGTTCATCCCAAGGAAACGCTATCATGTTTTCATCAAACTGGCTTCCACTGGTAAATCAACGCCACCACAAGCTAGCTGCTCATGTATTACTCAACTATTTTAATGGGGACATTTTTTATTGGTGTTCCACTGAAAAGTTGTGGTTATAGTGATGCTAAGAGGAATTAGGTGATGGAAAAGGAAAAAACTAAAATTAATTCCAGGAATTTTTAAATATTAAATAATCCTCATGAAGTGTTAATGGAAAGCATCTGAGCTGCTAGATTATATGAAACAAACCAGGCAAATACATGTGTTTTGCCTCTGCCCTGGCTGATCTAGCCTTAAATATCTGTCATGTCAAATGGACACGGAGGAATGGGTGGGGGAGGAGGATGTCTGCTAGAATAAATCTATCATACTGTCTTACCTATACTTTATGTAGTTATCTTCACTTCTGATAAGGAAAATGAAGACCTGAGAGGATAATTAACTTGGCTCAGAGATAAAAGTGGCAGAGCTGGAAGGAGCTAAGTCCCTCCAATTCCAGAACCATTCCAGAATCATTCCAGAACTATTCCAGAATAGATGATGCTCTATTCCACCATCTGTATTTTCCCTCCATCTGTACATTTCTCACAATCCATCAAATAAGACAAGCCCAAGAGGTCTGAATGAATTGGAAACTACAAATAAAGACGTTTAAAATGGAAACATTTGCCATCTCCCCTGAATGCACAATTTGTATGCCCAAAAGGGCTCCTAAATTCTTGTACAATGCTCTCTATAGCAGGTTTACATACGCAGACAACACGTACTGGAGACCACATGGTCCAAGGGAAACGTGGTACTTTCTGTCAAATCCATCTTCAGGAGCCAGTTTATTTTTAAAAAAGAACTTACCACTGCCTTACCACTTCCTGGTCTTCCCTTTCTTCTAATACTTAAAAATCCTCAGGGTTTTCTACAGCTTTGCAGCTAATCCCCCTGAAGACGGTTCTGCTCTTCAAAATAAAGACGGCAGCAGCATAGCAGGCACTGCCAACACAGGCTGGGGGGGCGGGAGGGACGTACTGTTTATACGAACAAGGTTCTTCATGTACCACTCTGAATTACCATCTTGTGCAGTGCCCCTGGCCTCAAGCTACTCCACGAAGACGAGGTAAAGACACAAAGTACTGGGTACATGAGTGCCTTCTGTTCTTGGGCAGGTTATTAACTTCTTCATTCTCCCAGTGGAAAGCACTACTGATTGTGAAGGGAATGAACAGAAGCCCTGTCTTGCTCTCACATTCTACGACTCTTGTGAAAAAGTCATGCCGTGTCCTCCCGCACCTTAAAACTAAATCAGACTCAAAATTACTACATCAAAACTTATTTTTTCAAATAGGAAGATGTTTGAACTGAAGCCCCAAAGCACTGAGATAACTTTGTTTAAATGGATATGCTAAATTCTTAAAAGCATTTCCATACACTTCATTCCTGAAAAAAAAAGCTCCCACAGTCTGCGCTTACTTAGGCGCACACACATTCACACTCCTTACCAAAAGTAACTTCTCCTTTGCCAGCTTTGTCAAACAGCTGAAAGGCCACCATGAACAAAGCATCCGGGGCACACAGCACAGATTCAAATGCTACAAATTCTTGAAAGGATATTAATCTGCAACATAAAATGAACACAAAGCATAAAGTCAGTGGCTGGTGGGAAACAAAAGCAGACACAAATATACACTAAAGAAAAAAACAAAATGAGAAAAAATAAAACTCAAAAACACTTAAAAACACTTACCATTCCTTTCATATATCGTCGACTGAAATAATAATGTACAGAATCTAAAAGACATGACAGGTTTGAGGATATGGTGACACATTAAATGAATTATAATTTCAAATGTAACTGTTTTACCCAATGGATCATTTTTGTTTCAGGCATATTGTTAGATTCAAGAATTAAAGTTTAGATGCTTTAGATTAAGATGTGATTGTGTAATGGCAAAATAGAGCAGCTTTGTCATTCATTAATACCTTTATACACCATTAAAAAATGATTCACAGAGATTCATTCATTACTGGTATCTACTGACCACATGTGGATTGAACCAGTGGTGATATTGTGGGGTGGGGCGTGGAATACAGATAAATCAAACATGAAATGTGACCCCAAGGAACTTCTAGTCTGGCGAGGCAGATAACACTGGTCTAGAAATAGTACACAAAAAGAGACAAATCATAAGACAGAGAGCAACAGGATAACAGAATTCTGGTAAGAAATCAAAGAAGGCTTTGCAGTAGAAATAGAACGGAGCTGTGTCTTGAAAAGTGAGTGAAATTTAGGTATGCGGTAATGGGCATAGAAGGGAGAGTACTTCAGGCAGGGGACATGCCTGCAGAAAGGCAGGTGCAAGAAAGCTAGCGAGTGTACGAGGAAAACGGAGAGGAACTGATTTTGTCTGGACAGAAGACTGCATAAAAGAGAACACTGTGAAATGAGATTAGAAGTATAGGACCAGAGATGGGCCTAAAGACAAGAAAAGACTCTGGTCATTCTTCTCTAGGGGGCAAGGAGTGATTGAAAGTTTTTAAGCAAGATCATGACATGATCAAATCTATCCTTCAGGAAGAGCATGACAGACCACAGATGCTTGTTGACTTCCAAGAAGTAAACAAATTCACAAAAGCTTTCCTAGAAATGTTCTTTGTCACTATTTTGTATTTCAAAATTTAAATGTCCAAATATTCCAGTGATACATTGAGATAGTCTAAGTCACTGGAGGATATACAGGGAGGAAGAAAACAGAAGTGTTTTCCTATGTTTCACTGAACACTTAATTACTTCTAAATATTTTATAGAGAGAATACTTTTTTTTTTTGTTTTTTTTTGCTGAGGAAGACTCACCCTGAGCTAACATCTGTTGCCAATTTTCCTCTTTTTTAGCTTGAGGAAGATTTGCTCTGAGCTAACATGTGTGCCAATCTTCTGCCACAGCATGGCTGACAAGTGGTGTAGGTCCACACCCGGGATCCGAACCTGCGAAACCGGGCCGCTGAAGCGGAGCCCGTTGAACTTAACCACTACGCCACAGGGCTGGCCTCAGAGAGAACACATTTTTATACAAAGTGTTCCCAAGTTAACTTAGCTGTTTCCCAGAATGTCACCTGATTATAATAATGTCACAAAGAAAGGAAAAACTCATGGTGTGTTCAATACACTACATGTCATTCACAATTCAAAATACATCCTTATGAATGCATGGAAACATTCAGGAACAGCACGTGTTACAGAAGAATATTTGCCCAGAACATTTTATCCTCTACTCTACAGTCTGTCTCACTGAGAATCTATGGGTAAGCAAGACTAGGGGTAGGAAGGGATAGGAAGGGAAGCAAATTTGAGTCAAACATTCCTAGCTGGCCTCAAGGAGTTTACAACCTGCTGTGGGCAGGGGAGGTAGTCATGTGCATGTACAACCCAACAGAATGCAAGAGCTGAGCATCAAAAGAAAAAGAAGAAATAAAGCACTAAGGAGCACAAAAGGAGGGGTGATTTATTCTGACTAGAAAAACTGGGGAATGCTTCAAGAAGGTGTAGCATTTAAAGAACAAATTTTAAAGTTGAAAAAATCTTAGAGACCATCTACTTCAACCTCCTCATTTCACTTTTGAGATAAGCAGAAGAAGTTAAAGATTTGTGTAAGGTGAAGCAATTGGCTTCTGGCATTTTGGCCTAAAAGCCAGGTGTCCTGGTTTCCATTTGAGATAGAATTCCAACTGACATGGGAAGACGGAGAGAAGAAGGAAGGGTAGAGAGAGGTCATTCCACACTGAAGAAAGAACAGAGCGAAGTACAGAGATGACGACAAATGGGGTGCGCTGTGTTCAGAGAAGGACATATTACCAACCTTCTATCTAATAGGTCATGAGGAGGTAAAGAGTGGCTTGACCTGTAATGCCAGCTACCTATGGAGCACCTTAAAAGCCAAGTCATAGATCCTAACTTTTTTGCAGGAAGAAGTCACTGAAGGTTTTGGGGTTAATAAATGTCAGGTTCAGATCTTTGTTTTAGAAAAGGAACTGGCATGGAAGATGAATTTAACAGAGGAAAGACGAGATGTGGGGAGACAGCCTGACAGCTAGGGACAGCAGAGGTCTAAACCAGAGCTGGAGCATGAGGACTCAAAACTGTATCTCTAGCCGGGAAGGCTAGAGAAATACAGTTGAGACAGGAATAACAAAACTTGGTAGCAATTGGATGTCAGAGGCTGAAGGACAGCAGAGGCCAAGTTATTCCCAAGACTTGTAAGTTGGATAAGTGAGTGGCATGACAATATCACCAAAAGGATAAAGAATAAAAAAGGCAAAAGAGAGAAGGGACTTGTGAGAGAGTAAGACCAATTCTGATCACGTTAAATTTGAGGTATCAGTTAGACACTGAAGCCTGCCGTCCAGCAGGAAACCAAAAGGACCAGTGTAGAACTCAACAGAGAGTCTGATATGGGTTGAACTGTGTCCCCCACAAAAACTCATGTTGAAGTCCTAACCCCCAATGCCTCAGAATATGACCTTATTTGGAAACAGGGTTGTTGCAAATGTAATTTGTTAAGATGAGCTCATACTGGAGTAGGGCAGGCACCTAATGAAATATGACTAGAGTCCTTAGAAAAAGGGGAAATTTGGACATAGATATGCACACAAGGAGAACATTATGTGAAGATGAAGGCAGAGATTAGGGTGATGCTTCTACAAAACAAGGAATGCCAAAGACTGCCAGCAAACCACCAGAAGCTAGGGAAGAGGCATGGAACAGATTCTCCCTCACAGGCTCAGAGGAACCAATATTCCTGACACCTTGATCTTTGCCTCCATAACTATGAGACAATAAATTTCTTTTTTTTTAAGCCACTTAGTTTGCGATACTTTGTTATGGCAGTCCTAGCAAACTAACACAGAGGCCAAGCTTGGAAACATAGATTGGAGAGTTTTTAAACAAAGGCTACTTATAGCTGTGAAAGAAACTGCCCAGGAGCATTTCAATTAGGGATGCTCACTCACCATTCTCCAGACTACTGAAGCAGTACAGAGGAGAAATGTGTTTCTGATTATCTGCTTTCTTCTTGCCACCACTTCTCACAACCCATGACCCCTCTGAGCAGGTACCAACAACTTCACTGTCACACTGCTCACCAGTTTAACTTACTGGCAGTTTGTCAGGCCAGAAAACAATCATTTGCTAAATCATCCTTGCACAGACAGTAGGTTAGTTAAAAGTGAATCACAAAGTGTGTTATCTAGAAAAGGGACATTTTTATTTTCATTTAATGATTTGAATAAAGAAAGGCTTAGAAGAGTGACATCAGCATCATGGCGGAGTGAGCTCTTCCCTTAGACTCTCCCCCCAAGATACAACAAAAAGGACATTCATATACCAACAGAGGACATTCACAAAACACAAAAGACATCTGAGAGACCCATACAGCCATATGTCTGAAGGTGTAGGTGCTGGACCCCCCAGAGGAAGTGGAAGGAGTGGCGGCAGGTGGAATCTGCGACCAGATACTATCACCACGTGGAGGCACTAATCCACACCATCAAACAGTATGAAAAAATATATTAATACTCCAGACCAGAAGGAAAATGACAAGCACCCAGAAATCAATCCTGAAGGCACAGATATTTATAATCTAAATGACAGAGAATTCAAAATAGCTATCATAAAAAATACTCAATGAGTTACAAGAAAATAGAGATAGAGAGTTCAATAAAATCAGGAACTTCTTCACAAAAGAGATTGAAACTATAAAAGAAAACCAATCAGAAATGTTGGAGATGAAAAACGCAATGGACAAGATAAAGAAAAATCTGGACTCCCTGAATAACAGAAGTGATATCATGGAGGACAGAATCAGCAGTTTGGAGGAAAGAAATATAGAAATGCTTCAGACGGAGGAAGAGAGAGAACTAAGACTAAAAAGAAATGAAGAAATTCTCTGAGAAATATCTGACTCAATTAGGAAATGCAACATAAAGACTACAGGTATTCCAGAAGAAGAAGAGAAGGAGAATGGGGCAGAAAGCTTGTTCAAAGAAATAGTAGCTGAGAACTTCCCAAACCTGGGGAAGGAGCTGGAAATACAAGTGAAAGAAGCTAACAGAACTTCTAACTATATCAATATAAAACCTTCTCCAAGGCATATAGCAGGAAAGCTGGCAAAAGTCAATGACAAAAAAAAATATATTAAGGACAGCAAGGCAGAAGAAAATAACTTACAAAGGAACCATTATCAGGCTTTCAGGGGATTTCCCAGCAGAAATTTTACAGGCTAGGAGAGAGTGGAATGATATATTCAAAATTCTGAAAGACAAAACCTTTCAGCCAAGAATACTCTATCCAGGGCCTGGCCCAGTGGCATAGTGGTTAAGTTCGTGTGCTCCGCTTCACGGCCCAGGGTTCACAGGTTTGGATCCTGGACACAGACCTACACACTGCTCATCAAGCCATTCTGTGGAAGCGTCCCATACGTAAAGTAGAGGAAGATTGGCACAGATGTTAGCTCAGCAACAATCTTCCTCAAGCAAAAAGAGGACTGGAAACAGATGTTACCTCTGGGCCAATCTTCCTCACCAAAAAAAAAAAAAAAAAGAATACTCGATCCAACAAAAATAGCCTTCAGATATGATGGAGAAATAAAAACTTTCCCAGATAAACAAAAGCTAAGGGAGTTCATCGCCACAAGACACTCCCTACAAGAAATGCTCAAGAAGGCCCTCATACTTGGAAAAAAAAAAGAGAGGGGTTACAAAGCCTTGAGCAAGGCGATAAATAGGTAGACAAAATCAGAAAATTGCAGCTCTCTATCAGAACAGTTTAGCAAACACTTAATTATAACATTAAAGATAAAGGGAAGGAAAACATCAACAATAAATACAGTCTCGTCATTTTAGCCACAAACTCACAACAAAAGATGGAATAAGTTGTGACAATAATAACTTAGAAGGGGAAGAGGAAAGGGGTGGAATGGTCTTAGTCTAAGGAAATAAGAGGCAATTAGAAAATAGACTATCTCATCACTTTTTATACAAACCTCATGGTAACAAGTAAACAAATAATCAGAACAGAGACACAAATAACAGATAAAGAGAAAACTAAGAAAACTATCATAGAGATCTACCAAACTGAATTAGTAGTCTGAAATACACGGGACGAGAAACAAGGGAAATGCAGAAGAACCAGAAAACGAGCAATAAAATGGTAGCATTAAGCACTCATATATCAAGAATCACTCTAAATGTAAATGGATTGAATTCTCCAATCAAAAGACACAAAGTGGTGGGATGGATTAAAAAACAAGACCCAACAATATGCTGCCTCCAGGAAACATATCTCAGCTCTAAAGACAAACACAGGCTCAGAGTAAAGGGATGGAAGACGATACTCCAAGCTAATGCAAACAAAAGAAAGCAGGTGTTGCAATACTTATATCAGACAAAGTAGACTCCAAGACAAAACAGGTAATGAGAGACAAAGAGGGGCAGTATATATTGATAAGGGGGATACTCCACTAAGAAGACATAACACTTATAAATGTATATGCACCCAACAGAGGAGCACCAAAGTACATAAAGCAACTACTAACAAACCTAAAAGGAGATATTAACAACAACACAATAATAGTAGGGGACCTTAACACCCCACTTACATCAATGGATAGATCATGCAGACAGAAAGTCAAGAAGGAAATAGTGGATTTAAATGAAAAACTAGACCAGATAGATTTAATAGATATATATAGAACACTCCATCCCAAAACAGCAGAACACACACTCCTCTGAAGTGCACATGGAACATTCTCAAGGATAGACCATATGTTGGGAAACAAGGCAAGCCTGAATAAATTTAAGAAGACTGAAATCATATCAAGCACCTTTTCTAACCGCAATGCTATGAAACTAGAAATCAACTACAAGAAAAAAGCTGGGAAAGTGACAAATATGTGGAGACTAAACAACGTGCTACTGAACAATCAACGGATCATTGAAGAAATTAAAGGAGAAATCAAAAAATATCTGGAGACAAATGAGAATGAAAATACACCATACCAACGCATATGGGATGCAGCAAAAGTGGTCCTAAAAGGGAAATTCATAGCAATACAGGCCCACCTTAACAAAAAAGAAAAATCTCAAATAAGCAATCTTCAATTACACCTAACAGAATTAGAAAAAGAATAAACAAAGCCCAAAGTCAGCAGAAGGAGGTAAATACTAAAAATTAGAGCATAAATCAATAAAATTGAAACCAAAAAAACAGTAGAAAGGATCAATGAAATAAAGAGCTGGTTCTTTGAGAAGATAAACAAAATTGACAAACCCTTAGCCAGACTCACCAAGAAAAAAGAGAGAAGGCTCAAATAAATAAAATTAGTAATGAAAGAAGAGAAATTACAATGGATACCACAGAAATATCAAGGACTATAAGAGAATACTATAAAAAACTATATACCAGCAAATTGGTCAATCTAGAAGGATAAATTCTTACACTCATACAACCTCCCAAAACTGAACCAAGAAGAAATAGAGAATCTGAATAGACCAATCACAAGTAAAGAGATTGAAACAGTAAATCAAAAACCTCCCAAAAAATAAAAGTCCAGGACCAGACGGCTTCTCTGGAGAATTCTACCAAACATTCAAAGATGATTTAATACCTATCCTTCTCAAACCATTCCAAAAAAATTGAGGAAGACGAAACACTTCCTAACACATTCTATGAGGCCAACATCAACATCATACCGAAGCCAGACAAGGACAACACAAAGAAGGAAATTTACAGGCCAATAACACTTTTGAACATAGATGCAAAAATCCTCAACAAAATATTGGCAAACCGAATACAGCAATATATTAAAAAGATCATACACCATCATTAAGTGGGATTTATACCAGGGACATACGGATGGATCAACATCTGCAAATCAATGCGATACACCACATTAACAAAATGAGGAATAAAAACCACATGATCATCTCAATAGATGCAGCAAAAGCATTTGACAAGATCCAACATCTCTTTATGATAAAAAAAAAAACTCTCAATAAAATGGGTGAAGAAGTACCTCAACATAATAAAGGTCATATATGACAAACCCAGAGCCAACATCATACTCAATGGGGAAAAACTGGAAGCCATCCCTCTGAGAACAGGAACAAGACTAGGGTGCCCATTCTCACCATTCTTATTCAGGAGGTTTTGGCCAGAGCAATTAGGCAAGAAAAAGAAATACAAGGACTCCAAATAGGCAATGAAGAAGCAAAACTCCTGCTGTTTGCAGATGACATGATTTTATAATAGAAAACCCTGAAGAATCCATCAGAAAACTATTAGAAATAATCAACAACTACAGCAAAGTTACAGAGTACAAAATCAACTTACAAAAATCAGTTGCCTTTCTATATTCTAATAACGAACTAACAGAAAGAGAACTCAAGCATACAATCCCATTTACAATCGCAATGAAAAGAATAAAATATCCAGGGGCCAGCCCAGTGGCATAGTGGTTAGTTTGCACACTCCGCTTTGGTGGCCAAGGTTCACAGGTTCAAATCCCGGGCAGGGACCGATGCATCACTTGTCAAGCCATGCTGTGGCAGCGTCACATATAAAGTAGAGGAAGATGGGCACGGATGTTAGCTCAGGGCCGATCTTCCTCAGCAAAAAGAGAAGGATTGGCAACGGATATTAGCTCAGGGCTTATCTTCCTCACACACACACAAAAAAAAATGGACAGAGAATATGAACAGACATTTTTCCAAAGAAGATATACAGACGGCCAATAGGCACATGAAAAGATGTTCAACGTCACTAATCATCAGGGAAATGCAAATCAAAACTACACTAAGATATCATCTTACACCCATTAAAATGGCTATAATCACCAAGACAAAAAATAACAAATGTTGGAGAGGATGTGGAGAAAAGGGAACCCTCATACACTTCTGGTAGGAATGAAAACTGGTGCAGCCACTATGGAAAATAGTATGGAGATTTCTCAAAAAATTAAAAATAGAAATACCATACGACCCAGCTATCCCATTACTTGGTATTTATCTAAAGAACTTGAAATCAACAATTCAAAGAGACTTATGCACCCCTATGTTCATTGCAGCATTATTCATTATAGCCAAGACATGGAAGCAACCCAAGTGTCCACTGACTGACGACTGGATAAAGAAGATGTGGTATACATATACAATGGAATACTACTCAGCCATAAAAAGTCAAAATCGTCCCATTCTCAACAACATGGATGGACCTTGACTGTATTACGTTAAGCGAAATAAGCCAGACAGAGCAAGACAAACACCATATGACTTCACTCATATGTGGAAGATAAACTAACACACAGACCAAGAGAACAGTTTAGTGGTTACCAGAGGGGAAGGGGGTTGGGGGGTGGGCACAAAGGGTGAAGGGGCACATTTAAATGGTGACTGACAAATAATAATGTACAACTGAAATTTCACGTTATAAACTATTACGACCTCAGTAAAAAAAAAAAAAAAAAAAAGCTTAAATATAATAAAAAGAGCATCTTACCTCTCAAAATGGTATGAGAAACCTTAAGACTAACTATGCACGTGAACAAATCCTTCTCTGGCAATGTCACTGTGGTTTCACAACCATAACTGGCCAATGAATACTCTGGTATTTTAGGCATGTTACAGATACCAAAAAGGTATGTAATTTGGTAATCCTATTAGATATAAGTATTATACTTCTATGTAGGAGGTATATAAGATGAACCATGAAATCATAACGTCTTACTGTTCATCAAGATCATTTTGGATTTTCAAAATAATCTGACTAGAAGACTATTAGAATAATTATATAGTACTATATTATTCATTCACAGCATGATATCTAAAAACATTTATATATATGTATATTTTCATATAAACAGTACTTCACTCTTGCTTTACAGATTTAATGGGTATTAGCATAAGTTACAACAAAGAATACAAGCTTAATCAAGTTCAGACCTGGCTGGTGAGCTCACTTAGTTCCTTTTCTACCCTCAACTTCCAAAACTTCTTTGACAATGTCAGATGCCCTCTAAAATAAATCACACAACTCCGATGAACTCTGGGACTAGTATCTCAGGAATAGTATTTGACACTAATGCTCACCTGCAACAGCTAATAGTAGGACACAGGTCAGCTACCATGGAAGCAAATACAGAAGTCACATTTTCTCAGGCTACACCATTCAGAGAGTAGGGGAGAGGAGGTTTCTACTTTACTTCATGGTTCTGACATTATCAGAGGTTTTTTTAAGCAAGTCATTTTTGTTTTCCAAACCACTAGAGCTATTGTTCTCCTTCTGAAAGCCATTTATAATAGCAACAACCATACGACTCCTTTAAAGTCCAGGGAAAACAGCTAAAACACTACATACTACTATCAAATCCTGAGCCAAAGAGGAAAGGGATTAAAAGTGGATTGCATCTGTACGTTATGCTTAGGACAATGTAAGATTACAGATCTATTACATACATAGAAAGATACTAGAAGGATGGATACACACCAAAATGAAGACAGTGCTTCTTTACAGCAGCATAACTTTAGGTCTCCTCTCCCGGCTTCTCAACTGTCCAAGGGATAGCTCTTAGCCTATACTTATGATACAGAATACAGACTGAAAACTAAAATACTATTGCAAAAGTGGTAATATAAGACAACTGGAGATAAATTACTCAATGAATTCAGAGCAGGGAAAGATTATAGTTATATTGAGAGAAAGGAGGAGACGGAGAAAGTCAGTGAAATTAGGAACATAGGACATCAAAGGGAACAGGTGACCAAGTGGACATGTAATATCAGTTTCGCAGGACAGGTAAGATGTGATGGAGTAGAGATGGGAGGTAGTGAAGGAGAGGCCACCAACAGCAGTGGGGCTTCAGTGCCTACTCCATGTGCTGGGCACAGGCCAGTGCTGGAATACACAGATGTAAAGGGCAAACTGCGCTCCCCAAGAACTGGTGGTCCCGGGGGCAGAAGATGAACCAGGAACCAACAAAGGAAGGCTGGAGGTGAAGAGCCACAGGAAGTGCAAGTTTGCCAGAATGAGGGCAAGTACAATGGAATGTATGGTGCTCATGTCCTGACAGCAGACAAAAGTCTGAAATTTTTAACGACATGACGAATTTGTGCTTCAAACCATTTAATCTAGCAGAGGAGCGTTAAATGAACTGGAAGGAGAAGAGCCTGGATTTGGGGAGATGTGTTGGTTGAATCCAGGGGAGAGTCAGGAAGGCCTGAGGGAGAAAGAAGGGCACCTTATGCCTAGGGGATGGGCATACGGTGCTATGTTCTCTAGAGGACAATCTGACAACACAGCAAGAGTCTCAAAAAGGCCCACACTCTTTGACATCACAATCCCACTTCTAGGAATTTGTCCTAAAAAATAATTAATGAATGTGTGCAAATTTTATCTGCAGGGATATTCAAGCAGCATTGTTGATAATAGTGAAAACAACCTTAATATGCAACCAGATGTAACTGATTAGATAAAGGAACATTCATACACAGAATACTATCCACCTACTACAAATTGTTATAAACAAATTCATGTTATTAAGTAAAAACTCAGTTATACAAATGTATGTAGAAAATGATCCCATTTTGTTAAAAATGGACAAAAATGATATTTTATACAGATACAAAAAAGTTTGAAGGATGTACACCAAAGTGTTAGCAATGGTTATCTCTAGGTAGTTAAAATATCAGAAATTTGAGGGGTTTTTTCTTTTTTTTATTTTCTAATCTTTTCAATAATACATATACTGAATTATTTTTGTAATAAGAAAAAAAATTTATATGAAACAAAACAACAAGGACCTAAACTTCGGTAGCGGCAGAAGGACTGAAAGAGAGGTGCAGGGTTAGGAGGGAACTGAAAACAGAAACAAAGAATCACACTGACTCTGGTATCCAAGGTGTATAACCTCCAGTTCTTCTCTTCCTCCAGCTGTTGCTTATTCTCGCTCAGCAGTGCCTTATACCCCATGTGGTCCCTTTCATCTCCCTCCTGGCTCCTATCTCCAGGCCAACTCTGTGGCTACGCAAGTTGAAGTAACTGCACATAAGGATCTGATCTGTTCAGACTTCAGGAAGTTTGGTTGTAGACAATACACCATATCAAAATCTAATTACCACTTTTACTTAAGGTTCCTAACCACACGAGTGCCTCGCAAAAATAACTTCTCCTTATAACCCTCTTCCGTGTGTTACAACAGAAGCCAAACAATTGTCCAGGATTAACGGCAGAGATAAAAATAAAAGTAAAATCTAACTCCAAAAGCAGAGTTCCAACCACCAGACCACCCATGTTCAAGTATCTGTGAATGTCAAGGAAAAAAAAACAGAATTGGGCTGTCTTGTGATTGCGAGTTTATCAAATGAACTTTGTCCTCCATGATTTTCACATCTTTAATATTCTGGGGGTTTCCAGCTCTTACCTCCCTCCCAAATGCCTTGCAAATATACACTGTTCAGGCCACCAAGCAAAAGTGTACCCTGCACCTATTATATGCCAGGCAATGCCCTAGGCACTGAGGATACCATGAAAATGAGTAAGATTGACAGAATCCATGACCTCAAGGAATTAGATTCTAGTGGAGAAGGCAGGCAATGAGCACAAACATACATACTCAAAGATAAGATGATTCCATAATCTGATAACTGCTCTGTAGAGGATAAAATAGAGGAAGGCATTAAAGCAGGGCTTCTCAGCCCCAGCAAGCCTATTTAACTGGTCTGAGGGACTTGAGCAATCATTTGTTTTACTAAACTTCCCAAGTGATTCTACCACGCAGTCAAGCTTGAGGATGATGGGGATGGGAGAGAGGGAGCTGCTCTGCCTAAGGTGGTCAGGAAATGCCTCGTGGGAGGTGGCATTAAGATCTGAATAATGAAGAGGAGGAAGTGCTGGGAAGATCTGGAGCAAGGATATTTTGGGCAGAAGAAACCTCAGTGCAAGGGCCAACCCTAAGATAGGCCAACCTTGGCAAGTCTCATGGGGCAGGGAGACACCTGAGTTGCTGGAAAGTAGAGGAGGAGGGAAGCAGAGAGGGATATGGGGATGAAGGAATATGCAGGGCGTAGAAGGCTGTGTGCGTTTTATTCCAAGTATACATGGGCAAGAGCCATTGCTGAGGGTTTTATGGAGGGGGTGATGTGACCTATTGAAAGAACACTCAGGACAGTGTGAAGCATACACTGCAGTGCGAAGCAGTGAGTCTAGTCAGAAGTGGCTGTAGTGGGTTGGACCAGGGTTGGAGCAGGAGAGAGAGAAACGAAAAGTGGTCAAATCCAGGATACGTTCTCTAGACAGAGCTGGGGGGTGGGAGGGCAGCCTCGTCCTAGAAGTCACAGCACACAGCTTTTAAAGCCCAGGGGCAGGTCAGGCTCGCACTGCGGACACCCGGAGGAGGCCTGTGACTGCAGGGGCTGTGGCAGCCAGAAGTAGGGACTCTCAGGCCCTGAAGTTACTGAGGATATGAAAACTACTACTTAGGCAGGTGATGAAGGAGATCATAAATAAAGATTTTATTTAATATGCCAGCTAATGGTCAATGAGCAAACAAACTAGTCTTCACAGCCCCAATTACGTAAATTCATTACAATTGCTCGTAACACATTCTAAAAGAGGCAATGAATTACTACATAAGTTTACATTCGAAAGACCATCAGTAATATGGTCGAAAGAGGCCCGAGCTGTAGTCTTTCCTTTGCCTACCTGGCTGAATGATCTTGCTGGGCAAGTTGGAGCAGACCTCCTTTCCTGATCTATAAAACGGGCTCTCTCTAATGCTTTTCACTCTACAATCCCATTTTCTTCCATTTTCGGTTACAGGGAGCCATTCCGTGCCCACTCTGGCTTCAGCACCCGCCATGGCACTCCCTGAAGTGCATCTGTCCTGAGGCCAGCTGGGCTCCTCAGCTTGCCCAGGTACTTGGGTTCCAATCTCACTGCGGCGTTCGCCAAGGGCCTATGTAAATTCATGGCTCCAGCGAAAATCTGGCAGATTGAATATTGTTCAAATAAGTAGGCTACTGCCTGGCTTTAAAACCCTATTAAAGATTTTATTAGCAATTTTACTGTATTGTTATCATGAATTTAACCTATAAATACCACATCTGCATACATCACTGCCTCTATATTGCCAAAAAAGATAAATATATAGGCTCTTGTGATTGTGAGCTTAACTCAGTAAGTGATATGCCCATATTTCCAGACCTATCTGTCTGTCCGCCGCCTTGCAGTTCAGTCCAAACAGCACCTGAGCTGCCCAAGGCTGACTGTCAACTAGAGGGACTTATAGCGGGCACTCTTGTACCTCCAACACTTTCTTCCTTACCAGACGGACCAAACATATTTACCAGTTTTGATGCACCCCTATTCTATTTCTCTTTTGCTAATAGTTAATTTAACTACACACTACAAAATATCCTACACATCTTCTATACCCCATTCCTTCTTCCCCTCCCTGCTAAATAATACTGCCCGGTGACCTCAGAAGAATTTGTCCCTGAGTCCCGCAGCCTCCCCCAACCTCCCATCTCTTAACCTTTGAGTCATAAAAAAGCTCTAATCATGGCCAATCCCCACAAGAGTGATATTGTAACAAGGAAAAGAACGACCATAAGCTTTTCAAAACTAGAGACAAATCATGTTCTCTATCTCCACAGACTAGATAAATATCCTGTTATTTCTTAAATACTAACAGACATCGTTAAAATAAAAAAACCTAAAAAACTATCTTTTTTTTTGGTGAGGAAGATCAGCCCTGAGCTAACACCTGCCAATCCTCCCCTTTTTGCTGAGGAAGACTGGCCCTGGGCTAACACCCGTGCCCATCTTCCTCTACTTTATATGGGACGCCACCACAGCATGGCCTGACAAGCAGCGCGTCAGTGCGCGCCAGGGATCCGAACCCCAGGCCGCAGCAGTAGAGCGCGTGCACTTAATCACTACACGCCACCGGGCTGGGCCCCTGAAAAACTATCTTATCATATTACCTTGTTCCCTTGTATAATTACCAATATTGAGAACAGAATTTAATAATGTGCATCACAAATATTCTGTATTTTAATTACATTATGGGTTAAATAGCATTTTGAGATTAAAAAACTTGAGGTTTTTTATTTTTTTAAGGAAAAGTGTACTTAGTTAAAAAATATATAAACAACTCATTTTAAATTGGAGATTGCCTTTAAGGGGGGAAAAAATTTAAAAGGGGGAAGAAAAGACCAGTGGCGAAAAAAGGGAAAAGGAATTGTAAACTATATTGGAAAATCAACTCAGGCAAGCAAAGTAGACCAAAAAAAAAAAACCTAAGTTTCCTACATCTTCCCTTATTCTTTTAATTAAGGCTGGATGAGAAGGCTTCAACTTTATTAAAAGGGCACATGAAGGATAATGGGAAGATAAACTGCAGATAAGAAAACAGTAACTGAAAAGCCAGTAGGCACACACATTTGTTAACTAGCCTTTTTTTAAGTGCCCACTATATACTGGCCCATCACTCTGCATGAAGTAGCAGGTTAGCTGTTAGACTGCCACCGGACACCAGTTACTTTAAATGCCTCCAGGAGAGCACACACTGCCAACTCCTTTGCTTCTATAACTTCACTCTGTAGTTTGATTGCTCCCTTGGTTTAGAGCTGAAAAGCACAAAAAGTACCCTCCACTCAAGAGACTTTGTGAGCACCTAAGGCACAGAAGACAGCCTGAGGAACAGAATTTTCTCTCACGCATACTTTTAGCAGATGCCCATATTTACCTATGGGTGTTCTTTGCTCAAATTGCATTTTAAAATACAAAAAATTGACTGAGTTAAATAATGATAATGATAATGCCTTTCTCAAAGTGTTTTTCTGAATCTCTGAAGCAAGGTAATGATGATTAAAATGATATTCGAAAACAAAAGGCATCCGAGCACAGCCACAGAAAAAGACAAGAGCAAATGTGCTACTTTCTTCCAACTGCCAATGACAAATTTCCAGTTAGTCACTCTGCTAAAAAAAATTAAATAAACAGTAAACTAAATTTTTAAAAAATACATGAAGTCAAGTTTTACTGATTCCTCTTTGAGAAACACTATCAATTACTCAGAAACATTTTAACACCTTTCACTCAATTATAAACCTTGTGTTTTGGATATACATAAAAAACCTTTTTTGATGTGATCGTAACATAAGCCCCTGGCAAAGCAAAAATTAAGTGACTGAAATAGCCCTTATCATATTTTTAAAAATAAAATTATTCATGGTGTGGGCAAGAAGAAATAAAAGTACACAGCCTTGAGCCACAATATCACCCACACAAAAAACAGCCAACAGTAATATCTGCTGTGCCAGCTGAATTCAAATTAACCCAATTTTACATGTTAATTAAACCAGCTATTTTGTTCTTATTGTATTTTTGCTTCTTAAATAGTAGAGTCTACAAGTGATTCCCAACAGACTTGTTCCAACAACAATGACGTATTCATTTACTTCTATTATGACCATACAATACAGTAACTGAGCAGTAATTTTTCACAGTCAATTACATGTGTGGTTCTTTACGCTTAAAGATGCTGAAATAATGTGTACTATAGAGCCATATGCCTGAATCTCTAGTCTGCCTGAGGCAGTTGCCTGGGTAACACATTTTCTCTCCAGTTTAGCATAACCCTTCATTGAATATCATTAGGTGTCATTAAATAGCAAACATTAACATGAACTTCAATACACTACTTAGATAGAGTCATTTTACCCATGTAAACAAGTGCTTCATCATTTATAAGAAGCTTAAAATAGATTATGATTTTCTGTATTTAAGACCATGAAAAAGAAAAAAAAGTGCCCATGTGTTGATTCCAAATTGAATTTGCATAAATTTCTGATAACATAAGAGAACTCAGATCAAGTTTCAGGGGTAACATTTGTCATCAATAGGGCCATAATATTCAATATAAGCAAAGAAGGATTAGGTTTTTAAAGTTTATTCAAAGTTGTAAAATAATTCCATCAGTTTCATCTCAGACTGTCAAAGTGTTTTACACTCTTTTCTAACAAGGGGAGGAGAGAAGGCACTTGATTTCAGTAATAAAATGAATTTAAAGAACAAGGTGTTTAAAAATCAAGGCATATACAAGATGTGGAAGCAACTCAACCATCCATCAACAGATGATTGGATCAAGAAGATGTGGTGTGTGTATATATATATATATATATAGATAGATAGATAGATATAGATATAGATATAATGGAATACTACTCAGCCATAAAAAAAGACAAAATCGTCCCATTTGCAACAACATGGATGGACCTGGAGGGTATTATGTTAAGTGAAATAAGCCAGACAGAGAAAGACAAACACTGTATGACCTCTCTCATATGTGGAATATAAACTAACACACAGACGGAGAGAACAGTTTGGTGGTTACCAGGGGGAAGGGAGTTGGGGGTGGGCACAAAGGGTGAAGGGACGCATTTATATGGTGACTAACAAATAATAATGGTCAACTGGAATCTCACAATGTTATAAACTATTATGACATCAATAAAAAAATTTTTTAAAAAATCAAGGCATATAGTAAGAAATAGAAAGTTCAGGATACATTGTGAATTATATAAAATATTTTAAATATTAAAAGTTTAATGAAGTGTTCTATAGTCTAGATATGACAATACACGGTTTATACGCAGTATTCCAGGGCAATGCCACATTAAGAGTAGCAGCCGTCCCCAGTAATCTCCATCAGCCCTCCATCCCATGCCACCCCAAACAAGCATCCATATCTAAGAAAAACAATGTGCTTGCTCTACAAACACACAGTCTCAACACTGAGAGCCTTCCCACCACCACCAGATTACTACTCCTAAACCACGAAATGATGATTTTTCTGAGACACATCATAATTCCATGTAAGCCTAAACTCTCAGCCTATAAGCATTTACAACCTACCCTCTATCATCTGCATCATATAAGGGCCTCCAAGTTTTCAATGTTAATTTTAAAGGACACATACAAAAAGAAAACGAATCATCAAATGGCACTGCTATCTCCAATATACTTTCGCAACTTTCTCATCACAGGAGAAAGGCAGACTTAAAAATCCCGGAAGTGGGGGCGGGGGGAACTGATCAAGGTTCAGGGGGCAGCCTCAAAGCTGTCCACAGTCAACCTAACAGTAAATAAAGAGAAAGCTCTGGCCAAGAATAAACGAGTTCTTTGTTACGAGGATTGAGATCCCAGATACAACTATGATGATGAACTGGGATCTTTTTTCTGCTTCTCATACCTGTTTCCTAATCCAAAATAAGGAAGAAATGACCACACAAAATGGAGTGACTTAGGTGCTATGCTTTTACCTCCCAGTGCTCCTCGAACATTCATGTAGCTGTTTGCAAAGGTGAGTAAAAGCTCAATCACCATGCCAGTCCAGGTGCTGAGATGTGGTTGGCAAAGAAAGATAACTTCATATTAAATGTATATTCCATTTTGGTTTCAGCACCCTGCTTTTAAATGAGGTAAATCATGAGAAACAAATAGACAGTAAGGATAAATCTTTAACCAAAACATTTTCAAGATATATTGGGATCAATACAGATTAAGTCACATCTCTGATGCCTCCCATGACAATTCGTGTTCTGAATGATTATCTAAGACATTGCAGGATTTCAAATAAAATTTTAAAAATTAAAACTAAATTGTATAAACAGTCATCAGTGGGAAAAGTAGCCTAAATAACTTAGGAAACATTAATGAGAGTTGAAATAAAAGTGATTTCTGATCACAATATTCTGATTAAGCAGTGTTTCTGGATTTTACCCAAAATCTACAATAAACAGAATGCCAGTGTTTCTGGATTTTACCCAAAATCCACAATAAACAGAATGCTATTGCTGGAAAACACAGACTAATTAAAATTTTACTACGTGAACTACAGTCGTGCGTCGCTTAAGAATGGGGATATGTTCTGAGGAATACATCATTAAGCAATTTCGTTGTCGTGTGAACATCATGGAGTGTACTAAAGGGATCAAAATTTGCCACCCAAAATGTCTCTTTAACATGAAGATTATTTTAGGCTGATTATTTTTAAGAAACAAAAGATTTATAAAGTTTTTCTTGTTACCTCCCCCTAAACTGCCTAAAAGAACTCAGATTAAAAAACCTGTCTCTGGGAGGGAGCTCTGACCTTAGCATAATGTGAACTAGGTGGTAGAGAGGAAGGAATCTAGAAAAGCCTGTTTGTTGGGCTCCCTCTGTGTTCTTCTGTTTCTGTGTGGCCAAATAAACACTTGTTTTCCAAACGTTTGCTCCTTTTCACCTACCTGTGAATTGTCTTCCTTCCCTTTGAAGTCCCTGACTCTCCCCAGCCCCAACATCTTCTTTTGTCTTTAGCAGAGGATGGTATTTAAGGTGAGCGCTTCAGCCATTTTGGCGAGTTACTCGGTTTTCCTGGGTTTCTCCCAAGTATACGTGTTATTAAATTTATGTTTGTTTTTCTCCTGTTAATCTGTCTCATGTTAATTTAATCTTTAGACCAACCAGAAGAACCTAGAAAGGTAGAGGAAAATTTCGTCTCCCCCTACAGTACGTACACAAACCTAGATGGTATAGCCTAGTACACATCTAGGCTATAAGGGGCTAATCTTATGGGACCACCATTGCATACATGGTCCACTCTTGACCAAAACATCATTATGCAGTGCATCACAGTAATTTGCTTGCTTAAGAACCGGCATAAGATCTGGTAAAGAAAAAAAAATTAATTTTTCATATTTAATTATGTTTAGCTATACCGTATTCTCCCCCTATCCATGGAGGATACATTCCAAGACCTACAGTGGATGCCTGCAACTGCAGATAGTACCAGAACCTATATAAACTATGTTTTCTCCTATACAGCTCTTCCTTGGCTTACAACGGGGTTACATCCCAATAAACCCATTGTAAGTTGAAAATATTCCAAGTCAAAAATGCATTTAATAAACCTACCAAACACCATAGCTTAGCCCAGCCTACCAAAAACATGCTCAGAACACTTATAAACATTAGGCAGTTAGGCCTTACAGTTAGGCACAATCACCTAAGACAAAGCCTATTTTATAACAAAGTGTGGAATATCTCATGTAATTTATTGAATACTGTACTGAAAGTGAAAAACAGAATGGTTATATGGGTACAGAATGGTAACACTTATAAACATTAGGCAGTTAGGCCTTACAGTTAGGCACAATCACCTAAGACAAAGCCTATTTTATAACAAAGTGTGGAATATCTCATGTAATTTATTGAATACTGTACTGAAAGTGAAAAACAGAATGGTTATATGGGTACAGAATGGTTATAAGTGTATCAATTGTTTACCCTCATGATCAGGTGGCTGACTGGGAGCTGCAGCTCGCTGCTGCCCAGCATCAGGAGAGAGTATTACACCGAATATCACTAGCCTGAGAAAAAAATTTGAAGTACAGTTTCTACTGAATTCGTATCACTTTTGCACCATCATAAAGTCAAAAAATTCTAAGTCTAACCATCATAAGTCGGGGACCATCTGTACATACACATTTGAGGTGCAACAGCAAAACTAGCACAAATTTATTTTTCCTTCTTCACAATTTCACACATAGAAGATTCATTCTTACTGCAGATCTTAGCATCTTCAACATATGATATTTTTTCTGTCCTTATTAAGCTGAGAACTTTCACCTTTTCACTTAAAGGAAGCACTTTATGGCTTCTCTTTGGCATATCCCTATTGCTAGCATCACTACTCTTGCACTTTGGGGCCATTATTAAGTAAAATAAGAGCTACTTGAACACAAGCACTGCGATACCACAACAACTGATCTGATAACCAAGAAGGCTACTAAGTGACTAATGGGCGGGTAGCATATACAGCGAGGATATGCTGGACAAAGGAATGATTCACATTCCAAGTGTGATGGAGCAGGATGGCGCAAGATTTCATCACACCACGCAGAACGGAACGCAATTTAAAACACATATCAATTGTTTATTTCTGGAATTTTCCATTTAATATTTTCTGACTGCTGTTGACCGCGGGTAACTGAAACTGCAAAAAATGGAACTGTGGACGAGGGGGGAGTATTGTACAAATAACCACCTACAAAATACAATGAATTCACCTATTAACGCAGGCCGCCCATGAATGTAGATTCTCATTAAAATAAACAAAAGCACTTATTGTAATTGTTTGAGCCTGGTCTACTTAGGTTTATATTTTATTTTACTTTCGGGAAGAACCTATATAAATGCTGAAAAACAGGTAAGAAAAGAAGAATTTTCTGTCCCAATTCATCCATCATGTTTCCCCATGCTATTCCACACTATCTCTGCATTCATTAGCAAGTTCTACTTCTAAAGGTCTCATAATGATACTAAGCTTTTTAAAAAGTAGGCAATTACAACACAGAACAGGAATTGTAAAGAATAATCAAAATTAGAAACTGTTGGGAGTAATCTATATTTTTGCAAAAGCAAATTAAGCTACAAGACTTTTGAGACTCTTGCTTTTTCTAGGTATAATTATTGCTAATTGTGGAAAAGCAACATCAGCATTCTAATGATTTTTCCTGCAGTAAGTTGGTGACTGTTTTCTTTCCTGACTTAAAAAAAAAACTCAAGAAGAAAGCACTGATCAGGAAATCATAAGGCGACAGAAAGAGGGTTTCAATATGAATTACATGTTTAGCCAATGCTCAGGGTTTCAATTTGAATTATGTGTTCAGCCAATCCTCAGGTACTTTCAAGGGGGGTTTTCCCCAAATGGAAATGCAACACCCTTAGTGAATTTTAAAAATTACATTCTAAATTAATAGCTAGAAGAACAACATGAACTAAAATTTACTAAAAGAGAAGAGACACGGCTGCATTTACTTAACTGTACTGCAGAAGCCCATTACTTACCAGACCATAAGCAGAGATGAGAGAGGCAGAGAGACAGAGCTGAATAGATAAAAGGGCAGTGCTGAAGGGTGCCCACTCACTGAAAGGCCTTGGCCTTCACAGGGTGCTGAAAGGGGAAGGGCAGGAATCTCAAAAAGGATAAAGAACCTAATCCTATGGGTGGTTTTCTCAATACAAAGAATCACTCAGAGTAATTTTACAAAAACTAGAATGACCCCAGATTATTGTGGTACCAGCCTATTTGGAGAGAATAAAAGTGAAGACAGGAGAGAAAAAGATGTGCTAAAAGTTTCAGCGACATTGTAAAAAATGTTACAGTGTTCCTGGGAGAAATTGACAACCGGGGATTTTAACTTGTTGAATTTCAATATGGAACAAGAAAGAGCCTGAGAATCTCATCCCCTCATCATCTTGATATAATACCTCATACACTCACAGCCCTTTATGTGTCCAATCCACTCAAATTCATTAAACAAATATCAACGGAGTGCTACTGTGAGCCAATCACGCCGTTCTAGGATCTGCAAATTCAGCAGTGAACAAAACAGACAAAAATCTCTGCCCTCACGGAGCTTACAGTCAAGTGTGTGTGAGAAGGCGGGGGGGAAGACAATAAAACAATTAAGAAAATCCAACGTTACAAGATAACCTCTATGAGAAATACTACAGTACAAGGGGAAAGGAGTGTTGGAGGTACAATGTAAAACAGCGTGTTCAGGGAAAGCCTCCCTAAGATGTCATTGGAACAAAGACCTAAAGGAAGTGAGTGAGCTACTTGGGGGAAGAGGAAGTGCAAAGGCTCTTAGGTGACACTGAGCATGGTGTGTTCAAGGGGCAGCAAGACAACCAACGGGGCTGGAACAAAGTACTGAGGGGGAAGAACAGCAGGAGATGAAGCAGCGGGGTAAAGAAAGGAGAGAGAGGGCACTGTAAGGCCTTGCTGGCCACAGTAAAAACTTTGGCTTTTACTCTGAGTGAAATGGGAAACCGTAAAGGATTGTGAGCGAGAGAGTGACATGATCCAACTTAGGATTTAACAGGATCACTCTGGCTGCTGTGCTGAACAGACTGAAGGGAAGCAAGAACAGAAGCATGGAGACTTGTTAAGAGGTTATTACAATAATCTGAGGAGAGATGGTCATGCCTTGGACTGTGGTAGTAGCAGCAAAGGTGGTAAGAAGTGGTCACATTCTGGATACAGAGTAATATCCCTCCATAATGCTACGAATGGAATAAAAAAAAAAACCCTAAATCATGTAAAATGAAAGGTCACATTATTGAGATTTCAATTATTCACTAGGAATGAATCTAAAGAACTAGCCAACCAGGGGCCACATGCCAATCACCAGTTGCACTGCATCACTATAGAGTAAATTAATGAGATTTTCAGTATTTTCTCTTTTTTCTTTGCTCATTTAATAGTTTTATTTTTGAAAATGTACATTTAGATCAACTTACAGAGAAAACAAAAATGAAGCAGAACTACAGTGGTGTGTACATTTGCTACCCTGCTTCCTCTTTTAAGCATCTTGGCCAGCAGCTGGTGCACTGCCATCTATTCTGGTGTAGGCTGAACCTGGGCTCTACGTTAGAAATCAACCTGAAGAGTCTTTACCTAAGCACCTCCTAAAGGGATGTCCTGGTCAGGGAGCCTCAAATCCTTCACAGAGGACCACAGCAGTTATGAACTTAGAGTTGGAAACTTCTCTATAGTTTGTCCCACGAGCCTTTATGAAACAAGACCAAGTAATTGAGCTTGTCTTGGAGTTTGCTTTTGGACATTTTCTCATTTGGGGGCTTGCCTCAAAATATGTACTGGGTCTTTGCCTTTCCTGGCTATCTTTCTTGGTCAACTTTCTGCCATCTTCCTTTTTTGTACTGTCTATATTGGTACCACGTAGCCTGAAAAGCAGCTGCCCCACTGTCACCTTGCTAAGAAATCAGACAGAAGGAGTTTTATTATATTTTGAGGATAAAGCCAACCAGATCTGATGAAAGATTAAATGTGAGGTATGAGAAAAAAGAAGGAAGCAAGGATGTCTCCAGGGTTTGGGACCTGAGCAACTACAAGATAGAATGTGCCAAGACAGCAAATAGGAAAGGAAGAACACTTCTAAAGAGAAGGATCAGGAGCCTAGTTCAGGACTCTTGAGGTTTGAGAGGCCTATTAGACATGCAAATAGAGATCTTCAGGAAGTAGCTAGATGGACAGGATTCCGGAGTTCAATGGGGAGGTGAGGGCTGAAAACACAAAAGTATGTTATGAAGCATTTAGTACCATGAGATGAGATGAGATCACCCAAAAAGTAGTTAGAAAAAACTAGAAGTCCAAGGACTGAGCCCTGAGGATGGGCGATGAGGAAGAACCAGAAAAGGGACAGAGAAAAAACACCTAGGGAAGTATGAGGAAAGTGTGGTGTACTGAAAAGTGAAGAGTATTTCAAGGTACGCAGGAGCAACTATGTTAACCTGAGGACTAATACTATCATTGGAATTTGCTGTGCAGATCTGTGAGATAATAGAAAATATATATATTGGTCTCTGCCCCGGTTCCTGGAGATAATAGAAAATATATATATTGGTCTCTGCCCCGGTTCCTGGCACAGAGCTCCTAAAACCCTTATAATTTCCTAGGTGGTAAGAGCACTAGGAACATCTTTTATTCTAATATTTGGTCTTTGACCCTGGTTCCTGACATAGAGTTCCTAAATCCCTTGGAACTTCCTGAGTGATGGCAATGTCTTTTGTTCTAATGAGGTGACTCTTAGATGGGAGCGGGTCACCAGAAAGACCAAACAATGACGAGAAGCTTGGAATTTTCAGCCCAAATCCCATTCTCTAGAGAGGGGAGAGGGGCTAGAAATGTGCTTAATGATCGATCATCCCTACATGATGAAGCCTCCATAAAAATCCCAAAAGTACGGGGTTCGGGGAGCTCCTGGGTTGGTGAACACATGCAGGTTCTGGGAGAGCAGCGAGTTCACAGAGGTCATGGAAGCTCACACCCCTTCCCACATACCTTGCCCTAGGCATCTCTTCCATCTGTACCTTTATCATATCTTTTTCTAATAAACTGATCAAGAGTAAGTAAGCTGTTTTCCTGAGCTCTGTGAGCCATTCTAGCAAATTAGTCAAACTCAAAGAGGGAGTCGTGAGACCCTCCGAGTTACAGCTGATCAGTCAGAAGCCAGGTTAATAACCTGGTGTTTTGATTGGCATCTGAAGTCTGTGTGTGTGGTGGCGGGAGGGGGCCAGTCTTGTGGGACTGAGCCCTTAATCTGTGGGATCTGATGCTATCTCCAGGTGGATAGTGTCAGAATTAAGTTAAATTGTAGGGCACTCAGCTGATGTCACAGAATTGCTTGCTGTGGGAAAAACCCACACAAATTTGGTGAGCAGAAGTGTCAGAAGTGAAGTGTTCTGTTGAGTAGTAAAGGAGACTCACATAGGAGGAAGAGTGAGTTTTTCCTACTCAGGATCTTAACACGAGCAGACTCAGTAGAGCAGTGGAGGAAAACCTGAGGGGAGTAGATTCAAGCAAGAATGGGCAAAGATGAACTGGAGAGGGCCAGAAGAGACAGCGCTCTTGATGAGCGTTCCAGAAAGAGCAGAAGTAGGGCAGAAGCTGGAGGAGGAAGTGGAATCAGAAGTTTTTCTTAAAATGGGAAAAATATCAGAAGGCGTGTGTGTTTCCAAGACAGATCCCAGTAATGGGGGAGGAGGAGCAGGAGGTGGTAACGCAGGAGAGAGGGAAGGAATCCTGGAACGGTATTTGTGAGAGAAGTGAGAAGGGAAAGCTGACCAGATTCTTTCATCAATGTTATTTCACTGGGCAACAACATACAAGTGTTCACAGAGTAAGTAATAACCCATCTCATCAGGTGAGAAAACTGGCTCTGAAAGGTTAGGTGACTTGTCTAAGGTCCCAGAGCTTTTCAGAAACTTAGTAAGATGTGAATGTGATTTTTTTCAACCACCATAAGTGTTCCTTCCACTATACAATGCTTTTCCCATTCGAACAATCCATTCTGTCTGAGGGCAGCAGTTACCAGAAGAATGTGTCATAGCGAGATACGTAACATCGCAGCCCTTCTCTTGTGCAAGTGGATAAGGGAGGCAGAGGAAGCGTTTGGTGCAGGAAAGGCGGGAGAAAATGGAAGTAAAATGATATCCTGAGGATAATTACGGTTCATAGTTCATTACGGTACCTCCAGTTCTCTCTGACAAGAGCCCTAACAGATGGTCTGGGAAAACATCCTTATGATCCAAACAACGTAAGCCTTAAAAGCAATGGTCCACAAACTTGAACAACTATTAGAATAAACTGGGGAAATGATTAAAAATGTATATTCTTATGCTATGCAGCCATAAGAAGGATGAGGAAGATTTCTTTATGTATTTATAGAGTGATTTTTAGGATATATGGTTAAGTGACAAAAGTGAGCAAGTAAGTGTGAGCGAGTATGTGTGTATTTGTGTGTGTTCTAGGGACTAATATTACACACATGCTGCGATGGTTAGTTTTATGTGTCAACTTGACTGGGACCTGGAATTAAACACTAAACATGTCCAGATTAAACATTATTTCTGGGTGTGTCTGTGAGGGTGTTTCTGTATGAGATTAGTACTTAAATCAGTGGACTGAGTAAAGCAGACTGCCCTCCCCGATGTAGGTGGGCATCACCCAATCCATTGAAGGCCTGAATAGAACAAAAAGGTGGAGGAAGGGAGAATTTGCTTTCTCTGCCTGAGTGACTGAGCTGACACGTCCATCTTCTCTTGCCCTCAGATTGGGACTTATACCATCAGCTCCCCTGGTTCTCAGGCCTTCAGATTCAGACTGAACTACACCACTGACTTTCCTGGGTCTCCAGCTTGGAGACGGCAGAGAGTGGGACTTCTCAGCCTCCTTAACTGCATGAGCCAATTCCTTATAATAAATCTCTCCCTCTGTCCTCACTCCCCCTAGCCCCACCTCCATATATATCTCCTATTGGTTCTGTTTCTCTGGAGAACCCTGACTAAAAACACACGCACACGTGCATATACCATATATACTCTCTCATAGGAATATATCCAGTATAGAGAGAGTTTACATAACTGCCTTTTGGGTATGAATGGGGATAAAAATATGAACATGAATATACATACATACCAATTTACTTATATTTGGGGAGAAACACCCCGTGGAAGAAAAAAATAAAAACTAAAGGAAAAAAGAGCAACCTATGAGGGCAAGGGCAGAGACAGGGTGAAGTGGACAAGTATGTGAAGTCAGACATTTCTGAGTGCACCTTGCTCCTGTTATATAGTTTTGACTTGGGAAACATATGTTTTACATATGCAAAAATTAAATTAAGTCTAAAGGAGAAAAAGCAATCCCTAAAAATTGAAAACAAACTGAAACAAATGAACCTAACCATATAGCAAGTTGGTGGCAAAACCACAAAGAAAAATGAATTATTTCAAATAACCTTAGAACACAGTATTTTCACTGTATACTTTTAGTGGGATACAGTCTAAGCACAAATAGAGCCGAACAGAAATTTTAAACTTCCTTGTATCTAACTGTTAGCAGCAATGGGTGTTATTATTTTGAATATATCTTACATATCGGAAATATGCAATTTTGTTGCTGGTAACCAAGAGTTTCAATGAAAGAGTAAAGAGATAAACAGAAAAATCAAAGAACTAAAAATACTCTGAATTTAATTTTGTCTGTTTAACTTTGAATTAGATACCAGAATGAACTGAAGACTTTTTCCCCCTATTATCCATTGAAAAGGCCTCAAAGCAATAACAACCCAAAAGTAAGAAGCACACCTAATACCCAGATTGTGGTCTCTAAATACAACTGCCCATTAAAAAGAATAAGGGCTCCACAGAAGAGTGGCCGATTCCCGGTCTGCAGCAGGAAATACATAAAATAACATCCTGTTTTGCCAGAAAGCAAGGAAGCTATCAAATATTAATGGATCCTATCAAAAAGGACAAAGGAGAAAATATAAAAGGGTTCCCACTGGCCAAAGATGAGATAAATACAATTGATTACAACATGCCAAACATATATATAAAAAAAAAATCTGTGAGTTCATAATACTCAATATAAAAAAGGCCCCCATTCCCACCAAAACTCAACATCCAACTCTCTGAATCTTCAGAAGTTATTACAGCACCAACTCCTTATGCTGAAAATTGGCTCAGATCAAGGAAGTAATTTGGTTGACTCCTACTTCTAACCCTAGCTCTCCCCTGAAATAAATCCAGACCCAAACACCTAACAGCCTACCTCTCCAACCATAATGTTTAATAGGCACCTCAATATTAACATGTCCTGAAGAACTCTTGTTTTGCTTCCAAACTTATTCCTCCCCTCACATTCCCTCAGTTGCTTGGATTTCCCACTCCCATATCTCATATCCAATCTATCAAGAAAATCCTAACTCCGACCATTTCTTCCACCTCCACAACTAGCACTCTAGTCCTGCCATGCCCCTTTCTTCCACTCTTCCCCACTTCACTCTATTCTCTACAAATCAGTCAGGGAGATCCTTTCAAAATGTAATTCTGATCATGTCAGTCCCATGCTCAAAACTCTCCAATGACTTCTACTACACTTGGAATAAAATACTACAAAATGTATATTATCTGGCCCCCGGATGCCTTTTTGACTTCTTCCACTTTCTTGCTTCATCACCAGTCTCTAGCCAAACTGGTCTCCTTGCTACCTCTCAAAGATGTCAAGTACCGTCCCATCTCAGGCTCTCTGCATCTGTTATTCCCTCCACCTAGAAAGCTCAACTCGCAGATTCTCACATGGCTCACTCTCTCACTGAGGTCTACGCCCACATATCACTTTTCAAAGAGATCTTCTTCCCTGACCACACCTATCAACCATAGCACGCTGAGCCCCACGGTCACTCACCATCTTCCCTTGCTTTCATAGGCCACCTGCCACCTGCCTCTCTATCACATATATCTATTGGTTTACATTGACTATTTGCTATATAAGAGCACAGTGCTTATCTGTTGTGTTTAGAACAGTGCCTGCAGACAGTTGGTGTTAATTTGCTAAATGAATTAAGAAATCTGAAATTAACCCAGATTTTTCAAGTATCAAAGTTCTCTCAGATGTATAACACAAGGCCACTTTACCTTACCATATATCCTTTATTACAGAGACTAAGTTACTCTTTAAATTCTATGAAAGAGTAAACAGTTATCTTCCTTCATCTCTTGCTTTTCCAGACTGAAGATCCCAAAATCTTTACATCAGATTGTGATGGAAGCCTTACCCTCAAAAACCTTCACTAAAGTCTGAGAATCTCACTCTTTTTACCAGGAAGTGACTCATTGACAATTATGCCACAATCAATGAGAAAGTTCATAGGCACTAAATCTCCTCTAGTTTCACTGCGGGAATTCCTCACAGATTAGTGCAAGACTGTTTTAATTTAAGCAACTTCCACATCCTGAGCCTATGACACTGACGTGAATAGAGAAACAGATTTGCAAGGAGCCAGGAAACAGAGCTTTCCTTTGATTTCCCTTCCTTTAAATTTTTACATTTGAGTTTTAAACACCCCTGGTGCACCTAAAGCAAGACCAGACAACCAAACAAGGCAAGGGGGAGGGAGCAGTATTTGCTCTTTCAAACATTTTCTGAGCACCTTGATATGCTGGCAAGAACGTGGAAGAAGGGTTGGTATCTTCAGTTGGCCCAGTAAGATATGAATTCTGAGAATACAGTATGCAATGATACCTCAAGGTTGAGTCTAAAAATAAATAAGGGGAAAAGTGGTCCAAAAACTATTCCTGGGTTAAAAAAATAAATGTGAGGAACGTGAGGACGGTTTTTCGTAAGTCTATGGGTGTGGATGATAATTGGAGTAGCTCTCATGGAGGTTTTAGATCCACCTTACTTTGGCCAAATAATTAGTCTTAGTGGCTAAGAATCTTGCAAAGGGCATCAGAACTTCTAAGCAAAGACAAATGGGAAGCCCTCATGCAAAGCTCCACTTTCAATGTTCTTCTCTATAGATAGAAAGTTCCATGGTAGAGCAGATTGGGAACAGCAGATCAGGCACAAGCTAAAAAGAATTTGGGTCCAAATTCTAGTTCTAGCACTCAGTAGCTATGTGACTTGGAACAAATTATTTAAACTCTCTGATTCTGCACCTCTTTTGTAAGTGGGGAGTGAAAGTACTGATTTTAAGGACTTGTTATGAGGCTTAAATAAGAAAATGGGTGAAAACTGTCAGCACCAGATCTGGAACCCTACATGTACTAAGTAACTGTTTGCTTCCTCCATCCTTTGGTCTAACCTTTTAGGAAGAAATATCAACAGAGCTCTAATCCCACAGAATATTTTTGCTTTACAAGTTCTTCAGGTAATCAAATTGCCCCTCCAAAGGCCCCCTTGCCTCTCTGCAAAGATCCCCACGTCCCAGAATGCACAGTCTGGAGTCCACCAGGCATTGTGCCCTTCATCCTGTGCGTATCGACCTCCACCAGCAGCCCCAGACTCACATCTTACCCTTTATCATCCACATCTAATCCCCACGGGGCTCTGCACTTTCCCTAGTCTGTCACCATCTCCCAGAAACCTTTCCACTGTGTCTTCAACAAGGCATGCTAAGCAAAATCTCATCCTCAATCTCTTCTCTAAAAGGATCCCTTTCAGAGGAATCCTCTAAATATCCCTTCACCTTCTTGCTCTAACCAATACCTTGCTCTTCCTCGAGGATAATGCTTCCTCTGCAGCCCCCTCTTAAGCAATGATGAGCTTTCCTCTGCAGTCCTGGATTGCACCAGGCTTACAAGCAGGGTAGGTGTACTCCTTCCTCCTCATTGCCTCTTTCAGACCATCCTTCAACCCCTCCTTCCTCATCCCCAGTTTAAAGACTTATATCGTCTGACACCATTCAGCAACCCTCCCTGTTTCTATCACCTAATAACACCTGATTCACACCCTCCAACCATATTTTAGCTCTTGGCTCACTGACACTTCAATATACTAATCCTTCAAAGACCTAGGTTTCCCACTTACCTGAACTCCTCTCTTCTAATGATCTTTCTCTACCCTTCCTCAGTCACTCACTCCCATGGTCAGACTCTAGACTTTTGCTATTACCAATAACTGCCATTCCTCCTTATTCTCAATTTCATGCATCTCACTTTTTGGCAACTATTTTCTAGTCTTCCTGCTCACTCCCTCTTATATCCAACTTCAACAATCTTCAACCACACTGAAACCTACAATTCAATAAGCCTACCACCTTCTCATTGCCTCCTACCCCAATGTCCTCTCTTTGCCCCTTATCCAGACTCAATCTACTATCATTCATTATAGTCACTCCCTTGCATGCCCCTTACCTCCTTGACTCCTCTCCTACTCTGATTATTCAACGGCCAAGCCCTCAACCTTGTTATATCCAACACTTCTCACTTCATGCCAGGAGCTAAGCAGTTGAACTCCAGAAAACACACAGCCACACAAACTGGTCTCACTTTGAATTTCACAACCACAAACCCTCAGGTGGGACCACAAGAGCGTCCTGCCCAGCATCCATGCTGTGTTCCCTTCTCCGTTCCTCCTCCCATTTCTAGATGACTACTTAGTATATTCTTCTCTCTCCTCAAATTGCCAATACTTCAGCCCACATCCTCCCTCTCATCTATATCCCAGAGAAAACCAAGGAAACCAGAAGAGAACTTCCCCCAAATCCCACCACCACATCTACACAACATCTTTACTCTATACTCTGTCTGCCCTTCCATTTTATTATCTCAGCATTTCTCAAACTTTTGGGTCTCAGGACCCCTTTACATGCTTATGAATTATTGAGAATCCAAAGAGCTTTTATTTATGTGGGTTATATCTATCATATTCACTGTGTTAGAAATTAAAACTGATAAATTTTTAAGATACTTATTAATTCATTAAAAAGTGAATAAACCTATTACATGGCAAGATAAATAACATCTGTATGAAAAATAACTACATTTTCTAAAAGAAAAAATGTAGTAAGGAAAAAAAGCAGTTTTATGTCTTTGCAAATCTCTTAAATGTCTGACTTAATGAAAGACAGCTGCATTCAATCTGCTGTAATGTGTTGTTTTGTTGGAAGGATATGAAGGATTTCAGCCTCACACAGATTCATAGTTAGAAAAGGAAGGAGTATTTTAACAGCCTTTTTAGCTAACTGTGGATATTCTTCTATGATACAACATCAAATCCCAACAAGTGATGGTTTCTTCAAGTTGGCTGCAAGGTGGAAGCTGAAACTGTATCAGTGAACTTTTCCCACTCTGTTACATGAAAATCCATCGGTCTACCTTGAACTTTGAATAGCTCTTTTACCCAGGCATGATTCTTGTAATACCGTGTACTGTTCATCTGGAAAATGTGTTTCCCTAAGTTATGCAGCTCTTCCAAATGCTGGCACATTTCATTACACTATATTAAAAAAAAAACCACATTCATTAATATTACCATTAATTACATCTGAAAAGTCTTTAAGTGTTGTGAAGCTGTCATGTGAAAATTTTAATTCTTTCAAATAAGTCATCCTTTCAAACAGAAAGAGTGTTGCATGGAAAAAATGATCTGCTCAGCTAGCAACTCAGAACAACTGCTCAAGCACTTTTCCCCAGACAACTGTCACAGGACAGGAACCAGCAGCTGTTCTTTACGCATATTTCCCATTTCGTCATTCAGAATTTTAAAATGACATATACTCAAGGTTGAAATTTAATAAAAATCGATTGTTACTGCTTCTTCGAGGACATTCTGAAGCGGAATTGGCATCATCATTACTACTGGGACTGTGGTGAGAATATAATGACTACTCCTGTTGGGCTTGGCGTTGCTGTTAATTGGTATTAAGGCACCAGCAGTCTCACCCACCTTTTAGAACCAAGTTCAAATACAACACAGTGAAAAGGGCAGATCACGTCTTAGCATAATTATGTAAACTGTTTTGACCTCATGGACTCCTCGAAAAGGTCTCCGAGACTCCTAGGGGTCCACCGATCACACTTTTTGAGAACAGCTGTTCTAGATGAACTCTCCATGTTCTCACAAGATGCCACCTCCTTCTCAGACAATGCACTAAAATCTCTTTCTTTTATTTCCTACAGCATCAATTCACCACTCTCTACCATCATTCCCAACAGCATATATTATACTTTATGTATCCACCTTAAAAAGATGTTCCTTTTGCATCATACTTCCCCCTTCAGCCATGGTCCCATTTCTCACCTTCCCTTTACAGCAAAACTCTCCAACAGAGGGCTTGGATTGGTCTGTAGGAAAAGGGGGAGGAGGAGGAGGGCTAGCCGTACATATGAATGAGAAGTGAAATCAGCACCTAGTCATTAATCAACCCTCTCTGGAATTAAAAAGAAAAATAAACCCAGGCACCTGACATTCCTAAAGGTTTTCTAATATACCAGCGACATAACACAAACCTTTTTAAGAATTCTTCTTAATTTACTCCTTGCAGACAGTGTCTAGCCACCACACTGCACGCATCCCCCTATGATTTCAGACATCAAATATTAACACAAAGTGAGTAATGCAAAAAGAAAGGGGGTTAATCAGACATCATGAGAGAAAGGAAAAATAACACTGATTCAATGAGAGCCGCTAACGAGGCTGTTTGTTTTGGTAGATTAATCTGGGAGTCTGACGACTAAGAAGAAAACTTACGCTTCTCAGGTGACTGCTGTTGATTATTATCAAGTTTTTTTTTACATTAAAGAGATACCTTTGCTTAATTCCATAGTTTATGAATTTCAGGTGTTTATCTGAAATCTGTCCACCCTAGTAGTGTAGAAAACTTTCCTCATTAGCAAATTGAAAGACCTCCCCTTATTGATTCTGGATTATATTTGAGAGATGATGAGCATTTCAGACTGTTAACGGCTGATGTTTAAATACATTACCCTAATACTCTTTAAGCATTGCCAATTGTAAACCTCATTAACTCCCAGCATGTGGCCAAGGCCTGGATTTCATCGCAACAGCCTCACCAAGGGAAAACAGGTATATAAAAAATGATTTTATCATCAACAACATTATTATACCCTCCTTCACTTTGTGAAGTATTTAAAAGGCCATACTTTTTTTCAGAAAGATAAATAGCAAACATCGGAGAGGCAGAAAATACCTTTATTTATATAGTCACATATTTTAAAACCCTAGATTTCTTTTTTTATCTTTTCTTCTTTGACACCTTTATTCCTTATGCCTCAAAATGGGAATTGTCTCAGGACTGATTCTCTGTACTCTGAAGAGGAAGGAATTATTTGTGGATGCTCATTTTATGGCCATCATTTTGATTCACCAAAATGAGGTCTGACAAGGTGGTAAGGTGGACACATTAGCTCCTCACTAAAATCAGATTTCTGACATTCCTTTTTCAAAAGAAGAGCCAACTTTTATTCTCACGTGGAGTGCAAAGAAGGTCTACACTTGAGATGGAAAACGGGTATGTGACAAATTCATACTTGATCCTAGTAAACCAATTAGATACCAGAGCTGCCCAGTGCCCACCCGACACAGACAGGGCTCCAACCTGTAACAGGCTGAGCCCTTGCGGCCAGGAACCCCACACCTCCAGCTTATTCAGGCCCCACTTAGTCTTCCCAGGTGAGAGGATCAGGTACTAATGAAAACACCTTTTGAGCCCGAGCCCTCTCTAATGAGACATCAGTTAATAACAAACAACAAATAGAAACATGTTTGCAAAGCTCAAAGGGACAGACACAAAATTTATTTTTACCTTGCTCTTAGCAGATAGCTGTGTGAACAATGTATAAAAATTACACTTAGATGATACACAAAGAAAGCTTCCTTCTCATTTTAAACAAAACATAATGACAACCAAATCTTAAAGACAGATCAGAAACCATACAAACAAATCCAACAGCAAGCAGGGAATTCACACTGTTTAGCTAAAGTAAGACGGTCTGAGTGCTGCGAAGCTCTTAGAATCCCACCTCCTCCCCCTCCACCCGCCCCCCTCGTCCATTGAGGTCCACCAAACAAAGGGCTTCCAGGCCTGGGCATTCAAAGTTTCTCCTCATCTCCCTCAAGGAACTTCATAAGTTGATTAAACCCATCATTAAATCAATTAAAACAGTGGACTTGGGAAATCGAAACACAACACGCAACTAGAAAGGAGGGCGAGGACTGGTGAAATCAAAGAATATTAACAGCGAGAATGGTGTAGCACAGGCAAATTGTGCCGATCCCCTGACTCACATCGTCCTTTGAAGGTTCTCCACTACTCTTACGATCAAGACCCCCAATCCCTAATATGAAGTACAAGTTCCTACACAGGCTGGCCACAGCCTACCTCTCCTACCACCTAGCCCTGCACTTTCCACAGCTCCAGGCATGCCAGCCTCTGCATTTCAGAATGTGACTACGCCTTTGTAACCCCTGTTCCCTCTGTCTAAAATGCTCTGTCCTTTGTCCCCCGCCCTCCCCCACCTTCATCCTCCCAACTCCTATAGCTCAAATGTCACTCACAGGGAAATCTTTCCTGACCTCCTGGTTGGCATGAAGCTCCTCTTTACTGTCTCTCACACCATGCCTCTCCTTCACAGAACTTATCGCAACATCAACTCACACTTATTTGTGGGTCTCTGATTAACACCTGTCTGCACCACTAAATTAGAAGCTCCAAGAGGGCAAGTACTATGTTTTTTTCCCACTCACCATGTTACCGTGAACATATAGAACAGTGCCAGGCACAGAGACGAGGTTCTCAGACAGCTGCTCAACGACTGACTGCACAGCACTCTGAGAGAAGCTCACAGCATGGGAGGCTGACCAAGCCACGACCTCATGAATCATTAGAATCAAGAATGCTCCAGAAAAACAGGATCCCTTTGCCAACAAGTTG
This sequence comes from Diceros bicornis minor, assembly GCF_020826845.1. Lineage (NCBI taxonomy): Eukaryota > Metazoa > Chordata > Mammalia > Perissodactyla > Rhinocerotidae > Diceros > Diceros bicornis. Next base: position 33,327,587 of record NC_080742.1, read on the forward strand.
GAAGTGTTGAGACCATAAGTTCATGCAGTGCACAGGTGTTTACCTTCCATGCTAGAGCTCAGCCCAAACCTACACACAGCTGAAGTCTTCAAGAAGGGGCCATGCCCTCAGGGAACAGTTTCCAGCAGTTTCTGCCTGGAAAACATCTGGGTCTAGCCAAAAGCTACTACTACAAGAAAAAAGCTATTTTTCAGGGTAAGGTAGTTGGTCTCTGTCCCCAAAAAATTCTTTGCAGCTACAGGCATTCTAATTCCCCAAAGAAAATAGTTATATAAGGGTATTAGTTTTCTAGGTATTGGGTATTAGGTATTCCTAGGTAAAGGTATTAGCTACTGTAATAAATTACCACAAAGTGGGTGGCTTAACACAACAGACATTCATCCTATCACAGTTCTGGAGACCAGAAGTCTGAAATCAAGGTGTCAGCAGAGCCGTACTCCCTCCAAAGGGTGACTCTTTAGGTGAAAATCCCTCCCTGCCTCTTCCAGCTTCTGATGGCCCCAGCTGTTCCCTGGCTTGTGGCCATATCACTCCAGTCTCTGCATCTGTGGTCACACTGCCTCCTGCTCTTGCCAGTGTCTGTGTCAAATCTCTCTCTGCCTCTTATAAGGATGCTTGTGATGGCATTTAAGGCACGGATAATTCAGGGCAACCCCTTCATCTCAAGATCCTTAATTTAATCACATGTGCAAAAACACCTTTTCCAAATGAGGTCACATTTCCAAATTCCAGGGCTTATGCCTTGATATCTTCAGGTAGCCATTACGCAGCCTACTACAGTGAGTAACCTAGAATCTGAACTAGAGCTTCCATTCCCTAATACTCCTGGGCTTTCATAACATAAGGGGGTAAACCTTTCTTAGATTTCCCTAAGTTTGGTCAACAAATTGCTGTGAAACAGAGGCCAGATATTGGCCTAGACACTGGAGATATTAAAATATGCAGGACCTGGTTCCCACACTTAAGAAACCACAGTTGGTAGACCAGTGCCTACCTAAAAATTAGTATTTCAATTCACCATGACATCTGGGTCAGCAGAGCTGTCATTATTTTTAAATCATAAAGTTGTCAATCTTTAAAAAGTTTTTCAAATTTTAATAAAGTTATGCACTAAAATCCCTTTGGCCAGTCAAGCTAGGTCACTATGCCCCAGAAGTGCCCACTGGCCAAACGAATGGAGCCCATACCAGTACTTTCCCACTGTTTGGTGTGTTATTGTGCTTCCATGGGCCAAGAGGTGGCTTCTGTCATGTAGCCTTTTCAAGGAACAGTAGATTGGGAGGATGACTTGTGACTTGAGAACTTGACAAATGCTATGCTTCCAAAGAAAGAGAAAGGAAGGGGAAATGAAGGCATTCACAGTTTTACAGTCAGAACAGATGTACGGTTATACCTATTTGTGAAGTAAACACTGAGTAGCTGTGTGTCAGTGTTAGGGTTAGGGAAAACGGCACAAGAACATCTGAATGGGTCTTGGGCAGGCCTAGGCTCCAATACCAGCCCTATGCTACTAGCTCAGCTAGCTTCAATCCCTTGGACGAGTTCTTCAGTTTGTTCAGTCCTTTTGGAAAGAATTACCACAGTACATATGGTGAGCTATAAAATATTTCTACCCTTAGGCCCAGGAATCCTTCTCTTCTGAGTTCTTTCTAAGGAAATAATTAAACAGAAGGAAGACATGTCATATGCATGAAGATATTCACTCTAATATTACCTACTGGAAAAAACTAGAAACTGCATTAACTCTATAAGGGCATGATTTCATAAAGTATAGCATGTTAATTTGATAGAAAATGATGAAGCTATTTAACACTGTCAATATGAACAGCATATGGAAATATGAAAATTGATTCACACAGTCTAAAAGATAGAAAAGAGAATTACAATTAAAATGAACTCAAATTATAAAACATATCGATGCAGGTTAACAAATCATGGAAGATACTAAAAAATTCAAAACATTTGTGTCAAGGTGAGGAGATTATGGGTGGTTGTTTTACTTTTTAAAACGGAGGTGTTCACTGTTAATACTGTCTTCGCAATTGAAAAAAAAGTCATAGGGCAAAGGACTGAGGCCATCTAAGATTTTTCTCTGTCATAGTAAAACACTGGGATTTAAGATAATACAAAATCTGAAAGAAAATGTTGAGTTAAAGAAGGTTTGCAAGATTCTGAGAGAACAGGCAGTTTGGAACACTGGAAAGGCCAAGGGCTTTGGAGACAGACAGTCTGGGCACCCTTTGGTGGCAAACTGCTTCAACACTGAGAGCCTCGGTCATCTCATCTGCAAAATCAGGAAAACAAAGCCACCATTTCAGATTTGTTATATGCTTTTGAAAAATATATACATTATGTTACATTGTATACATAAAATATATGTTATATTGTTGGCATCTAATGAATTTAAGTCTATATTTTGGAGAGTATATGTAAAAGGCAATAGGAAAAGCATGTGTGTTAAAGGGGGTGGGGATGCAAAAGAAGGCAAGTACATTAGAAGGTAGTATAATCATATAAATTAATGCCCATAAATATATTAATGTGAATATGAACCAAAATGTTCACTGGAAGAGATACAAAATAGAAGACATACGAAAAAACCCTGAAATGTTAAATTTAAGAAGGAAATGTCATTATGAACTTTTGAGTTTTTTAAAGTATATTTTCCAGCACTTTCCACTGAAAAGTCAGAGAAGCAGTAACATCCGAGTAACAATAAGCCATTGCCCAGCTCTTTGTTTCTAAGCACCCTTCCCAACTAAAGGAACCCAGGGCTTCTTGGAGAAAAGAGTGATTTTCAGGTCAGAGGCAGGAAAAATCCAAGGTGAGCCTGGAATATCTTATTTGCCAAAAGCAAGAAACACTCAAAAGGCTGAGGGTGCAGGACCCAGCTTGAAGGGGCTCCCACTGACCACAGTGGGACACTCTGAGCATCTAAGAGAAGAACTGTAATAGATTAGAGTACACTGAATTTAAAACAAATAAATCCATGCATTTATACTGATATAAAAGATTAGCAGAGAAACAAAAGGAGGTGGAGGGAAGAAAGCCTTTCTTTACTGAAGAATGTTAGACCATAAGTAGAGGAGAAATGATAGAATTAGAAAAATCACCACTTTTCCAACACCAATGTAATAACCGATTCAGGAAAGGATCATCATGGATGCTAAAACTATTGGGTGAAAGGTTGCTGGGAAACAGAATATCCACACATTCTCAAAGTATCTACTACTAATTACAAAACAGAAATGGTCCCTGTACCATGGAAACATCGGGCAGACACCACCTTAACCAAGTCATCAAACTGTGCACCATTAATGCTGGGACAACCCGCCTCCTGAGGAGACACAACAGGTAGCGGAGAATCTCTCCTAACCGGCACCTAATTAACGCAATTAACGCGAATCCAGTCATGACCAGAGAAGTCCAGAATGTGGGCCTTCAACAAAATAACTGGGTCTAGATTTTAAGTCAACGTCACGAAAAAAACAATAAAAGGCAAGGGTCTATTCTAGATTAAAAGAGGTAACCAATGTAATACAAGAACCTTGACTAGATCCTGGATTTAAAAAAAAAAGCAATGAGGTATTTGAGGTGGGGGGGCTGGTGGAAAGATCTGGTATATTTGAATATGGACAGGATATTACTTATTTGACATGATTGTTAATTCTCCTAAGTCAATGTATGGTGGTTATGTAGAAAAGTTCTTATTCTTAGAAAATAAATGCTGAAGTATCATGATGTCTGCAATTTATGGTTAAATGGTCCAGCCAAAAAAGGAAATTATGTGTGTGCAGATGTTTGTGTCATAAAGGTGTCAAAAATGTTAACAACCAGTCAACCTAGGTGAAAGGAACATACTCGGCCTTCATAGTATTCTTTCGATTTTTCTGTAGTTCAAAAAATTTTAAACTATCAAGTAAGAAAAAAAATTGATCTTAAACATTAAGTCGGATAATTCATGTCGCATGTGAGCCTGGTCACGCTTCCTCTGAATCTTACAAGCACGGAGGTGTAGAAGCAACCAAATTTTCCTCAAAAAAATGTTCGTTAGAATAAATCTATGTTCGGTTTCGCTTTTGCCTCAATGGACTAGTATGAAATATACCTCAGCCTCTCCCTGCACCACCCCAGGAAGGCCCTCTCAGGGAACAAAGGTCTGCTCCTACGTTACATTTTCCTACCAAACAAAGAATCTCACCTTGGGGTGGAGATAGTGAACAGAAGTAACCCAAGTAACTGCTACTGGAACAAAAAGAGAAGGTATAATCCAACAATCCTCCAGTATATTACTGCCATCTTCCTCCCCACTCCCTTCCAATCTGCAAGACCTTCATCTTAGAGGAAGTTATTTCCATGCAAGATGGAACAACGGGTGCATAAACAAGAAAAGGGAAGTGCTGGTAAAAACTGAGAGCATTCTCAGTGCAACAAGAGAGTTTACTTTGGTTCTATCTCAAACCGACGCTTGTGGGAAAATCAGACACATGACAAATGGAGAAAGCTCAGAGCTAGAGAACACCGCCCCATAATGGCAGGTAACTGCAATCTATCAAAGGGGGTGCTGGCAAGCAGCGAGGGCAGAAGGCTGGGTCACTACGGTTTATGTAGAGAAGGCTAGTTCTCGGAGATTATACTTGGTTATTAGGGGACACTGGTGTTTGTATTACCAAGCGTTTGGAGCCCAAAATTCTGCACTATTGGTAAAAAGCCAAGAGCAATCTTATACAGCTTAGGAAAGACTCATTTTTAAAAATATAAACAGAGAAGATTGGTAGGGGAAAAATAATCCAAAGGCAATTTGCAAAGTGTCCCATTTAATTTTAGATGGTTCAGACTCTATTCCAGCTTGGGCAGAATGCCTTTCTTGGGGCTATGGAATCATATCATTCTGTCTATGAGATTCATGCCATTTAATCATATGTGAGATTTAAAAGTTATTTGAGCAGAAAGAAAGATTATAGAAAAGTTATGTCATAGAGCTATGTTTTACATTTACTCACAATTGTTACAGTTGCCTTGAAAAATACCAATATACATACAAATACTCTAGTATATCTCCATACCACTCATCAACTACAATAGTTCTGTGAAACTATAAATAGTTCTTTAAACTATGTCAAAGAATGCACATATAGAATCCCCAACTGTGACAAGAACACTGAAGGAAATATGAAGAGTATTATTTCTAAACTAATGTATTAAGTATAATAGGTCAAGAAAGTGCTCTTCAGAGATGGAAAGGTATACGGTGACTTCCTAATCATTAAAGCAACAGAAAGCTATTTCAAACAAAAAAATTAAATGAGATCATTAAAAATAAACATACCCATCTTTGGTCTGGTCCACCACACCACTTAAAAGCTCCACAGTCTTTGGATTAGGCTGGCTTTCTCCAAAAATGTTCAAATATCGAGTGACGAAGTCATGGGGAGACATGAAAAATTCACCATTTTTTTCAATGCTTGCATACTATTTAAAAAAAAGAGAAAAGATATTTTATTCTCAAAGTATACAATCACGAGAAAAGATATTTTATTCTCAAAGTATACAATCACGAGATCAATATGTGAGAGAGCTGAAAATATTTCTAAGGATAAAATAGCCAGATATGATAATAAATTCGTCCCAGGGACAGTTATTTCCCATCACTTCAAAGAAGAAAACAAAAACACATTAAGTTTGCCACATTTTATGTTCTCAACTAGGGGCAGCTTAGCCTGACTGTCCTGCTTACAAACACCAATGCCCCCTAACAGCCAAGAACAATCTATGAGGACTAGCCTTTTCTGTACGTTACCTGCCTTTCTGGGATGGAGTTCTCTAGCTCTGAACCTCCTCCGTTTGTTTTTATTTTTCCCCGCAGGGGACATCTGGCAGTATCTGATGACAATTTTGATTGTCATAACTTGGGGGTAGGGATGCTACTGGCATCTAGTTAGTAGAGGCCAGGGACGCTGATAAGCATCCTACAGGGCTCAAGACAACCCCCTACAAGAGGGTGACTAAGCCCACAACGCCAGCGGTGCTGAGGTTGAGAAACTCTGGTTTACAGAAATTTGGAAAGACAAACTATGTCTTGTCCTTCAGCAAGGACATATAGCTTTTTTTTAAAAGAAGAATTAATTATGAAGTCATGGATGGAAAGAACCTAATTCTTTTGCCCCATCTCTGCTTCAAGGGCATCAATGATGCAAGAAAGGATGACAGGCTGAGCTGGAAAGCAAACTATTAACTATGTGGCTTGTTGTGGGATTTTATGGAAGTAGGTATGAAATGCTGCTCAGGTTAGTGTCCTCTCCATTCTAGAGCAGAAACGGTCAATAAGAACGAGGTGTTGGGGCCAGCCCCATGGCCAAGTGGTTAAAGTTCCTGGCACTACGCTTCAGCAGCCAAGGTTTGCAGGTTCGGATCCCAGGCGCGGACCTACACCACTCATCAGCCATGCTGTGGAGGCAACCCACAGACAAAATAGAGGAAGATTGGCACAGATGTTAGCTCAGGGCTAATCTTCCTCAAGAAAAACAGAGGAAGATTCACAACAGATGTTAGCTCAGAGCCAATCTTCCCTCAGCAAAAGAGGGGGAAAAAAACCGAAGTGGCACACAACACTTTTCCATGACATTCCACCAGGTCTCACCTTCAGTGTGAAACACTCCAGCTCACAAAGTGGGAACCCGCTACTTCCCGTTCTGTGGGGCCCCAGGGGCTGTGGGAAACACTCAGAAACAACATGGGGATCAGACAGTATCCTTATGGAGCGGGAGGGGACCTCTTGATCCTCAAGACAGAACAGTGATTTGGGGGTGGAGAGGTGAGAGCAGTGAGCTATAAGAAGAACCGGGCTAGTTCGATGACAAAAGCCATACTGGTGGCCACAGGGATGGCGGAGCACAGTGAAGTGAGGTGCAATGACTCTGCTCCCTCTGTAACCGCAATGAAGCCCGATTAACATTGTTTTAAAAAGTCACTTGTTGGGGCCAGCCCAGTGGCCTAGTGGTTAAGTGTGCGCGCTCCGCTTCGGCAGCCCGGGGTTCGCAGGTTCGGATCCCAGGCACGCACCTACGCACTGCTTGTCAAGCCATGCTGTGGCAGCGTCCCATATATAGTGGAGGAAGATGGGCTCAGATGTTAGCCCAGGGCCAATCTTCCTCAGCAAAAAACAGGAAGATTGGCAATGGATGTCAGCTCAGGGCTAATCTTCCTCACCAAAAAAAAAAAAAAAAAAGGAAAAAAAGTCACTTGTTATTCCTCCATTTTAATTCCAAAGCAGGATAAGCTCTTGCTTAGATACTTAGTTACAAGCTTTGGAGTGCCTGTGGCCAGGGCTGCACTGCCTCTGCTTGCGACTCTTACCACTTGTATGACCTCAGCTAAGTAACTAAAGCTTTCTGGGCCCCTGGCTCCTCACCTGTAAATTGGGCATAACAACACTACTCACTTCATAAGGTTGATGCTAGTAATCAATGAACAGTCATGTAATACACTCAGCACAACGCCCTACACACAATAAGCACTTTATAAATATATATATAATTGGTTTTTATTTAACATTTTTTGGCAGAGTACAAAAGAAAAGCGCAAAGATGGCCCAATAATCCCACTCTTCTTCAGTCAGCATTGAATTCAGCTTTTTGGAAATGTAGAAGAAATCATATTTTGATTTTCCTAACAGGCACAACAAGACTGAAACACAAAGGAAATGTCACTGCTAATTACAGCAATCCTATGATTTAGAATTATACCTACGTTTGCTTACAGTAGTGAATAATTAATTATTTAAAAACACAATTCAACTCTTCTCCCACCAGTAGGCATTTAGATTATTTCCAGTTCTTGGTATTTTTAAATAAAGCTACGGTAAACAGCTTTGTAGATAACATTTGTCCAAATTCCTGGCAATTTTCGAAGGCTGGACTCCGAGAAGAGAAATTGTTAAGTCAAAGGAGAGGAACTTTCAGGCTCTTGATACTTATTATCACACTGCTCTCCAGAAAAGATTGTACCAATTTACACTCCCACCAACAGTGTGCAAACATACCCTTTCCCCTCTTTGTCTATCATATTTGTTGCAAATATTTTTCCAGTTTGATATTTTTATATAATTGAGTCTATAGATTTTTTCTCCCTTGTAATTTCTTCTATTACTCCTAAGTTTAGGAACTAGTCCTTCCTCATCTCAAGACTAAATATTCACCCACATTGTCTCTTAGCTTTTTTAAAGTTAGATTTATCTTTCAACTTTAAGCTTCAAGACGTTGGTACTTTATTTTTGTACCATACAAAAATACATCCTCCAAATTTAGTTATTTCCACTTCATCTCTTGGTTGTCCCAAGACCACAAATCAATCACTCTCCCATCCCCCATCTTTAGGATGCCATGTTTACCACGTACTAAATTATCATACGGTCACCGGGGAAAGGCTTGGCAAGCAAGTCCACCTTCAGTGCCAGTTATGATCAGTTGGCAGTGGCTTCCTAGGATCAAGATGGACTCCAAGGATGCCCCCAAACTCCCTGGGGGAATGCCAGGATGGCCTGACAGTTCGCGTCATCACAGCAGGAGGAAATGTTTCAGGACTACCCTTGTCAATGACCTGTCTGCTCTTGCAAGATTACATGCATCTTAATTGCTATAACTAGAGGGAAAGCTCTGTCAGGACAGGATTTTTTCCTGCCTTTCTCACTGCTGTATCCTCAAGTTTCCAGACTGAGTGCCTGGCAGATAGTGAAACAGGTTCAAAAATACTCATCAAATGAATGAAAGGTTAAAAATAGATTGTATTACTTCCCTCTCGGAAGTTTTCTTGACCATGATCACTCTTTGATTTTCCCCAAATGACCTTTAGCATCACTGTCAAGCTGCTGACCTCTAAAAAAAATTCCACTGAAAATGCAAAATAAAACTACAATGCAATACCACTACTCATACACAAGATAATTAAAAAGAAATAACAACCGTTGGCAAAAATGTGGAGCAAATGCAATTCTCAAACACTGGTGTTACGAGAGTAAACTGGTGAACCACTTTAGAAAACTGCTTGGCAATATCTACTCTAACTCAACATACACATAACCACAGACCAGCAATTTCAATCTTAAGGATATCTCTAACAGAAACATATACATACATTATATATATATATACGCCCATATATATATATATATATACACACACATATATATATATATACACATATATATTCACGCAAAAAACTTGCTTTAGCATTGTCATGTCCACAGCAGCATTATATTGGATAGCAAAAAAAAGGAAAATAACTCAAATGTCAACCAACAGTAGGATGTATAAACGAACTGTGGTATATACACACAATGGAATACAACACAGCAATGACAACGAACTAACACCAACTACACATGACAACATGGATGAATCTTACAAATAAAGTGAGAATGAAACCAGACACAAGAGTATATATTGTATGATTCAATTTATATAAAGTTGAAAACCGGGCAAAACTAATGTACAGTGATAGAAGTCAGACAACTGGTTACCCTTGGAGGGGTGGGTACTGACTAGATGCGGCCTCAGACAGCTTTTGGGGAGCTGGTTAGATGGGTGTGCTGACTTCGTGAACATTCATGAAGCTGTACACTTCTGATTTGTGCACTTGACTTAGACCTCAATAAACAGTTTACATTAAAAAAATCTGAGATATTTTATCTGCCTCATTTTTGAGAGCTGATAAAGAAATCATCTCTTAAATGTAATAACATGTTAATCTGGACACAGAAAACACAGTTTTCTTCAGTTTGCAGAGCCAGCTCATCACCAGGCTGGGGTGGTCTGCCTGGTGATTCCAGTAAATATGTCAAAGGCTGTTCATTAGACTGATAGACAGAGGCAGATCACAATAGAATGTGTTGACGGAGGCAGCTCTGCTGCTCTTGGGGCAGTAAACAGAGGTCCCTGGTCGAGGGGTGGACTATACCTTGCAGCTACCACAGCTTTAAAATGTTATCTAACCCTTCTTTGGAAATAGATTTTACAAGCCACCTGAAGCCTCTCTCCCTTACAATTTTTGGAAGTTTTAACATGATTAAACACATACTTATGAAACAGCAAGGCTTGTAGGATTCCTTGCACAACCCAGTATAATACTAATTGTGATGGTTAACTTTGTGTCAACTTGACTGGCCAAGGAGTGCCCTGATTAAACATTGTTTCTGGGTGTGTCTGTGAGGGTGTTCCTGGAGGAAATTAGCATTTGAATCTGTGACTCAGAGATCGCCCTCCCCGATGTGAGTGGGCATCATGCAATCCACTGAGGGCCCAACAGAACAAAAGGTGGAGGAAGGAAGAATTCACCCTCTTTTTTCCTGCCCCATTGCTTGAGCTGGGGCCCTCGGACTGAGATTTACATCATCAGCTCCCCTGGCTCTCAGGCCTTCATACTTGGACTGAATTACACCACTGGTTTTCCTGGGGCTCCAGCGTGCAGACAGTACCTCATGGGACTTCTCAGCCTCCATAATGGATGGTGTGAGCCAATTCCTCATAATAAATCTCATTAGATAGACAGACAGACAGACAGATAGATAGATATAGCTAGAGACAGAGATATCTCCTATTGGTTCTGTTACTCCGGAGAACTCTGACTAATAAACTAATTGTCACCACCAAGAAACACCACCACACCCAATGAATACAGTGGCAAAGGAAAGTAATCTGTCACTACACTGTATGCTCAGAGGGCAGGGGTCCTATCTGGCCTATTTACTCATTTCATAAAGGTCTATAACTGTGAACAAGCCAGGTCAGAACCATAATCACGCAGGTGCCCGTTTTTGCCACAAATCATTCACATCTGGGTACTGAAGGGCAAATTCTCCGTCACTGTTTTCCAGCCACTGACAAATGCTGTGCACACCAAATCACTGTATCTGGCCATTCTTTACCCTGTTTCCCTGTTATAGAGAGGGAATAAAACACAGTTAAGGATTTGGATATGGATTATTTTACATTATTAAGAAATTACTATTAATTTTATTGGCTACACAATGGTATTATGGCCATGAAGAAAATTGTTCTTATTATTTGAAGCTGTATGCTAAAGTATTTAGGGTGAATTATGGTGATAGCTAACTTACACTGAAATATACCAGTAAATATCTATATGTGAAACTAATATGACAAATATTAATTTAAATTAGGTTATGTGAAACTAATATGACAAATATTAATTTAAATTAGGTTTTGGTTATGTGGGTGTTTACTGTACTATTCTATTTTCTGTATGTTTGTAAATTACCATAGTAAAAAGTTAAAAACGTAATTAAGAATCACTGTATCTGGCCAATGGTGAATAAATATATTGCTATTAATCAAAGAAATGTAAATTTAAAATAAGATACAATTTTTCAACAAGTTGGCAGAAAGGTGTTTTTGTTGCTGCTTTATTTTTTTAATAATCTGAGTTGATAACACGTGGAGAAATGTAAACTTCCAGACTCCTACCCAAGATGTGTATTGATACAACCTTCATGAAAGGCAGTCTGCCAAAAACCAAAAGCCTTAAAATGTTGTAAACCCACTCTTTAATCCAATGATCTCACTTCTATGAATTTATCCCAAGAAAATGCTAGCTATATGCAAAAATGCAGGTTGAAGGGTATTCATTACAGAGTTGTTATGACAGCAAAGCAGAGAAGACAATTAAATATCCACTAATAGGGAGTGGCTAGATAAATTATGGTAAAACAGCCATAGATAGGAATACCATAAAGCAATAAAAATACTGTAGAAATGCATTCAGTTATAGAAAAAGGCATTTGTAACTTATTAGGTGACAGAGAAAACTGGATATCAAACATTTTTCTCTTGTTAAGGAAAAAAAAATTTATATACATACACAGAGACACAGAAACAGAGAGAGAAATGGATATATCTCTATATAAATGAGTATATTCATATATATGTTGGGACCACAAGTTACTTTTCTCTACATAGTTCTGCTTTTTAAATTTTCATCAATGAATATGAACTGTTTTGTCATAAGAAAAAAGTTTTTCAGAAAAGGAATTAACTATTTTTCCAATTTTGCCTAAAAATTTTAAAAACATATTATGCTTTTGTTGACAAACAATAATTATAAAAACTCAAGTTCAACTCACTACATCTCACTATTACAATTTGTAATTTGGTCTATTTTCCTTGTCCAGTTCTTCTACTCCAGTCTTCCCATCTTCCCATGTTCCACTAGAGTCATTCCGTTCCTTCTGACTCTATACTTCTAAACAGTACCCATCACCTCCTTTGCTCTCCCTTGAGCAAATGGTTTCCTCCTCAATTTCCCCATTCTTATTACTGGCACTTCCTTACACGCAGGCTATATATCCAGTGGTCACATTTACCTCCTGCTCTCTCTCATCCATTATGCAAGATCAGTCATTTTCTTCAAACAGTCCTTCAAAATGTCTTTAACTTGCCCCTTCTGCATTCCCACTGCTGCCACAACCCTAATCAAGTTATTAGGGCCTCACATCAGGATTACACCCAAGGCTGCCTACCTCCTGGCCTTGCTGTGCCAATCCAATCTCAAACCCATCCTCCCCGTGTCACTGGATTACTCAGAAAACCTTCAACAGCTTCCTATTGTTTAGCAGAAATGCCAAACTCCCAATTATCTTTCTAATTTTGTCACCCACACCCTGTAATACTTGGCAGACTCCTTGGCAGAGTTGAATTTAAATAAACATTTGAAGAATGAGCAAGAGTCCTTCAACCTGGAGAGGCTGTTTGCTCCCAAACCCATCTCCAGGTCTTCCCTTGAATGTGGTCCTCTTCCCTGAACTCCTTGGCTGCCCTCCTCAGTGCCTCTCCAGCTCCCTCTCATCCCCGAGGCTCCTCAAGTCCCCTCTCCAAGGAGGCTTCTCTGGCCACCACCCACCATGGGGACTGCTCCCTCTGTCCACTTCCTGTGGCGTTTGCTTTAAGCACACACATGGACCCTTGACTATGCTGACTTATAGTCTTTTTTACCTGCTGCATGCCTATAAATCTGGTCTCCTGTATAAGAGCTGAACTCCTTTAAGACAGAGTCATTGCTTAGGCCTACTGTGCACGTACCACGCGCTGCAAAGCTTCATGGCGTTTTATTTAAACCGTAAGCACTCAATACATACCTGTTTAACATGAAGCAGCACCAAAAGCACTGGGCAGACAAAAAAACGTGTGTCCACATCTAAGAAACACAACTGACTACGCCTGGACTTCAACATCCACATCCACACAAAACATCACCCGTCACTTATCACAAGAACAGCCTGCACAATAAAACACAAATGCCCTAGGCTGGGAATGTTTTATGCCAAGTCTCATCCTACCTACCGTTCCAGCACCATTGCCCAAGAGCCCATGTTCCAAGCCACCCATAAACCTAACACCTTTTACAGCTCTTGGCTTTACACGTGCTGTTTCCTTTGCCTGGAATGGTTCTCCTTTGCCCCAAACCCTCCAGTACCTTCTCCATCTGACAAACACCTACTCATCTTCAAGCCCAGCTCAAACATCACCACCTCTCTGTAACTTGAATGACCTTCTCTAGGAAGACGTTTTTTAGCCCCACATCATCTTCCTGCTAATTACAAGGCTTATCAACCATATTACAGCTTTTTCTTTTTTTATATTTAAATACACAGTGAGATAGTTAAGGGCAGGAGACATGATTTATGCATCTTTATTTCCCCACACCTAACACTGTATTTAACATATAGTAAGCAAGTTCAAAGAAAGAAAAAGTGCAATTGATTTTAACTCTTCTCAAAAACATGAAATACACCAGAACTGGTCCAATTTTAGTCCTCCATTATCCCTCTTTCCTTATCTGTCTCGGTTCCACTGGCTCTCTCTGATCTCCACAGCTGCCAACTCCCCTGCTACCAGCACATCTGCTCCAAAGGGTATAATGGAACTTCTCTTCACCTCCCCCAAGCTACAGAAGAATCCTCTCTCTAACTAGCTTAGCAGGGAGAAGGTTGGGATATTTATTAGGAAGAAAAGTCAGGAAAAAGTCACAGAAAATCAGCAAAGTAGTAGGTTTACAGAGTGCTTACTGCTGATCCATACTAAAGTGAAAAGCCCAGCCACAGTGGAGACGTGCCTGGCACAGCCCCCGCGGCGCCTCATTCCCTATTCTTCCCCCACCACAACACCGTCTGCGGTAGATGGTAAACAAGAGATCCTCAACATGCTGAGCCAAGGTGGATTTGTGTCGGTACCACACTATCCAGGCCTGATGAGATCACCCGAACCTTTGCCAGATCCACAATCCCTTCTAGAAACTGCTGATCGCTGTTTTCTTCAGGGACGATTCGCCCCACATCATCCCCTCGGACTCTAAGTCATATGGAACTCTCACTCAAAAGCCATGTAGTCCTAGCCACCCCAAAGGAAGACAGTACTTCCCTATCTGGTCCCAAAAATTCCACCCCAGCCTTCAGGCCCACTTACACAGAAATCCTGCTGCAATGGGCTCTCTAGAACTCTAAATGAATTCCTACCCTCCCTGAATCCACCTGACCAATCTGATTTGTCTGCAGTATAGACTTGCCTGCTATTGAGATGCAGCAGCTGGAAAAGACATGTTGTTCCAAAGCAGGATCTTAACCAGCAGGCACGTGGCCTCAAAAGGTGGACACAGCTTTTACCTGGAGCCTTTCCACTGGATCACACCTTAAAACTAATAAGTATCCAAGATGCACCCATCTATTGAGACATTCTAAGTTGTTCCCATTTCCTGTCAGAAGGATGCCTGCAACTATGGCTGGCTTAGAAGACAGGTCTTGAGTTCAAACGATCATGATTTTGCTCATAATGAGCTTTATCCATTTCTCTAGGCTCTTTGGCAACCCACTCAGGTACTCCTCTGCAAGTGGTCTTCTAGAATTACATCATTAGAGTTTTACAATATAGACCTTAAATACACATACTGAAAAGTTCTATGGTTCCCTCATACACACCTCATCCCAATCATGGTGGGCCAACATGCACAGCAATAGACACTAGTCTACGTGAGAAACAAATGCGTTTCTCTTTTTAAGACTTTGATTATCCAGAAGACTGTTCCACCTTAGAATCTCAATACTGTATTGTCCTTTCTGGGCTAAAAACAAATTTATAAAGAATTTTGCTTTCTTATATATAACCAAACATCCTTATAAATTTATCCTTTTTTCCTCCTCCCAAAACTACTCATATTTCTAACCATTTTCTTTCAGAGTCTTTGTCTCTCCTGTGTTTGAATTATTTAATTTCAAGCATTTATGGAGTCAATATCCAATGCATATCAGGTGCTGGGCACTTTCATAAAAGTATTTCATTGAGTCTTTACAATTTTTTTAACTTATTATTATGAAAATGTTCAAACATATGCAAAGTAGAGAGAATAGTATAATAAACTCAATATTCCATTCCCCAATTTCAAAAATTATCACTAAACTTCCCATTTTGCATATCCCACCAAAAATGGATTATTGAAGAGCAAATCTCAGACATGATAATCTCACCTGTAAACACTTCAATGTGTATCTCTAAGAGAAAAAGATTCTTTATAGTTCCCATAATTAGAATACCATTACCCAGCCTAAAAATCAATAACAGTTCCTTAATATCAAATAACCCTGTCAGTGTTCAAACTCCCTAATTTCTCAGTTTTTTAAAATAGTAACACATTTTGATGAGAAAGTAATGCTCATAGAATTAATAACTTTCTAAGCCATATATTTGATACACAGCAGAACATCAAGTTTCTCATTTGAAGCTCTGGTCCTGTTTATGTACAACATAGCTGCCTTTCCATGTTTAGAAAAGCCCTACATATATACTTTTTAAATTATCTTTACAAAAGTGGCCTTTTCTTTTTTGAGTACTTTAATTCTGGTTGAATAATATTAAAAGCGGTTCAGTGTTTGGGACCTGAAGTAGACTTTTATTAGAGTATTAATCATTCACTGCCCAATATCACAAAATAGGTGAAAGTATAAGAAACTAAGGAAACAAATTTATATGGTGTGTTGTGATCTAGCATCTACTACTACTACTACTACTCAAACTGAGGCCTCCTCACAGGGCACCACAGTTGTAATAAGATGATGATGGTGGTGGTGGTGGTGGTGGTGGTGGTAACGACGACGGGCTTCTACCAACAAGAGATAAGGAGATGAATGAAGGATTACTGAGATGTTTACAAAGAGCTTTAAACTTCTTAGGAGAAAAAGCATTTCATCAAACTGAACAGGTCAATCCCAGAAAGGTAAAGGAGTTGTGAGACTAAATCCGGAGCAACTTCTTTTCAACATCTGACACCACGTGAGATAAAAGAAATTAAAACGTACACCATGTTGCCATCACAAACAATCGCCTGCAGGTTTCCGATAAATTTTTAAAAAATAGATATAATTATAGAGGATCTCTTTCGTAAGTCTTAAGTAAAGAAACTTTCTGAGATTTTTTAAAAATATAACAATGAAAGAAAAATCTGCTTGAAAACAATCTTAAAAAGTTGCAGAACACAAATCAAACAAGAAACAAAATAGATTTCTTTATACTGACCTTCAAAAATATTGTTCTAAGCTCAGCTGGATCTGCTCTCTTGGTTAAAGCCACCTATAAATAAACAGAAAAATGTTTATATTATTAGAACAAAGCTGAGAAATCAAGCTAGCAGACCGAAAGAAAATAAACTCCAGGTTAGAAATTAGTGGATTTCATTTTTGTACTTAAAGCACTAAATTTCCCCAGTGCATAAACTACTGCCTGGATTTTAAACTTCTCCTTACGTGGCTTCTAGAATGACAACATTTTGTGCAAGAAACCAGTAAATCTCCTAATATGTAGTGTTTCATCTATATGACTTTTTTCAAAAAGAAGAAAAAAGTTGAAACATTTGTAATCACCTGGCATTTTTGAACTACACTCCAGAGTGACCCATACCTTTTCATAGGGGAATATTAAAGTACAACTTATTTCTAACAAAATATGTTATGCAAAAGAACACAGTTCTTAAAAAAGTCAGTGAACAAGGCAAATCATATCATCAAACAGAAGAGAATTACTTCCCATGCCTCCACCATGGACAGGCGTAAATGCCTGGCCATCTGGGCATGCCAAGCAAAGTCTCCTCCTCTCCCCGACTTTTAATTTAAGAAATCAGAAGTCTACAAAGGTATGACTATTATTCTCCACACTCTAGAAATACAAGGGTCTATGGTTGCCTTTCAAGAGCAAAATTTGACAGATTCGCTCAGAATAGGTGTTGTGCTTAATTTTAATTCTCCAGCCCACAAAGTCCAAAAACATCATTGGGGAAAAAGCAAGACAAACTTGAACATGGCTGGCCCAGGCCAACACAAAAGAGTCCTTATGTGGAACCAAACAGTGGGCTTATTCAGTGCCCCATCACCCAATCCTGCTGGCAAAAACTGTCATGAGACTGAATTCTCACCAAGCACAGCGTTACCCCATGATACAGCCAAGGAGGGGTTCCTGGAACCACCCCAATACTGGAGCCATGTCGCTATCCACCAGGAGATTTATGCAAATTGTTCTAAATCCCTTCTGTGTGTTTGCAAAGGCTTTTCTGAGATCTTTGGACAATGGATTCTCTGTCTCTAAATATGTAACTGCCTGAGCTTCTCGACCCGCCACTGTCAGGAATAATTTTATTAACTAATCATTGGAATGAGAGAGGTAGTTTTTCTGAAACCGGTTGGTTGATCACCTTGTTTCCCAAAGCAAGACTGATAACTCTTTTAATTTCAACTGAGTACTTGTAACCACCAAAGCTATTTTTATCCATAAGAATTTGTAATCTTTTTAAAATCCTGAATTAGTTAGTGTTCTTTGCTATTCAATTAAGAAGGAAAAAATAGACTGATAACCAACCTAAGATTGATGATAGTGCTGACCTAAAGGTTTCAGGAGAAGATTCCCTCCTTTCAGGTCTATATTCTGAGAAAGGTGAGGTAAGATGAACGCTATTGGAGAAGACGGAAATGCCTCCATCCTCTTCTTTAAGACAGAGCAAGTCCCTCTGAGTTCCACGTCTCAAGACAGTCCATAAGTAACATTTTTTAAAAGGCATATGGTGACCCTAGGTACTTGGTTGAGTTTCCTTTTAAAAGCAAAGGTAAGTTTCCACAAAGCGAACTATTCTTTCTCTGGCTGAGTACCACACCCTTGAAAATCTAATTAATTCACTATGCCGTGTACTTTATAAAGCCTTCCCTGGGCAATGCTATTTCAGGGCGAACTTCCCTGGCCCTAAATTCTTCTACTTACTGACCCCGAAATGCACATTCAGTGCTCACCACCTGGACTACACCTCTGTGAGAGAAAGAAACAAAGCTTTCACTTGGTAATTCTCCCTTGGTCTAGGGCACAGGAGAAAACAATCCATATAGCGACCCCAACACTTCTAAGCCATGTCACCTAATGTGTATAGAACACTTTACAGTTTTTAAAGCATGACTATTACCTGATTGGATCCTCACAGCAAATCTGAGACTAGAAGAGAGCATATTATTGCCCCCATTTTACAGAAGGGGAAACCAAGACTCAAAAAGGGTCAATATTTCCCCAAAGTCAGAAATACCACCAATTTGTGCTTATATTTCTAAGCGTCTTCTGAGCCAAATCTTCCATCTCCTGATGTGTTGGTCTTTCCACTGAGCCACACTATAAGCAGTTTCCAACTGACCATAACTTATGTTAACCACTAATATAATACAGCACATGCCAGAAATCAAGAATCTCCCAATTTCTCCTAACACCACCAGTTTGTAGTATCCGTACAGTCAAGTAATTAAGAACATGGCTTTAGTATCAGACCACCCTTGACTGGGGGACAGGTCTGACCTCTAAACTCATTGGCTGTGTGACCTTGAGCTAGTTCACTGACCTCTCAGCCTCACTTTCCTCACCTATAAAATGGGAAGTCCTGGATGGTTGAAAGCGTGATAGGAGATAATTGCATGAAGTGCTTAACAAAAAGGCCACACAGTTAAAGCATTCAATAAATGGTATCTATTATTCATATTATTTATGGAAAGGTGTCTATATTCTACCACGCTTACTCATGAAAACATCTACATGATGAGTAACCTGGCTCATAACTTGAGACAGAAGAAGTTAGGAGGAGGGAGAGGAAAGGAACTCAAGAGTCTTCAAAAACACTCACCAAACCACTAAACAAACATTGAGGTCTTCCTAACTCATCCCCTCTGCTACCCTAGCCCCATCCGATGCCACTTCTTGAAAACAGACCCAAAGTTCCAAGTACAGCAAATGGTTAATGGCCACTAGGGAATTCCCTGAGGCCCACCGAAATGTGTATCAGGTCCTGGGCACATTCTGTTGAAGCACAGATAGCCATGGTTCAATAGGGGATGGATTCAGAAAAATTGCTACCAGCTTCCTGGGCCCCACCTCTGCACTAATTCCATCTACTTCCCCAATGCTGTGTGGCTATTCAGAATTTCCATTTCTCCTTCCACCTCCCATTCTTATCTTCTTGTTTGGTGTCATTTGCAGTGAAGGAAGAACACTTACACAGCTTCATTGAAGACCACATAACGTTACAGTCAGAAGTGCCAGTGTTCTGAAGGTGTATTGAGATGGATTCTAACTGATGGCAAAACCAATACCCAGGAAGTTCTATGAACTGGAAAAAGGAAGCCACAGAAATGTAGCCTCCCTTTTTAAGCCAACTCAGACCAGCTGCTCAGCATGCACACTTTGCATCATTTGACAAGCCTTAGCTCATTGGACTTTAGAAGATTCATCAAACTTTAGTTTCCAGAAGGCTGGTTTTCTTTGCTATACATATTTTTTCTCACATACTAATAGCTGTAAATATTTACAGCTACTAACTTACAATCTGCCTGATTTTCTTTATCATTATTCTTCTGAATGTGCATTTATAAGAATTGGTTCCACCATTAAACCAATATTTTTATATCAAGAGTTTTAAAAAAAGTAATTGGTTTTCAAACATAGTCAGGGAGTAAATCACCAAGAAGGAAAAGGATTCCTGACAGATGACTATGCAATATTACTATTTGCTACTTAAATCAATACAACAGAGAATTTTATACTCAAGCAGATAACATTCACACCAAGTTGAGCTTAAAGAAAAAAGAGAGGAAGTTTAGAATTGGAAAAACTATGCATTATATGTTTTTTCCATAAACTGGGAGAAGTTTACTTTCATTTAACTTTAGTATGGAAAGTTCAGGTCAATTCTATGAATCTATGTTCCACAGGACAAAATTTGAGGATCACTAAACATGAAAAATTTTTGACATGACAAACAGCAGATATAATAGTTTGAATAGTTATCAACAGCATTTGCAAAATGTATATACTAGCTGGGTACATCCTAAACACAAAAAAACAGCCAACAATAACATAACTTCAATTTTTTAAAAGGGGGGTAGCAGGAAGCATAGCAAGGAGAACCAGAAAGATATCTTTCAGGACAGATAAATTCACTCTCACTTTAATATGAGTTAGAGCAGCCAAAAGGAGGAGGACACTGGGAAAGATTTTTCTACATGTAGGAATATTTTTAAAACTGGCTTTCTTACAGTGGAATCAAGCCACAGTCACAGCCTCATTACCTTAACAAATCGCAGTGGTACAGAACTGTGTACTCAAAATCATCACTAGCTCTAACAGGGGGCAGTGGCGAAGAACATAAGAAAACCTACATAAAATAAGGGATACTAATTTGAACAAGAAAACGTAAAGGAAAAGAAAAACTCTCCTCTTACACTGGGAAGCTCTAGATACGTAAGACCACGATCTCCTTGAGGTCATCTTACTCCTCCACATTCTCAGCTCTGGCAAAGAATGGAAACTAAGTAGATGCCCCAAAAATGTTGATTAAAAAAGAAAGTCTTCCAGAGGAGTAGAAATCAAATCTTTACAATGAAAATAGGTAGCTCCTTTTAGGTCAGTGTTTCTCAAAGTGTGGTCACTTAGCCATCAGTATCAAACAGGAATATAGAAACACAAATTCTTACACCCTACCCCAGATCTACCACTCTGTGGTGAGGCCCAGCAATCTATGGTTTAACAAGCCCTCCAGGTGATGCTGTTAAAGTTTAAGAACCACAGCTTTAGGTAACGTCCAATGATGTCCGATTAGGACCGAGGTTCTCGGCCCCACTGAGGTTCTCGGCCCCAGCTGCATATTCAAGTCATCTGAGGGACTTTTTGGATTTATCAATGCCCAGGCCAATCAAATTCAACTACAAAGGCCAATTGAAGCAGAATCTCTGAAATGGGTACCTTTAAAGCTCCATCACAAGATTATAATGTTTGGCTGGGTTGAAAACCACTGAGTTAGAGCCCAAGATGCCAACCTCAGCTGGCTACTTCAACTGCACAATACAGCCTTCACTCAGCAATACTCCCTCCACTGCCCTCTCAAACCTGAAAGGTCTGAAAGCCGAGACAGGCACCAGCTTACACTGAAAATTCTACCATTGTGAAGTAATTATCTACCTAAGATATGAAATAAAAACCAGAAGAGGCAGCTCATCAGAAGCAGGCTACTCCGTGTGTGTGTGTAAACACATGCACACATGCAGTGACAAGCAGAAAAAGGAGGTGAAGGGAGAAATGTTCCTGCATAGTCTTTGTACCTAAGGAAGTAAATGTAGTGGACAGACCTGAAGCCCAGTGCAAAGCACTATTGGGTGTGACCTAACAGTTTAGAAGCTGGGGCCAACCCTTCTTCCGATGTATCTTCCTGTACTGCAGAGACTGGAAGGTTAAAACTACATTTCCCAGACTCCCTTGCAGCTATGAGGCCTAGGTGCTGTCAGTCAGATGAAGTTGGGTGAGATTTGGAAGGCAAAGTTTTGGAAAGCAAAGATTTGGAAGTTGTGGGCCAACCTTCTGTTGTTTCTGCCAGCAAGCATCATCATTGGAATCTGATTTTCCTGTGGCAACCTCAGCATGTGGCAGCATGGTTCTGAAACACTCCCCATTTGGCAGAAAGTTTTACAACTGCACGAGAGGCAACTGCTCTAGTGGTGGCCTGCTCTGCTGCGAGGCTCTGAAAGTCATTCCTGAGAGCTCAACCTGAAGTCTGTTTCTTCACCTTCCCAACAAACGCTGTAAGCTTTTAATACCCTGTAACAAATCTCCCTCTGCTTAAACCAGCTAGAGTAGATTCTGTTCTCTGCAAGTGAACCTTGACTGATACAATCAGTAACTGCAAAAGAAAGTTTGGAATTCCCCAAAACCACATGTTACCATTAACTCGAGAGGAAGAAAGAGGTGTCTCACCAAATTTAAGAAAAATAATTTTTCATGAAATTCATTGAGTCACTCATTCCTCATCCTACAGTTTCCCTAAGTTCTAATAAATGAAGAGCACTAATTATGAAAAAAGTTACTGAAATATAAATTAGTATACAGACAAGATGCCATGTTAAGCATTCTTCAAACCACAACCTTTCTGTGTAATCAACCTTCAAAAGTTCATATCACTCAACAGTTGACTTATAAAGCACCAGACACCACAAATGTTAACCCGCCGGGTAATTACACAAGTGGGTCATTTCGGGGGTACCAGAGATGTTTATCACAGGGATTCAGTAGCTTGTGAAGTGTGTTGGATTTAAGTCTGCACTGTCATAGACAAACATTAAACACTGATAAAGCCATCACCATTAAAATTCTGTATTAAGAAGCAGAATATAACAGTTAAGAACTGAATGGTGGTGTTTTAGCTGGGGGTTTTGTTATGCCAAAATAATTTTAAACATACTAATTTCAGATTTTATTATTATTGTTATTAAGCTAAAGCTAGCATTCCGGTAAATGTTCCCAAGAGTAAAAATCTGACAAGAGACAGTATGAGTCTTTTCTAAAATAGACATTTTTCTGTTTACATTTTCAACTCCCTACAGAGACGGAAAATGCTTGCTCACCCTGACACAGGCAAACGTCACCAGGTTTAGAGGAAAGATTTGGGCCCCAGTGTGTTGCTAACTCGGTGACCCTGGACAAGTCAGTTAGTTTTAGTTTCCTCATCTATAAAATGGGCAAAATGAGAAAATCTACTCATCTATTTCATAAAGTTATCTTAAGGACCAATTAGAATGAAGAAAAAGTGTTCTGTAAATCCTAAAGTGATAGGTAATGTTGGTAGTGATTATTTGGTGCTCTTAAAAAAACCATAAGCTGAGGGGCCAGCCCAGTGGCGCAAGCGGTTAAGCGCGTGCGGGCTCCGCTGCAGCAGCCCGGGGTTCGCCCGTTCAGATCCCGGGCGCACACCAATGCACTGCTTGTCGAGCCATGCTGTGGCGGCATCCCATATAAAGTAGAGGAAGATGGGCACGATGTTAGCTCAGGGCCAGTCTTCCTCAGAAAAAAGAGGAGAATTGGCATCAGATGTTAGCTCAGGGCTGATCTTCCTCACAAAAAAAAAAAAAAGTAAGCTGAGAACATAGCTATACGATATTTCTAATCCAAATATGAATGAAAGGCATGGAGGTCCAACATGTATTCAACTTAGAAATAAGCAACAAAAGACGGCAGGCTAAGAAGAAAAACAGTTTACTAAAATTCTATTGGATGATCACAGTCTTGTTAGGAAGGATGGAGAATCAGCTTGAGACTAAGGCTCCACCAGCGATGCCCAAAACTATCCCAGAATTACTTGGTGAGAAATCCACCTCCGATTCCACAAAAAAAGCAGGTTGCCTAGGTTGCCCTGTAAGGTCAGCGGTAATGGAAACGTCACAACAAGTTGCTTCTTCATTTTGCCCTCTTCCAAATCAAAGTCACACATAAGCATCTAATTGGCAGACCTAGATCATGTGCCTGTATCCTGGCTGCAAGGAATGATGGGAATTGAGTTTTGACTCACACGTTCTGGCAGGCAGGCCATATAATGCGGGTGTTTTCTCCAATACAGAAAGGTTAGTCAAAAGATGATGGGGCAGATTTCTGGTTTCCAGTCCTGCATGTAAGGAGCGTAGGAGCAAAGAAGTTGCCACTCTACCCTAATAACAAGTAAAAAGCTGAGAAACTGAACAACCAACAACTCTCCCCAGACCTGTCAGAGAAGTGAGGTCACTGGGCAAACCACTGCCCCCAAAATTGCAGAGACAGAGAAGCAGAACATGAGAGCCACGACTTACCAGAGCAGAAACCCATGAGCTGAAACGTCCGCGGGAATCAGTGTCGGAGTAGGAAAACCTGAACCGTAAATGACCATACGCTGGAGGTTCAATGTGGACAAGACGGAGATTTAAAACCTCTAGGGGGACCCAGACATGGGGGGTTCCCCACACTTTTGTGAGTTTTACCTCCTGGAACTCAACCTGGTTCTCACAGTGAACATCAGAGAAAAATCACCTTGCACTTCAAGCAGGAGGAGAGGAAAAGGAACCACTTTGAAATGCATCAGAGCATTCTGTTCTTTATAGCAAGGTCTGCCCTCAAAGGAAATTATTTAATAAGAGCCTAACCAGGCGGCCCCGTGGCTTAGCGGTTAAGTGCATGCGCTCCGCTGGTGGTGGCTCGGGTTCGGATCCCAGGCGTGCACCAACGTGCCGCTTCTACGGCCATGCTGAGGCCGCATCCCGTGTACAGCAACTAGAAGGATGTGCAGCTATGACATACAGCTATCCACTGGGGCTTTGGGGGAAAAAATAAAAATAAAATTATTAAATAATAATAATAAGAGCCTAACCTGCTGGAGTATTATCAGAGCCTAACTGACCGGAGGGAAGGTAAATACCCAACTCAAGCCACCTGGAGCCATCCTCTCCCACCTAAGGGGAAGAAAATACTGACAAACACTTGCACACTGTCCAGGGACACAGGTTCTCTAATGGACTGAGACCTAATCCCAGGGCTACAGAATACTTCCTTTCCCTCTACACCCTACCACCCATTACCAAAGGCCTATTTACAGCAGTGCCTTTTATCCAGTACATCATGTCTGGCTATCAAGAAAAATTACAAGGCATACCAAAAGGCAAAAAACACAATTTGAAGAAATTCTGCCAATATCAAATATGGCAGAAACGCTGACAATATCAGACCAGGAATTTAAAACAACTATAATTGATATGCTAAGGACTCTAATGGAAAAAGTAGACAGCATACAACAACAGATTAACAATGTAAGCAGAAAAATGGAAATTCTAAGAAAGAACCAAAAAGAAATGCTAGAGATCAAAACCACTAACAGTAATGAAGAATGCTGTTGATGGGTTTATTAGTAGACTGGACACAACTGGGGAAAGAATCGCTGAGCTTGATGGTATCTCAATAGAAATCTCCACCAGTGAAAAGCAAAGAGAAAAAAGACTGAAAAAAAAATCAGAACAAAATGTCCAAGAACTGTGGGACAACCTCAAAAGGTGTAACATATATGTAATGGAAATACCAGAAGATCAGAGAACACCAAGCAGGATAATGAAAATCACTTAAAAGTCAATGGTCTAAATGCACTAATTAATTAAAAGACAGAGATTGTCAGAATGCATCAAAAAACAAGACCCAACCATATGCTATCCACAAGAAATCCATTTTAAATATAAAGACACATATAGATTAACAGTAAATGAATGGACAAAGACATACCATGCACACACTAATCAAAAGAAAGCAGAAGTAACTATATTAATTTCAGATAGAGCCCATTTTAAAGTAAGAAAAGTTATCAGGGATAAAGAGGGATATTATATAATAACAAAGGGGTCAGTTCTCCAAGAAGATATAACAATCCTCAATAGAACAGACTAGAAAGCCTAGAAATAGACCTAGATAAATATAGTCAACTGATCTTTGACAAAAGAGCAAAGACAGTCTCTTCAACAAATGGTGCTGGAACAACTGGATAGCCACATGCAAAAAAATTATTCTAGACACAGACCTTACACCCTTCATAAAAATTAACTCAAAAAGGATCACACATCTAAATGTAAAACTTCTAGAAGATAACATAGGAGAAAACTTAGACAGCCTTGGGTTTGGCGATAACTTTTAAAATATAACACCAAAGACATGATCCAAGAAAGAAAGAATTGATAAGCTGGACTTCATTAAAACAGAAATTTCTGGAGGCCAGCCCCGTGGCATAGCAGTTAAGTGCGCAAGCTGCGCTTCAATGGCCCAAGGGTTCGCAGGTTCGGATTCTAGGCGCACACTGATGCACCCCTTGTCAAGCCATGCTGCGGTGGCATCCCATATAAAGCAGAGGGAGATGGGCAAGGATGTTAGCCCAGGGCCAATCTTCCTCGGCAAAAAGAGGAGGATCGGCATCAAATGTTAGCTCAGGGCTGCTCTTCCTCACACACACAAAAAAAAAACAAACAGAAATTTCTGCTCTGAAAAAGACACTGTCAAGACAATGAAAAGATAAGCCAAAGACTGGGATAAAATATTTGCAAAAGAATAGCCAATAAAAGACTGTTATCCAAAATATACAAAGAACTCTTAAAACTCAACGATAAGAAAACAAACAACTTGATTAAGAAATGGGCCAAAGACCTTAACAGAAACCTCACCAAAGAAGATATGCAGATGGAAAATAAGCACATGAAAAGATGGTCCACATCATCCGTCATCAGGGAAATACAAATTAAAACAATAAAGAGATACTACTACACACCTAATAGAACGGCCAAAATCTGGAACACTGACAACACCAAATGCTGGAGAGGATGTGGAGCAATAGGAACTCTCACTGACTGCTGATGGGAATGCAAAATGGTACAGCCACTTCGGAAGACAGATTGGCAGTTTCTTACAAAACTAAACATACTCTTACCATACGAGGCAGCATTCATGCTCCTTAGCATTTATTCAAAGGAGTTGAAAATTTATGTCCACACAAAAACCAGCACATGGATGGTTACAGTAGCTTTATTCATAACTGTCAAAAGTTGGAAGCAACCATGACGTCTTTCAGTCAGTGAATGGACAAATAAACTGGGGTACATGCAGATGATGGAATATTATTCAGCACTAAAAAAATGAGCTATCAAGTCATGAAAAGACATGGAAGAACCTTAAATGCATATTTCTAAGTGAAAGAAGTCAATCTGAAAAGGTTACACATTGTATGATTCCAATTATATGACGTTCTGGTAAAGGCAAAACTATGTAGATAGTAAAAAGATCAGTGGTTGCCAGGGATTAGGGAGTAGGGAAGGAGAATAGGTAGAGCACAAGGAATTTTTAGAGCAGTGAAACTACTCTGTATGGTACTATTGGATACATATCATCACAAAATTTGTCCAAACTCATAGAATGTACAACACCAAGAGTGAACCCTAGTGTAAACCATGGGCTTTGGGTGGTAATGATGTGTCAACGTAGGATTGTCAATTGTAACAACTGCACCACTCTGAGGGGAGATGATGATAATGGGGGAGGCTGTGCATGTGTGGGGGCAGGAGGTATACAGGAAACCTCTGAACCCTCCTCTCAATTTTGCTGTGAACCTAAAACTGCTCCAAAAAATAAAGTCTATTAAAACAAAACAAAACAAAAGACAAAAAAGCAAAAGATCATGGGTAGCCAGAACCATCAAGATGAACCTGATTAGGTAGAATCATGAGGCGCACAACTGTATAATCTTCCTTTCTTTTCAAAGAATCCTTGAAAGCAGGTTGAATTCTCTTCCTTTACAGTTGAGAAAACTGCAGGTCAAACAGGTTGATCTGCCCAAGCCCCATGCCTCTTCCACAGGGCCACAGCCCAGGCAGTCAGGCTGCGTTAGACCAGGGTTCTCAACCTGGCCCTACTGACATTTTGGGTCGGATCACTCTTTGCTGTAGAGAGCTGTCTGGCACATTGTAGGATGTTTAGCAACATCCCTGGCCTCTACTCACTAGATGCCAGTAGCAACCCCACCTCCCAGAAGTGACAACCAAACTGTCTCCAGACGTTGCCAAATATTCCCTGGGGGCAAAACTACCTACCCCCAGTTAAGAACCACTGCCTTAGATGGTGCTGCTCCGCTAGCTTATTCGTGGAACACAATAGCCTATGGGAAGCCTCCCAGGTACCAGGCCCAGCGGCAGGCACTGAGGAGACAATACCCAATAAACCAGAGACCCTGCCCCACGAAGAGAACGACAGACTTATCAACGAGTGGTTGGTACAAAGTGTGTGATGATACACGCTATCACAAATTACAGTGGTGGCAGAACTGAGATTATAATTCTACTGGAGTCGAGGGTCATGAGGTAAGTCTTTGGAGCTGGATCATTTATTATTGATTATAGCAATTAACACTGACCAGCTAACTTTTATTGGGCCCTTAACTCGATGCTAGGCAAGGTTCTAAAGGCTTTTCACATCTGATTTCATTTAAACATCTCAAACTATTTACGATGAAAAGTCATTAATATCCCCATTTTTCAGATGAGGAAGCTAAGGCATGTAAGACATGCCTTACATGAGCAGTAGTAAATCACAGAGCCAAAAGTGACCCTAGAGCCCAGGTCATTTTGACACTAATTATAATACCTGGAGGATATGCCAAGAATCTGGCAAGCAGAGATGGGGACCTAAAGCTATCCTTATGAACCATGCTACTGGACAACACTGTAGCTGAAAGAAATTTAAAACGGTCTTTTTGATTTGGCATTAAGATACATAAATGCCCTGGTTCAGTAGAAGGCAGACCTGCCTAATGCAGAATATTATTCTCCAGTATTATATGCTGAACTCGGTCTCAATTTTTTTAAAACATCAAGGTTACAGTATAATTAAGAACCAGCTACAATTGTAATTACCACTCCCAATATAATTTGTTACATATTACCAAGTGTCAAATAACTACTTCTTAAATGAATAAAAACTGATTGTGCTGTTCTGAAGACTGGGATGTATGTTCCTGATGGGGAACAAAGGAATATAAAAAGTATATGACATATTTATAAAGTGCTGAAAGGTTCTACTTAGGAGATCACAAATTGCTGGAGCCCAGATAAAGCCAGAGAAAGTTAAAATGGCTTCTGAGAGAGAAGAGCTAACTTAATAACTGCAGAGGAAGAGACAGCAGGAAATCAAAGGACAATAGAAAAGTTGCTTCCACTAAATAATACCTTACCTGTTCAAAATTCTGCTGTGCATCAACATCATATAACTGAAGAACAGTCAAGAACCCAGGAGGAAGCCAAAAGAAAAAGAACAGGAGCCCTCTGCACAGCTAGGATCCTCGTCCCAAAGACTATATACAATTTCACTCCAGTGAGCCCTCCTCTGCCCCCTCCCACAGCCCATGGACTTTTGACATGACTCTGAGCAACTTCTCTGGCTCCAAATCCACAGCTCACACTTCTCTAAAGCTTACTCTGTCCCAGGACCCACTCTGAGCTCTACAAACATGAGCACATTGACTCTCTCAACAGCCCCTAGAAGTAAATACAACTATGCCCTTTTGATAGATGAGGAAACTGAGGTATAGAGAGGTTGAGTAACTTGCCCAGAGCAATAATTTGAAGACAGAGTCCATGATTTCAACTATTCTGTTGTTATACTGGCTTCAGAGGCAAAAAGAGAGAGCATGACACTGAGAGAGCAAGAAAACCTAGAGATTAAAAGAAAACTAAGACACATCAACCAATTGCGATGCCTGGGCCTTATTTAGACGACAATTCAAAAAACTACTGAAAAAATAATAGGGGAAATGTGTACCAAATAGATAGTTGATCATATTGAAGAATCACTGAAGTTTTTTCAGATGTGATATTTTGGTGTGCATTTAAAAAATCTGTTTTAGAGAAACATACTGATACTTACAGATACAATGATATGATGTTGGGGACTTGCTTTGAAAATATCAGGAGGATGGGAGGAGGAGAGAGGCTGTGGTATAAATGAAACAATATTGCCATAAATTGATAATTACTGAAACTAGCTAGATAGGGACAAGGGGGGTTGTTACATTCTTCTAATTTCCTATGGAAAAATTTCCATAATGAGAAGTTTTAAAAAAAAATGCTGCTATTTTTCCAAGGCCTAAGTCAAACGCCAGTTCCTCCAGGAAGATTTTTCAGATTCTCCAACCAGATTCCCCTCCTAGGATGCTATTTGCACCTATTTTATGGGCTTTGCAACTGGACATTTAAATTCTGACTCTATCATAAGCAACATGACTTCCAGTTTTCTCATCTGTTAAAAAGAGAGAGAGAGAGAGGACTGAGGATTGAATGAAAGCAGAACATCGGACAGAAGCCAGCAGTGCCTTGCTTCCCACTTACTTGCCTCCTTTCCATATTCAAGTGACCCAGCTGACTGAGTCATTAGGGGACAGCTGAGCCCCAAGGGGAGCTCTCTTGGCTTTCTGCACTAATCAGATTTGCTCTTAAGAATCTGAACCAGCGGAGGGTCCAGGCTGAGCCGGCAGCAGGTTACGCTGGCTGTTGATACAGCACTAGTGAAGGTTCGTGACCTCCTGGGGTTAAACAACAGCAAAATTAAACTGGTTCCCTATCTTTCATCTTACATCAAAAATAATTGCAGATAATCAGACAATCTTTTAAAAAAGAGAGACTTACAAAGAGTACTAGAAAAACACGAGTGGTTACTTATGTATTATTAAGTGGAGAAGCTGTGTTTAAACATGACAGATAACCCAGAACCCATATAACACAGAAGCCATAAAGGAAAAGATTAATAAATATGTCACATAAAAATTAAAAAAAAAAATCGAGTATGAACCAAACATCAAACAACTGAGAAAAAAATAACGTGCAACAGAGAGCACACAGGGCCAATGTTTTTGCCAAAGTGCTCTTACAACCAATCAATGTGAAAAGGCAAATAACCCAATAGAAAATTGGGCAAAGGTCAAGACCAGGCTCTTCTCAAACTGCTGGTGGACACCAAAAACGGGTGAAGAGAAATCTCCAAGAACCACCACAACAAGGGAACCAGGGGCTGAGCTTTTACTTCTGGAACTAACATGGGACACAATGAAAAGAAAGCAGAATCCTGAACATCAACATCAACCTGCTATAAAAAAAGTGTGTGAATGTTCAGAAGGAACCCAAGTCCTTGCCAGTGGGCCTGGCAAAGTCAGATAAGAGACCTGACATATCACCAGGCTTCCCTTTCAAGCCACCTGGATGACCCAGGGTGCTGTTGGGACTGGCTGGTCTGAAACAGCAGCAATGGACATACTGTCTGGACCTGCTGGGAATTTTTCCCTATAATGCACCCAGGCTTTCTCAGTTAAAAGGGAAAGCATCTCTCTAGGAGCCTCCTTGTGAAGCAGACTCTTTACAGTCATGGAGATTCATCCAACTCGGGACAGCCCAATCCCTGACAAAGTTTTTTCCACAGTTATGACTCTCCATCGTGCGCTCTCTTGGAGATTACCCATGCAAAACTCCTCAAGTACCTCCAAATTACTATTATTTATTTTGGTGAGGGGTGGAGGGGATTGAGAAAACAGTTCATTAGAAAAAGAGAAAAGTTTCCAACAAACCACATGCAACAGAAAATCTCCTTCCCCCTTTCATTCTGCCATGGGGTGGCACGCCAAGTAAATGAACAATTCATCGAACAGCATCTGAAGATTATGTAACAGGCACTTTGAGGGATGTCTGTTATCTACAGAAGGTCCCTGTCCTCAGGAGTTTAACATCTAGTAGGACACATAAAATATAAGAAACATCAAGGACCATTCTCCTTCAGAATCTAAACAACATTATCTCACCCAAGACAACTTAAAAATGATTCAGTATCTGTTATGGGTTGAACTGTGTCCCCCCAAATTTCATATGTTTAAGTCCTAATCCCCAGTACCTCAAAATGTGACTGATTTGGAGACAGGGTCTTTAAAGAGGTAATTAGGTAAAATGAGGTCATTAAGGTGGATCCTAATCCGTTAAGAGTGGTGTCCTTATAAGGAGGAAATTAGGACACAGACAATGAGGGAAGACACAGGGAGAAGACCATCTACAAGCCAAAGAGAGAGGCTCTCAGAAGAAACCAACCCTGCCAACACCTTGATCTTGGACCTCTAGCCTCCAGGTTTGTGAGAAAATAAATTTCTGTTGTTTAAGCCACTCAGCCTATGGTACTTTGTCATGGCAGCCTATTTAACATACTGTCCATACTCAAGTTGCTCCAATTGAGCCTTTCTTCTATTTATTTATTTTGGATCCAGGTTCACGCATTGCGTTTGGCTGTCACGTCTCTTTGAGAGTTTCCTTTAATCTAGCCCTTTCATTCATAACACTGACATTGTTGAAGTCAGACCAGAGATCTTACAGA
Organism: Diceros bicornis minor; assembly: GCF_020826845.1. Taxonomy (NCBI): domain Eukaryota; kingdom Metazoa; phylum Chordata; class Mammalia; order Perissodactyla; family Rhinocerotidae; genus Diceros; species Diceros bicornis. Next base: position 33,359,875 of record NC_080742.1, read on the forward strand.
ATGTCCTACTTACTGGATTTGTCTGATTGTTTCCTCATGATTAGATTCAGATTCAACATTTTTGGCAAGAATTCTCCAAAGGTCATGTCATGTACTTCCCATTGCATCACATCAGTGGGTATGCAATGCTAGCTTGTCCCATTTCCTGATGATGTTAAGCTGGACCACAGACTGAGGCAGAGCTCTCCACTGTAAAGGTACTTGCTTCCTTTGTAAATTAGTAAACGACTTACAAGGAGCTACTATGAGACAATAGGAAGCCCAACAATCTTTTACAGAAGGGTTTTAGCATCTATTGAAGACCCTTGCCTGAATCAATTATTACTTACAGGTTATGCAATGATTTTTTTTCTTTTTCTAATTCTATAATACCTTCTACCTTTATTAGTTGGCATTCTTCGGTAAATAAGAGCTTTATTTCTCCACCCTCCATCTCACTTTGACTCTTTTGGGGGAGGAATAATAATCACTCATGGGATAATGATTTTTTTTTAATTCAATGTATCACAATCCATTTGCAACTGATTTGTTTTTATTGTGGTAAAACATACATAAAATTTAACATTTTAACCATTTTTAAGTGTACAATTCAGTGGCACTACATACATTCACAATGTTACACAACCATCAGCTATCCATTTCATCATCCCAAACACAAACTCTGTACCCATTAATTAATATCCAACTGATTTTAATAGCCATTATTTTTGTGTAACAATTGGGATACATACCCATTGTAACATACATGTATATATACAAGTATATGTATACCTATACTCACATGTGTGTATATTCAAAGAGTGAAAATCATAACGCACCAGAAAGAACAATTGTGAATATTAAAATTTAGCCAAGTAAAATAAACCATTATGCAGAAAGCTGGTGGACTAGGAAGACAACATTCAAACCCACTGATCAAACATAACATCTTAGGAAAAAACCAGGAATTACGTGCCTCCTGATTTGAGTACCCAGTACCAAGTACCCAGTAACCTGAGAGAGGCACCCAGCACCACCTAGGAAGTATTCTAGCCAAAAACAAAAAATAACAATAAATAAAACCCTAAACTTGATCAAGCTTCTAGATCTAATTATCACTTGTCAGGAAACACTGGGGACAGAGGAACACCAGGGGGATACAATCAGCAAAATCCAAATTGTGGGAAACCACAGGAAAGATGACCCAATTCCCTCATCAAATAAACTGTAAGGAAACAAAACAAAAAGAGCGGATAGGAGACCTATAGGTTAACACGATTTAAAAGACACATCAGGGACCGGCCTGGTGGTGCAAGCGGTTAAGTGCGTGCGCTCCGCTGCAGCGGCCCGGGGTTTGCCAGTTCGGATCCCGGGCACGCACCGACGCACTGCTTGGCAAGCCATGCTGTGGCGGCATCCCATATAAAATGGAGGAAGATGGGCACGGATGTTAGCCCAGGGCCAGTCTTCCTCAGCAAAAAAAGAGGAGGACTGGCAGATGTTAGCACAGGGCTGATCTCCTCACACAAAAAAAGACACATCAACCACATGCCATGTGCAGACTGTGTCTGAATCTTGTCTAGAATAAACCAACTGTAAAAATCATAAACTGAGGACACGGGTTTTAAAATCCTTACAGGTGCTGCAAGGAATGGGCAAATAAAACTAAGAAAACTAAGACCCCTTTTCCTAAAATTGAAGGGAAGAACTAAAAAAACAAACAAAATCTGCCCACCAATATAGAGAAATGACAAGAAACATTCCTGTCTCTGACTGAGCTCTGAGTTAAACAAACGATGAGTAGGCTCCCTTTTTCTCCTGCTACACTGTTGCCATAGCTTTATGGCACGGAATGTGAACAGGGGTTGGATACATCCCACTCATAAACCGCTGTGAATGATATGAGAAGGAATGAGTGTGAGGTAATACTGGAAAAGTGAGACAACAGCCAAGACCAAGGAGGCATGAGCTGGCTAAAGAGATTCAATTTTATTCTGTAGGCAACATGAAGCCACACTGTGTAGCAAGGTAAATTAAAGAGGGCACTGTAGTACAGTGGTTACATGCATGGGCTCTGGAGCCAAGCTGCCTGTGTTCAAATCACAGCTCTGTCACTTATAAGCTGTGTGACCTTGGACAAGTCACTTAATCTCTCTGTGCCTCAAGAGACTTAACCATTCTGTACAGATGAGTTTCCCCGTCAGTACAATGGAGACAGTAACAGCACTTACACGTCACAGGATTGTTGTGAAGGTTAAATTACTTCATATACAGGCTGCCTAGAACAGTGCCTGGCTTTTGCGAGTGTTATAAAAATGTAAGCTGCTGCTATTACTGTTTTTGCATAAACTTTCTGAGCCTTAACTTTCTTATCAGTCCAATGAGGTTATCAAAACCTTCCCTGCTACCTTGTAGATGATTAGAAAGATCAAATAATGAAGCTTGGGTCTTCATATTATCTGGTTATTTCAATCTCTGTAGACTGTGAGTTCTTGAAAACAAGTCCAATAGCTTACACATTTTTGGAAGCCCAGTACTCAGTAGAAGAGCTGGCAAATAGTTGTATCGATAACACACTTGAATACGTTTTTTAAAAACTGTTACACGCTGTATCTGTGAACACAGTACTGCTATTAACATGGCAACAAGAGCCAATCTGAGAAGCTTCCTTTGACAGTTCCGGGCAGAATGGAGAGGGAAGTGCAGGGAAGAGACCAAAGGCAAGACCAGCTTGGAAGCTATGGCAATGCTCTAGCTCAAGTCAGGAGGACTTGAACATAAATGGAGGAGACGGGACTCGCCTGCTCCAGGGAAGTAGAGGGTTTAACTGACCCATCTCTTTGTCCACGTGCAAATTCCTGCTGATGGTGTCTCTCCTGGCTGTCCACAACAGGTACTTAATTAAACTAACTGGAAACTTGAGTAGGAAAGTTAAGTTGCGGGCTAAAAGTGAGGAATGACCGAGAAGATGAACCGAATTCTAGGTAAGTAGAGTCTGAAATATCTTTAAGACAGACAATTTGAGATTTCCAACAAAGAGCTGAAGACGCAAGGCTGGCGCCTGAGAGAGCTGCCCAGGCTGAGGAGCAACAGGACACCATCGCCCTTCAGAGGGAAGAGGATCTCAGGCAGAGCCCTAGGGTCACCAACACTTAGGGGGAAGCAGAAGGATGAAAAGAAGCCCGCAAACAAAAATAAAGGAGTAACATGAGAGTTAAGAGGCCAGCCATGAGAGGGGCCATCATGAAAGCCGAGGGAAGGCATTCCAGGAAGGAAGGGGTGGGTCACAGGGTCCCGTGAAGCCAGAAATAAGGAGGACAGGCCAACAGGTTTAGAACTGAGGTCCCTGGTGACCTTTAGGAGAGAATGTCAAAGAAGAGAGCAGGCGTAAGTTCATTTTTAGGAACTTTAAGTATGGGTGGGTAGTAAAGAAATGGAGAAAAGTACAACCCTTGCATAATAATCACACATTCCCTTAAATGATAATTCAGAAACATGTTCCAAAATAACACCCTGGCCCTTAGGAGGAATCAAAATCAGCACTAAGAACCCTAAAATTTACTCAGAATTTTGTCACTATGTATTTAATTCTGAAAAAGTTGGACTAACTTACAACCAACTCAAAAGGTGCTACACCCTGAGTTTAGAAAGGCAGCTACATTCATTACACAGTAATGAGAGTTCCAGACCAATATTCTGCAAACTTTAACGTGCATACAATTCCCTGGGGATCTAATTAAAATGCAGATTCTGATGCAACAGAATCTTTGGCCTGGGGTGAGGCCGAAGATGCTACAGTTCTACCAAGCTCCCAAGTAAAACCAATGCTGCTGGACCGTGGACCAAAAACTTCCAACAGCAAGGCTCCAGGAAGACCACTCAGAGAATGTGGCTGCTATGGCAGCCACGCTGGCTAGCCATTATGGTGAATATTTAATGGATCACTAGCTTACAGAAAGCACACCATGTTTTGTTCCGGTAGGTCAAATAATATCTTTGTCCCCTAGTTTTCAGTTAGGTGGTGTTATGAGAGGTTTGGGGATTCGATCGGAGACGTAAAAGACACTTTCCACTCCAAACAAATGGACTGAAGGTATATTTTATTATATAGAGGATAGTAAAGGTGACAATCTGCAAACAGATCCAAATAGGTCAAATATTAAGAGGGAAAAAACATCAGCCCGACTGGAAAGGGAAAACACCCACATCGGTTGAAGAGAAATGACACAAATCAACCAGAAAGAGAAACACCAGGTTGACCGAAAAGAGAACACATCAAATCAATTACTTCATATCAAATCAATTATTTTACATCAAATCAGTTACTCACAACATTCACGCCCCACTGCCGGGAGAGCCCTGTCAATCGACGCGGCTGGGCAAGGATCACACGTCCTGGGCAAGGTGTCCCTTCCACAGGTGGAACTCTCACTAGGGCTCAGTTTCCAGCAGTTTTTATACCATCAGTAATTTTCAGAGTAAGCAATTACAGAGTTTGCAGAGCAAGCATTTAGTGTTTCCATGCACAAAATGGTTATCAGTGGCGTATGTGCACTGAGCCCCCTGGCTAACGTCCCAGCCCAGTAGTTGTGGACGTGCATTGTTCTCTTTGGTTATCGTCCCAGCCCGGCACAGATGGCCAGTCCATCCCGAGCTACGACGCTCCAAGAGCCTTGAAATGTTACAACTTGCAACTCTCTCTGTGGGGGAAGGGCCAGTTCCCACCACACAGAAAGCAGCTTGGTATTTCTGTTTGTGCTGGTGGCTATAGGTCAATGGAGCGGCCAAACATGGCTGTACTCATGTCAAGACAGGTGGAAATGTCCCATAGTCTCCAAGAGACATCTCTTGACATTCCTATAGCACTTCATAATTCCCAAAGTGCTTTCACAAGTTATATTCCATTTGCTCCGCACAGATGTCACAGATGGTCCCTGTTTCCACAGGGTGATACTGAGCACCCAGAGAAGTTAGACTTGTCCAAGTTCTCACCATCAGTGGAAGCAGCGGGCCTATAACCCAGGTTCTCCTGCCTTCGAGTCCCAAGGCTCTTTCACCAAACCAGAGCTACTGATTTAAAAAAAAAAAATTCTCACAGCCTCTTCCTACGAACGCAGCTCTGAGCTGACTGAGCAGTCGGGGGTCCTCTGTAGCTCCTCCTCCAACTGTGACCAGATCAGACACATGCAAATCACACATCTAACTCAGAAAAACTACCTAACATGCACCTGGGGCTACAAAAGCCTGTTCACATCAGGCTTATGATGGGGTTCAGGACACACTACCCCAAAATACAGCACCTTCACATAGTGAATATCTTAAGCTGAGGGAGTCTGAGAAAACAGCAGAAGCAGGAAGGTCACTTGGACTTTCCCCCGACCTTCTTCCCTGAATGAAGTCATAAATCTCCCATGTGAAGGGTACCCTCCCCGTACTAGGAGCAGGGAAGACATTCTTAGCACCAGAGATGGGGAACTTGGGGCCGAGAAATCTGACAAAACAAATCTTGTTAAACTCACCCTTATCATCCTAGTTACTTCTTCACCATTTGCTACCCCAGCCCAAACCCATCTGTGTAGTCGATTCTTTACAAATTTACTGTTTCTTTGTCTAAAATGAATAAAAGCTTCTTGCTCTGGTCACTTCTTCAGGTGTTCATTCTCTTGCTCCCATGTACATGTAAAAATTCAGTACAATTTGTATGCCCTTCTCCTGTTAATCTGTCTTTGTCATTTGAATTTTCAGACCCAGTCAGCGACCCTACGAGGGTCAAGGAAAACTTTTCCCTCCCCTGCATTTACTTATACAACTTTCTTACAAATTGTACTGCACAAGTCTTACACAAAAGATATTTTACCATAAAACAGTAAGTGTATCTTGAAATATCTGACTCTCATATCAAGTCAACAGTTTTCATGGATAACACGTGGAAACTGTGACTACATGTGGAAATCAAGACAAAGCTACCAGTCTAATAACAGTCATTAAATAGAGTGGTTTATTTAGGTTGAATTGCTAAGAATTTCAACACTACCAACTTTGCTATGTCGTCAGCACCTAAAGCCAAAAGGAACCATCCGGGCCTATTTTCACTCATGCAACTGCACAGCAAATTTCCAAAGGAAATGGTGAGCATGACTACTCTGTCTTTTAAACGTTTCCCACCAACAAACCAGACCACTACTCCACGAAATCAGCCACTGGGAACAGTTCTGAGCTAACAGACCAGAGCCATCATTAATTGGGTCAGTTTGACCCAATAGGAAAGTCTGGTTAAACACGCCATGATAAAAGGGTTTGCTCAGTTGCTGTTAAATACTTTGCTAAGGGAATTCTATCACTGCGGTATATTTACTCCCAAGCAGAACCAACACACACCTGCAGACTCACACATTCCTCTGCTCTAAGACACACCCAAAGGCATCCAAGGGGACAGGGAGGGAAGGACAGGTGCTTATGAAGCAGCAAATGCTGAGCAGGCAGAGCAGGAAGGAATTGTGTTCCTCACAGATACTGGAGAACACAGGAAGGAAGGACTCCATTTAAGAACTCAACAAAGGCAGAGGCTGGTCATAGGACAAAGGGACAAAGAAGCGGAGTGAGTCAGAGCTCCTCCAGCAATCTTAATAAAGAATTCAATATCCAAAAGATCTGCTCCCTGATTTTCTTGCACTACACATTGGCTTTCAACCCTTCCCACCCCTCCGCTCACCCCCTATTTGCTGACCAATGCTTGTAAAGCCATGTGACCTAACCGGGGAACATTGACAATACATGGGCACCAATCTAGGTGAGCCAGGGAAGAGGCTGCAAGACCAGGGTTACTCTTTGCCATGTTTGCCTCCTTGAGCACCTACTCTGATAGACAACACAGGAGACAAAAAGAGCTTTCAATCAATTTGGTGACAAAGCCTATATTCTAGGATGATTATGAAACTGTATAAACTTGATGCCTTAGCAGCAAGGTGATGTGGGGCAGAGGGACTGAAAAGAAACTGTCAAGAAACAACAGCAGGTGTAGGGATCCCTACATATCCTTCCTTTGAATTGACACACCCAGGATTGTCATTTATCTCACTACATTCCTACCTTATCCCAAGAAGGAGCCACCACCAGAGGATCAACTGAAGCAAAGAGCATGCAAACAGCCTAAAGCAGGGGTGGTCAACCTTAGAAGCTCATGTGATTCACCAGGGGAGCCTTTAAAAACCGCCAGGCTCAAGCCATACCCAAGTCCAATTAAATCAGACATCCTAGGTGAGTGGGAGGCACCAGCATTTTTACACTGTCCAGATGACAACAATGCCCTGCGGATGCCTTCCCTATAACAGTACAAAAAGCAAAGTGGTTTCAAGGGAACTTGGACCAATTACAAATTTTTCTGGGACTCCATTTCTTCACCTGATAGAAAGTGACAGGATTGACGAGGCGAGGAGCAAGGATCATTGTTATATAAAACCCAAGGCCTATCCAGCTCCATCAATTTGAGAAACCCTAAATCCAAACATCATTTGAACCACAGAAACTTACCATCATCGTAGCAGCATAAAAACAACTCAAACTTTCCTTCCTGCCTAGCACAGAAACTGGTCTGCTTTATTATGATATCACCAAATACCTAGCAGTTTTTACCACAAGGGAGAGAAAACCTCAAAATGAAGAATATCCTTCATAAACTCAATCATATTTTATCCTCAATTAACAAACCTCTGAAGAGGGTATTACTACAGATGAGAAAAGTGAAAACATGGAGGGTAAATATATAAATATATATATAAATATAAATTTATATATAATAGATAGCCAAGTCCTAAGTAGTGAATACTGGATTAAAATTTTTACAAAGGTATAGGACAGTGATGATACTAACATAACTCTGTGAATATAGGAAAAAACATCAAATTGTACCCTTAAATGGGTGAACTGTATGGCATATGAATTATATCTCAACAAAGCTGTTTAAAAAAAAAAGGTAGGAGGGGCCATCCAGGTGGTGCAGCGATTAAGTGCGTGCGCTCTGCTTTGGCAGCCTGGCATTCGCAGGTTCAGATCCCAGGCGCACACTGCTGCACCGCTTGTCAAGCCATGCTGTGGCGGAGTCCCATATAAAGTAGAGGAAGATGGGCATGGATGTTAGCCCAGCGCCAATCTTCCTCAGCAAAAAAGAGGAGGACTGGCATCAGATTTAGCTCAGGGCTGATCTTCCTCACAAAATAAAAATAAATAAAAAAATTTAAAATTTTTAAAAAGGTAGGAGATGGCCCGGTGGTGTAGTGGTTAAGTCGCATGCTCTGCTTCTGCAGCCCTGGTTTGCAGGTTCGGATCTCAGGCACAGACCTATAAACCGCTCATCAAGCCATGCTGTGGCAGCCTCCCACATACAAAACAGAAAGATTGGCACCGATGTTAGCTCAGCAATAATCTTCCTCAAGGACAAAGAGGAAGATTGGCAACAGATGTTGGCTCAGGGCCAATCATCCTCACCAAAAAAAAAAAAAAAGTATATGACAATTCCTGGCCTGTGCAATCTGGTTCAAAAACCACTTAACAAATAAGCACTGCAAAGAAGCATATACTGAGTGCCAAAGCATTCTATGGATACAAACTACTGGGCTGGGATGGCCAGAAATATAAATGTCCATAATCGATGGCGTGTGAATTCTCACATGCACCTTTGTAAAGGGAACTCTTTTTAAGGCCTGGAAGGGTAGGATAGGGGTTAAAAGTAGAGAACACAGACTGGCAGGGTTCAAATCCAGGCTGTATTACTTACTCACTGTACAACCTTGAGGAAATTACTTAACCTCCCTGGACCTCAGTTTTCTCACCTGTAAAATGAGGATAAAAATAGAGAGCACCTACTTCTTGGTATTATGAAAATTAATGAATTGAGTGCAAATAATATGAATTGCAAAGCACTTGGGACAGTGCCTGACACACAGTAGGCACTATGTAAAGGGGTCTTAAATAAAAGTCTGGTTTACACTGAAGTCCCTAATTCCCCCCCCCATGCCATCGCCCCCTCTCCCACACACTCTACTCTCCACCACGCTCAACTACCAGGCAGACAATGTGGTGGGCAGACTGGAGGGAGACTGGCTGGATTTGAACCCCAGTTGCTTCACTTCCTAATTATCAGATCTTAGGTCACTTACATCACCTCTGGGTGTCTCAGCATCTTCATCTGTAAACAGGGATGATAGGATGTAACTCATAGGACTGTTAGAGGCATTAAGTGAGTTAATAATGAAAGCATTGAGAACTGAATTTCATCTAGTCAGCACTCAATAAGTGTTAGCTGTAAGTAAGTTAGCTACTCTTTTATTTTTTTTAATTACCTGCTATCCCTTAAATATGGCATGTGCTCTCACCTCTCTGCCCTTCATTTGCTGTTTCCTATCACTGGAATGGGTCTTTCCTCTTCCTCCATCCATTGCTTCTGAAATATCACCACCTTTGAGACATTTCCTCCTCTCATCCCCACAGAAGAGGGCTCCTTTGCTGATGTTCCCACAGCCCTTGTTAACCTAACCCCACTTAAGGCACTTCCTTGAGAGGATTTAGCCTGGGGTATGGCTGTGGTGTTCTTGAAGGCCTAAACAGAGTCCAATTCATTTTTCTATCCTAAGTTTAGTCCCATTTGGAACATCCGAAAGAACACAATACACAATTCTAGCTGAAACAACGATTCTAGCAACAACTCATCCAAGAATGGAATATCAATACCAAGTGTGCTAGCCCTACAGACCAAACTTTCATTATTATTAATGCTTTAATTTGTCACCAAATTTCTTCCTTTTAGTTCTAGGTTAATTTCATCCAAATTATTGGTCCATGTCCAGTTTTACATCTGAACTTCTCTCATGCCTGAACTCAAGTGCACATTCTCTAAGTTTTAACAATTTCATCTAGTTTAATTTCATCAGTCTTAATGTATAAAATCAACCAATGACAAAGAGGAAATGTTCACTACAACCAAAAGGGGAGGAAGGGGAATGAGAGGATAACCCCTCTATTACTACTTTTTAAAGATGCATTTTTTGTGGAGTTATATAAAATATAATTTTAAAAACTCATTTTCATACATGTAGGGCAGTGTTTGGAAGTGTTTAAAAGAAAAATACTCAAAACAACACAAATAGCACAGGCAGACCACTTACCATTTACCGTCTAACAAGGGAACCCATAAGGATTATTCCCACAAAAGCAGGCAGCAAGCAAATGGAAGCTTTTTAAGTTCACCTCAAGATACTAAGAGTTTTAGATCAATGTTACTTCATGAAAAAACAACACCTCTTGCATCGTTAAGTAGTAATCTTCATGCAGAAATCAAAATAAAAGCAGACCGAAGACTAGATTCTCAGCTTTGCTATTTAAACTATTTAAAGGAAGAGGGACATGAATAATTAGTCACATTTGAATAAATAAAAGACCAAGGAAACTAAGAATAAATGGTCAAGAGATCAAGAAATTGCTAGATGTGGCTAAATTCATCCAGAAAAATATCAAATCTGCTTAAATCTTCAAACAATTCACCACAGTGAGTGTTGGAATTTGCCTATAATTGCTGAGTTTCAGATTCCTGGCCCAATTTCTTAGATACTCCATTGAGGTGGCTTCTCTCCTACACAGGCTCCTCCAGTTTTAAGAAGGGATGTCAATCCTACCCGCAGATGAGATTGTTAAGCCTATGGCTCTATGTTCAATGGCAACATGGAATATCTGCACTCCAGGAAAAAGCAAAGAGCATGGCCTTTAACTCGGGCTGCCCAGCAGTGACTAGTAGCTGACAGAATCACCCCACAAGGATAGTGCCCAATGGCAAATAAATGAGGGGCATACTTGGACTATGACAGACTAGCAACAGCTTGTGTTGGGACCTTTTAAGAGTACATTTACTGTACTGCCCTTGAGCTATCACGAGGGACATAAGAAATGGCCTGCGGAACCCACAGACATATATTTGTGGTCATGAGGTAGTTTCAAATGCAGTTCGCTCACAGCATATGAAAGGGCCTGGGGAGAAACTGCCCTCAGATAGCAGTACAAGGAGACCTCTCTCCCAAGTAAATGACCTCACTGATCATCTCCTCTTTGCTTCGACTGCTAGAAAACTCAGTCACCTCTAGCAAGTACATCCCTATTTTCCACTAACCCCAGTCCTGGCTTCATCTTACTTTCCCTTTATCCTGTTTTTCTCATCTACCCTGACTTGATTTTGATACATCTTGTTGGACTGTAAATATACGTATATGACTTGAGCCATCAGAAATCCTGAAAAGAGGCAAGTTGAAATGAACAAATAAACAAAGACACAAGTTCCCAACCAGTAAAAATGAAATGTTTCATTTTCCCCGACTCTCACTACTTGGCTAAAATTCAACTGCACTTATTGATATGATGTGACAGTTTAATAAAAATACAACCAAAAAGTTAAACCTGCTTCCATGTCACTTATTTTAGTTCCTACTAGTTGATCAGTCTCATACTCCATTTATACGCATATTCCTCAATTTAGGTTCCTCAATTATTTTATCTCCAAATTAAGTAAAATTATTTATTTGCAGATATAAAAATGACAGTCAAGTACGGGTATCTACTCTCACCTACTCTCCTGAAAGTCACCCACCTGGAGAGAACTAATTCATACAAAGCCTGATGGCACGCAGATTTAATGCATAGAAAAGGTCAAAGGCTATTGGGTTTAAAAGGCTTAATATAGCTGCCAAAAATGAATCCCAGTGATCCTCAGAGAATCCACCTAAAAGTTATATATACCCATTTGTTCAAACACACACAAATACACTAGCACACACAGCCAGAGCACACTCCTGAGGATGGAACTCAGAGTAATTACAGAAAAGAGAAAGTCCACATAGTCCAGAACATGAAGCAGCCTGCAGATTTGGGGAGCCTGGAGAAACTTAAGTCATAGATCATTTAAATATATTTGTCTGTTTACAATTTCCATTGCAAATGTGATTAGTTGCTTGAATAAATAGGAGTACGATGTGTTGGCCATGTTTTCCTCTTGAGGGTTATCAGAGTTTTGATTAAGGACAAATGTTTGAAATGTTGGGTATATTTAAGTTCACTGCACTTAAAATGAGCTAAGAAGTTGTATTGGCTTGATTAAAGGGCTGCCTTCGTGAACTTAAAATTAAAAGCAATAAATTCCAATGATTCAAGTGATTGGGACTAAATATGGTACTCTGCCAGAAAAGTTGAAATGGAGTCCAAAGAGACTGAAATGGTGTCCAGGTTTCAAGAAATGGTGAAAGAGGAAAGGTCAAGCTGTCAGAGTTGCCTTTCCTCTGGGTTAGTGAATGATTCACATTACGCAGAATTCCTTTTAAGTAGAACTTCACAGGAGTTATAGGCTCCCAGGACAATCTGTTTTGTCATTTCTAAAAAGAAGCCTCTCAAACGCTCAAAGGCCGGTACCTAAGTGTTGTCAGATGGGGAGAGGGTGGAGAAGGATGAGAAACGTGGGGGCGGGAAGGTAGGAGGGTCCTACGGAGTTTTCGTGCACACGCGCGCAGGCCAACTCTCCCAGTCTCCAAAACGGAAGTCAAGGTGACTTCCCCACCCGCGGGAAGGCGGAGCTTTTGAAACCTAATAGGATCTGGCTTCAGCCGGGGCTGTGACCCCTGGAAGGAGAAGCCCGGGTCAACAACAACCGGGGTCAAGAGCAGAAGCGCGCTGGAGCGGCCGAGGGGACCTGCTTGACCCTGGCCCTCCCCCGCCCCGGGCGCACCCGGCTTCTCCTTACCGGCCTTGGCTCTGCCCGCCTGGCGCCGGCCAGGCACCAACTCCCCTCCCGGGCCAAGTGGGAGGACCTGCTGGCAAAGTTTCTGCTGCAAGGTCGGGCCTCGGTCCCCGCACGGGCCGCATGTGCTGGCTGCTAGGAGCGGGTCACCTCCCTCCTCCCGCTGCTGCAAGGTGTTACCGGTTGCCCCGCGCCCCTTCTATTTGCTTTCTCCATTGCACGACCCCGGCACGTGCACGCCCGAGCCTCTCGCGCCCCTCGGGCACTGGCCGGCGGCGCGCTGCCCGGGGCACCGGGCCGACGCTTACCTTGGCGGCCGCCATGCTTCGCCCCGGGTGCGGCGGCTGGGGGACGCTCTCACCGGCTTGCTGGCACTGCGGGCCCGGGCGGCTCACTTCCCGTCCCGGCGGCGGCTGGCGCGGCGGTACAGGCAGCAGCGTGCGCGCCCGGCCTGCCTCCCCACGCCCTCCCGCCGGCGCGGGTCATGCGGGCGCCGCCAGCCCATTGGCTGGGCCGGGCCCGGGCCGCCGGGGCGCGCGTGATCCCTACGGCCTCTGCCCTGCGGCCGGGGCGGGCCTGGGGCCGGGGGCGGTGGACTGGACGCGGGCACGTGACCCAGGCTGCGCTGTCCAGCGGCTGCGGCCAGGGCGGAGGGGTGGTGACAGGGTGCAGGTGGCTTCCCGAGGGAAGCTGCTGACTTCGCCTGGTACCAGGGCCACTCTTGGGCCCTGGGGACCCAGGGGAGGGGCCCCACACAGCCCGGGGAAGTTGAGAAGGCCACTGGGTCACAGGTTTAGCCGCGTTTTCCTCGTCGGTTACCTTTCAAAGGGGCTCATCTCTGCACGGTCATATAATGGACCCAACAGCATTCATCAGTCCAAGCGCAGATAGCAAAGTGAATGTCCCCGGCAAGTCTACTTTTGGACCAAATCTGGTAAACAATCAGTATCAAATAGGTGTATATAGTGCAGAACAAGTATTTGTGGGACTGTTTCATTTCAACCATGTGTATTAGGACAATAGAGGTCAAAAGATACCCCCTCCAAATAGGCCCTACTAAAATAAATGTCAAAATTTTAATCGAAAAATTGAATGTGTAACCTCCAGGGGTCTTATTCCTCTTCATCAGAATTTCATTGGTTTGTCCCTGCCATCAAAACTTATAATTAAGACAGTGGTGATCAGGGAAAAGGGCTTTAAATATTTTATGGGTTATGGATATAACCTGTCAGCAACAGTGTTTATTACTAATCATTTTAATTAATCAACAGTGATTGAGTGCCTACTATGTGCCAGGCACTGTGCTAGATGCTGAGAACACCAAAGTGACTCCAGAGATGTCCCAGCCCTTAAAACGCTGGAGGGCTGGCTGGCCTGTGGCTTAGCGGTTAAGTGCACGTGCTCCGCTGCTGGCAGCGCAGCTTCGGATCCCGGGCAGCACCAGGGCACCGCTTCTCAGGCCATGCTGAGGCCGTGTCCCACATACAGCAACTAGAAGGATGTGCAACTATGACATACAACTATCTACTGGGGCTTTGGGGAAAAAAAAAGGAGGAGGATTGGCGATAGATGTTAGCTCAGAGCCAGTCTTCCTCAGCAGAAAAAGAGAAGGATTAGCATGGATGTTAGCTCAGGGCTGATCTTCCTCACCGGGGGAAAAAAAAATGCTAGAGGGCTAGTGGGAAGGCAGACTCATAAATAGTTAACTTCAGTAAAACTTGTTAAGGCAACAACCTGTTCCCAGGGCACTATGGGAACACTGAGGACTGGGGAAGCCTCTTAGGGGAGATGATGCCTAAGCGGTATGCAGGAAAGTGGCTGTGTATTAGTCCAGTGAGGTGGAGGGGAAGGGTGTTCCAGCCAGAGAAAATGAAGAGAGGCAAGAGGCCCAGAAATTGCTGGGGAACCACAGCAAGTTATGAAGGTGCTTGGTCATGAAAGTTACCTTGAGCTGTGGGAGAGGTGGAAGAGGAGTCCGGACAGGCAGGTAGGGGCCCTGTCATGGAGCGTGTTGGGTGCCATGCTGAAGGATGTGCATCTTGACTGAAGGACTTGAAAGCAGGAGGTAGCATGGCCAGGTTTACCGTATAGCTGGATCACTCTGCTTGCAGTGTGGAGGGTGGGGCAAGACTGAACTATTGGAATAGCCAGACGAGACAGGCTGAGGGCTGGAAACTGGAGACGAGCTAGGGCTAGAGGAATACAAAGGAGGTAAAATTAGTCAGCCGTGATGACTGATTATGTGGGTGGTTCAGGGGGCAGGGAGACAGAAAGGGAATCATCCTGTCTTACACATAGGCCCCTGGTGTGGATGTTGGAAAGACACCAGAGATCAGTAATACAAGAGGAGTGTTTTGAAGTGTGCCTGTCTGGCACACTTCAAGGAGAGTGTATGTGCAATATACAAATTATGTTGTAAAAGCCAAAGAGGCATTTCAAAAAGGAGCTATTGATTAACATAGTCTCGAGGTCCAACAAAGCCCAGAAAGACTTGAACATGTTCATAGGCAGAGGAGAAAAATCAAGCAAAGAGTGAAAGAGTAAAGACAAAAGCAAAAACAGGAGAATCGATAGAGAAAAGGATGGCAGAGGAGGAGTCTAAAGTTCGTGTGGAGGGGTGGCCCTGGCTGCTATCAAGGGATTTAAAAGGTACAGAGAAAATACAACCTCATGTAACCAAGATCACATCCTATACTGCATGTTTATTTTTTATCTATTTATTTATTTATTTTTGGTGAGGACGATTGGCCCTGAGCTGACGTGTTACCAGTCTTCCTCTTTTTGCCCATCCATGCCCATCCCCCTGTATTTTTGTATGTGGGACACCACCACCGCGTGGCTTGATAAGCGGTGCGTAGGTCTGCGCCAGGGATTTGAACCTGCGAACTGTGGGCCGTCGAAGCTGAGCGTGCGAACTTAACCACTACGCCATCAGGCCAGTCCCTGCATGTTTATTTTTAAGGGTATCACTGATGCTCTCCTTTTATAACATAAATGAGCTTATTTTAAAAATTTGAATGTGGTAAAGTATACATTACATAGAATCTACTATCCTCACCAATTTTAAGTGTACTGTTCAGTGGTATTGAGCACGTTCACAGTGCTGTGCAACCAATATCCAGAACTCTTTTCATCTTGCAAAACTAAAACTCTGTGCCTGGTAAACAACTGCTCCCATTCCTCCCTCCCCCCAGCCCCTGGCAACCACTGTTCTACTTTCTGTCTCGATAAATTCGACTACTCTAGGTACGTCATAAAGGTGGAATCATCACAAGGCTTTTTGTGACTGGCTTATTTCACTTAGCACAATGTCCTCAAGGTTCATCCATGTTGTAGCATGTGTCAGAATTTTAATATTCTTTAAGACCAAATAACATTTCCTTAACTTTTAAAGAAAAAAATAGAAAAAGAATCAAGAATCTGTTAGAGTTTTTTCTTGATATCTTGGAAAATGCAGGAAGTCATAGTAATGACAAAAGAATCACTCATAATCCAACCACCAGAGTTAGACACTGTTAACGTTTTACTGTATTTTCTTCAAGTCTTGATGTCATTATGTGTGTATGTAGAGAGACAGGGTCCTATTTTTCAATTTAAATACAAGGGATCATACTCTATAGTTTTCCTATGTCTGCTCTAACAAAGTTACCACATACTTGGTGACTTACAATAACAGAAATTTATTTTCTTACAATTCTGGAGGTCAGAATTCCGAAATCAGCCTTAAAGGGCTAAAATCAAGGGGTCAGTACAACCATGCTCTCTCCAGAAGATTTAGGGGAGAATCTGTGTCTTTGCCTTTTCCAGGGGCTCATGGCCCCTTCCTCCATCTTCAAAACCAGCATATATAGCATTTTCTCTCTCTGACTCTGCTTCCCTCACATGGCCTCTTCTGTCTGTGACCTCCCTCTGCCTGCTTCTTATAAGGACACTTGTGATGGCATTTAGAGCCCACCCAGATAATCCAGGATAATCTCTCCACCTCCAGATCCTTAACTTAATTTCATCTGTGAGGTCTCTGTCATATAAGGTAACATCCATAGGCTCTAGAAGTTAGGACATGACATCTTTGCGGAGCCATTAGTCCACCTACCAAACCTACCACGCTGTGGATGCACATGTATCCACATATGGATAAAAGTGTATTTCAACATTTGGAGTCAGACTCAGTTAATTAAGCTTTCTCCTTCATTCTAGAATTCCCCAAAATACTGAATTTTCGACAAGTTATGCTGTCACAAGCTCTGAAATAGGAAAGATGCTCCTTGACTTCCATGTGACCTGTGAACAATAGCGTGATGTGAAACATCATCTGAGAAGATAAGGTATAAACTGGCTGGGTACCTGCCACATTGCCTCCTACCACTTTGTCTTGTCCTGACAGGCTTAGGTGCCCTCCTGATAAGTGACTTGTCTCATACTTGTCCCTCCTCTCTGTCCCCAGACTAGCCTCTTCCCTACCATTTAAAAGTAGCTGACACTGAATTTTGATTAAGAGGCCCTGTTATGAGTTAAGTTGTGTCCCCTAAAAGTCCTAATCCCCGTTACCTCAGAGTGTGACTTATTTGGAAATTGAAGATATAATTAGTTAAGATGAGGTCATACTGGAGTAGGGTGGTCCTTAGTCCCCTGTGACTGGTGTCCTTATAAGAAGACACAGAGACCCACTGGGAGAACGCCATGTGATGAAAAGGTAGAGATGAGAGTGGCTCAGCCACAAGCCAAGGGACACTAGGGATCAACAGCCACCACCAGAAGCTAAGAAGAGGCAAGAAAGAATTCCACCCAGAGTCTCAGAGGAAGCATGGCCCTGCTGACACTTTGATTTGGCTTCTAGTCTCCAGAACTGTGAGAGAATAAATTTCTCTTGTTTGAAGCCATCCAGTTTATGGTACTTTGTTATCGCAGGCTGAGAAAACCAATACAGGCCCCAAAGCCATCTGTGTCTTGTAGTGCCATATGCCAACCTGGCCTACTGGGAAAGCAGCCAACCCAAATCATGGGGAAAGCTCATGGGCTACCAGGCACACGGCCTGAGCAGGAGCCCAAGCCGCAGCTGTTCAGAAGTGTGAGCAACGTGTCCTGCTCTGAACTTCCACCTTTCTCAGGGCAGCCGTGCAACGTAGATGCCCTTTGACCATGCTCTCAAACTATTTGATTTTCCTCAGCTCCATTAAAAACAAACAAGCAAACAAAAAGCACCACCACCACTCCCAGCGTGCTTCCAAATTAGATTGCAGGAAAGGGTATCCAGCAAGAATGCTTGCAAAGCACGCAGGAAATTTTAGGCATGTAACTACAAGTTGCAATGACGATCTTTTGTGTGGATTGCATTTTGCAAAGGTAATGGCAGGGCTGGTAAAGGACACGTGTGACAGAGGAAAGGAGCACGATGAAGTAAGTAAATGAAGAGCTCCCGAGTGCTGACCTTGCAGCTGAGACTTGGCAACTCAGGGACACGGAGAGCCAGCCCCTCTATTGTCGTCATCTGTTTTGGGAATCCTGCCAAGTGTCAGATCAAGCATAATAAGACTTCTCTGAGAGTGTGCTAAAGGTAGGTCAGAGGTGAATATGACCTAGCTTCTTAGTAGATCCAAGAGAGAAAGCTGTGTCAACAGTTTTAGCGTTAAAAGGGACGAAAGGGGAAGGAGAAAGTGAGTCACTGTGAGGAAACATAAGATGCCTTGAGAAGTGTAATTGAAAACAAATCCCCAAAGCTTTGAGGTAGTATGCTCAATAATATCTCAGGGAGCAAGGCCTTGAACAGCTAGTGTCTGAGAGCAGAGCAGGTACACACAACCACATGAACACCTGCCCCCACCCTCAGCGGAACACAGGCGGACCCTCAGTTTCACCAAATATAAAATGTGAGCATTGAAAGCTACCCAAAAATGGAAGTGGGGGCCATCGTAATGACTACCAGGGGTCTGCTGGGGAAAAGGTATCACAATTATTAACTTTACAGTATAATTCATCATAGTGCCCTGGTCAATAACCAGATACCTCAATTCAGTGATAAATGATTAAATTCACAAGCACTCAAGCTATACAGAACTTTGCAGAAGGCAAAGAAAATCTGATACCTCTAAAATCTGGCACAGCCACTATGAATTTAGGGATGAATATACATTTCCAATTTCAATTCAAGCCCCCAGCCTACAAGGTTTACTAATAAAAGTATCTTAAATTGGTATTGGGGTGACAGAAGGCACATAGTACCCCCCAAAAGCACTAAGCTGAAAGAGTTATGTGATTGCTGTGTATCCCAAGAGCACAAAGAACTCAAGTAAGATTGGGCAGGCAGCTGATGCTGACCAGTATTCATCAGATTATATACATTATTTGTACTTTCACAGTGTCTGACTATTGCTGCCTCTGCCAATTTAGCCTCATATTCTAGTGTTAAACAGTTTTCCTGGCCTGCATAAGGACTAGGCCTCGGCACAGAAGCAAACATGAAGATGTAGTCCTGGCCCTCAGAGAATTCACAGATCTGTCATTCAGGTCTTCATTGAATGTCACTATATCAGAGAAGTCTCCTGTCCCCACTCCATTCACCTACTGCTCAAGATTTCATCCCACCCCTTATCATCATCTGGCATACATTTATTTGTGTATTGTCTGCCTCTCCCATTAGAATGAAAGCAGGGATTTCATCTCTGTTGGCTCATTGCCACATCCCAGTGTCGGAAATACTACAAACCACTCAATCAATGTTTGTTTAATGTATGCATTGAAAACATGAACTTCTGTCTATGGCACCAAGACCAATAAAGATTGAGGAAGGCTATCCCACAGGGCCCAATGAGTAGAAGTTTAAATTAAAGTCATTGTGATGATTTGGCTTCATCTACTATTTTAATTTTATTCTTATTTCATACATGGAGACATTAGACCAGAGCAGTTGCTCTTCCTAATACCTTATTCCAGCCACCAGTTCATGGGAAAAATGTCTCTGATTTCTTATACAACACTGACAAGAGAGGTGGATAAATGAGAAATAGTAAGGATGCTTTGGAGAGCTTCTAATGGTATGAGTAAACAGATGTCTAAACCATGCTGAAGCAAGGCTCATGCCTATGAGCCTTGTTGTGTTATACAGACAGGCTTGGAACACTTATGTATTAGTTTCCTATAGCTGCTGTAACAAATTATGACCAACTTAGTATTTAATACAATATAAATTTATTACCTCATAGTTCTGTAGTTCAGAAGTTGAAGTGGGTGAAATCGAGATATCAGCAGGGCTGTGTTAGCTGTCTGGAGGCTCTAAGAGAGAATCCATTTCCTTGCCCACTTCAGCTTCTAGAAGCCACTTGCGTTCCTTGGCTCATGGCCCTCCTTCTCCCTCTGCAAAGCCAGCAACAGCCGGTCCAATTCTTGTCATGTCACATCATTCTGATCTCCTCTTCTGCCTTGCTATTTTACGTTTAAGAACACTTGTGATTCCATCAGGCTCACCCAGGTAACCCAGGACAACCTTCCAATATGAAGGTCAATTGATTAGTTTTTAGGGCTGCCGTAACAAAGTACCACAGATTGAGTGGCTTACACAACAGAAACTTATTTCCTCACAGTTTTGGAGGCTAAAAGTCTGAGATCAAGGTATCGGCAGGGTTAGTTTCTTCTGAGGCCTCTCTCCTTGGTTTGTAGATGGCTGTCTTCTGCCTGTGTCCTCACATGGTCTTCCCTGTGTGCATACCTGTGTCTTAATCTTCTCTTCTTATAAAGATACCACTCATATTGGATTAGAGCCTGCCCTAATGACCTCACTTTAACATAATTGCCTCTTTAAAGACCCTATCTCAGGACCACCCGGGTGGCGTAGTGGTTAAGTTTGTGCACTCTGCTTCAGCAGCCCAGGGTTTGCAGGTTCGGATCTTAGGCGCAGACCTGTGCACCGCTTATCAAGCCATGCTGTGGCAGGCGTCCCACATATAAAGTGGAGGAAGATGGGCACGGATGTTAGCCCAGGGCCAAAGTTCCTCAGCAAAAAAGAGGAGGATTGGCAACAGATGTTAGCTCGGGGCTAATGTTCCTCACCACAAAAAAAAACCAAAAAACCCTATCTCCAAATACAGTCACATTCTGAGGTACTGGGGGTTAGTATTTCAACATATGAATTTTGGGGGGGACACAATTCAGCCCAAAGAAATTAACAACTTTAATTCCATCTGCTACCTTAATTCTCTTTTGCCATATAATGTAACATATTCATAGGTTCTGGGGATCAGGACGTGAACATCTTTGGGGAGCCATTATTCTGCCTAATACACTTTGTTCTGAAAATGTTATCACTGGTGTAGCAAATCTTAGAGAACTAATAGTTCTTAGAGTAGAAGATTTGCTACCTTTAACCGTAGTCCCATACAATCCCAGTAAAGCAAAGCTGACTGCTCAGGGGAATTACAGACTGTCAGAAGTCTTTAAAGAGGTTGAGCTCAGTTTTATGGCCCAGAACCAGAACACCCCAGGGTCTTGCACGCAGCTCAAGTCTGTGTTTATGAATCTGGCTGAGGTCCTCTGGGCCCAGCAGTACCACTCAAAGCAGCAAGCTTAGGTCCCCCTGGCCCCTCAGTGCACTCAGAAGGGACATATCAGCATAGGCAGGGGCTTCAGCAGGCCAGTGTCTGACCAGCAAGAAGGAGCAGCAGCCAGCACTGCACACAATGAGTTCTCCAGCCCTGGCCATCTGCAGCATAGAGCATTTCTTCTAGTGCAGCCGTTACTTTTGCAAGAATTCCTGAAGCTCTTTATCAGAACTCTATAATTTTCTAAGAAATTAGATGGTCAGTAAAAGAATCTTACCAAACTGGTTTAATGAGACCTATGTTTTTATAAAAAACAAGCGAGACAACAACAACAAAAACTCTATTTTCTCTTTTGTACTCTTCTATACAGCTAATCAAGAGGTAGAAAAAAGAGAACTAGTTGGGGTATGTAGATTCTATCACTGGCTCTTCTTATTATTTCCCCATCAATCTGTCTCTCTGTTTGTCTAACTAGCTTCAGCTAGCATGGTGAGTTAGAAATCAGACAGTCCCAGCTCTGCCACTTATAGCTGTGTGACCTTTGGTCAGTTATTAACCTCTCTGAGCCTTAGCCTCCTGATTTGTAAAACAGAGATAAAAATACCCATTTTGCAAGGCTGGCCCTGTGGCATAGTGGTTAAGCTCACGTGCTCTGCTTTGGCAGCCTGGGGTTTGCAGGTTTGAATCCCAGGCATAGACTTACACACCACTCATAAAGCCAAACTGTGGCGGCATCCCATATACACAATAGAGGAAGATGGGCATGGATGATACCTCAGGGCCAATCTTCCTCAGCAAAAAGAGGAAGATTGGCAAAAGGTGTTAGCTCAGGCCCAATCTTCCTCACACACACAAAAATACCCATTTTGCAAGATTGCTATGATATTGAATTAAGTGTATATAAATCACTTGGCACATAACATTATGTTATAAGTAATAAGAATCCTAGAATGAGAGGGTCAGAGCAGCTGTCCTCTGAGACTCCTTCCAGCTCTAGTATGCAATGATTCTATTTTAGTGTTATTCCTTCTAGTATTCTATTATGCAGATGAAGACTATTTATGCCTAGGCTGGCTATCTCAGGATCTTTCAAAGGCAGGGAAACATGGGGAGGGGGAAGGGAGGGAGGTAGATGGATTTAGAAGAGGCGGAAAATCTGTTTTTGAAGCTGGAGATTTAAACTCCAATAGGCAGAGAACACGAAAGCACTTGAGTATTTAAGAACAACCTTAGTTGTTAGTGTTAGCTCTAAGTTTCCAATTTGAAGATACTGGGCCAGACTGTTCCTCTCTGACCTTGTTTGTCAGTTAGACACAATCACACCCCCAGCCTCAGGGCCACCAGCCTTTGTGTGCTTTATCTTACTTCCTGCTGCTACCAGAGAGTCCCTTAGGGATCCGCTACTAGAAACAGAGGCCAGTAGCACATTCAACCTCCAAAGACTCTTGCAGATGGCAGAGCTCATTCTCTTAAGGTCATAATGCAGCAAAGAAGATCTTTAAACATCAACATTTAGAATTAAAATGAAACTCTCCATATATCGAAAGAGGCAGGAGAATCCAAATTCTAGCTGAACGTCTAGCTTTTCTCTGTAAGACTCCACATAATGTGGCCCCTCCTGCCTCTCAGGCCCTCCTGTCCCTTGCTTCCTGGCCGCCTTCAGTTCCTCTAGAGGTCACGCTTTTCTCACCTCAGGGCCTCTGCACTTGCTGTTCCCTCTGCTGGGAGCACGGCCAGCCCTTCTCCCTGAGCCTCCTTCTCATTCTTCAGGTCTGTAGGAATGCCTCGCTTTCTAAAGCAGGAACCTCCTTGTTATTCTCCATCTCTGCATCCTGTTTCTGGCCTTTTTAGCACTTATCACACTGACTAATTATTTTGTTTGTTTGTTTTCTTAGCTTTGGTGTGAAGAGATGACTGGGGAAGGGAGATTGGAACTAGATGGAGCAGGTGAATGGTCTGTAGTTCTGGGGTAGATCCCGGGACTTTCTACTGGTAAATGACCTGATTCATTAGCTCTATCAACACTGTCAAAAGTAAGTGACTTGAGACTTGATGTAATGGACTGAGGGTCAGGGCATCTGGATTTTAGTTCCAATTCAATTCTGCCACTTAGCAGCCACGTCGCTGTGGGGAAATCACTTCTCCTCTCCAGGTCTCAGTTTCTTCACCAGTGAAATGAGTGCACTTGATTTTGAAGAGGCTCAATCAAGTACGAACATTCTATTTTCTTCTGATTCACTTAGACAGCCAGCCAGCCAACCCCAGACACGAGGTGGAATAGGAAGCCATTTACTTTGGTGAGGGTGGGTATCAAGTGAGGTATGTATGAAGGACAGCACTGGCCTCTGCACTTAAGTTGGAAACTCTTTTTTACAAAAGGAACAGATTCCACTTGATTCAGTCGCCCACCCTAGCGAGATTCATGGGTGCCTGTCTACTTTGTGAGGCAGGACGACAAAAGGCACCTGATCTCCCTCAGTGTGTGTGTCCCAGTCTTCGACAGGCAATTTCCTCTAACGCCCCTGGTTAAATGCAGATAGCTGTCCTGATAGGGCCAGCCCCCAAAAGCCACCACCAGGCATTTACATTTTTGGAAGCTCTAGGTTAATGGGACGTGGAACAGAAGTTGTGGAGGGAAAAGATCTCCCCAGATCTTTGCTGTCCGATGCTGTAACCACGAGCCACAGGTGGCTGCTGAACACTTGAGATGTGGCTCGTGTGGACTGAGATGTGCTGAAAATATAAAATACATGTTGGGTTGCAGAGACTTTAGTAAGGAAAAGCAGATATAAAATATCTCATTAAATAATTTTTAAATTTATGACATGTTGAAATAGTAATTTTAGACATGTTGGGTTAAATAAAATATATGCTTAAAATTAATTTCATATGTTTCTTTCAATGTTTTTAATGCGGCTAATAGAAAATTTAAAATTACTTAGGGGCGCGCATTTGACTGCTATTGAATAGCGCTGATCTACAGCGAGAGGTGTGTGTGTGTGTGTGTATGTGGAGAGAAAGAGGGTGGAACAGTTGACGCAGTAAAGGGGGAGATTGATGGAGGAGATGGAAGTGAGTCAAGAAGATATTTTGCCTAGTGTGTCCCCAATTTGTACTCAATTGCACCATTAGGCAGCAAGCTAAGAAAAGTTCAGCAGTGCTAGGGCACTAGCTGGAGTTCCCAGAGGTAGAAATTCTAGGGATTTTCAGGATACACAACCTCACGTGAGGACAGGTTATGAAGAATTGGGTAGGAGCGGCAGGACGGAGTAGGAGACTGAGGAATCAGGTAAGATTCTATTACCTACCCTGACCCCTCAAAAGTGCATTGCACAGTGCACTTGCACACTAGTGAAGAGAGTTATAAATGGAAAGAAGAAAGGCTACAATGAGCCCATGGTGGATTAAACAAAGATTGAGCCTCAGTGTAAGTTATTTATCTAAGAATAGGATTTTGATTTTATTGCATATGGGATATATATTTGTGTGTGTGTGTGAGGAAGATTAGCCTTGAGCTAACATCCATTGCCAATCCTCCTCTTTTTGCTGAGGAAGATTAGCCCTGGGCTAACATCCATGCCCATCTTCCTCTACTTTATATGGGATGCCACCCCAGCATGGCTTGACAAGCAATGGGTTGGTCTGCCCCCAGGATCTGAACCTACAAACCCCAGACCACCGAATCTGAGAGCGGGAACTTAACCACTACACTACCGGGTCGGCCCCGATAAGGGATAATTTTTT
The DNA here is from genome assembly GCF_020826845.1 of Diceros bicornis minor. Taxonomy (NCBI): domain Eukaryota; kingdom Metazoa; phylum Chordata; class Mammalia; order Perissodactyla; family Rhinocerotidae; genus Diceros; species Diceros bicornis. Next base: position 33,384,898 of record NC_080742.1, read on the forward strand.
AAGATTCTGACTAGGTTATAAGGAATTTTGACAACACAGAAGACACCAAAGAAGAAAAATAAGAATCATCCATATTCCCCTAACCCAATTATAACTACTTTAATATTTTAAAGTAATTTCTTCCAGTTCTTTGTATGCATGAGTTTGTGTTATAATGATGTGTTATATTACTGGAATAACACAATTCATGTATCTTACTGTCTCACTTAACAATATGTCATAAAATTTTATCATGTCATTAAGTATTCTTGGAAAACATAATTATGAATGCTACCTAATATTACATCATAAGACTTTACCAACACCTCAACCATTCTCTAGTAGGTGGGTATTTTAAGTTAGCATTTTTATCTATCATAAGTAAAATGTGATGAATACCTTTGTACATCAAATTTGTTCTAAGCTTTTAGGGAAAGAGAAAGAAGTTTATAAAAGCCATTATGGAGAATGCAAAGGAAGTCAATAAGAGTTAGTCTTCAGATGCCTTATTTTTTTTAAATGGAGGGAGTCAGTTGAATCAACTCATTTTTAACTTCTCTTTCTAGTCTGAAATTTTATGTCTGACTCTTTAGGAAACCATTATTCTATTTTTTCATTCTTTAGGGTTTTTTGTCATTAAAATATGGACAAATATTTTCTCATTTTCTATATTGTGTATGATTTAGAACATACTTTGACCATTTGGCTTTGCACAACTCTTTCATAAATATCTTCCCTTTGTACTAACTACAGATCAATTCTCTCTATCCTAAGTTTCATTTTAGAAGCACTGGAACCACAAAGGCAAATTTTTAAGGTACATTAAAACTGAAAATAACTCACATTAAATATTAGATGTGCTGAAACCTAGTGTTAAGAACTGTGAAAGTTCTGAGATTTTAGTCTACTTGCAAGCCAACAAGTTTTATGGATGCTAGCAGAACATGAGACTCCTGGGTCAGAGATAAAGGACAGTTTATTACTCGTGGTAATAGCAACAGCTAGAATATCAGCTTTGGTTTCCCCAAGCCTCAGTTCCCGCAGGGCAACACAAAGAGGGCCAGGTGATAGCTGCACATGCAGTGGGTTGCATCATAGAGTGAAGAACTCTGAGTTAGGGAACCTGAATCTTTTATAAGGGAACTAAGCAGGCTGTTCTATGTCCAGGAGCTTCAAAGGCTGTTTGTTATACAAATGTCCTGATAAGATCATTTGGAGCAAAGGCCATCAGAGCCTCTGCTCATAAGATGTGCAAAAATGCGAGAGACCTGTGGAGAATTACTTTTAATATGAGCCTGAAGATGGTATTAGGAACTAGTTAGAGTGTGTCTGTACATTTTATACATGGGGCTGTTATTTTCTTCAGGACCAACATGAGGCCTTTTTTTGTCTGGCATAATCTACTTTCTTTCCATATTCCTTAGCCACAGAAGTTAATGTCTGCGCATATAACCTACAAAGCAGCCTATACAGAGATGTATCGACAGAGCTGTCTGTTCCCATCTGGATATGATAGCTAACATGTCCATTTCCATGAGTGTAGTCAGGGCAAACCATTTCAGCTCTGCCAGCAAGATTACAAGTGTTTGTGAAACAGATTAAGGCCCCCCGCCCCTCCCTTCTGGGGAGTGGAATGGAATAACACCCCAGAACCCCCATATCCTCCTTACAATTACCTACATCCACTGAATATCGCTGAAATGCCACTGATCACCAGAAACAGTCTAAAAAGAGGTATCACCAACAAGAAGATTTTGTTCCCTAAGGGAAAAGTCTTCATAACATTGGCATGAATAAGTTATGAAAAGCCTTCACAACTGAAAGAGACATAATCATCATTCATGTATAACAGATTTGTTTATTCTGTAAAGATTCATTTCAGTTGATTAATTATCAGTATCTGCTGATGGTGGGGGTAACAAGGCTGCTCTGATGAGAGAATTATTTGAAGTACATGCTTAGAATATTTATCACTGAGCACATATTGTATAAACTTAGCATATTTATCATGTTCTTTCTGTATGGGCTCTTTTCTCCTCAAAACAGATTAAAGTTCCCATCCTGTAGGCACATTCCCCTCCAGATATGATACCATATTCTTTATAGAGAAGTTTACTGCTTTTACATATAATACCTATAGCCCCTAGTATAAATAAGTGTTACTTTGTCAGTAGTTCTTGTGTCTTTCTCAGCCTTAGGCAGAGCTACTCCAAAATAGAATGCAAATTGTCATCTCTAGTTGCATGGAGTTTGATCTTTGGACAACCAATCCCCAATAGTACAACTACTGTTTAGAGGAAGAGTGACAATTTGTGTAAATTAAAATTAAACATTTTAAATGAGAATTAAAAGTGACAGTTGACTAGATTTAAATTAAAATCTTAAAATCAATATCCTTCAACATAATCTATATGTAATGATCTTCAAAGAAACTTTTTCCTTCTCTTTATTGAAGATGATAGTAAGAACTACTATTTATTGATTTCCTACCACATCTCAGACACTGAGATAAATGCTTTAGAAATGCTTTCTCATTTAATCTCCAACACCCTTGAGGCTGATATTATTATCTCCTTCCCATAGTTTAAGAAAGTAAGGCGTAAAGAGATTAGGTCACTTGCCTAATATCACTTGGTTTATACATGGCCAGGTTGAGATTCAAACTGCTCCCTGTCTGCTTCCTGAGTCAGGACTCTCAACTACCACGCTGGTTGCTCTCCCTTCTGGTCCTTAGGCAAGACTACTATACTGGGAGTCAGAAGACCTGGGCTCTGATCCCAGCTACAATAACACTATCTTTGTGACATTTTTACCCTCTCTGGGTCCCAGTTTCCCCACAGTCTTGTCTCATCTCGTTTATCCCTATAGCTTCAGTGTCCGACTCTCAAATCTTTACCTCTTTCCTTATCTCTCTTCCTAAGCTTCAGACTCATAATAACTATTTATGTATTTGCCCTCTGGCCATTAATACTGTAATGTGTCCAGTGGACACTATCCCAACCAGCTCCTCTCATATTGATCTCTGTCTCAGCGAAAGGCACCATCAGTCACCTTGTTGCCCAAATCAGAAATAGGGGGTCATCCTTGACTCCTCTCTTCCTCACCCTCCACACCCTTTCAATTAAGTAGATTCCAGTGCTATAGATTCCACCCTGTAAACATCTCTTCTCTCCACCACCACCACTGTGGTATTGGAAGCATGACCACCTCTTCTGAATTCTGAAATAATTTTTAACTGGTCTCTCTGCCTCCAGCCTCATTCTCCTCCACATTGTTCTCTGCCCTGCACCCAAAGTGAACCTGAAAAATCCAAACCCCGTCAGGCTACTCCTTTACTCAGAATCTTTTAATAGCTCCCCATTGTCCTTGAATAAATTCCCAAGAACTTAACCTGGCTTACTGGCTGCTGTCTACCACATCAGCCTCATCTTTTGCCGCTTTCCTCCCTGCAGCCTCTGCTTTAGTCAAGCTGAACTAATTTCAGTTTCTTAAGCTCTTCTCCCACTCTCTTGCCTTGGTTCTTCTCAAATTTTGTTCAGCCCACCATGGGGAAGATGTTCCTCTATTCTTACTACTCTCTCACTTTTCTTCCAAAATGATTGCCTTCTAATGCCACATGGAAAGGAGACAGCAGAGTTTCAGGATCTGGTCCCATTTGGGAACACTGTGCTTTCTGCTTTCCATTCACTATGGCTCAATTTCCAGGTATCGATGACACCTACCCTGATCAAAGGAACCAAGTCTTTTCATTTTCCCTCTCTGCTGAACCTCTCAAATATTTGAAAATATAATTGGATCATAACAAACATAGAAAATAGCCCTGAAGGGGCCCGGCCCCGTGGCTTAGCAGTTGAGTGCGCATGCTCTGCTACTGGCGGCCCACCTTCAGATCCCGTGCGGGCACCGATGCACCGCTTGTATGGCCGTGCTGAGGTGGCGTCCCACATACAGCAACTAGAAGGATGTGCAACTATGACATACAACTATCTACTGGGGCTTTGGGGAGAAAAAGGGGAAAAAAGGAGGAGGATTGGCAATAGATGTTAGCTCAGGGCTGGTCTTCCTCAGCAAAAAGAGGAGGATTGGCATGGAAGTTAGCTCAGGGCTAATCTTCCTCACAAAAAAAAAAAAAAAGAAAGAAAATAGCCCTCGACATTTAAATAAGCAGTTTTCCTACAGGAAAATTGATCTCTGATTGATTAAGATGACTGATGATTCATGGTTGGAGTGTAGTAGGCTCAGCAGTTGCCAACTGGCCTAAGTCACAAAGGACTCATGATATTAAGTGTTACCATAACCCTGACACTCATGTACATATTAAATCGGAGGCTACTATTTGCTTCATTGCTATTAAGCCTAGAAATCTGTCATGCTCCTAAAACTTGTCAGAGACTCTCAGACACCATGAGGCTTGATGTAGCCACATGGAGCTATACGAAGCCCCATTGTTTATGGATCACTTTCTCTTCCATTTTCTCCCTCTTGTGACTTTTTCCATCATTTTTTCAGCATCAGAAAAATGCATTCAAAAGATTATAAACAGCAGTTGGTAATCAGTGCATAATAGCTTTCTGTGTATAATACAATCATTAGGTGTACATTAGACATTTGGCATAATAAGAATACTGTCACTGTAATAGAACTCTGTCAAAGTACCAATGCCTCCCGCTTTGAAAATACACAGATCGATTTTGTATCCCTTATTGGTGGGAACAGTATAACAGCTGCATGGCATTACTCTGTGACAAAGTTCAACTGATTTTGCTTATGAAATTCTGAAGGAAGACAGTATACATGCAAATGTGTTAATACCAATTTCTCTTACATGCTGTTTAATATCCTTCAATCTCTTCCCCATTGAAGCTGTATCCTTGATGCTTTTAAGCTAAATTTAAGCAGGATTTAAAGCACGTCCACAGCTGGTACCAGAGCATTAGTGAAAGAAATTTTATGTTGTTGAGTATTGAGCATGTCCCAGTTAAAACTAGAATTCATTGGGGCCAGCCCGGTGGCATAGTGGTTAAGTTCACACATTCAGCTTTGGCAGCCCAGGGTTCGCAGAGTCCAATCCTGGGTGTGGATCTACATTCTGCTCATCAAGCCATGCTGTGGGGGCGTCCCATATACAAAATAGAGGAAGATTGGCACAGTTAGCTCAGAAAGACCCAAAAATACCCCTAGAATTCATTACTTATGTGAAATATCCAGGAAAGACAAATCTATAGACACAAAATTACATTAGTGGTTGCCTAGGACTGGGGTTGGGAACAGGGAGTGACTGTGAATGGGCAGAAAGTATCTTCAGGGAGTGAAGGAAATGTTCTAAAATTGGGTTTTAGCAATGATTGTATCACTCTGTAAATTTACTAAAAATCATTGGCTTGTATATTTAAAATGAACTACTTTTATGGTATGTAAATTATAGCACATTAAAGCTACATTTAAAAAAGCCAACTAAACTATAGTGAACATCCTTATACTCATATCTTTGTGGTCCTGCGTAAGTATGCTGATAGAACTAATTCTGAGGTGTAATTGGTGGACCAAAGGGATGCCTATTTAAATTTTTTATGGAAACCACCAAATTGTGTTTCAAAATTAATTCACCAATTTACTCTCCTACAGTGTATGACACTATCCATTTCTCTACAGCATTGCCAACACTTGACAATATTAATCTTTTCTCTGTTTGATACTATAGCAAAACGCTTGTTATTTTTTTTTGTCACTGGATTGTTTTAGCCATTTTTTATATCCTTATTGGCCATTTGCATTTCTTTGTGAATTACTTATATCCTTTGTCCATTTCAAAAATGGGCTGCTTGTCATTTTCTTATTGACTTGTATATTCTTATATATTTATACATATTGTCTTTGTTATATACACGGTGTATTTTTTTTTCTAGTTGAGTGGTTGACAAACTACAGCCCATGAGCCAAATCCAACCAGCTGTGTGTTTCGAAAGTTGTTATTTAACTTTTTATTTTATAATAATTATAGATTCACGTGAAATTGCAAAGGTAGTACAGAAAGATGCCATGTACCGTTCGCCCAGCTTCCTCCAATGGTTACATTTTACATGATTATAGTACAATATGAAAGTCAGGAAATTCATATTGGCACAATGTGTGTGTGCACACGTGTGTGTGTGTGTCTATGCTGTTTTGTCACAGGCTAGATTCATGTAGTCACCACCTCAACCGAGACACAACTATTCCATTATCACAAAGATCTCCCTCATGCCACCCCTTTGTGGTCACAACCACGCCCCATCTCCAACCATCCCTAACCCCTAACCACGAATGTGTTCTCCGTCTCTGTAATTTTGTCACTTTCAGAATGTTATGTATATAAATGGAATCATATATTATGTGACCTCTGAGACTGACTTTTTCACTCAGCATAACGCGCTTGAGATCCATCCAAGTTGTCGCATGTGTCAAGAGTTTTTTTCTTTTTATTGCTGTAGTAGTCCATGGTATGGGTGTACCCACTACCTGTTTTTGAAGGCCCATGAGCTCAAGACCATTTTTAAATGGTTGAAAAAAATCAAAAGATAAATAATATTTTGTGACACATGAAAATCATATGAAAGCCAAATTTCAGTTTCCATAAATAATATTTTATTGGCACACAACCACGCCCATTTGCCTTTGTATTGTCGAATCTATGGCTGCTTTCATGTTACAATGGCAGAGCTGAGTAGTTGTGACAATGTCATGATGAGAGTCTAAAACCAGAGAGATGGAGGGCCCTGCCTTGACTTCTCCCAGGCAAGTGTTACCCACCTTGCTACCATGGCTGCTTGGTTTATTAGACTTCTTCCCATAGTTAGTGCAATTTCCACTTACTCAAAACCTAATTTTCCTTTGCTAAGTGAGAGCTCTTGAGCCTCTTAAATTCTCAACCTTGAATAGTTTTCATCACAGCCTTATTTTCCTTTACATAAAGGACACAGAACTCATTGTGGAAATGCATAATTCCAGCATTTCAGGGCTCTATTCTGACAGGAATATGTTAGCAAAAAGCCTAAAGTAACTATCACACAGCATTACAGAGAGGCGGTATCGTGTAGCGAAGTCTGTGGATCTTACGAAAGTTTTTAACCTGTACAAATCTCAGCTTCATAACTGTAAAATGGGAATCATCATAACTACCTATGTTCCACAATATCTGTTTTTTCTTTTTCTCTCATGTAAATAAATTTCTGCTTTTTAGCCTGGTATGTGACTGACTGTAATAAAACCTATATTTCCCAGGTAGATTTGGCCATGAGGCTAAGCTTTGGCAAACAGGCTGTGAGCAGAAGTGACATGGGCAAGGGGAGGGAATGTAGATGAGGTGGATAGCCATCTTGGACCAGGTGGATGAGAGTAACACCCTAGGGATGGCTGAGCAACAAGACGGAAAGTGTCTGGGTCCCTGGAACAGAATCATCAGACCAGTCCTAGAGCACCTTACTTGAGAAAAAAAGAAATTTCTATTTTATTTAAGTTCCACTATTTTGACTCCTCATTACATGAGGCTGGACCTTTAATCTAAACTGCACAGCCTCTTAGGGTTGTTGTAAGAAATATTTATGAAAAAATTAAAGCAGATACATAGAATGGACTCTGTAAATATGACTTTCCTTTCTTTCTGACTTCATCACTCATTTCTGTATTTACCACAGAGTAATGTACAGAGTGATACACAAAGAAGGCATTCAATAAATAGGTATGATGAATTGAACTGAATTTAGTAGCCTGAGATAGGGACAGAGTCCAGTCTTCATACACACTTACTCACTTGGAAAATATATACCATGGTTTGTATTTCTAAATAAGGAGGCTGACATTCATTCACACATCTCGATTGGAAGATTCCCACTGTTAAACAGCCTGAATTCTTTTGCAAGGGTTTGAAATCGGCTTCTGTTGCTTTCTGAGATCCCAGGAATTACATACCGCCTACTGTGCCTACTGAGGTTCCACGTGGGTCTCAGCATGCAAGCCAGCAAAGCAGACTCCATAGTCACTGTGTTCTCCAGGGGAAGTTGTTCTGCGGTTAACAGTCACCGCCGGCCATCATCCATCATAAATTATAAGAGCTCTTGCAGGGGTCTATCCTTCCAAGCGTGACTCCACAGACTACTCTCCTCAAATTTCCTACTTCTCCACAAGGAAAATGACCCTCAGAGATTCCTGGGTAGCTGCCATAATAAATGGGGGAGAGATGCCATATTTGCTGAGACCTTTCACTCAGTGGGAAGGTTGGATTTTCTCAAAGACTCCAGCATATGAGGAGATTACAGCGATAACCCCCACTCCACAGCTCTGGCTTGAGTTCTGGGGCTGCTACCGGATTTCTTCATATTAGGGAAACAAAGGAAAGGAGACACATCTGCTCCCACATTGTAATAACACCATTTAAACCCTCAAAGAATCAAGGAATTTGATCATTCATTTTTTTGTTCTGGTTTTTTATTGAGAAATAATTGACATACATCATGTATAAGTTTAAGGTATACAGTAGGATAGTTTGATTTACATATATTGTGAAATGATTACTACAAAAGGTTTAGTTAACATCCATTGTCTCATGTAAATAAAATAAAAAGAAAAGAAAAAAAAATTCTCCTTGTGATGAGATTTCTTAGGATCTACTTTCTTAACAACTTTCCTACATATCCTATAGCAGTGTTAACTATAGTTACCATGTTGTACATTCCATCCCTAGTAATTATTTATCTTATAACTGGAAGTTTATACCTTTGGACCACCTTCCTCCAATCCCTGCTCCCTCACCCTCTACCTCTGGTAACCACAAATCTAATCTCTTTTTCTATGAGTTTTGTGTGGTGTTTTTTGTTTTGTTTTGTTTTGTTAGATTCCACATGTAAGTGAGATCATATAGTATTTGTCTTTCTCTGTCTAACTTATCTCACTTAGCATAATGCCTTCAAGGTCTATCTATGTTGTCACAAATGGTAGCATTTTCCTATTTTTTATGGCTGAATGATATTCCATTGTATATATTTATCACAATTTCTTTATCCATTCATCCATTGACGGACACTTACGTTGTTTCCATGTCTTGGCTATTGTAAATAATGCTGCAATGAACATGGTGGTACAGATATCTTTTTGAGTTAGTGTTTTTGTTTCCTTTGGATATATTCTCAGAATTGGAATTTCTGGATCATAAGGTAGTTTTATTTTTATTTTTTGAGGAAGTTTCATACTGTTTTCTGTAGTGGCTGCACCAATTCACAATCCCACCAACAGTGCACAAGTGTTCCCTTTTCTCCACATTCATGCCAGCATTTGTTATCTCTTGTCTCTTTGATGATAGCCATTCTAACAGGCATGAGGTGATATCTCATTGTGGTTTTAATAGGTTTTTCCCTATGCTTTCTTCTAGGAGTTTCACAGTTTCAAGTCTTACATCTGAGTCTTTAATCTATTTTGAGTTAATTTTTATGAGTGGTATAAGATAGGGGTTGTTTCATTATTTTATACGTGAATATCCAATTTTCCCAGCACACCATTTATAGAAGACTCTTTCTTTTCTCCGTTTATTCTTGGCTCCCTTGTCAAGTATTAGTAGATCGTATATGCTTGAGTTTATTTCTGGGCTCTCGATTCTGTTCTATTGGTCTATTTGACTGTTGATCAGTCTTATTGTTCCCCACATTAGCTGGTGAGAATTCAGAATATGAGATTGAGTATTTTTGTGTGTTGGGTTAGACGGAAGAGAAATAAGAAAGCATTTTTATGTGTGAAAGAGAAAATCTGGCAGATGTGTTTAACTTCACAATTTAACCTTTGGGAGGTAGCATCAGCTGCCTTTCCAATCATCTTGGCAGTGAAGTGTTGGAAAGAAAACAGTGAAAGTCATATTGAGAAAGGTCCAGTAGAAAATGAACAATGAGGGATTTTGTGCTGATGCACAGTGTTAAAAAAAAAAAGAGAGAGAGAAAAGAACACAAACAAAAATTGCCTTAACAAATGTAGCGCATCCATCTTGACCACAAAGAAAGAATGATTGTCCTTATATGTCTGCCTTCTTATGGTGCCCCCCAAACCACATTTGTGTTTTTAATTGGACAGGCTCCTAACTAACCTCCAAAATCCTTTTTCTGGCTGTGTTCCATCCCTTGAAGGAAAATAGGCAAAGGGAAACCCTAGCTCACAGAATCTGGCTTGGCAAATCATTTTAGCACTGAGCAGAAATTACGGATTTGGGAATGGAGAAAAGAGTGGGGATATGTGGGAAGCAAAGCTCATCAAAATAAGATAACTCAGCTCCAGAGGTTCCTGGTGAGGAAAGGTTGGGAAACTAGCTAGTTTCGTAAAACTTGCTTCTGTATATTGAGAAATGAATTGGTCTTTTAAGTTACCACTTATTGAGCCATTATTTTGTGCCAGGCATTACACTAAAGGCTCTTTTATACATTTTCTCATTTAATTGTCACAACAACATGTGGCATGGATCTCATTTCCACATTTTACTGAGGAGGAATTAAGGTCAGAGAATTTAAGTAACTACCCCAGGTCACCCTGGGGAAAGAAGCTACTGTCAGGATTCTCAACTAAATGCCTTGAGTCTAAAGCCACCACTCTTCACCACTGTGCCCACCATGCCTTTCTTTTAAAACACAAGACTTCCAAAACATTGCTATTCTGTTTACATTTTAATTGCTCAGAAACAGTCTTATAATCAATATTACATCGTTACTTTGTGTGATTGGATCGAGATTTGGGTGTTAGGAGCTGTATTTATACCTCTCTCCATCCCCACGCTTCCCATGGGCCTGGCACGTAGTAGATTCCTACGAACGCATCAGAATGAGTGCTGTGTTCCTGGTCTCTGGTGTTATTGACTAACGTCAAACAGTTTCTACAACATTATTACCAATGCTTTCACTCAGTGGGACAGGCAATGGGCTCATCCTGAGGCTACACCTCCTCGTCTTGTGGAGCTCATATTCCTGAAGGAGTGGAGTGGTAAGGAGACAACTAACAAACAAATCAATGGAACAACAGAGCATCAGCCTGAGAGAAGTATAGGAAGAAGATAACACAGGCGACTTGGTGTATTAGTCTCCCACTGCTGCTGTAACAAAGTACCGCACCTTTAGTAGCTTAAAACAACACAGATTTATCATTGCTCAGTTCTGGAGGTCAGAAGAATCCAAACTGGCTCTCATTGGGATAAAAATCAAGGAGTTGGCAGGGCTGTGTTCTTTCTGGAGGCACCAACAGAGAATCTGTTTCTTTGCCTTATCCAGCTTCCAGAGGCTATCTGTGTTCCTTGGCTCACAGCTCCCTTTTCTATCTTTAAAATCAGCAGTATGGGGCCGGCCCCGTGGCTTAGCGGTTGAGTGCGTGCGCTCCGCTGCTGGCGGCCCAGGTTCGGATCCCGGGCTCGCACCGACGCACCGCTTCTCAGGCCGTGCTGAGGCGGCGTCCCACATACAGCAACTAGAGGGATGTGCAGCTATGACGTAAAAGTATCAACTGGGGCTTTGGGGGGAAAAAAAAACCCAGCAGTACATCATCTTTAAATCTCTTCCCTGACTCCTACTCTCCTGCATCTGCTTATAAGGACCTTTGTGATTACATTGGGCCTACCCAGATAATCCAGGATAATCTCTCCATCCCTATCTCCTTAATTTAATCACATCTGCAAAGTCCTTTTTGTCATGTAAGCTAAAATAGTCACAGGTTTCAGGGATTTGGATGATGGCATGTTTGGGGAGCCATTATTCTGCCTACCACACTTGGTGAGGAGTTCCATGGCTTAGATGGATAGGACAGAGGTCAACTTGGAGGTGAACATTACTCTTCTATTTTGGATTTTAATTAGCTACAAGACTCTTACAAGATATGTCTTCAAAGATCTTTCATGACCTTTTTTTCCTGGTCTGATGAGAGACAAGCACAAATGTTTTAGTCAATGACTGTAGCTGGGAAAAGAATGAAGAAAAGGTATGGAATACTTAAGGATGAGAAACAAAGCCAGCAATTTATTGGAAGATTTATTAAACTTTGTCAATAGATTTCTTTATAAATTTCTCCTGACTCCCTACACGTCCTCATTTTCATGAAGATAAGTACAATCTTTAAAGGATTATGTATAATTCTCTTTCTTCTTAGTCTAGCAAGTGTCTGGGTGATAAAACTATTCACTAGGGGACCCAGGATTGAATTCTGGCAGTGGGGCTCTGCAGCCTGTGTCTCTAATCACAAAGTTATTTATTTTTATTGTTGTTGTTGTTCCGTATTTCACAGACTGTTTGGACCACCTCACTTACTTGCATGATTTCAACTAATATGTGTGTCTAAAGGTGATGGGCCTGCAGAAGGGGGAGAGAGTGCCAAGAAGTTTCTACCAGGAAGTGACCCCAGACTCAAGTCTTAGAAAATGAGGAGGGATGAGGTAAGGGCAGAGGGGATATCAGGGCATTTCAGGTAAGTGTTTTGATAAATTAAAGACCTGTTAGCTTCCATGAATCATTTCCGCTTCCTGCCACAATCGTGCCTGATCGAATTTTTCATTCACAAACTTTTATTGACAAGCACTGCATTCACCAGAATTCCAAGGGGGGTTGGGGTGGGGAGGTTGGCCTGCCCCACCTGGTCCAGTAGAGATACAATTGCAGGATAGAATTTGACTACACTTCTGAGGGCGTGCACACCGCTGCGTAGTCATCGGGGGGGAGCCTACATTTTTGAAAATCAGTGAAATGTGAAAGAGGGAGACGGTGGAGGGTTTGGCAATGCCTAGTGAAGGTGCTTCCACCACTCTTCAAGTCTTTACTTAAGTTACTCAACTGTAAAGCATGAGTGCGCTGGGATTCCTTGTAAAAGGCAGCAGAACAACTTCAGGCAGCAGTAAGGTGGCTCCTGATGATGCAGGAGCAGAGAAAACCAGAATCCTAAGATCAGAAATTAGCAGAAATCATGGGGAAGCTGGGAATTTTCAGACCCTAGGAAACTGGGGGTTCAGAATAATTTAGCCAAATGTCTGAAGGCCAGCGAGGTCATAAATAACAGTTGCTTTGTTCATGCTTAGTAATAATTCTGCTTCCTGCCACGGTGAGATCCTAGACAAAAGACCAAGACTGACAAATTCTAGTTTTTCTTATTTTTATATTTGCAGCAGAAGAAACTCTTTGTTCTTCACTTTCAAACCCAGCTCCTCATTATTGGTGCACAAGTTCTAAAAGTGACATTTATTATCCATCTTAAAATATATTTTAAATTAGAAAAGCAGTCATCATTAAAAAAATTCAAACAGGAAAGAAAGTTATACGAGAAAATTACAATTGGACTCCTCAGAAGTAATCACTGTTTCAGTTTCTTTTGTATCTTTTCAGACATTAACCAGGCATAACTAGTGTGTGTGTGTGTGTGTGTGTGTGTGTGTGTGTGTGTGTGTGTGATGTTTCTTTAACCAAAGTGGTTTGCAATTCAAAGGCCTGCAATTTCTTGTTTCACTTAACAACATATTTCCATGTAAGCACAAACATTTAGACATTCCTCATTATCTTTGTTTAATTTTTTTGTTGTGAAATTTGCCGTAGATATAAAAGGTACGTGAAAGAAAAATTGTCCCAAACCTGGTCTGGGAAAGAAACTTTTTGCACCAAGTAATTGACAACACATTCCAGGGAACAATATTTTTCAACTCTCTATTTTGAAAACATTTCAAACTTACAGAAAAGTTGCAAGGATAACACAGAGTTACTTTGTGTACTCCAGTACCCAGGTCAGCCAACCTTTAACATTTTATCACTTTTATTTTTCATTTTCTCTCTCTCTATTCTGTATACAATTATTTTTAATGAATTGTTTCTCTGAAATGCTTTAGTGCTATTTCTTAAATCAAAGATATTCCCTTAGACATCCATGCACAGTTACCAAATTCAGAGCATTTAACATTATAAACATATCAACAATACATATTCAAATATCTAGGCCCTGTTCCAATTTTGTCAGTAGTGCCTATTGTGTCCTTTATAGCATCTGCCTCCCCACCCAACAGTCTAGGATCCAGTCCAGGATCACATAGTGTGTTTATTTGTCATGTCTTTTTATTCTCCTTTAATCTGGAACAGTTCCTAAGCCTTTCTTCACTTTCATGACATTAAGAATGTGGAAAACATAAGCCACTTATTTTATAAATATTTCCCAGTTTGAGGTTTTTCAGTTTGAGAGGCCAAGTTAAAAGTTTAGCAAGGGACACGTATTTGGCACCTGAGTAACTAGAAAGAGGGGAAAATGGAGATTTGGGTCACCAAGGACCAATTTCACAGAGTTTAAAATATAGTAAAGTGTCTGCCTATATTTCTCTCCGTGACACTGACCCCAACAACTATGCCCTTTAATAACACAGAGGAAACTAACATCTATTGAGCACCTGTTGTTTGTCAGGAACAATGACAGGGATTTTATTTCCATCATTCCTCATAGCAGCAGAATGAGATAGCTAGTGTTGCTTCTGTCTTACAGATGCAGGAACCTAGGATGGAGTCACTTTCCCAGGTCACACAGCCAATAAGTGCTGGAGCTAGTCCTCAAATCCATGTTTCCACCTTTCATTTTTCCATTATATCATGGCCTCTACACTTGAGCTTAGCCAAAACGCCGATAAGTGAAACCATAGTCTCTAAAATGCTTTTCTTCTGGTATAGTTGTTTGGGTTGTTAATCCCTGGAACAAACACTATCCAAATTTTTCTGAGAAATAACTGGTCTCAAGCACAATCATTCTCAGCTGCATTTGACTTACCACCAACTGATCATGTCCTCTTTCTTGAACCTAGTTCTTCACTTGGCTTCCAGGAGATGCTGTCTCTTGGTTCTCCTATTTCTCTGCTCTCTAGACGTGGGTGGGACCCAGGGCTCTCCTTGGGTCTCTGCTCTTACCTGGTCTCACTTGCTCCTTGTTGCTTCCATCTGGCCTCTTGGATTTACACATCATCTGCATGCTTACAACTCCCAACTTTATATCTCTAGCTCAAACCACTCCCTTGAACTCCCAACGAGTATATCCATCCAAGCGTCACATCAAAATTTCTACTTGATAGAGAATAAACATCTCAAAATTGGCATGTCCAAAAAGGAGCTCCTGATTCTGTCCACCTCAAACCTGCTTTTCTCATAGTCTTCCTTATCTTAGAAAACTCCAATTTTCTAGTTGATTGGTTGGAAATTTTTGAGTCACTGTTGATTCTCTTACAAATCTCATTCAATCTGTAAGCAAATCCTGTTGGTCCCACCTCAAAATGTATCCAGAAGCTGTCTACTTCTCACTACCTTCATTCCTACCATCCTGGGTCAAGCCACCAATTCCCCTTTGCCTAGGTATGCCAACAGTCCTCGATCAGTTTTCCTTGCTTCTGCCTTTGCTTGCCTTCAATCTATCTTTACCACAGCAGCCAAAGTGATCCTAAAACATAAATCAGAGCATATTTCTTTCCTGCTGATGGCATCTCCTGCTCCTCTCCCTGTTGCTCTCGGTCTTCCAGACATGCTGGCCACCTTGCTGTTTCTAGAACATGCTAAGCACACTCCTGCCCCACGCCTTTGCATTTGTTGCTCTCTCTCTCTGGATTTCTCTTCCTCCAGAAACCCATCAGGCTCACTACCTCACCTCTTCCATGTCACTCCTCAGTAACGCCTTCCCTGATTACCCTATCCAAAATGCTTCCACCTCAGCACTCCAATCTTCCTTGCTTTATTTTTCTTCCAACCATTTAGAACCATTTAACATATTCTACGTTACTTATCTTAATTTTTTTTCTTTTTTGGTATGTCTCTCCCTCTAAAATGGAAGGTCCATGAAGGCAAGGATTTGTATCTGTTTTGTTCAGTGTTGTATTCCCAGTGCCTAAATATGCCTGACACATTGTAAGTGCTCAATAAATATTTGTTAGAAGAATGAATGAATGCCTGAATGAATTCTTTAGCTCACTCACAGATTGATTTTTTTAAAAGGATGTTCATTCATTGGGAGAGGTTCCAAATATCTGTCCATCCAAGTATCCAGCTTATGAAAGTTCAAATTTCTTTCCCTTTTGAATAGATTGGGAATTAGATATAGCTGTAGACGAATTATATAATTTCTGATTATAAAAGTAACATAATTATTGTAGGAAATGTGGAAAATGTAGAAAAAGAAAAGAAAATTAACTCGTAATCCAACCACTCAGAGACTGGTAACATTTTGGTAAACGTCTTTCCAGACACATTTAATTTCAGAGATATTTTATTTTCAAGTTGCCTTATCCCCATGACAAGAAATGGAACAAACAAACTGAGGAGCTGAAAGCTGACTGTGGTTTCATGCTTCTAGCAAAATGCCATCCTCACAGTTCACTGACAGCCACAAGCACTTCCACGGAATTTTTGGGCGCTACTATTTTCCTTTTCCAAGAAAGCATGCTATAATTTGGATATTTAGGTTACCCAAACTTCCACTAAAGGA
The DNA here is from genome assembly GCF_020826845.1 of Diceros bicornis minor. Classification (NCBI taxonomy): domain Eukaryota; kingdom Metazoa; phylum Chordata; class Mammalia; order Perissodactyla; family Rhinocerotidae; genus Diceros; species Diceros bicornis. The sequence goes on from NC_080742.1 coordinate 33,401,353, forward strand.
TCTCCCTTCTAAAGTGACCTCAGAATTCCCAGAAAAATAAATATTTGGAATTTGGGAAATTCAGGTTGATTAATATTATGACCAACTCATCAGACTAAAGGCCAGAAGCCTGGGGTTCTAGTCCCTGTTCTACAACTTTCTGGCTGTGAGGCTTTGGGCAAGTCACCCTCTCTTAGCTATGGGTTCCTTAATTAGAAAATGGAGATAATAACATCTGTCTCACAATTTACTGTGAGGATCAGATACAGTCACGGAGATATGTTTTAAAACCTGTAAAGGGCAACACAAGTGTAGGGGATTATAATTGTAATTAAAATGTGGTAGAACTTAGGGCAATGATGCCATAATGGGACAGTCATGCCACCACTCCTCACAAGCCCAGGCAAGAAAGGCTCATCAATCCTTGCAGGATTTCCCACTCTTTTGCCCTAGTGCATTTTCTAACCACGGGTGTGTGCTTTTCCCGTGAGGACATAGGCTCTTGAAAGAGAGAAACGTTTTCCCTCTCATTCATTGGTGTATCCCTATTATTTATCACAGTGATTCTCAAGAAAATGATTTTGAAAATGTTGATTTAAAAATATACTATACCACAGTAAACTTATTAGATACTCTTGTGAGTGCTTTTATGTATATTGAAACAGACACAGCAAAATACAGTATAAAGTGACCTAGATTGAGACCCAGGAAAACTATGTCCTAGTTTAGCCTGTTGGTAACCAAATATGACATTGGCCAGGTCAGTTTCCTCATCTGCTGGTGTATGGGAAGATATCTAGGTCTGTCTCAGCTCCAAAATTCTGTGAACTTTGACCCTTGCAATGATAGATGCAGTCTTTGGTAAAACGATTTTTTGAGAGGAGGGATTGAGTAAATCATTAGCTTAATCTATACTTGCATTAAAAAAACAAGCTTCAGTTCTCTGTACTGTGGGATAATGTTTGGAATTTGTTAAATCATTAACAGTTGGTAGTTTACTGTTTAGAATGTAACAATACTCTTTGATGTTCCTTAATTATCATGCACGTTTTAAAATGAGTTCTGAACTGCTTCTCTGCCTAATTAAACCTCATTGAAAATTTGTTGAATTTTAAAGAAACAGTTGATTTGCAAAAATAAGTCATACATCCAGTAACCTTCAGTATTTCACAAAGGACCCATAAAACATTTTAAAAAACAATAAGATAATGTGATTGAGAGACGAGCCTTGAATGAAATATAGGGAACAATTGGAAAATATCATTTTTCACACTACTTTCTTTTTTCTCTCAAATTCCTGCTGGTGGTATTTATTCTGTTATTTTTAACGGCCATTTATTCTCCGATTTGAAAGTCTATGAAATATCTGTAAACCCCTCAAATTAATTAAATCTCTTTGGAAATCATGAACAAATCATTCTGTAGTAACGTCAACTGGTTGAACTCACCAGAAGAAGTAGTGAAATAAAAATACAAATATGTTTTCATACAAGGACAGGATTCACTCAACATTTATCTCTTCCTACTAATCAATTAAATGTTTTTAGAGTTATTCATTTGCAAACATAACCTCTGGACAATGTCTTAACAATGGCAAGTCTGACTCTTATATGTCATTGATGTGTAAATTGGTGAAAACACACACTTCCCTTCTAGGAATTTCTCCTATAGATATCCTTATGTAAGTATGCAAAAATAGATGCCCACTGCAACACTGCTTACACTAACAAAAGACTGGAAATAATCTCAATACATATAAATGGGGGGGACAGGTTAAATTAAGATTCATTCATACAAGAAGATATGATGCAGATGTTAAAAGGATTTAGGTACTAGTGGGAAATGATCTCTAAAATATTTTACGAAGTAAAAAAAGAAAGGGTGCAAAACTCTGTGTATAGTATCTTCCCATTTGTAAACAAATGGCTTATAACTGTTTGCATACATTATCTCTGTAAGGATATTCAAGAAATTGGTAGCGACAGTTGCCTCATTTTTTTAAATCATAAGTATGGATTGCTATTTCACTAAAAATAATTTTAAATATTTGATTATTTCTCATTACATCATATTAACAACACGTATTTCTTGAGCCTTGGTCAGTATACCAGGTATTGTGGCTTTAAAACTTGATTTTTATCCTCAAAGAGTTTATAGTCTGGTTTGGGAGTGTTTGTTTTTTTCCAACTGTTTGTTAGATTCTAATATGAATTCAGTGCATTAAAACGTTTAAGAAAGACTCTGAATTGCCTTTTATTTAATGAGAATATATCACGAATGAAAAAAACATTGCATTTTAAAATACGTACCCATGTCTCACTTTAGATAATAGAACAACTATTTTTAAGTAATTTAAATTTTAAAATTTCAATAATTTTTAACTAATAATTTTAAGCAAATTGAAATCTAAGATCATTAGTTTATGAAAATTCCACAGTATCATTACATCATCTACCATTTACTACAAATAAATAAATTGAACAGGAGCAGGGTCTGCCAAGGAGATAACATACATGATACTTAATTGATGTCTGGATGAGAATAAATACTTTAGCCATGTAAAACAAAAGAGCCAAACTTAGCTGAGTTGTCAGAAATTATGGGAAACTTGGTTAAAGTGATATTTGTTGCCTTTCTCAGGCAATATACAAATATATATTTGCCAGCATACAAACACACTCAGATTATTGCTTACTCTGGGTTATAATCTCATATATTTTTACCTTTTCTCTGTTTCTATTGACAACATGTAAGTATTTTTATAAATAAAAGGCCTAAGAAAGATACAAATCATAATGTGGAAACTATCACCAAAGAAACCTGAAATTTTCATGTTCAGAATTTAGGGAAAATTAATGACCTGGAATGGTAAAAACAGATTATATCTTATATTTATCAATATAATTCTATAGTATATTTCTTATAATTATTAAAATATTGAAAGTAATAGTTCCTACATATGTATACATACTAATAAAGATTATTTACTATTAGATTTTTTAGATTAAATTATTTGCTATTAGATTTACTAAAGATTATTTGCTATTATTATACCCACCATGCTGCTCCTGGTTGACACCTCAACATCCATTTCATCCCAGATCATTTCTCTATGTCAACCATGAAAATTTCATCCTTCTTGCCAGTGATTGGTTCAGAAATGGACTGGTGACACAGTTCTAGTGGATGAGGTAGAAAGAGACTTCTGCTGGACCACATCAGGGAGTTTCCCCGCTTTTAAGTGAAAGCTAGAGAAAAGATGCTTTTGCTATTTCATGTCTGAGTATAAGTCCTAGAACTGCTGCATCTCTTGTTATCAGTGAGAAGCTGAAGTCAAGAGCGAAAGAAAAATTTGAGTCTTTGACGACATAATTGAGCTGCTGAATCAATCTACCTTGAAGTCTGCTGTACCCCTTACTTCTATATTCAGAAGAACTGGGTTATGCCTATCCTGCTAAATAATAAACAATCCCCAAATCTCAGTAGCTTAAACTAACAACGATTTAATTCTTGCTCATACTACATGTCCATCATGGGTCAGCAGGGGCCTATTCTCAATGTCTTCCTCACCGAGGATGCAGGCTGATGGAGTCTTCTTTATTTGAAATGTTCCCGTTTGGGTAATGTGGCAAGCAAATGGGAACATGGTAAATAGGGCATGAGCATATAAAGGCTTCTACCTGGAAGTAATTGCATGCTACTTTTGTTCACATTTCATTATCCAAAGCAATTAACATAGCCATCTCTAACCCAAAGGAGGTAGGTGGAGCATTTCTACCATATGCTTGGAAGGGGAGAAGCAATTAACGACAGATCAAATGTACATAAATATATAAAGAACTATAAAAATAGTTAATAGGGTGGGGGCCGGCCCGGTGGTGCAAGCGGTCGGTTAAGTGCACGTGCTCCTCTGTGTCGGCTCGGGGTTCCCCGGTTTGGATCCCAGGCGTGCACCGACACACTGCTTGTTAAGCCATGCTGTGCCGGCATCCCATATAAAGTAGAGGAAGATGGGCACGGATGTTAGCCCAGGGCCAGTCTTCCTCAGCAAAAAAGAGGAGGATTGGCATTGGATGTTAGCTCAGGGCTGGTCCTCCTCACACACACACAAAAATAATAAAATTAAAAAAATAGTTAATAGGGTGAATCTGATATGTATATACACATATATATCACAAAAACTATACTTTGAAAATAGAAAATATTATCAGTTGCTTTCTGGTGTGAATACACACCAGAAATTAACTGTTAGGTCATTTAAAACAAAAACTCAATAAACTCCAAAATGTAGAAACAATAAAGCCAATGATACAATGACATAAAATTATAAATTACAAAATCATTCATGACAAAAAATTCCTTCTGCCTAGAATTTAAAAGTTCTCTTTTGGGGCCGGCCCCGTGGCCCGCACTCTGCTGCTGGTGGCCCAGGTTCGGATCCTGGGCACGCACTGATGCCCTGGGCACGCACCAACGCACCGCTTGTCAGGTCATGCTGTGGCAGCGTCCCGTATGAAGTCGAGGAAGATGGACACGGATGTTAGCTCAGGGCCAGTCTTTCTCAGTAAAAAGAGGATTGGCATGGATGTTAGTTCAGGGCTGATCTTCCTCACACACACACACACACAAAAGTTCTCTTTTAAACAACTTCTGGGTCAACAAAGAAATCCAAACTAAAATCACAGAATTTCTACAAAAGAAAAACAATGAGAATACTAAATATCCAGATATAGGGGATGGAGCTAAAGTAGCCTTTAGGGGAAATTCAATAGCTTTAAATAATTTCATTAAAAGAATCCAAAGAGTGAATAACTAACAAAGGTTTAGCACATGGCTGAAACAGAAAAAAGTGAAGTAAAGCAAATGGAAGTAATTAATAACAAAGTAATTAGTGATTTTATTATAGAAATTACAGTACTAATAAAGAAATATAAAAAGTTTCTTAAAACAATAATAAAATAGATAAAACACTAGGTAAGTTAATCAAAAAGGACAAAAAACAAATAAAAGAAGAAAGTATAATAAGGAAATAATGGCAGAAACAGAAGAAATTAAAAGTAAAGTAATGCTTCACTCAGTTCTGTGAAAATATATTTGAAAATACGGATGAACAGAATAACTTTTATCTAGGAAACTATACAGTAAAACCGACATCAAGAAGACATAGAAAAATCTAAACAAAATGATGTCCTTAGAAGAAATAGAGAAAATTAATAAAGAAAAGCTCTGAGGTCATTTCATTCTATGGAAAATTGTACCAAAATGTTAAAGGGAATGCAACACCAATGTTACTTGGATAGCCAGAGCACTAAAAAAAAATACTATTCCAAATTATTTTTATGAAGTAAGTGATATTGATTCCACAATCTGACAGAATGTTAAAAAAAGGCCTATTGACCAATTTCACTTGTAAATATTGATGCTAAACTCTGACATAAACTCTAGCAACAAATGTTAAGATTAAAGCATCATTAACAAGAAGAGTTTATTCCATGAATCGATAATATTTCTACATTAAAAAATTCTTCAGGAGTTGGCCCCGTGGCGTAATGGTTAAGTTCGGTGCGCTCCTCTTCAGCAGCCTGGGTTCGCAGGTTCAGATCCCAGGCACGGACATGCACCACTCATCAAGCCATGCTGTGGTGGCAACCCATGTACAAAATAGAGGAAGATGGGCACAGATGTTAGCTCAGGTCCACTCTTCCTCAAGCCAAAAGAGGAAGATTGGCAACAGGTGTTAGCTCAGGGCCAATCTTCCTCACAAAAAACAAAAAAAACAAAAAAAAACAAAAAATTCTTCAATTGGAAGAACTAATTCAATGAATCACACGATCGTCTCTGCAAATATTAAACAGGCACCTGACAAAATTCAGCAATGATTTTTGACAAAAACCCTCAATTAATTAAGAATAGATGAAGATTTCATTAACATGATATAAATACATATTTCAGCCCGAAAGTGAGCACCAGGATTAATGGAAAACACTGGAGTCATTCCACTAAAGTCAGGAAGAATTGACTTTAAAAAGTCAGCTCTCCATTGCCATTTTAGTGTAACTTTGTATTAGAAGTACTAGTGCAATCAAATAAGGAGATTTAAAATTTGGAGAGGAAGAGGTAAAATATCCATCAACACAAGAACTGATGAATAAATCTTGGAATTGCTGTACAAATGAATACTCTACAGCAGTTAAAATGGATGGATTACTCCTGTACATATCTTTATGGCTGAATCTCAAAAACATAGTGTTGTAAAACAGCAACAATAAATACACAGAAGAATCTATATGGTATGATTCTATTTACATAAATATCAAAACAGACAGAACTATAGCGTTAGGCAGCAAAACTATATAATACAGCAAAGGAATAATTAGCACAAAATTCAGCACGTTGGTTACTCTCAGGGGGCAGTGAGGGGAGGTGATTTACATGGGGCACACAAGGACCTTCTAGGGATACAGATAACGTCCTGTTTCCTAAGCTGATGATTGATGCATAAATTTTCATTTATTATTCTTTACACATTCATCATATACTCTTTATATAGGATATTTTCACAATAAAACTAAACTTATTTTTGATATTTTTGCCTGTCATTAAAATAGAACTTATAGTGAATATGGGCTTGTTTGGTGTTTTAGTATTTTCACATTTCAAAATGTTAAAAGAATGAGGAAATGAGCACATGTGTATCCTGGATTCAGAAATGACTTATGCTGGCACCAACGCAAAGAGAATTTAACCATGAAAATAATTGTGATAGCCATCTCAGATTTCCAAGAGCTGAGTCATCAGCAGTGGAAAGGAGGATAGAAAAAAACTAAACAGCAATATTAAAGATGAAACAAGTGAGGATAAAAAATATTCTTGCTGGAGAACAAAAATCAGTGAAGCTATTGAGAATTATACATTTATTGCCTTTATTTATTTATTTTACTTTTTTCTCTCTAATTTTTTTATCCATAAATAGTTCAACATGTACTTCTGAAAAATAAGAACTCTCTTTTTTAAGAAAACGTAATACCATCTAAAAATTAACCATAAGTCATCCAGTCAATGGTCACATTTCTAATTGTCTCAAATGTAATAAACACTTTTAAAAAAAACAGTTAAATAAGAATCCAAGTAAAATATTACATATTGCAGTTGATTAGTACACTTTTTTTGTGTGTGAAGACGACGAGCCCTGAGCTAACATCTGTTGCCAATCCTCCTCTTTTTGCTGAAGAAGATTGGCCCTGGGCTAACATCCGTGCCCATCTTCCTCTACTTTATATGGGACGCCGCCACAGCATGGCTTGATAGGCGGTGCATTGGTGGACCTGTGAACCCCAGGCCGCCAAAGCAGAGTGCCAGAACTTAACTGCTATGCCGCTGGGCCAGCCCCTGATTAGTACACTTTTAAATCTTTTAACCTACAGGTTCCCCTTTCATCTTTATTTGAAATGCAATTTATTTATTTAAGAAACACAGAATGTTTTTTCCTCTACTTACCCACAGTTTGGTTTTTTTTTTTTTTTTAAAGCTGACCTTCCCTCTCTTCATTTTTTTTTTTATTACTATTATTTTTTTCCCCAAAGTCCCAGTAGATAGTTGTATGTCATAGCTGCACATCCTTCTAGTTGCTGTATGTGGGACGCGGCCGCAGCATGGCCGGACAAGCGGTGCGTCGGTGGGCATCCGGGATCCAAACCAGGGCCGCCAACAGCAGAGCGCGCGCACTTAACGGCTAAGCCATGGGGCCAGCCCCCAATCTGGTTTTTTTGATAGCATCTTCATGTTATTACTTGACATGTTCCTCTGTCATTTGTAGTTCCTGTAAATTAGTATGTTGATCTAGAGAAGTTGTTCTCAAAGGTTGGTCTGGACCGCAGCCTCAGCATTACTGAGGAACTTGTTAGAAATGTAAATTATTGAACTTTACCCCAGGCCTATGGAATCAGGAACTCGGGGCTTGTAGTCCCACAGTCTGTGGTTTAACAAACCTTCCAGGTGACTCTAATTCTGCTGCTGTTTGAGAACAGCTGACCTAGAGGTTTAGTCAGTTTCAGGCTTGCTATTTTTTGTCAAGACCACTTTATAATAGTGGTGTGTTCTTTTAAAAGGCATATAGTATCCGATTGTCTTTCCTTTTATGGCCACTGATGCTCAGTGCTTAGATCCATAAGTATATTAGAGATTGCAAAATGGAGATGGTCTAATTCTATCATTCGTTCTTCATTTATGACCTGAAATACTTCTAAAAAGAGAAATAGCTCTCATCTACTATTTAGTAACCCAGTGTCTTTAAACAATCTCAAATCTGCTGAAAAGTTGAAAGAATAGTACAACACACTCTTTACCTGGATTCACTAATTCTTAACATTTTGCAACATTTGCTTTTACCTCTCTCTCTACACACGCACACACATACACATATGTCTGTATATATATTTGAAAACAACTTGCAGACATGACCCTTTACCCCTGAATACTTCAGCATATATTTCCTGAGAATGAAGATATTCTTCTACAAAACCACCCAAGAAATTTAATAGTGATCCAATAATGTCTAATGTAGAGTCCATATTCAAATTTCTCCAATTGTCTACAAAAATATGCTTTACTGCAATTATTTTTGATCCAGGATCCAATCGCTGACTATACATTACATATGGCTGTCATATCTCTTTGGTTTCCTTTAATCTAGAGTAATCCCCTCTCCTGTTTGTCTTTCACAGCATTAAAATTTTTTGAAGAGTCAGAGCCAATTCTTTTAGAGAATTTTTCCTAATATAGATTTGTTTGGTTGTTTTCTTGTAACTGTATTCAGGTTAAACATTTTGGTGAGAATGCTAGATAGTTTATGTTATATACTTCCAACAGCTTCACATCAAGAGTCCCATCATGACAACTGGTCGCATCACTAGTGATGCTGCATTTGATCATTTCGTTAAGGCAGTAACTACTAGATTTTTCTATCGTGACAGAAGGAAAGTTCAGTTTATGATTTTATTTAAAAAACTTTATTGAACTTAATTAATGGCATATAATGACAATACATAAAGTGACTTATCATTATCATAAAATGGATTTAAAATCCAGCCTATAACTTTCCAAATAGCATTAACCTACACAGAACACACACTACTCTGTTTTTCCAATCCATCACGAGATTCACTCAGATCTTTTCTTGGCAAAAATACCTCAGTTGAAATTTTCGTTCTTGTTCTTTTGTCTCCATTAAATATATATTTAATAATGTGAATGTTTAGAGTCTATTTTCTAGAAGATTTGCAAGAAGATTAAAGTCTTTCAGGCTCTCAAGGAAAAAGACAAAAAACACTTTTTACTTATAAAATCACAGAATATATGTGTACTGGATAGATTTTCAGCCCTCAGAGGAAACAAGTTTTCTCTCCTTGAATTCTCGATATTCAAAACCAAAATTCTTTCCTTCACTCTGTATATGTTTCAAGTAATTTTTGTTATGACTGGTAAGGAGGACTAGTGTTGTGTATTTTGTTGTAATTTGAACAGTGAAATGATTCCCTTATTCTACGTGGAGCTTTGGAAAACATCCCTGTTCTTGCATTACTTTGATATTTGAAGGCCATACTTTGGCTACTTTATTAATTACATCATTTCAGATGTAAGTTTGTTTTGATTTCCAGTTCTGCCCACTTCCTTAGTTGTTTTTCCTTACTCATCTTTCTCTTTCTAGTCCTTCCTTGAGTGTTCTGTGGGTGTGTATGGGTGTTAGCGCTCAGGCGTGCACAGGCTGGAGAACAGAATGACTGCTTTCCAACTAAATTACTTGCCAAGAATATTTTGCATTAATTATATATGCATATATTTGATAACCTTAGTTTGCAACTATCTCTGTTAATTTTGGATATACTATAAGATATGAGGCTGCATCGTAACTGTCCTTAATATTACAACTAAAACTATACTTTGGTATAACTAATTTTTACAGACTTATAAGCAGGGATTATATGTATAACTAACCTCACCTCAGGCTTCTGTGTCACAAAAAGGCCTTGCCTGTAGCCCAATGCCTTCAATGCCCAACACCAGAGATGCATCTTCTAATTAGGGACCCTTTTCCCCAGGTTCTTATGATATCTCCATTTTCTGTTCTCTACCACACTGTAGTCTCTATCACCCCATCCCGTGGTCTTTTGGGTTTCTTGCAAGTTTGTAGGCTGGCAATCAAAATTACAAGCAAAATTATTTTTTATTTAAGGATACCAGACCAGTCTTTTCAAAAAGAGTGTATTATTTGGCTCGCAACACTATTTTTCATGCCCCATCACACTTCTCTACATGGCAATGGAGAAAGGAAATGTAGCAGGAAATGGCTTGGGCCAAAACTACTGTGGGACAGCTGTGGGAGGCCTGAGAAGCAGTTTGCTGGGACTTAGCAGTGAGTGTCGTTGGCTGGCTGACAGAGGCAGGCAGGGGACCCCAGATATAACCTGATATCAGGGGGCTATGAGAATGGGACCTTGCTGATCTGGGAGTCTCAGCATCTTGGCACTGAGTCCATAACAGGCTTCTGACACCCCCGAAACCATCTCATTCTCAGAGCCACTCCCTCAGATTTTACAGAGTGTCTGCCCTCCCCGCCTCCAGGCGCCTTTGCGGTGGTCCTGAGCTACATATAACTCCGGAGTGTTTGCTCAGCTGCTGTGGGTCTACTTGCCTAAGAGACCTAGCCCAGCGGAGAAACCATGTGACAGTTTTATCCAATAGAATATCTTGGCTTTCCATGGCTGTAAACAAACTCGTATTCTATGAATGTGAATAGCCTAACTTTTTTTGTTTTCTGGGTTTTGGTAAATATGCTCATTTATAAGCTGACTTACTTTTCTTGACTTTCTATTTATCCCTCAGAGAGGAATGCTGATCATCCTTCAAGTCACTTTTTAAAAAGGAGCCAGAGACCTTTAAAAGTATTTTATTCTTAGCAGGCTCTGAAACTTTTTGTTGAATCCCTTTCACAATGCACTATAAAAAACAGTCACCACTGTCTCCTGGCACATGCCAACACATTGTTGTCTTTTTATTTTTCCTTTTTGGTCAAAGTCACTACTTATGAGGAAAAAAAAGACTTTATTTTTGTTCAGAAGAAAAATCCAGTGTCAACAAAAATGGAGCACAAAGGAACTAACTCATTTCTTTGTTTATATTTTGAAGTTCAGTTCCCTCTACAGAAAGGACAGCCTGACATTGGCATATTAACATGACTGCAAATAAGATGTTAAAAACATAGACCTTTATTATCAGCCCTTGACATTTTTTATTGAACAGAAGAATCATATATACAAGAAATAAGCCTTCAGATTCATTTATTTGGTCCTCAATAGAGCTAAAAAAAATGAGAATTCTATATGTTTTGTCAATAGTTTGCCCACTACACGTGAAGTGTAAAAATAGTCGCTATGCTATGATTTTTTTTCTTAAAGGCAAATTTATAGTGTGAAGAGATAAGTCAATTGATGGGTCACATTTTAAACTACAAAGTGATAAAATTACCAGTTTGTGGCCTATTTTTAAGCTCATAAGTGAAATTTAGGTTGTTGCTGAGGTCAGATATTGGAGAGAGCCGAGCCACCTTTAGCTTGGGTTTCTGAATGATCATCATGCAGCAGAATTACTAGCTCACTTCAGGCTGGTACATGATCGAGAAGTCAATTTATTTGTTTCTTTAAACCACTAAGTTTTTTTGGGAGGAGTTCTCTTTGATGCAACAACTTAGCCTTACCCTCACTAACATAAATGTGTGTATGTGCCTACATTATGCAGGACACAGCTATTGGATGATAGCATTCCAAGTTCATCTTGCGACTGGCATATTTGATGTTATTAAATAAGAAGTATCATGGCGCCCATGCTTTTGCATATTGAAGGAATGTCAAATAGGAAGTAATTCTTCCACAACAAATTTGAATTTAGACGTTTCTTTCCCCCTGATGGGTAGTGAAGATGATAATCCAGGTGAGACTGAAGACTCAGACAGCTCAGGCTAGATATACTGAAACCTACAACAGAACTGTGTGACAAGTAATAAGTGGCCTGAAGAACCCTTCTAGGTGTCACAAGATCCTGAAAGTGGAGGATATAAGAACAGTTATCAGAACACACTGTGCAGTATATACTTTCCGGTTCAGTAAGATTTATATAGTTCTCTTTGAAGAATGTGAGTTTGGTCATTCTTCAAATATGATTTTATTATCTTCATAAAGCCTACATACTTTGACAGATATGTATATTATACCTTTGGCTCCTAAATTATTCTATTGTCATTAAGAGTGTGATGCCAAGTGAGGGTGAGAAAAACAGCAGCATCTCTTACAGATTTCTCTTTTAACATGGTTTATTTCATATGAAGCATAGTACAGATAACCCCAGAGTCATTGCTCTTTTAGGTGCAGAAAGGACTAGATTATCTGGGATACTCCCCTCCTCGCTTTTCAGTTTATAGATGAAGAAACTAAGGCGGGGCTGGGGTGGGGCAATTTGCCCAAGTCTCTCAGTGTACCAGGGTGGAGCAGCGGTGAAATAAGCCTCAGCATGTCTCACCAGGATTAGATCTATGCATAGAGAAAGTAAGTGGCTGCCTATGTGGTATAACACGAAATGATCTTGAAGAGCCAATATTCTCCCACCATTTTGCCGGGATAGCTGAAGTATCTGCCCCTAATAAAAGACACTTGAACCACCTAAGAAAGGTATTACAAATGGTAACCTGCTGATAAAACACCCACATACATAAAGCTTTTCAGATTAGCTTTGTAATGCTGAGAAGGAACAGCACATAGGAAAGATAAGTTGTTTTTTTTTTTTTTTTTTGTCAGGAAGATCAGCCCTGAGCTAACATCCATGCTAATCCTCCTCTTTTTGCTGAGGAAGACCGGCTCTGAGCTAACATCTATGGACAATTTTCCTCCTTTTTTTTCCCTCAAAGCCCCAGTAGATAGTTGTACGTCATAGTTGCACATCCTTCTACTTGCTGTATGTGGGACGTGGCCTCAGCATGGCCGGAGAAGCGGTGCGTGGGTGTGCGCCCAGGACCTGAACCTGGGCCACCAGTAGTGGAGCGCACGCACTTAACCGCTAAGCCACGGGGCCGGCCCGGGAAAGATAAATTTTGATGGTGGGGAGGCAATGCTAAGAAATGTTCAGTGTCTGGAGTAAGGATGGAAATATCTTCAAAATGAATTATGTCAAATGTATAAGATTCTGTGAGGCTCTGTACACCAAAGTAAGGTAGCATTGATAAAAGAAGAATAGAATGGCAGCATGCCACTTACACAATTTTGCTTAGAGACAGGTTTTTAGATAACCAAAAGACTGTTAGAGTTGGTATAAATGTGTTTGCTGCATTTCTCCTTGGAGATAATGTGAAGGGAGGGTGTGAGGTTAACCATGGTTTATGGCACCAGTGAATCTAGTTTATTAACTTACATAGGACTTACAAGTTTACAAAAGGTTTAACGTGGTATCTTAAATAATCCTTTCAATAGCCTCTGAAGTAAGCATTGTAATTATACTGATTTGTGTTGCACTGATTCATTTGTTTACTAAACCAACTAATATTGTTTGAACACCTATCATGCGCCAAGCCAGAGATACCACTATGAACAAAAGAAACAAATATCTCTGCCCTTGGGGACCATACTTTCTAGTTCAGTAAGATTTGTGTAGTAGTTCAGTAAGATCTATTTATTTATCTAGTTCAGTAAGATCTATGATCCTTGGGGACCACAGACAGGTATGGGGGCCCTCTTGTTTATAACTTTGGGAATATTCAGCTACCCGGAACTCAAAAAAATATCGGGACATTTGAAAACAGAGCTTGGTAGGAAAGACTTCCTTTTAAAGGACTATCTGAAGGCTAGTTTGGAGCATACATCATTTAAGCAGATCTGGAAAACTTCATATTCAGAGGAAGTGGATGTGGGAAATGCCAGCAAGGCTGAGGTCTTGAATTCAATTCTGTCCAAACTAAGATTATTACCCTTGAAACAGATTTGTTGCAATATGGTTTAATTCATATGCCAGTACTAATAATCTCTGATAGCTCCCTATTTCTGTTTTAGTATTATTACCAAACTTATGTTACCATTCAGGAGCTAGTGTTACACCATAGGATCATTCGTAAAGCCAAACTGAAGGTCTTCAGACACACGAGACCTAGGAATGTGAAAAGCCAACCCCAGTCTCCTGGAACTAAATAAACCCACAACTGAGCTCAGATTTGCAAAACTGAGCAAGCAGAGCAGACAGCCCAGATCGAGAGTAGGCCAAACACATTTCCCAGACCTGCAAAGTAACCAGCCATCATCCAGCAGCAGAGAGAGGCTTTAGTTAAACGAGACGGCAAGCAAACAATCAGAAGATCTTCCGCCCAGCAAGACCTAAGCAAAAACCTTCATCTCTAGCTTTACAGCTGAAATTCCAGTGTGATCTATTTACTGAACAAAATGTAGTGCCGCGGGCAGCCCACTTTCATGACAGAGTTTAACAACGGCGGGCTTCAGTTTTCACCAAGACTCGGTCACTCCTGGTAGCTGAAATTAGACTTAATTGCAGTACCTGGGAGGCCTGAAATAGTTAATGTCACTGCCTTAGGGACAGTTAGGGAGTGACAAGTGCCACCTGGGCACATACTCACATTTTATCAAAGATGTACAGTGGTGAGTGTCGGTTTTGGAGTTGTCTTTTGCATCGCCTGTCTCCTTCAGTTCCCTCATTTGGTTCAGGGGTTCTTAGTGTGTGTGTGTGTGTGTGTGTGTGTGTGTGTGTGTGTGTGTGTATGTACGCACATGTGTCACGTGTGCCATGGACCCCTTTGCAGTCTGGCGAAGCATATGGAACCTGTCTCAGAATAATCTTTCTAAATTCATAAAATAAAACAGCATTGCAAAGGTAACCAAATATGATGAAATACAGTTATCAAAATATTAAAAGCAAATGCATGATATGGTATGATATGTGCTTCTTTATTAATACATTAAACAGCAAGATCTACAAACTGCCATAATTTCAAAGTAGTGATGAGCATAGAAGATACTTTGAGACACTGTAATGTGATATGAAACTATTTGTGATTCCCATGGGTGATAGTTATAAGTACTCTTAATACGGTTGTGGTCTGTTGCTGAATTTCATAAATAAGGAGATGCTAAAATTCTATTAGAGGTTAGTAAAAATAAAGCATATAATTTTTCTATTAGTTAATATAAAGAGATATATAAAAGAAATTTTATAAATTATGTTTATTCATGTAAATTATGTTATATAAATAAAAATAAAGAGATATACTTTTTCCCCATTCAAGTTCACAAACTCCTGAATTCTATCCTGGACTCCAGGTTAAAAACTGCTTGTTGGGGCCAGCCCCGATGGCCTAGTGGTTAAAGTTCAGCATGCTCTGCTTCGGCAGCCTGGGTTCGGTTCCTGGGTGCAGAAGCATACTGCTCGCCTGTCAGTGGCCATGTTGTGGTGGTGGCTCACATAAAAAAAGAGGAAGATTGGCAACAGATGTTAGTTAGCTCAGGGCAAATCTTCTCCAGCAAAAAAAAAAGAACTGCTGGTAATCAGTCAAGTCTTTTCTTCATCTTAGACTAGAGGTTGCAAGCTAGTGGCCTATGGGCCAACTCTGGTCCACAGATGTATTTAATAAGAATTGCCAGTGTAGGAGCCGGCCCTGTGTTGTAGCGGTTAAGTGCGTGCACTCTGCTGCTGGCGGCCTGGGTTCGGATCCCGGGCGCAGATCCCGGGCGCGCACCCATTCACTGCTTGTCAGGCCATGCTGTGGTGGCGTCCCATATAAAGTGGAGAAAGATGGGCACAGATGTGAGTCCAGACTCAGTCTTCCTCAGCAAAAAGCAGAAGATTGGCATGGATGTTAGCTCAGGGCTGATCTTCCTCACACACACACACACACACACACACACACACAAAAGAGTTGCCAGTGTAAAAATTTTTGATATTTTATATATAAATATCCAGATCTGCAGCATCTCTTGAAGAACTGGAATATCTGACAATACTGGGCTGAATATGACATGGCTATTCAGCTGACCTTGTGATGGGGAGATTATCCTGGATTATCTGGGTGGGCCCAACATAATCATAAGTGTCCTTAAGTGTGGGAGAAGGAGGCAGAAAATAGAGAAGCAGACAGATGGCAGCGTGAGAAGGACTGTGCCTGACATTGCTGGCTTTGAAGCTGGAGCAATGGGGCCACAAACCAACGAATATAGGGGACCTCTGTGCTGGAAAAGGCAAGGAAACTGATTCTCTCCTAGAGCCTCCAGAAGGAACCGGCCCTCTGACACCTTGATTTTAGCTTAATGAGACCCATTTCAGACTTGTGACCTCCAGAACTGTAAGATAATAAAATTGTGACGTTTTAAGCTAATAAGTTTTGGTAATGTGTTACAATAGCAATTGGAAACTAATACAAGTGCCTACTATGTGTAGACACTGATATAGGAAACATACTGAAGTTGTCTATTTAGGTCATTCTTCACCACAAGATTGTAAGTGTCTTGTGGTCAAGCACTATGTCTTATTCAGTTATAAAGTCAGCACACACAAAGTGCCTAGTACAAAAGAAGCAATCCAAAAATACTTGTGGAACTCAACTGAGTTAATCTCTCTTAAATCCATGTATCATATTGGTCTTCAGGATGATTATTTGGTTGATGGTAGTTTAACACTATTTGTCTTCTACTTTCAGACAATAAACTACGAGGACAATCGGGCAGTCTTAGAGATGGAAGGGACTTCAAAATATGGAGTACTTTTTAAAATCCAACAGACTACTTCATGTAATAACTCTCTCAAATACTGCTTTTCAGTATTACTCCTTTGGGGCACTCACTGCTTCATTTGCTGACCATTTTATCTAGTAAAGGATTATTTCTTATCTACGACAAAATTTGCTTTCTTCTCACTTCTTTTCAAGGTCCTGGTTAAGCTAAGCCCTCTACAGCAACCAAGAATAATTTGAATCTTGCTTGTGTATAATAGCCTTTCAACACGTGAAGGTAGATATCATGAAGACTCCCATTATTACCCTTACTCCTGCATAAATTTTGTTTTATAATCTGGGCAAATAACTCAAATGTCTTTACGTTTTCCTCACAGGAGATCCTTGCCATTATGCCCATTCTAGTCTGGACACAGTCTCTTGATTAATGATCCTCTTAAAATGCAGTGTCTAGTATAAAACACAGTTTCCAGATGTTGCCTAAACAGCACAACGGCAAACAGGCTGTTATGTCCCTTGATCTATACGTGATGCTCTGTAGCCTGCATTAGTTTTGTAGGGAGAGGAAAGCCATCTATTAATTCGTATTTAGCTTGTACTCAGCTAAATCTTAAATTTTTTCACATGTTAAATTGGGCTTTCTCAGTCCTACACTTTTACCATTGATTATTTGAGCCCAAGAGCACAAAATCCATCTGTCCCTTTTCAATATCAGTGTATTTGTATCTTTACTTTCTCTCAGCCTAATGAACTAATTTAGAATTGTGATTCTGTCATGTAAAGTATCAACAGTTTCCTCTCGATTAAATTCAACAAACATTTATTGAGCAATTATTAAGTGCCTAGCATTGCACTAGATGCACTGGGTCATCTGCAAAATTAATAGCATATGTCACTATCCAAGTGATTTGAATTTGGTGAACAGGAAGGGGTTTAGACTAGAGCCCTTCCTACAAAATGTCAGCGATTCATTAATCAACACCCTCTTGGTATTGTCAGATTTGAATCACGCTAACCACACAACCTTATCCAGTCGCCATGTGTCTTCACCTTGTTCCTTATCCTGAAACTTTGCCAAATATCTTTTTGAAATCCAGATGCCCTATATTTCTCTTATTCCATATATGGGGCCATATGTTTTAACAAGGAAATGCATTTAGATTTGGTACTTGGATGCCTCATGGCACCTAGCCCTGAGAGATACATATATTAGATCAGAAGCATCCTCTTTCCCTCCCTTTCTACTCCTTCCTTAGATAAGTTTCCAACAAACAGAATAATAACAAATGAGGTCTGAAAATATTAGAAAATAAAACGTAATGTGACTACAAAGTCCATGTTTCCTTTCAAAGAAGTGAGAGTTGGGGCTGGAGAAACTGGTAACAGAAATAAAGAGAAATAAAATGGTTGATAGAAAGGGATATCTAAGTGGGATTTCTGAGAAAGATAAGTGAAGAAGTAGCATCGCTAAGTTTCAGTTTGTAATTTTCCAAGCAATCCCAAAGGGTTTAGCCAGAGAGCGCGGCAGAGGGCAGGGAGTGTGGAGGGCCTTGTGTGGAGTTGTCTTAGCAACGAAGACCTTTTGCTGCCTGACTCAGCCAGGCAGGAAAGTGAGAGCAGCTTTGGGGAATGTGCTGAACTTTGCAAGAGGTTGGTTTCCCGCTCTCAGGAAAGTTAAATTAAAATTTCCTCAGTGTATGTGATATTCTTATTCCTAAGCCTTTTGGTTTAAAAAATTGGCTTGAGCAATGTTCTGACAAACAAGCGGTGGTGAGAGACCTTAACGACATAACCAGGCAGTTCAGTTGTAAGTGCTTTCTCCAGCTCTCTGAAACAAGTCGTGGTCACCATGCTGTGATATGGGCCCACCTTGCTTTGGCTGCCCAACTGCAATGGGATGTCCACTGGTCTCTCCGCTTTCAGTGCACCCCCGACTCGTCTCTTTCTTCCAGCTGCCAGATTGATTTTTCTAAAGTGAAAGTCTGCTCCTTGTTTAAAATGCTTTGATGACCCCCAATTGTCTTTAGGATGAGAGCTAAACTTCTTAAGACGGTATATAAGGCCTGAGAAGATGTGGCTCATACCTCCTCTATGGTCACTCCCCTCCTTTAACCCTCCTCTACTTCATCTCCAGAACTACTGACATTTTTTTTTTTTTTTTGGGAGGAAGATCAGCCCTGAGCTAACATCCGTGGTAATCCTCCTCTTTTTGCTGAGGAAGACCGGCTCTGAGCTAACATCTATTGCCAACCCTCCTCCTTTTTTTTTCCCCCCAAAGCCCCAGTAGATAGTTGTATGTCATAGGTGCACATCCTTCTAGTTGCTGTACGTGGGACGTGGCCTCAGCACGGCCGGAGAAGCGGTGCATTGGTGCGTGCCCGGGATCTTAACCTGGGCCGCCAGTACCGGAGCATGCGCACTTAACCGCTAAGCCACCAGGCTGGCCCTGACATCTCTTGATTCCGCCAAAATCCCCCTTGTCACCTTTACCTGCTGCTCTCTCTGCTTCAGACGCCCTCCCAATACCTCCATTTTGTCTCTTAGATCTCAGAGTCGTCATCCACTTCTCCTAGAAGCCTTCCCCAACGTCTCTCCTTTTATTTCCCCCGTTGTGGGGATAGTGGCCTTGTATGGTATTATTTTGTAATAATGATTTCAGAAGAGAAAGAAAGCCCCTGTTTAAATGCCTAGAGGGTTGTGCAGGATTCATAAAATTTCTATCCATCATAGCAGTTTATGCTAATGAAAATTCATGAGATACCTGCAGTTAATTTGCTGGGTCAGAGTGCGGCTTCAGCTTATGTCTGGAAGGCAAGTGATTCCACAGCACCAATGTTTCCAGGAGCTCTGAGCATTACAAAGAGAACCAGGAGCTTGTCTTCCCACTTCCATCTTCTCTAGCCCCTGCTCCGTCATGCAAAACCTTGCTCAAATGTGCATTTTGCACAAAGCCTTCCATATTCCTTTTGGCCAGAACTAATTCTTTAATCATTCATGTTTACTTTAGCTTACCCACATTTTTATCTAGGAAAATTAGGCAAGTTTTTGGTTCTTCTAATCTATTTACTAAGAAGAGAACTCCTTAAGGAAAGGGTTCATTTTAGCACTTTGTGTTGGCTTAAAGCATTTAACCCAGGTTATGTTGAATTAACAAAAATATAATTTATTTTTATTCAAGAAACCTATACTGTTCTATAAAACAGTTTGTTTTGGATGTTATAGCTTCCATTGGCTATTGGCTAGAGTTGTAATCTATAAGTATGGTGCACACAGACCAATTTCTCTTTTTTAAAAACAATCTCTCTCTGCTTCTTTATCTCTATTCTTGTTCCAGTCACATCCAACTACTTCGCCTACCTTTAGGTCCACATCTTTCTTTATGCAGTTTTCTCTCTTGGAATGCTCTTCCTTACCCCGTCTCTGTCAAATTCCTACCTAGCTTCAAGGTTCATCTTAAATGCCATCTTCCATGAAGATATCCTGGTTTACTGATCTGAGTGTGATCTCCTTCTTTTGACCTCCCCTCTCCCACTCCCAGTGTTATTTGTTTATACTGCTCCAGGGCACACACCTTTTTCTGTTTTTGGTTTTCATTATTTCTATATGCACTTTCCTTCCAACTAAATGGGAATTTCCTTCAAAGCAGGGTCTCATCTTATTTATTGTATTCACTATGGCTCCATAAAACAGACCCTGGTGCAGAGTAGGTGATCAATAAATAATTGTTGAATGAATGAAAAAAAGTGATAGGTACTCTATAAATATCTGTTGAATTGAGCTAATCACGGAAATTTCCAGCCATAGAATGACCTAGACATTTTTGAGATGTCATGGGACCCACATGACAGCTGCAAGTTGTGATCAATTTCTTGAGATCTTTCTCCTCTTGAGAGTTTCTGCTAAGATAGTCAGTCCCCAACAATAAGAATAAATGACAGTAACTTTGAAAGTAGCAGGCTGAAGCCCAGATTGGGAAGGCAGTATACCTCTTTACCGTCCTCTCCCAAGTCACTCCTGAGGAGCTAGGCAGGCTAGTTTACTTGATGGTCCAGGGAGAGTTGTCATTTCCATATTTCACTTAGTAAGAGGGAATAGTCATTTCCTTTCAACCTTCCCAATCCCCCCAGTTCAGGGTGGACCTTAAGCCAGGGTAGGGCACTTGCATAATAATCCATCCTTAGATTTCTAGGAAAGGGTATGGTTCAGAGGATCTTCCACTTGAATTGGTTTGGCCACAAAAAAATGTGAACTGATACTGTAGAGAGGGAAGAAGGGTGAAGAAAATGATCATACAAGCAAGAGGGAATAATTAGGAATTTTGTCAGCAATATCATAGAAAAGTAGATCTTTACAGAGATAGAGGATCACATGTTTATCTCATTTGAACAAAACTCTTCTTTGTCTCAGGACTAGAATGGCTGTTCTTACAGAAAAAACATTTGCCTTAATTGCAAGCTAAGTTAAAGATGAGTCTAGTAGTACTTTCCACTTTTTTATTTTTTCACTTCACTAAGTTACCATGTCATAAATATACACCCTATATATCAAAAGAACAAAGATAACGTTCCTGGTGTTGTCCTCTTTCTTCATCTGTGAGGGTTACACACACGTGTTCTCTTGGTGATTCTTCATCAACCTGTCCACTTAGGATTTATGCACTTTTCTGTATGTATATTGTATTTCAATAATGAAGTTTATTAGAAAAGCATACTCAATGGAAGGCTGAACATCAGAAAAGACAAAACTAAAGAGCTAAACAGTAAGCTGGAAAATGGGGCCAAGTATTCTTACAGAACAGAGCACAAAGAACAAATGCATGAAAAGTGTGCAAGAGAAGTTAAGAGACCTGGATGAGAGGTCTGTAAGTTCCAAAGTCTATTTAATGATGCATTCCCCTGGGTCAGTCTGAAGGAATAAAATAGAGATAAAGAAGGAAATTCTCAAGTAAATGACAAAAGAAATAACACCTGAAGAAATGAGCTCTCAGATTGAAAGGTAACACTATGTGCTACACAGGATGAAACAACTTCACAAATTCACATAAAATTATGACGTTTTGGCACATTAAAGATTAAAAAAAATTACAAAAGCTACTCTAGAAAATCAAAACATATAACGCACAGATTTCTTACCTGAAATACTGGATAAGAGAAGACAATGACACAAAATCTTCAGAGTATTGAAGGAAAAGTAATTTTTAATGTAGAATTAAGCTTTAGCCATAGTTGGTGAGGGTTCCAAGCACTCAAGGTATAGGGCACATCCGATAGCCTACTTAAGAGGGCTTTCTCTCTTGGTGGTAGAGCCCTGGGTCTCTGAGGTGTACATTCTTCCTCCATGTGATTCAGGGATGAGGAAAGACAAACTCTGGATGAGGCAAGACAACATCTGTGGCACGTCTCAGGAACCCTCCCCCTGGTCCCTTAGTAACCTAGCAACAAGCTGGCTCAGTGGGGAGACCTATGAGGTCTCCAGCTGACACCAGAGCTGGAAAGAAAACTCTTCCAGGTGGCTGCTGTCCTACTTTCACATATTCTCGCCAGTGAGGCCACTGTCCTGACTGGAAACTCCTGTTGCTATGGGATTGATTACGTATTTCTGCCCTGCCCTAGCTTCTTCATACATGGCAAAGCTGCACAAGCATGAGCTGTCTGTCCCAGGGCACTACCCATGGTGCCTCCTGCTTTGCCCGGCTCAAGCACAACCCTCTGTGGGGACTAAGTACATTCTGGGAAGTCCTTCCTGTAAGCGTTGTCCAACAAACCAAGTGTTATCCATGTCCCAAGTTCACAGTGGTATTTGTCCTCACCTTCTGGCCCAAAAAAGGGTAAATCTTAATTAGTCTATGCCAATCCTAGTAATCCCATTCTCCTTGACAGTGGTTGGTATAGAAAAGGCTGGGTGACTCAGTCCTGGCCAATTAGATGTGAGGAGAAGTCTGCTGGGAGGCTTAAGTGAAAGGGCACCTTTCCTTTCAAGAGATCAAGAGGGGAAGAGGCAGAGTGCTCTTCCCTTAGACACTGTCATGTCTACCTGTGTTTCCTGGGATTGTGGCAGCTATTGCTAAGAAGGGAGTTAATCCCGGAGCAGACTGGAAAGTGGAGGTTGGCAGAGTGAGATGATGAGAAGAACCTTTCCTTTACATGATATCTTTGTACGTGCAGCTGCCCTATCTCAGGACCTGCTGTAAGTGGGATAATTGAGTTCCTTTATTTTTAAAACCATTTTAGTACAGATTTTTATGACTTGCAGCCAAGTTTCCTAACTGAAACGTATAGAACTCAAGAAATTTACCATCCACAGATCCTCTCAGAGAGAGTTTACTCCAGAAAGAAAAAAAAATGAATTCAGAAAGAAGTAATAAGATACAATAACAATGAAGAGCTAGGAAATGAGTGAAATTGAATGCAAAGCATAAATAAGAATGAATGTAAAACAAATGTTTGTGAGCATTTAACTGTAATATTCAGCAGAAGTAAGTAAGTACTGAACAGATTTGAGATGAGGTGCTATGGGAGACACAAAGGAATTATTTTGGAAGTTTAAAGAAAGCTTTATAGAGGAGGCAGCATGCAAGCTAGGCCTTGAAGTCTGTGTGGGATTTTAGGGCAGGAAGGGGCTGAAGAGCAGTCCAGGTTTTAGGAACAGGGTGAAACGCGTGAGAAGCTGGGGCCTCAGCAAGTGGTGAACGGATAGTAATTGATGTTCTGAGAAGTCTCAAGTCCAAAGTGCTCTTTTGCCGACAATATGCTTCAGAAATAAAATGGAAAATATTATCACACCTTTGTTACCAAAATGTAGGCCCTATATACCTTTTAGTGTGGCAATTCTCATTTCTGGATATCCAGAAAAAATAACAATGGTGGAAAAGGTCAAAGGAAGGGCACCTTAAACCATCTGAAAGGCAGAGGCACTTCCAGGGATGTGATGATAGACTAGGAAATGAGGGGTTTTCCAACAGTACTGACAACAAGAAAAGCAAGAAGCTTTTTGAGAGACTTCCTAAATCTCAAAGGAGTGTGAAAAGGGTAAATATGAAATAGTTCACCAAAGAGGTTTTTATTTTAATGGGGTTAGTGAACTAACCCCTGAAAAGCCTACTGAATTAAACGTAAAAAATAAATAAAAACAAAAACAAATAAGCAAACCAATATCTGTTATTTTCTCAGTTCTGCTACTTATTAGCTGTGTAACTTGGGCAAATCAATAAAGCTCTCTGTACCTTGGTGATCTCAGCGATGAGATGTCACCTCCCTGATGTACTTGACAGGATCATCTTAAGGATCTGAGAGACAACATAAGTGATGGGGATGGAGAAAAATTTTAGACTCTATGGAGACATGGAAGAAATCTGCTCTTTTATAACATATTTTCGAAATGTGGCAAGATTGGCCACTCAGAAGAAATGACCTGGGACACTAAAATGTTGGAAAGTGGGAAGCCCAGTTTCCAGGGTGATTGTGGCACAGGATGCAGAAAGTCACCGAGTTCGGTTCAGGCAAACTACGAGAACATTGTGGGCACGGAACCAAGTTGGAGGTGGCATTGGAGACACACATAGAAAGGAATTATTAGATTTTTTAATAGTGTGGGAGCTACACCAAGACTTGCAGCTTTGGTCTGGAGGCTGCAATTAAGGGTGAACTTAGAAGGGAAAAACGAAACGGAGGAAAGAACCTGAACTGTTGTTGAAGCTGTAAGGACATAATTTGCATGTCCAACCCCAGAGGTTCCACCAAGCCACCCTAAAATTGCTTATGTACTTTCCTACGTTTATGAAGCTTGGCAAAGGTGGTGGCGGGTGAAGTGTCCAAAGACAAAGGCAAAGGAAAAGATCTCAGGCCCATGGCGTGGGCAAGAACATGAGGACATCACTCAAAAAACTGCAACCATCAAGGAAGACTTCCTGCCTGATTTCTCCCTGGAGCCTTTCTCTCTCCAGACCCCACCCTGGAAATGGGGCATGTAAATATACTTGGGAATTCTTAGAGACACTTAGAATTATTGACTGGCTTCCCACCTCTAAAAAGACTAAACCAGTTATACTTCTGGGTTATTGTTAAAAATTTGTGACTTTGCTTTTTGATTGTCACACTGATTGGGGGCTATTATTAACATTTACTGGGCAAATGTTAACGATGTCGACATTGTGCAAATTTGGGACAGTCTTGCACAATGAAGATTTGTTCTGCACCCCATCTGACTTTCGAATGTCCAATTGGACAGTTATGAATTTGGACAAACCTATGAATTATCCAAACTGAAAATCTAACTCCATTTTACATAAAGCACAATGTATTTATTACAGTTTTAACACACCCTAAATTTTCTAGGAATAAAACTTTATACTTTGTTCAGAACTTTTCTTTAAGCTGTTCATTGTTTTGGAAATTTGCACAACTGTTGGAAAATTGCAACATTGATCAAGGGATTTAGTTGTCTACATAACACATTTGTCTTGGTTTGCATTTGTAGTTCTTGATTTGAAAGGTGCTTCTACATCTAAATGCCAGTTTCTGACTACTTCGTTATGTCTTTCTACGTAGTTATCCGCAAGCAGATAGGTTGTTATTGGAATACATGTTATTTTATTAAAAATCATTCTCCTTTTATTTCTAATTTATATCATGCTTAAAGCATTATCTTGACTTTAAAAAAGTAATGGTTGTATATAGGTTATATTGTCTATGAATTTAGTTTAGGAATTTAAAGGGAGCTTAACAAAATATTTGTAAAAAGATGGCATTAGGCCCATTGGGGTTGAGAAACACTAGACTAAAAGGTGATAAAAAGGAGAGGCGTCATGAATGTGAGTTGTGTTAAAAGCCCATTGCCTACACATTGTACCCCTTAACTGAAGGAAAATTACAAGTACTCGGGTTAAGGAGGGTGAAAATGCTTTTGGGGTGAACCATAAGTGCTTCAACGTAAGATCTGCAATCCTTTAGTTTTAAGAGAAGAGTTTGTCAGTTCACAATACTAGAAGATCTGAAAGAAAAATAAAAACAAAAATAAAAAATAATAACAAAATCTGGAACCCCTTTGGGCTTCTCAGAAGTCTTCTCAGAAGACTGTAAGTAGAGCAGAGCCAGGTTAAGATCAGACACCTCTGCTTTCCTCTATGGAGAGTTAACAAGCGCGAAAGAACAAGGGCTGCAAATAAGAAGAAAATAGATCAAAATTCTGATTCTTTACGGGAAAGTTTGCCTTTTTTAGAAATGAAATTTTGAAACATGCTATAACATGAATGGACTTTGAAAACATGCTTGGTGAAATAAATCAGACACAGAAGAATAAATATTGTATGATTACATGAGATACATGGAAAAGGCAAATTGATCAAGAAAAAAGTAGAATAGAGGTTATCAGGGGCTGGAGGAACAGGAGGAATGGGGAGTTATTATTTAATGGGTACAGATTTTTTATTAGAGATGATAAACTTTTGGGTATAGATAGTGGTGATAGTCACACAACATCGTGAACGTATTTAATGCCCCTGAATTGTACACTTGCGAATGGCTAAAGCGATGAATACTATGTTATACATATTTTTTACCAAGATAAAAAAAATTAAATTAAAAAGCAAAGTTTGCCTTTTTTTTTTAAAGTTCAACCTCCAAATACAGTTCTATTCCTAGAGTCTGTAGATTTTGAAATCTTTATGCCTTCCTACTCACATCCTTTATTTCTAACTCTGTATATTAAACCATAAACACCATTTTATTAGGAGGGGAAAAAAAGAACAAGCAAGTCTTGTGAAGGACACTTTCATATCGTTGTTAACTCTCAGATCTTCAAGTGCCACTTTTAAAATAAAGCAGAAAAGACGACTGTTTGACATATATGGAAGACTTATCATGCTCCAAATAAATTTTAATGAATGCAAAAGGCCTTAAACTCCTTTTCTTGGGCTGTCTTGCCTGCTACTCCCTTTGAAAGCAGTTTAATTTCTATGAGAAGTCAGAGGCTGGGGCCTGTGCTTGCTGACACAACCATACACACGACCATTTCCTTTTGGCAGAAAAAAAAAAGGTCATAAAAAAATAAGGTAATCTGCTCCAATATCTAATTTGGGGGTTTGGTTTGGTTTTCTAGCTTTTTTTTTTTAACGGAAAGCAGTTTTCTAAAAATTTTCTTTTTTCCAGATACTTTTCCTTATGCTCTTTCATGGTTAGAGCAGATTTCCACCCTGTGGACAGAGAAGCAAGGACACAAGCTTAAAGGGGGCCCATAAGCTCTTCCACCAGATTTGGAAGGTGGAACGCCAGGCTGATTTGTCCTCCCCACTTTCTCCTCGTGGCGCTTCACTCTCTGTAGCCCCATTTGTGACTTAAGTTGGGCTTCCATGGGCCATGGTGTATTTTTATGTCTCTTATTTTCTGGTTGAGAGACTGCTCTGAATGAGACATCTATCTTCATAGTTTTGTTACCCTGTGAAAGAAAAGTGTATATCTATATATATATATCTATATATAAATATATATCTATATATATAACATTAGCCAGAGATGTAACACCTCTTCGTTCTGCTAGTTGAGCTGCCAGGTGGACCATTAAATATACGCGAATGGGCAGACAGGCTTATACTGAGTGCTGCACAGAACTGCCGACCTGGGCTTTTCCATCACAGGTCAGAGGCCAACCGAAGCAGTATCAGCCTCTAGATCACCTGGGTAGAGCAATAGAAACTTCAAAAAAACCTGCCTTCTTGGGAACATCAAAGTTATTTTTTTCTTTTTTAATTTTATGGGCGAGGCAAATAATAGAGTCTTTGTGTTTTATCAGAAAAGTTAATGAAGTTTACTGCTTTAGAACTTGCAGTGAATAGTAAACAAAATTATGTTGTCACTCTCCCTGGAGGACATCCAGTGCTGTCACATTAAGCAAACTTATTTCTTCTCATGGGAACACAGTGCTTGAAGGCTTGTGCAGACAGAGCTGCAGAATAGAATAATATGGTGCGTTTGGAGCCATGTGTGATGGGAAAGACAAGCAAAATCATCTTTTTAAGTGTCTCCCATTTTAAAACCTTTAGGGGAATTGATTTGGGGCCCTCTGTGTGTCAGTGGGGACTTTGTTCTGAAATGTAGTGGGATAGCCTTAGCCCTCGAGTCTCCCGCCAGCAGAGGACCGAGGCAGGTGTGGCACTTCTCTGAGGGTGAGAACGAAATTTTGAGAAGACTGTGGGGACTCTCACCTGACCACGGCGTGCTTGGCCTGGACAAATGCACAGAAGGAGAAAGAGGAGCCTGGATAGCACTGTAACGACACATCTCTTTCCTTCCCTGATTCCATTTCTCTGCTGCTCTGCGTGCTTCTGCTGACAGCCTCTGGGAGCCAAGTCATTGCAGAGCACGAGCACCAACTGCCAACAGACAGAGAGGGCATGGAGCGGGCTGGTCAAAAACCCCAACCCGGAGTTTGGAAAGTTGTCCCCAAAATGGCAACAGGTCTTTGGGTGTAAACAATTTAGTTCGTTTTGCGGAAGAAATATTTATGATCAAACATGACAGGCATAAAACGCTGGGAGAAACAACTTTATGGGCTGCGAGAAAAAGAGGGCGAGTTTATCCCTGGGCCGGTCCTGTTGCTCGGAGTGTTAAAAACCTTTCTCCCCCCTGCGGTCTTTGGCAGGAGATGGTACTCCCTGGCAGGAGACCTGGTTGTGTTGCTTTTCCCTCGTCCCTAGTAAAGTTGCTCTGGACGCTGGCTGGTGCCCTCTTGGATCTGTCACCACTGACTACATTTCAAGTGGCATGCGGGGTGTAGCTGGCTAGAGAACTGGGTTCTCTTGTGGTCAAGGAGCATTCAAAAGAGCAGAAGAAGGAACAGCCACGTCAAGGCCTGGCTTGTCCATGGGACGTGCCTTTGCCAGGAACCACGGGACGCCCGACCCCAGTACAAGGAAGGCCACATGGAGAAGCTGGCAAAGGAACCCGCCATCGGCAGAGCAAAGGAAGCAGTCTCTGCGGGTTTTCGAAGAGGCCACAGTGCCAGTGTTACACAATGTGATACGATGGAAAACAAAGTGGTTTTTCTTGCTCTTCCAAATTAAGATAGCATTTGCTTGAAAAATTAATAAAAAATAAGTTTTTTAAAATGCATGATCTGGAGCAATTTGTGCATTAGCTGACGAATGTTTGAAAGGGAAATGGATAAATTGCAATTTCATTCAGCTCCCTCCGAAGGCTGAGACAGACGAGCTTGTTTCATCCTGGTCAGGAGTGTGTGGTTTGATGGTCAGAGGATGGGCGAGGGAGTCAGAAAGTCTGGGGTTGCATTCCTGGCTTTGCCGCTGACTCACTGGGTGACCTTGACCAACGGTTGCACCCTCTGTGTCCCCATCCAGAAAACAGGGATTTAATGACAGCCCCCAGAAAGGAATGTTTGAGCAGTTTCTAGGTACATGGGGCTAGATATTTTGAGGTCTCAGGCAGGCGAAGATGGCAAGAAGTTCAACTTTAATTTTCTTGCACACGGAAGCATGGTTGAGAGCTTTTAGAAACAATTGAGGTAGAGAACACGATAAATCCCCATAACTGTCAGAGGTAACCTTTGATATATGGCTTTAAAAACTCTCAAATCTCCAAAGTCACCTCGTCACCTTCCAAAATTTCATGCTATTGGACCCTGTGAATTTATTTGAAAACAATTTAAAATTAAATTCCATGGCACTGAGTCATCTCCTGCCAGCCACTAAATACTAAGATGAAAATCTCTTGTGACATTTTATACAATGGCCGTTCAGAGGTCTTGCATTAGATATTTTAAAGACTTTTATATTTTGGTTTGCTGCCTTCCATAAGAACCTTAATATTTGAAACTCTGTTAAATACTTTTCAGTCAGATTTGGTACAAAGCACTCCCCTTCTGGGTCTGGTTTTTCACTTGTCCTATAGACATTCTTTCTTGCAAGGAGCTTAGATGGTGCTGTGAACACAGCAACTAACAGAACAAGTGTCAGGGAACCTGCATTCGGGTCCTGGCATTTCCACTCTGGTGAATAAATACCTTAGTCCCTCTAGGCGTCAGTTTCCCTATTTGTAAAATGACAGTGTGTCTCACAGCTTTTTGTTGTTTTTGCCATAGAACCCTTTCAAGAGAAGCTTTATGCATCATTCCAGGATTAAAAAGATGTAAGAGACAGTCTCCTTTGCTGACAAGCCTGTGTCAGCAACTTTGTGAAGCCCAGCGTGAATACCACCAGCTAGGGTCCTTCAAGTCGTTTTTGTGTATGAGAGTCTGTGGGTGAGAAGAGGGAGAGGAATTGGCTATGTTTATAGCCAAGCCGTGTGAGTTAGTGACAAATGCTGGATCCAGAGATACCTATTTTTGGTTTTGGTCCAGTCATTAAAAATAGGTTTTAAAAGTTTGAATGAAAGCCACTTTGTAGTGCTCATTTTGATGTGCCTTGGCCTGTACCTACATGGAGTCTGCATAGTTACTCTCAGTTAGCTATAATGCCCTGTTCTTTAATCACTCTTGATAAATAAAATTTACTGTATTTTGTGCATAGAATTTTTTCCTCTCATGAATAGTTTCCTTTAAGAAAAATAAAACCCTGATAAAATATTTTCCGTTAAGAGCTCCTTTCCCCCCAAAGTGAAATTAGCTTAAAAAAGTATGAAAGATACACTTGATTACTGAAAAAAGGTTATACAACATATAAAGTAGAACAATAAATTCACCTGCAATCCCACGTACAACTGCTGGTTACCTGGGTACAACTGCTGGTGTACACCAGGTACAACTGCTGCGAACACCTTGACGTATTTTTTTGAAGGCTTTTTCTATGTACATTCTCTCTTACACATCATATAAAGTACTTCTTGCAAAAAACAAAAAAATGACCTCATACATTTGTTTATGCAGCTATAGATATCCTGAATATATATATATATCCTGGAAAAAATATATATACATACAAACACACATACACATTTCATTGTCCATAGAGATAGATAGATTTCATCATTTTCAGTGGTTCTACAGTATTTCAATTCATGAATGTATCATCAGTTTTTCCATTGAGAGACATTTGGTTTCCCAATATTCACTTTTATAAACAACAATGTGATGAACATCTTTGTGTATATGTTTTAGTGTGTCCAATTATATTTCTTAAAGTGGAACTCAAACTGTACACACATTTGCAGTTTTAGTACTGGCCATCAGAAAGGTTGGTACAATCGATATTACTAAACTGTGCTTTGTGGTATGGAAATACTGAAAGGTTCTTGGATTCCACTAGAAAACAGAATGGCACTGCTTTCTAGAAATGCTTTCTTATCGACTTTAAAATGCTTGGTCTGTTGGTAAAAGACCAAACTGAATGCCCTTAAAGGAGTAATAATTGATGAGAAAGGTTCATTTAAGAAAAATGGTTAGACAACCATATGATTGGATTCCCAGCTGGGATAGTGGGTTTCTAAGGCTCACGACTATTTTGAAACTCAAGGAATATGGATCTTTGCTCATTGGCAATAATTCCCTCCCTCCCTTCTTTTATTTTTTAAATATTCACATGATCTATATTTTAAAATGATGATGAGATACAGGCAAAAGTAGGGTAAAATTGATGAATAACAGCAAAACATTTAACTGAGAAGCAATTATAACACAACATATCCCTCTCTCAAGTAACAGTAGGCTCAAGAATGACTGGCTTCTGAAGTATGAAATTAAATTGCTTGAGACCAGCACTTTGCTTTTACTGAACCAGTTAAGGAAAGTTTACTATTATTTTTGTGCTATGAATTGACCTACTGCACTACACAATGCTGGCCTGTGACTCATGACAACATAGACAAGAGATCCACCATGATCTCTAGAAAGTTAAAGTTGCAGGCAGGAACCAGTGTGGATGATAGAGTTCCTTCCAATCCAGACTCAGGGACACAGAAACTCCAGGATGGGAGGAAAACCTATCCTATGACAAATGGGAGAGTCACCTTCAGTAGAAACTGCTCTTCTATGTAATAAACACTGTTCAAGATACACGGGTGATTAGAGAGTCTTATTTTTAGAAACACTGCTGTCATTATCTCAAAATTTCACATTCTTTTCAGAAATTAGAAATATAAACCAAGGGCTTCTGGTTTAACTTGAAACTTGTGACTCTTAATGAGAGAAGTTAGTAAAAGGATTAATTAACAGCTGTCCACAGATATTCAAATCACTCATCATTCTCTCATGAATAAACAGACAGGACAACAGATAAAGCCTAAGAAGGTGCTCTGTGACTGTCATTTGCCATACCACTATGAATTATTATTAACACATTTAATGAGAAGTTGAAGAGACGATGATGTTGAACCAACCCATCAATCTGGAACTGCTTATAATGGAAAAGAAATGTTTATAAATAGAATTAGACATAGGCTTCAGGAATACAAGTGCTATTAGAAAGAAGAGGCTGATTAATTGTCACTCTCCATCCCTATTCTACCTCCTTTTACTCCTTCCCCCAGAACACAAGTTTAAGTTTAATCTAGAGCTTTAAATTAGATGTTGGACATTTTTTTTGATGATGTATATATTTTAACTACTGCAATGGGACTATACAACAACATATAAAATCAATTTCACTAAATATTTTTTAATAATCAAGTTGATATAATTGGTCTGGGTTGGTCTGGCTTTTAAAAGAGACAGGTGAATGAGGGGATCCAGAAAAAATTTTCAGTCCCATGAGTCTGTGCCATACATTTGGCTTTGCCTCATCTGAATGTTAGGAAGCCTTGGGGGATTACCCTCTATCATTCTGCAAATAATCTCTATTGAGGAGAAAGTTTATTCGAATAATGGGTAGATATGGCTCAAGTATTTATTTTCTTTCATTTTCCCAACATCTACAGAGAAGTATTCTGCCTCAGTATTAACGTTATTTTCTCTTCCTGATGACATTGTGGCCAACTTGATTTTAAAGACTTGGTTATACATTTTTATACACACATTAATTAATAATGGAAAATAAAAAAGATACATTCATACCCAGTAATTCTGCCTAAGGAAATCTGAGCTTTCTTTGTATTCTAACCTGTTGGCCAGAGCTGGCCATTTGCATGAATTAAAACGGCAGCCACTGACTATAACGATTGGTTGAGGGACACATATAGCCCCTTTATCCTCTGTGTATCTGTCAAATTGCCTGAAGTTCTTAATATTAGGATCACTCTTGAATAGCCTTCTTAAGGACCTATGAGTTTGAATTTACATGGGAGAAGAAACATATTACCTGGCTAATATAGCAGCCTGGTTATCTTACACGGTTACCCCAATATCCCACTTAGCAGAGAACTGGGCTCAAAGGGAAACTGAAGGAAAGGACAAGAATTGAAAGGAAGTTGATAGAGAAAATGTGGGAACAGCGGCTTCTGCACAGGCCCAGTCCTGGATGCCCACAAAATGGCTCGAGGATGCTGGGTCTTACTTATCCCTACTGCCTAGCACAGGGTCTGGTACTGAATGAATGAATAAAGGAATGAATGTGTGGGTATCAAGGTGAGAGGGTGTTTAGTAAGTGTTGATGGTGGAAGCAGTCTCATAAAAGTGACAGTAGATGGATGGAGTTGGTATGGATGTGTAAGGAATAACTTCAGTTTTTTTAAGGGCAACTTGCAAGACTTAGAATTTGTTTTGGGAGCAGTGCCCTATAGCAGTGCCTCTCATGGCATCTGCTGAGTGTCAAAACGGCTGGGTCGTCTCTCATGGCTTCTCTTTCTGTAGACTAGTGCACAGCATCAGCTGTATTTTCCTCAGGGCCATTGCACAGGACACCACCAACGAACTCAGTCCTCTGTCCAGTAGACGGTGCTGTTGTTCTCCGACCTTGCTGAGGGGGCCATCAATCTTCTTCATAGTGGTTCATCCCAGGCTTTCATAATAAAAATATTCTCAGATATTTGGGCAAGGACCTTTTTTTCCAAACTAGATGCAAAAATACTCTTTGCATTGGGCCCACTCCTTATGTATTTTTAAAGCAGTTTAGGGGTAAAAAAGAAGACTTAGAAGATATTCACATTTTTTTCACAACAATCCCAAACCTCTCTGGGTTGGACTCCTGGCACCTTTGGCTGAATTAAGCAGCTGGGGGGCGAGGAAGAGGTAATGGTGGTCAAGTAACCTCCAATATGCAACCACCATCCTGTTGTGGTTGAGGGCCCCAAGTAACACACTTGGTGGGAGGCCTGAGCTGAGCAGGATGGGTCTTCCTCCCAGGGAGCCAGAGAGAACACAAGGCCATTGTCAAGTAAGGTGTAGGGGCTGCTGCAGAAGGCTCGGGCAGCAGCTGTCCCCAAATGCCCACTGCCAGGGAGTCCACAGAGCAGCACTGGCTGTGACCTCAAAGGGACAGAGGAAGCTGCCACCCTGGCCTGGGGTCCAACTGTGTGTGGTGATGGGGAAAGGAATGTTGCCCTTGGCTCAGTGAAGAGAGGAAATATGGGAACCCAGGAGAAAAGCCACCTGGGTTTGTTGAAGATTTACCACCAGCCGGGGAAAGCAACGCTTCTTGTCCCTCAAGATGTGGTTTAGGAAGCCCCAATGTGTTAGCTGCTTTGAGAAGTCTCACTATTGGGTACCATCGCGACAAATATAATGAGCTCTTTTGTCGGGGAGAGAACTAACTATTGGGTAAATTCCCTGGAGAGTAAATGCACGTCAAAGGACGAAGTCATTTCACAAGCACACAGATTTCTCTTAGACTTGGATTGTTGTAAAATTAATTTGCCACTAGGAATTACAGAAAATCCTCAAAGGGGGGAATTACTTAGTAAATGTCTTAATTACAGCTGTGCATGGTGGGAAGCAGGTTGGATCAGGGACAGGAACATCTGTGTTTGAGCCCAATGTCTTCCATTTTCTAGTTCTGATGATTTGAGTAAATCATGAAATCTGAGTCAGTTTCATTTCTATAAAATGGGGATAATCATTCCTGTCCTATCTCACTGGGTTGTTGTGAGGGCCACATGCGGAAGACATTCCTTCAATTCTAAAGTTCCATACAAGTGTGAAGATTTGTATTTGCTAGAGATCAGATCCTTTTCCTCCATTTCCAAAATGCCTCCCTGCCACTGCACAGAATATGAAGTTTGACACATAGTAAATACTAAAACGAATAGACCAAAAAACAAGCAAAAAGTCATGCAGTTATTGAGCAAACATCACGATGGAATGATTTCACATTGCAACAAACAATGGGACATTCCCAGCCCTATACCCTTTGGGGTTCCAAAGCCCAGCTGGTTGCATGTTATTGTAAAGCTCTGCATTCAGAAATCGCTAACATTTAGCTTTTTCATAACTTAACTCATTGCTTTTTAGCTGATTAGCATAGATATAAACCAGAAAAGACTGCTCTGTGACTTCAGAAGGTTGAACAAATAACGCTCCATTCACATTGTAATTATACAGGAGATATAGCAAAGACAAACGTGAGACCATTTGTAACAACCCCTGAACACTGATATGAAGCTGTTCACGTCAAACTAATTTCGATAGAGAGTAAAATAAAAATGAATTAAAATATTATATACCTGTAACGCGAGGTAATTCAACTTCTATAACTGATGAAATGCTCTAGGAATAGAAAAAAACAGGAAAAAATTGCCTTGCTAAAGACCTGAAGTCCTTCAGAAAATCCCCAAAATGAGCTGCCTTAAATCCTTTTTTGTAACAAGATAAGATATAAACCAATGCAGATACACACGTAGTAAAATATGTCCAGAATTCTTTCCTGTACCCATTTTTGGGCTATCTCTACCTGACCAAAGAGAATACAGAAGTAGAAAAAAGTGGCTGGTGAAATAAATCCCCATAAGGGAACCAAATAATCATTCAGTCTAATAACTGGAAAGAAACATTAAAACAGGTTTTTTGGTTTGTTTTTGCGCCTCTCCTGTTCCTCACTGTTCCCCTTCCTCCATAACAGTAGTTCTAAGGGCTTGATTATCTTCTCCACCTCTTCGTTTTGCATGTCCCTGTCATACTCTGCATGTCCCCGTCATACTCTGCATGATGGAAATGGCGGTTGGGACTGGAAATGCAAGAGAATTCTGAAATTGTGAAAACTATAGGAGCTCTTTAGAAACCTCTCAGTCACAGAATTTAACTGAACTTTCAAATAAATGTCTTGGATTAGGGGAAGAGTTAATTAAATTTAGACTCAGCAGCATGATGAACTATGTTATGCAGCCATTTAAATAAATGGAAAATGTTTATAATATAATGTAAAGGAGAGTTAGTAGAATTCAAAATATGGTTGCACATTATCTGAAATCTATGTACAAGTGGAAGGTAAAATGTAGTAAGAAAATATGTGGATTGTGGTCATGTGCTTGCTGATAACTTATTAATTTTAATACTATGTTGGAATTGCATTTAAAAATATTAATGCTGCTTTTTTTCAGTTTAAAAAATGATTGTTCAGACTGCCATTTTGATCTCCATAAGAAAGAAGAAAAATCCAGGACTTCTTTAATGTTCAGTTTAGTGCAGATTTTTTGTTTTCTAGTACACTCTGGAAGATTTTGTATTCATGCTGTTTAATGTTTTTCTCTGGATGATATCCAAAGTTCTACTGCTGCCCTCCTAACTGCAATGTTGCCTGAATTTAACGATGATTTAATCTGCGTGTCTTGAATAAATACTTTTCTTTACTAAGCTCTTAAGAGGTATATATGGAATAAATAGTTTAGTAATATGCACCATGGTATCTTTCAGTGTCATTTAAATTTGACTTTCAAAAATTAATTTGGCATTTCTAAAACACACTCTGGAAAGTGCTGATGGTATAAGAAAAGAGAAACTAGAGCAATGGTGAAAGAAACTCTGATAAAGGAAGTTGTTCTTATGTTCTTGAAAATCCTGCGGTATTAGATTCAGTTAACACGTAGTGAAAGCCTATGTACTACAACACACACCACACCGGATGCGTTTAATGACTTCTCACTCAACTTTCCCCAGACACTATGTTGTAGAATTATCATCTCTTTCTACAAATGACACATTGAGGCTCAGAGAAGTTCAGTCATTGGCAAAAGTCACAGAGCCGATGAGAGTCTGCGTATGAGCTCGAATCTTCATTTCAGATCTAGGCCTCTTTCTTTTAGAGCTGACTCTAATACTATCTTGAATTTGATCAATTCCTCTTTTTTACATAAATAGTTTTTTTTTAATTCAAGTAATAGCCCACAAAATAATCACATCTCAAAACAAACAAATATGAAAAAGGCAAAATATTAAAAAATAGAAGGTAGGACTAGAAAAGTGAGGTAGCTAAGAGAGTAATATAATCACAAAAGATTCCTATAAAACCCTTTGATTCTTAAATCAGTATATGCTAGAGTGAATGCAATATCATCTGTACCACGGTTGTAGATTAGTTTTTACCTGACCAACATAAGTCTGGGCATGATCTCTTAGCTCTCTTTAGTTATTGGAGGACTCTAGGCTGACAGATTTGAAACAAGGATCCCCTGTCTAAGGAGGGAAAATAATACTGCCAAGGGGGTGAGACGAGTGCCTTCTTGTTCCATAGTGTCCTCTTGGAGCTGTGGGGACAGAGCTCTTAGTTCAGAGTGGCCTAGCACTCTGGATGGGTGGGAGAACAGGAGGAAGATTCAAGGAACCAAACCAATTCAATAAAAACAGGAACTAAAATATCAGTAGGGCTTATCTTTTTAAAAAGAGGCAGCTCAGATTGGTGGAGAAAAAAGCAAAAAACACCTCAGAGGACCAGTAGGCAGGACACCTGGGTTTTAGTCCTGGGTCTTTCACTAAAGAGCTGGGTAAATTACATCAGCATTTTGGGCTTCCATTTTTCATCTGTAAAACAAAGAGATTGAATTACATATCCACTCTCTCTCTCAACTCCCATCTCTTTCTTTAAGGTATGTTTTGCCAGGAGTTCCTAATCTGCCAGTAGATCTAAAGATTCAGGACTGAGGTAAATCTAACATCTTTGCTCACCGGGGTATTTCAAGGCTCTGAGGAAAAGAAAAGGAGCTCTCCCTCAAATATTGATCGGCAATTTTTCTTCATCCACAATGACTCTGGTTTGACTGGATCATCAGTAATATTTTTGAGAGAATTGAAAATTTTATGAACTTTCTCTCAACATGGGCCCAAGAAATGCTTAAAAAAAAGACCAAATAAATATCATGGAGCTGGAGAAATAAAAAAAGACAACTGTTAAAAAGAGAAATTCTATAGACAAGACTGGACTAAAGTGAAGCAGAAGTCCTCTGAAGAAGATACAGTAGTGGGTGGAAACCAGAGAAAGATTCATTTATTTATTCAACAAACTGGATACTTATCAAATTCAAGACTTCATGCTGTTGAGATACTTCATACTCTGTTAAGAGATAACATTTGATTATAAATACTGTCTTCAAGGGCTTTCAAGTTCAAAGGTGACATAAAAATATACATAAATAATGATAATATGGGTAGAAAACATTGCTTTGTTAGAAATGGAGGTAGCGATAAAAGTGCTACTATGACCGCAACAATGAAGGCACAACACGTTCTGATGATCAAAAATGCTCGGAAATGGCATTTAAACCGCAAGTGCAATAAAAGCTCACTGAAAGGAAGCTAGGTGAAGGAGGTGAAAGACAGCACCAACTGTAAACCATGGAGAGTAAACATACCAATTCTGGGCCTTTTATACTGTTTAGGATCCAACTCAGAGCAACATCAGCATTTCAGGACTCTGATCTTCCTGGCACCTCAGATCCAGCCTTTGGGTAGAAGCAGAGCTTCTGTTTTGAGATCATCTGGCTATTTTGGTCATGTGAGAATATCATGGTTTTATGAAAGAAAGTTAAATAATGTTTGCCATGATACATTGAAGTGATGAAAACATTTGAGTTTTCAGTGAGATTCTAATTTACCTCAGGATTGGGGTTTGAAAGAAGGCTTCATTTTCTTCAGTTGTCTAAAAGATGGAGCCAGATGCCAAGTGATGTCCTAGTAAGAACCCAGGACTCAGGGTCGAGTCCCAGCTCCAGACCTCACTCATGTTAAGACTAGACCACATCACTTATCACCTTGAGCCTTAGATTCCTTATCTGTAAAATGGGGTTTTACAAAACTGCTCTATATCCCCAACTAGATTTTTACGAGAACCAAATTAAATGAGGTCACATTTAAGTAAGTACTTTTTTCCTCCTTAACATCAGGAATGTGTTTTGTCCATCTTTATCTCTTTAACCCATAACCCATAACATTACATATACCAGACACGTGACCTATTATGTTCCATTGTGTTGCCCTTTAAATAAGCCACACTGGGCACTTGCTATGCCCTCGTTTATAAGTGTGGATTTGACTGCCCAGTGGCTACTTATTCCTTTGGTCCATCACACCTGATCAAGGTGAGCTTCTCTGATGAAGTACAGGGTCGTCTTCCTCAGCTGTAACCATTGGTGTTTCCACTATATCATGCCATTTTCCTGTGGTCACCATTCATCAACACACATACAATGTCATTTGTCATATAAAAGGATTTGCTATTCAAGAGCCTAGGGTCTGTTCTGTGTTAGCTAACAACTATCCACCCTGGGACGGCTTAGAATACTGCTCAGCGGGAAATCATGTTGTAAATGATTTGTTTTATTTTAGTCATGTCATCCTGTGTAGTTCTGCATTGCTTTATCTGGGCTGTGGAAAGAGCTTTGAGTGTGAATGGTCAGAATCAAGCAGTGTTCTCTCACTTCATCGAATTTCTCACATTTTTTTCTCTGGACAAATCCGATGGACATTTTGCAGACCTGCTAATCTCAGGAAGACTGAAGTTTTTAGAAGGCTGCTCTTCATATTTAGGAGTAAGTGGCAAGGGGAAGAAATGTTCGCTACTGTTAGGGTTGTGTTTTCTTAGCTTGGCAAAGAATTATAACTTAATGGGATTGATTAATGACTCACACATGGGAGACACAGTCCAGTAGTTTGGGCTGAATGAGGCTGATTGCCTATTTTGCTTTTTACCCTCCCAAGATCTTTAGCAATTGTAAAGTATCTACTTCCCCAGTTTACTCTTGGGAGTAGATTATACCAAGAAGAAATGTGCTTTGAGTAGAACTCAGTGTACTTTCTCTGCAACTCTCTGGGGAACGTCACCCCCAAGAGAATGATATGTCTGATTTCGTAGAGATAGGAGAGTTGAGCATTTAAACTCTTTTGAAATGGCTTTCTGAAATTATATTGTTTGATTTTATGAGATTTACTTCTAGAACAATTCATTAGGGAAGGTTAGACTGTCAGACTGACTTGGTGGAGAAGTCAGCACCTTAGTAAGAAGATAAGACTCAGGGTGTGAGTGCCACGGGATTGGCACCACTCTTTCAACCTTGGCATACTTCATCATGGTGGTTAGGTGTGTTTCTATTGACTTTCCTAGAGTCCCTTCCTAGCTAAAGTGCAAGTCCCTTAAGAGTAGGAACTAGATCTTATCCATATTTTGATTCCTCTGTTAATAGTGGTTCAGTATGTTACCTGTTGCCGCTGCTGAGTGTTTTACTCATTAATTTATACATTTATGCAGCAAACAATGGAATGCATTCTAGGCAATAAGACTAATGGATGTGAGCCAAACCAAGCTCCTGCCTTCATGGAGCTTGCTTTCTAATGGTGGAGAAAGCAATCCCATGAACAATCAAATAGACATTCAACGTCATATTAGGTTGTTGTGAGTGCTATGAAAGAAAAAGGAAGCAGATTAAAGGCATAGGGAGTCACAGGAGTACTGTTTTAGATCAGGCAGCCAGGAAAGGTCATTCAGAGGAAGTGACATTTGAGCAGGGGCCTGAATGGAGAGAGGAAAGGAACCATGCCGATGGGTATCTAGGGAAGTGCATTCCAGACAGATGGATGGAGCAAGTACGAAGGCAGTGTGGAAGTGTGGTTAAGAAATTGGTCTCTGGAGTTTGGTTGGCTAGGTTCATATTCTGGCTCTGCCACTTATATCTGTGCATGAAATAATCATGAGGATAATAGTTGGTGTTCATTAAGTACTCACCACGAGTCAGTTACAATGCTAAACCTTTTACATGGGCTCTCTTGTTGAATTCTCACATCAACCCTACAAAATCAGTACTATTATGAATCCCATTCTATCAACAAGGAAATGAGGCAAAAATAGGTTAGTCAATAGTAGAGCCAGGATTCAATCTCTGCAGTTTGACTTGGGAGCCAGTAGTTTTAACACAAAATAATATGCAGGATGAGCATAGCCAGATGTGGGAAAATTGGGACATTTGCCCTTTGTTATTTCTCCCTCTCTTGCCAATGACCTCTTTTCCTCAAACTCTGCCTAGGGCCTTCTGAGGTGGTTTGGGAGGGGCGTACCCATATGTATTATCATCTCTTGTTCTGGACTTTTCCCCACAGAAATCATTCCTGGTTCCCAACCCTTAGGGAACAGCCATCTTGGTCTAAGTAAAGTGTCAAAATAAGCTCAGCAAAAGTGCCAGTGGGATTTGTGATTTAGTAGAAATAGCAGGAAATGATAAGTCCTGGCTCTGCAAGTAACCAGCTGTGTAACCTAGGTCAAACCATTGGCTCTCTGAGACTCAGTTTCCTCCTACACAAAATGAATTGATATTATTTCTATTGCCTACCTCACCTAATATTAAATATTATTTCTTCTGTGCAAATCAAATGAGGTCATATACGGTAAAGTAAAATATAAAATAAAATATAAGCTATATTCAAAGACGGCATATTGTTATAAAAATGCAAACACGTCCTGTGATGTTTAATTTCTTGATTATTAGAATATACTACAGTGACAAACTCCTGGCCCTGTTTTATATTTCTGTTTCTGATGTCATACACTCCCACTACTTCCAATTCTTCAAATTTTATCCCTGTTTTATATTTCTGTTTCTGATGTCATACACTCCCACTACTTCCAATTCTTCAAATTTTATTTCTTAGAACAACAAAAATGTTTTTTGGACTTTTAACAACAATTTACTCTAAAATGTTTGCTTCTCTAGAAACTAGATAAATTAGACCAGTTTGTACCTTTTGGAACTGAAGCTATTTGACTTTGTAATTTCAACCACGTGTACTTATCTCATTGCACAGAAAAATCTCAATTAACCAGAATGCTAGGAGGAACAAGAGGTTTCAAGTAACTAATTCTTGGTTAACTAAAGAGCAAAAATGCATTAGAAACCTTTCTCTTTTTATACTGTCAAAAATATTTTTGAAATACATCAGTTACTCCTCTGACTTAGGAAATAGAGCCCAGTGAGGGTGACTAAATCTCTGTGTGCGTATGTGTGTGTGTGTGAGAGAGATTATCTTATGGAGAATAGAATTGCCATTTTGAACATCTCTGCTCAGTGTATAACACTGTATACGCAGTCATAGGCAACATAAGAGGTGGAGTTAAAGATGAAATAACCTTAGGACATCATCTGGAATCATGAAGACTCATTACACATTAAAAAGATGTTAATCATAAAAACTACATAGTGTTTAAGGGCTAAGGCTCAATGCCAGTTCATTTGGGTTGGAATCGTGACTTGGTTACTTAGCAGCTCTGTGGCCTTGGATAAGTTACTTAACTTCTCTGAGTTTCTAATTGCCTCATCTGTAAAATAAGAATAACAATAATAACACCTACTTCATAGAGTTATTCAAGTAAAGGCAATGGCCGATGCAGAGTAAGTACCCTATAAAGGTTAGAATTATTGCCTCGTTGGTGGGGATGAGCACTTACCATATCCTCAATATATTAATCCACAACAACTCGGTGAAGCAGGTACTATTATTATCCTTATTTTACAGATGATAAAATTGAAGAATAGACATAGCGAGTAACTTACCTGAGGCTGGTACCAATGTGGCTGAGAACCCATCTCACATCTGCCTGGCTCCAAATCCATGGTCCTAACCACCATCCCAAAGTGCTTTGGTCACATGTTTTCTGACCTCAATCCTTCTTATCACCTACCTTTTTTCATTATTTACCTTTGTTCTCAGCATTAGAATAAACAATAAGCATTTATGGAATGGAATGGTACTGAACAATTAAAATTGAGATCTGATTGCTTGAATTTCATTTAATTGAGGTCTTTGAGCATTATTTGTTTGTGAACATGGTCCTTTTAAACAAATCACATATTGGAAGTGGCCTTGAATAAATTATTTTAAAATTAATATTTCTTTTGCATCAAACCTACCAAAGTCATCACAAGACTTACCTAGAGGGATTTTATTCTGTTTGGCTTCCGAATGCTTGGAAACTTTTTCTTTTGGTTAATATTCTATCTTAGAATGTATTCTTTCAGAGGTCCGGGGTAAACTCTCAATGGTGCCTAGAACAGTCCACACCTATCTGGGTGCATATTGACATTGTTTGATGTGGGCGATAGATTGCTTGACAGGTATAGCCTGTGAAGATAGGAGGATGGGGTGGAGAAAGGTATGCATGATCAAGTCTGTCTTTTCCAGTAACAGTAATGGGTCATGGCTGCATTTTAAAGGGAAAGGGAAAATTACTTTTCCAACTGAAAGTATAAAACTATGACTCATGCTGGAATTGGTCCAGAATGTTGGTCAAATTATCCAGATTGACAACTAAAGCTGAACGATCTTGGGAAGACAACCTACAGAGCTGAAATGCAGGGACAGACATATGGGAAGCTTAGATGCAGTGGAAAAACGTGAACTGGTTACAGAAAAAGAATAAGGAAAGTAGAGCGTATAACATTAAAAAAAAATCAAAGAAATGCCTTTAAAATGACTTTCCTGATCTTAGATAATCTTAGGAACTCCAAACTCCCTACCCAGCAAATTAATAGGATATCCAAAGAAAACCAATCCCTCCTTGTAAACAAAGTGGAAATTTCCTTCTTTCCAAAAGGGCCCCAGTCCCAGCCATAGAGGAAGCAAGGAGACGAAAACACATTTCTGCCTGAAATGACCTCCTATTTTAAGAAAAAACAACAGCCTCAAAAGAAGGAAAGGAAAAACAAAGTTCCACCCAGAAGGAAATTGTATGTAAACAGCCCAAAGGGAGACCAAGACCGAGAGAGTTGGAATACTGATGAAATAAGCAACGAGCAAACTGAGTAAACGGCCCCTGACACTGTCATTAGCATCTGACAATGTCAGCTTTGGAGCTTTGAGACAACTACTTTGTGATTGACAAAAAGGGTTCGGGTGGGGGAGGATCCGGACAAAAGCAAGCTGATCGAAAGGTCCCCTCTGCAGCCGTGGAAACTTTGATCTTTGAAGTTTGCCTATTTTTTCAGGACTCTGCTAGTGTGTAACCCAGGGGAGATCAGCAACCACAAAACATTGGCTATAACTTTCTGCAATTTGTCACATGCCCTCTTCAAGCCCTGGTGAGATGGTTTTCTTTTGTTTTTAAACTGCGGATGGTAGCAAGGTAGTTCAGGCAAGATAAGAGCAAATTGGAATCTTCCTTCAATTCTTCTAAGCCTGGAGGCTGCATTAGTCCGCAGGTGTATTTTTATTTTTATTTTTTCGGCATATGTATTTGGTTTGGCCCACGCTAATTTTTTCCCCCTGCTTTTGGATCCAATATTTAAAAGTCAAGAGATTCCAAGTCAAAATTGGATTTCTATTTACCCTTGAAAAATCTTGTGACACTGGTCCCAGATTCTTGTGGGGTAACATCTGAAGCTGGTACCTGCTGCCCTGTTCGTATGGGGCATGCACTTGACATTGTGCTAGTCCTTGTCTTGCCAGCTCCACTCAATTCTGTCACCTATTTGCCCCACCCATGGAAATTTGTGTTTGTTCTAAACTGATCTGTATATATTTTTAGGAATATCCCCTGTCTAATCCAGGATTGAAACAGCCTACTGAGAAGGATTCTAAGGCTGTGTCGGGGCTTGGCATAAGAGTTAGGATTAGTTGCTGATGTTCTCTTTGGGCACAGAGGGAGTGAGTGGCAGCACAGATGCCATATATTTGCCCTCTCTGATTAGTTAGATCTCTGGATTAAGCCTGTATCTTGCCTTCAAATAAGATCCAGCCTGCTTCTCAGTGCACTTTCTCTACAAACATTCTTGAAACCCAGTAGTGTTCATTTCATCTCAAAACCTCTAAACAAAATCTTCCATATGGAATCTCATTGACTCTCTAGAAATCTCATTACACCTCTTTCTCTTCATGGACCCTCAACCACTTTACAAGTAGCTTCTGGTATAGTTCA
Source organism: Diceros bicornis minor (assembly GCF_020826845.1). Classification (NCBI taxonomy): domain Eukaryota; kingdom Metazoa; phylum Chordata; class Mammalia; order Perissodactyla; family Rhinocerotidae; genus Diceros; species Diceros bicornis. The sequence continues at coordinate 33,446,301 of NC_080742.1, forward strand.
AAGAGATCCCCAAATAAGTGAAAGGGAAGGCATTGAAAACCTGTAGCACATGTTTTAAGATGACATGAGAAACAGTAGCCACTGATGTGGCCTCCATTTAACTATCTATCTATCTATCTTCTATCTATCTATCTATCCATCTATCTACCTACCTACCTACCTACCTACCTATCATCTATCTATCTGTCTATCGATCATCTATCATCTATCTATTTAGACTCCTAGCTGCCTGCCATAAGAATAAGGCCTGCAGGTATTCTCTCTTCTTTTCTAAGTGGCTTTTCACATCTTCACCATGGTTCTCTACCTAGTGTCCCTTGGCCAACCCTGCAATTATTGGAGGCCAGTATGTAACCAACCCTTTCACACAAAATGGCCTGCCAGAAGTCCAGGGTGGGAACCTCAGTGAGCTGCTTTTCAAAGGTCTCCGACCCTTAAATGAAACCTCTTTGGTGCTTTTATGAATTCTGTTGTTGGAGCCACAAGGACCCTTAAGAAAAGTGCCTGGAGCCAGCTGGTCCCTGCCGTCACTGAAGCCCAAAGGGAGGAGCTCCTCAGGCGAAGAACTGCTCCCTAGATGTCGTGCAGTTGCTTGTATTTCAAAAGAATTCAGCTTACCACCACTGTGGCTTTTAGCCTCTCTAATAAAGCAGTTTTTAAAAAGCTAAGAACGTAATCTGCCTTTTAAATCTGCTCTCCCTGCTGAGTCTAAATGGGGTTGCAGCAAAATGCCTGGCTGGCATTAGAGTTCTCTGAAGTCAATCAGCTGAAATGGGGTTGCTTAGGGGTTTCAAATATATTTGAAAACACCCCAGGGGTGGCGCAAAATAACCGAACAAAGGCGAATTACATGAAAGGAAGAAGCAGGTGGAGGTTTATAAAGCTAAAGAAGCGCTTGTATATTTTGGAAACATCAGAAACTGAGATGGGGATGCTGACCTTAGAAGTTCATCTATCTGATAATAAATGTGTTTTTCATTTGGCATTAGAAAAAGATTGTGCTAATGAACATGGTTCAAATACACAGCCTGGAATAGCCGAGGCTGCATAAAATCCTTGAAGAAATACCCCAGCACCCAAAGAGGAGCTGAGGCTAAAACAGGTCACAGGCAAGAATGGGCGATTCTATGATGTTCTCTCAGCAGCTTTGAGTAGGGGGGCATCATAAATTCTCTTTTTCCTATTGAAAAGGTGGAAGAGTTCTCTGAGAGTTGACTTTTTGGTAAAATAAACTTTAGTTTGCTATTGATCCCATGGAACAAAGAAAATCAAGGTAGGAGTTACCACGGCAAAAATCTATAGATAAACTGAAATTTTTTATGGAGACAGGATTAAGATTGTGGCATGCAACGCATTATACTTTTAATAATTTCCTGAAAGGTAACGTATCTATGGGTCAAAGTCATTTAGAAAAAGAATGACCTATAGGGCTATAAATGTAAATTGTGGGTTACCCAACAAAAATGCAACTTTTCTGATAGGGCAAATTTGGACAATCCTCAAGGGATCGTCCTCCAAATTTCTCTAAAGCCTTAAGAAAGGAATGAGACCAGTTTTCCAGTAAATTTGCCGGTTGGATGACATGCGCTGCCTTAAAATTTTACTTGGCCAAAGTGATTTCTATACTTAAGAGGGAGGATAATTTAGCAGTGTAAAATAGACTGCAAAATAATAAATCTCTACTCAAGAGGATCTTTGATGTTGCCTTTCCTATATTTTCACTCTCTATGGAATATATAGAGGCTGGACTAAGTTGCCAGAAGTTCTCGTTTTCTTTGTTGGATGATGGTAGGGAGGTACAAACTTGAAAATACAGCCTTTGCCAGCACACAATTGCTTGTTACCCTTTGAAGGCCAACGTGTGTGCTGAAAGAAATGCCTCAGAACACTTGAGAAGGTGGATGCGTTATGAGTAAATTGCAAAAGATTGAAGCATTGGTTTGGATAAGAATGGAAAAATTTAGTTGCCTAGCCAAGGCAGTTCCAAATGACTTTGATCTGGATATCTCAGGAGAACAAGCTTGTGCCGTTCCAGCATTTTCTGGTTTTGGCTAGGCAATGCATATAGTAAAGAAATAAATACAAAATAAAACCCAAAGTTTTTAATGGGTTTTTAGAACTTCCACTTCTGGCTGCAAAAGGGAGACAAAAGGCAAATAGATATTGTTTAAAAAAATGCTAAGGCAGGCTTTTTCTAACCTCAAGAAAACATTGGGGTTTGATTAGGTTCAGATTTGGGGCAAGTTTCAGGATAGTGTTTGTTCTAGCAACTTCCTCCCATCTCTGTGGAAAATGTTGGTCTGTTGTGGTTCTGGAAGCCATGCTCTAAAGGGTCTAGGCTGGGGCATCATGAGACAGGCTCCAATCTGTCATTTGTGCCTCTGCCCACGCTTCCTTCAGTGTGTTCCTTGGACCTGGGCCTCCCCCAACTGCATGAGCCTTTATATGACTAAGCAGAGCCCAGACCTCTTCTTGTCTCAACCCTTTAGAATACAGCCTCTATGTTTAGCTCCCATCTCCAAGCACTTCTTGTGTGCACCAGCCCCTGGCTCCTTCAGATGAGCATTTGTTCCATTCCTGCCTTCAGCTGAGCTTCACCCCACTCCTCAACTACACCTTGGATCTCAGGGTATTTCTTATGTTCAATCAGCAGGTTCTCTTCGTTACATCATTCATTCAGCTCTGAAATCCCCTGCTACCTGGGATATATTTTCTAGAAGGAAAAACAGTGATGTCTTCTATAAAATAAAAGGAGAACAGAGAAGAAATTAATATTTTGTGAGAATCTAACATAATCCACATACTGTCCTAAAAGATTTACCTAGGATCTCATTTAAACTTGACACCAACATAATATACTAGGATATAATATATTGTTGTAAAGGTCAAAAGAGATAACTCACGTAAAACACTTAGCACAAGGCATGGCACATAGGAAGGACTCAATACACGTAAGTCATTATTATTATTTCTTAAATTCCTTTCTAGGAAGGAAGAAACTCATTAATCTGTGCATTTTCATCAGGGTCTCCTTCAATGCCTTGCTATTTACAGGGCTCCATAAATGTTTGTTGAATGACTGAGTGAATGGACTCACACCGCAAGTATCTTACTACTATTGCTGATTTTTTGGTTAACAAGATATAATTTGACAGATTAATTTATGTCCCTTTATAAAACCATAGTTTTGAAGAAGAAGCTGACATCAAAATGGTCTAGATAAGGCAAAAATTTTTCCCTTATTTCATCTTTGTTTCTTTTTCTTCATCCTATATTATTAGCCCCAAATTCTAATGAGCTATATACTTCTTATGCTTGGATGAAATATAAATACACTGTTTAGATATCACTATTTGATAAACCCAACCAGAGAATGCAATGTTTTGCAGACACAGAGACTAGGTTGAAATCAAGCCATGGGAATAAAAAAGCAAGAGTGTGAGAAAATAGAATATTGACTGAAAAAAATTTTAATTGAGGAAGCCAACATACTGCAGGAACAGCAGGGATTTGGAATGCAATTCCTTACTGTAATAGGACAACGTGGAGTAATGGAAAGGCTTGAATCTCCAGCACTTCACCTCTCTGAATCTCATCCAGTTTTCTCATCTGTGAAATGAAAGTCACTGGAGAAACTTCTAGGCCTAACATTATGTGATTTTATTTAATAATAACTTAAATTTATATAGCTTTTTCACCCTTTGAAAACTCTTTCATATTGCCCTATTAAATATAGCTCTACTACACTAGTAGATGCACATAGAATACCTGAGAAAGAAGAAATACAATCATGCATTGCTTAATGACAGGGATATGTTTGAGAAATGCATTGTTAGGCAATTTCGTCATTGTGAAAACATCATAGAGTATACTTACACAGGTCTAGGTAGTATAGTCTACTACACACCTATATGGTACTAGGCTATATGGTACTAATCTTATGTGACCACTATCGTATATGTGGTCCGTCATTGACCAAAACATCGGTATGCGGTGCGTGACTGTACAAGGCCCAAATCTATAAATTACTGTAAAAAAATGTGATTCACTTCAATCTGTTGAATAACTTGTCAATCACAAATGTCAAAAATAAATTTAACTTATTATCTAGCCTCCCAGAATGTTAGAATGGAAGACCCTCAGAAACCAGGCAGTCACCTTCTTCATCATGGCTGATGAAAGGTGAAAGAACAGGCCCAAGGTCACTTGGTTTAGTGTTGAGATTTCTGGACTCCCAATAGGCTAATCTTCACACGACATCAATGTCACTGAATTGATTGCTTGATTGATTATACTGACAGTCCCATTAAAGAGAGATATAAGTAATGAAAGATATTGAAAGTCAGAGAAAGAAGAAATTTTGCCAGAAAAATGTCTGAGAAATTTAAGTTATTTCTGCTTAGTACCATTTTGTCTTACAAAGATTCTGGCTCATTTGTCACCTACAATCAAGGAAAAAGCTAGTCTCTATGTGTTTTTTGCTTCTTTTTTTTCCTAAATCTACTCCAGGAATGTTTAGTGTTTACATCTTCATCTATATTCTCCTGAGCATAAGCGGTGTCTCACTTTGTAAAACTGATTATAGAATTCTATTTGTCCTAATAAATTAAATATTAAATATAGACGTTTTTAAAGACTAATGTTAACTAGTTCTGAATTTATCCTCAAGAGATGCAATGCCAGGGATCAGAACACTTTAATCCTTAATTTATTTTTGTGCTAGAACACTAACATAGTTTTATGTACTGACATTTAAAGTTTGAATGGTACATTAGTGTAATTTTCAAGATTTCAACATGAACATCTATTTTATATTTTTTAAAAAAGACTGCACAATCACTTCTCTTTTTGGGGATGATAAATTCTTATTGCAGCATGGAATTTCTGTTAAAAAATCTTTTGTGGAATTCATATGCTAAATATCAAACTAGGTAAGTGCCAAACTTTGTAGAAATATAAAGAAATTAGTGCTTTCAATTTTACTGTATTGTAGAAGCAGGAATCCTGTGGTACACATTTGAATACTAAAAAATTTACAATGGCATTAAAGCAAGAGACGTTTATCAAAACTCTAGAACATACAAATTATCAGGCTGTGTGCTTGAGGGATTCCTTTCTCTCAGAAGCTTATAATCTAGTAGATCAGGGATCAACAACGTTTTCTGTGGAGGGGCAGATAGTAAATATTTTTGGCTTTGCAGGCCGTACGATCTCTGTTGCAACTACTCAACTCCGCTATTTTGGAATGAAAGCAGCTATAGGCAATATATAAAATAATGAGAGTGACCATGTTCCAATAAACCTTTATGAACAGTCACCCATATTTGAATTTCAGATTATTTTCATGTGTTACAAAATATTATTCTTGCTTTGACTTTTTTTCAACCATTTAAAAATGTGAAAACCATTCTTAGCTTGTGGGCCACACAAAAACAGGCAGTGGGCAAAATGTGGCCTGTGGGCCATAGTTTACTGATCCCTGTAGTAGATGTGTAAATAAAACAAAATAGGACACACGGAATAGCATGCTATGAGGGAGGAAACACATGCTATGGGAGTACAAAATAAGAGAGATTAATTAGGAAAGGCCATAAGGATAATATCCTTACGGAAATCATCATTTTGTTTTCATATTTTTTTGAAATAAGATTTATATAACATAAAATTAACTACTTAAAAATTAACAATTGTGTGGTATTTAGAACATTCACGGTGTTGTGCAACTGCAAAATGTTTTTCTCGCCCCAAAAGGAAACCACATACCCATTAAGCAGCTGCTCCCCATTCCCCTCTCCTCCAAGCCCCTGGCAGCCACCAATCTCCTTTCTGTCTCTATGGATTTACCTGTTGTGGATATTTCATATACATGGAATTATACAATATGTGATCTTTTGTGTCTGGCTTCTTTTACTTAGCATGTTATCTAGGTTCATCCACGTTGTAGCATGTATCAGCACTTAATTTTTTTTTTTTTGGGTGAGGAAGATCAGCCCTGAGCTAACATCCGATGCCAGTCCTCCTCTTTTTGCTGAGGAAGATTGGCCCTGGGCTAACAACCGTGTCCATCTTCCTCTACTTTATATGGGACACCGCCACAGCATGGCTTGACAAGCTGTGCATTGGTGCGCGCCCGGGGTCCGAACTCGTGAACCCTGGGCCGTCGAAGCGGAGTGCATGCACTTAAACCACTACACCACTGGGCCGGCCCCAGTACATAATTTTTTATGGCGGAATAATATTCCTTTGCCTGTATATACCACAATTTGTTTTTCTGTTCATCAGTTGATGGATATTTGGTCTGTTTCTATCTTTTGGTTATTGTGAATAGTGCTGTTATGAACATGCATGTACAATGTATTTGCTTGAGTACCTGATTTCAGTTCTTTTGGGTATATACCTAGGAGTTGAACTGATGGATCATACGGTAATTCTATGTTTAACTTTATGAGGAATCACCAAATTGTTTTCTACAGTAGCTGAGCCATTTTGCATTCCCACCAGCAAGGTACAAGGGTTGACATCCTAGTGGGTGTGAAGTAGTATCTTATTGTGGTGTTCATTTGCATTTCTCTAATAATGAACAACAATGACATTGAGCATTTTTTCATGAGCTTGTTGGCCATTTGTACGTCTTCCTTGGAGAAGTGTCTATCAAGTCCTTTGTCCATTACAAAATCAAATTGTCTTTTTGTTGTTGGCTTGTAAGAGTTCTTTATATATTCCAGATATTAGACTTTTATCAGATATATGGTTTACAAGTATTTTTTCCCATTCTATAGGTTGTCTTTTCAGTTTCTTGATAATGTCATTTGATACACAAAGAAAGTTCCTTAATTTTGATGAAGCCCAATTTTTCATATCTTTCAAACTTAGGTACAGCCTACTGTTCAAAACTTCAATTTTTGTAGGTCGTATTATTCAAGAAGAGCATGAAAACCAAATTACTAAATTTTATCTCCTCATCTAGCTAGTATCTAAGAGAACATCAATGGCATCATAATAGCTAATATTTATTGAGCATCTACTATATGCCAGGCTCTGTGCTAAGTACTTGATATGCATTATCTTATTTAATTTTCATGGCACCAACCACTAGGCACAGAGAAGTAAAGTGTCCCGTGCAAGATCACACAGCTATTGCGTGGAAGAGGCATCATCAAACCCAGGCAGTCTAGCTCTACGACCTTATAACATTTTCAGATTTCCTTTTGGATGTTTAAGTTTGGGTACTCCATCTTGTATGTATGCATCTCGTATGTATGCACATGTATGAAGAAGAGGCTAATGTTGTCATTATGTCTTTGGTTGACATACAGGAGAATAGAAAATTGAGTTTGGCCTTTCAAAAACATCTGGTCAAGGGAAAACCAAATCACACAAGATCTCTTGGGTAACTTGACAATAAGGAAAAGCTTTGACTTTTGTCTTCCCTTTGTTCAAATTCCTGCCATGACTAGACAATGTTTTCTGAATAATAAACAAAAAAACAGTATTAATGAAGTATAATATGTGGCAGTGCTTTCAAATGTGTTATTTTGTTGGAACTCTGATAAGGAGGTATTATTTCAATTTTGCTAAAGAATCAGTTTCCAAAATGTTAGATTTGTCCATGAGGCCCAGTGTAGATTTGAGCACTGGTTTACACGCCTGCCTCCCACAGTCCAGACTATTTAGCATATTCACTGGCTCCTGTGATCTCAATGGATTGTTCTATCTCTATCTCCTCTACTCTCATTAGTGTTAGTTAACGTAGGCTAGACTTTCTCCTATGGTCTCATGGCTTCATTTTCTAAATCTCTTCTGTGGGCAGTTGTCTTTCTCACATCTACCTATTCTTCAATGCCTGACTGAAACACGACTTCATCCTTCAAGTCTTCTCTGATCCTCCTGACAAGAATTCTCTCTCTTCTCAGCCTTCATGACATGCTGTCTTGACTGCGTGTGTATGATCAGGTGTGGATTTTCTCTCTTCTACTAGACCAAAGTCTCCTTCAAGTCTGAATCTTATTTTAATCTTATTTGAGGCCTTCATGACATCTGGTCCAGTGTCTTGCTTTTGATGGTTCTCTAGACATAAGAAACAGCCTCATCAGCTAGAGCCAGACTCTAGCCTGAACACTGGGATTCAGTTCTTATTAGTAAGAACTATCATCAGTGCAGTTTAAGAGAATAATTGTTATAATTGGGTACAGTATACTTTGAAAAAGTTTTATTAAAGAATTCATTCATTCATTCACTCAACAACTACCTGTTGAATATGAATAAAATAGCAAATCTCTATTTCATAGAGCTTAGAGTCGTGTGTGTGTGTGTGTGTGTGTGTGTATGACACAGAGAGAGATACTATAAAAAACAAACATATACCAGTTAGTAGTAAGTGCTTGAAAAAAAAAGAAAGCCAGGTGCAGGGGTTAGAGAATGATGTTGAGAACTGGGTGGTGGATAGTCTGGACAGGAAAACCCTTTTTGATAAGAAGATATCTGAGCAGAGATTTAAAGGAAGTGAAGGACTGAAGGGTGGATATCTGTGGAAGAGAATTTCAGGCAGAGAAACAGTTCAAGGGCTTGAGGCAGAAACTTGGTTGCACTGGAGTGGAGGGAGATAGGGCAGAGAGGTAGGGGAGGCCATGCTGTGAGGGTGTTATAGGTCATGGTAAGGAGTCTAGAGATTACCACAAGTGAGAAGAGAAAACAGTGGGGGTTTTTGAACAGAAGAGTGACATGATTCATCTAATGTTAAAGGATTATCTAGGCTGCTGTGTCTGACTCCTTTGTTGACTATATCTCCTCAATGACAGGGGACATGGCTTACTTATCATTCTGTCCCCAGTCATTGATGTGGTCAGACTCCTAGTTCGTATCCACTAAGTAAGTGCACACTGGATAAACGTTGACCTGGAATATTGACTATTGGAAGGGCTATGAAGAGAACTTAAAAATAGAAAAGTTCCCTGAGTTATCACAACTCCAATGATACAATCACTTTAGTAGAGCATTCTAAGGCATTTTGTATTTATTTATTCACTGGAGAATTGTTTTGCTTTTTCTCGATAGTAATCCCCAAATTAAGGCTTTTGCTGCAATAGCTGAGAAAGTCATAGCTTTGCTTCATGAGAGTCTTGTACAATTATAATGCCACACAAGTTCTGAAGTATGGGCCAAGGGAAGGATAATGGATTCTAATCTTGGCTCTGTAATTCATTAGTTTTGTGACCTTTGAATGTGAATAGCACATATCCATTTGTTTGTGGAGCACCTCTTATGCTGAGCACCCACTCACTGTCCCTGAAGTCAAGACTCTCACAGTATGACAAAGAAAGACAGACACATAAACAAAGACAAAGAACACAGGGCAGTGAGCTGGCTATCGTGGAGGCAGCCATGGAGTGGTTTGAGAGTAACCATTTCATCTTGAGTTCAGCAGGCAGCCAAGAGAGAAGGGAATCCAAGGAAGGGGAACATGCAAAGCCCTGGTCAGATAGAAGAGCATGGTGTGCGCAGGGAATTGTAACGCATTTGGGAGACAGCTGGAGTAGAGCAGTAGAGGATGTGCCATTTTTGTCTGCCAGCATCTTCCTTGGGGAAGCCACACCTCACCCATTCCATGTTGTCTCCATGGGTTGTTTGTCACTGTGCCTGGTTTGCTGGCCATAGGATCCTATGGATCCATTAGGATCCTAATCATAGGATTAGATAGGTCATCTAGGATGACCATTCATAATGACTTAGCCTCCTGGACCCATGCAAATTGACTCAGGTAGGAGTCCTGTGAAATTTACTTAAGGACACTGGGAGTATCTCTTCCTTCTGGATCAAGAGTTGTAAGAATGTGGGGTTGAGTGTGACTATGGCTGTTATTTTCTCCAAAAGGTGAGAACTTGCCTGAGAATGAGTCCATAACACTGAGGGAAGCAAGTTTGAGAAACAAGGATGAGTATCTATCTGTCTGTCTGTCTATCTATCTATCTATCTATCTATCTATCTATCTATCTATCTATCTCTATCATCTATCTATCCAAAGAGAGATAAATCGAAAGAGAGGGAGAGAGACAGAGAGACAGAGATAGAGATAGAGATAGACAGAGAGAAGATGACATAATTTTAGTTTCTGAGTCCAACCATGCCTAAACCAGCAATGTCCCTAGACTTCCTCGTTTTGTAGGTCAATAAAAGTCCATTTTTCTTTATGCTAGCTTGAATTATTTATCTGTTACTTGTAGCTAAAAGAATCTTAATGAAAACCACAGTGATAGAAGACAAGACTGCAGAATTACTTTCAGTTTTTTAACTTAAAAAAACTTGGGACTTTGGTTGGATGTCTGGAAAAAGAGTTTATTGTCAGGACACACCTATCCTGAGTTAAGAACTGGGCCATTGTTCTCACAGAAGGCAACTTGAGGACCAGTATTCATTCTTTCTCAGATTTTGGCTTATTTCTGCAATCCTATTCATGTCCCCTTTCTCCTTTACTTATGCCTAATTTTTATTTCCTCCACTTGCACATAGTCTTCAACGTATGTCAGGTTGCCCCAATCTTCACGACTTTAGGCAACTTTAATATATTCATTTGACTTCCTCCCTATTCTTCATTTAAGTAAAAAATTATCAAGCACCTGTTATGTGCCAGGTACTGTTCTACATGCTAGGGATTCAATGATAAACAATTTAGACAAGGTCCCCGCCCTCATGAAACTTACATTTTAATGGAAGTGAAAGTCAATAAACAAGTAAAGACATTAATAAATAGGATAGACTGTGATACATTCTATGATGGGAATAAATAAAGCTGGATAGAGAGTAATAGGTGGTGAGAATCAGTTCAGATGGGGTGATAAGTGAATGCCCTCTCTGTGGGGGTGACAATTAAACTAGTCCCCCCAACAATGATTTCAAAATAAGCATTGCAAGGAGTTGGCAGAAGAACATTCCAGGCAGAGGGACTAGCAAATGCAAAGGCCCTGAGGTAGAGAGAGCTTGATGGGCTCTGGGTACTAACAGAAGGCCAGTGTGGCTGAAGAGATTGGTATAAGTCAGGCTGGAGAGGGACACAAATTCCAGATCATACAGATCTTGGAAGTCAGGGCAATGAGCTCTTGAACTATGAAGAACTTCTGAAAAATTTTACTGTATAAATGACATGGTTTGATTTACATTTTATAAGCTCACAATGGCTATTGTGTGGAGAATGGATTACAATGGGGCAAGAATGGAAGCAGGGAGACCAGCTTTGAGGCTATTGCAAAGTTGGGCAAGAGATGATTGTATCTTGGACCAGAGGGTGGGTGGTAGTGATGAAAAGAAGCAGATAGACTGAAGCTATCAATAGAACTGGCAGAGCTTGCTGATAGATTGGATGAGGGAAAAGGAGGACTCAAGAAGGACTCCTAGGGTTTTGGCTGAGCAAATAAGTGGATGGAAGTGCCTTTTACTAAGATGGAGAAGACTGAGAAAGGAGCAATTTGAGAAAATGTCTCAATAGATCTATTTTAGAAATGTTGGGACTCAGTATGATCTGTATAAAGAGGTCTATATTGGACAAATTACCTAACCTCTGCTGAGAGATACATTCAATTGGCCGAGTTCATCTTTTAGAGTCTGGTCACACTAGGTCATTCATTGTCTAGCTTATGATCCAATTTTTCTTGCATTAAGTGCCTCCCTCTTTCCAATCAGCTGGGCCCATGGAGGGATGTAGGTTCATGCAATCTAATTCAGAGGTCTGGTAAACACACCCACACATAGGGATAATAACGTCTGCCTATTCTACCTCACAGGGTTATTATAGGGGTTAAATGGGGATTCTACAGATAAAAGCACTTTGTAAACTCTAAAGTCTAAATGTCTAAAGTAGTTGCAAACGTAAAGAGTTTAAAGGACTTTGAAAACTGTTTAATTTACCAAACCTACATATTTATACTAATTTTACTAAATCAATTGAAAAATTATAATAAACTTTTATTTAACCAGACTGGTTGTTGCCAGATGCCCACAAAAATGCAGCAAAACTCACATACTTTTACACTTAGTGGAACGTAATTTAGCACAAAGACTAAATTGGGTCCATAAAACTCTGAATGACAATTTAAGAAGAATTACTTTGTATTTATTGAGAGGTAAGTCACCCCTAATACTCTCGCCAGCAACAGCCTGCACCCTCTGGTGTTCTGTTGGTACAAGGCCCATTTGCTGTTGGTACTCTGACCTCCTGGCAAAAGTGAGAGCAATTGCTTAAAACAAGAATAAGGGCTTGTTTCACTGCCTGTTCCTCCCTTTCAGTTCACTGTCCTGGAATTCAGCTGACAGATTGGATGGAGGGAAAAGCAAGACTCGAAAGGAGGATTTCCCTGCTGCTAATCTGTGGCCTGAATTCCCTTAGGTCCAACCCTCTACCCAGGGCTGGCTTCATGGGCATGTGACCTGTGCCATTGCACAGGGCTCTGTGCTCAAAAGGGCCCCACATTTGTTTTATTTTTCTGCCTTCTCTGTTTTGAAATTCTTAGTAATTTTATCTTTGAACTCGTGTTTCATACATGAAGTCTGATGGAACAATAAAGCACGCATTTGAGCAGGGGAGGTATGTGCAATATAACTCCCACTCTTCCTAGCTGCCCCATTTGCAGATGGCATTCAGGATGCCCCCTGAGCACAGAATTCTGGTGAACCCAGGAAGCATGAGAGTTCAGCAAAACTCAAAGCAAGAACAAAGTGAGCTTGTCATGTCTGCAGAGGAGATGGGGAGGTACACTAACAGCCCCAAAAGACCACTTTCTGTTCCAACCAGAATTTGTTTCAAACTCAGGAGGAAAGCAATAGTGTTCTAAGAAACACAAATGACCAGGGAACCCTGTCATATCTTCTCTTATTCGTATTACTCCCCCATATTAGTCAATCACTTAAGCTGAAAGTGATAACATAGAAGAAAAGGGAAAGATAGAGCAACCTAGAGTTCCTTTTCTTTTCAGTCTTTAATCATCAGTAAGCTGAAGGTAGAGCATATGGTAGAATATGTGCATATCAAGAAGTAAACTAAAAATAATTGTTAGTTTTGTTCAGCATTTCCTCTGTTCTGGTAAGAATGAAATACATATGCCTATATGAGCTACTTCAACAGATAGCAATATTTTATAATTAGCATGGTCCTTTTTTATTTGAGTGAGAACTTTGAAATGTCTTAATTAGTACATTCTCTTAAGGAATCAAAATAGTTTCCCCCAAATTCTAGATACTACTAATGTGCTTTATAGATTCTTCGTTTATTGACAACACAAAAGTTGTTAATCACTTTAATTTTTAAATTAATGAGGTTTAATTCTAATTTTACTGTACTCTTAATTTCTTAATGAATTGGAAAAATGTAATCATATGAAAAACTTATGTCTATAACATCTGTGAGAATGTCGAGTTCTTCCCTACTCCAATGGAGGGAATTCTACTTGGAAAACTCACTGTGTTCTTGCCCCATCCTTACTACTCCCTTGGAGGAGAAGTGACTTAATCTGATTACTCAGTTTGGAAAGAGAAGCTGGACATGTAAAGCCAACTCTTTCCTCTCCAGCGTGCAGCCACCAGCATGAGCACATCTCCTGCTCAGCTCCTTGGTCCACATGGGCAGTTTTCCCATGTGATGTGGTCTGGTGGTCCAGACATTGGGTGGGTAAGTCTTTCTAATTCTAGGGTCTAGTCCAATTACCAAGCCTACATGTATATGATAGAAGCCATATTCTAATAACAACCACATTCTCTAATATGATATTTAAAACAGTGTTACATTTTGTTGATTTATTTAAAATATTGAGGTATTTCTCCTGAGAATGTAGTAAAATCTGAATTGAACTCTATCAATGTAAAATAAAGGTAATACGGGCTCTTATCCACCTTACCCTTTTGTCTTATTTCTTATTTGGTTCAGAATTCAGGAGGGGAAAAGGGGGTGCATTTATTGGGCCCCTCGAATTCCAACAAGATCAACACTGTTGCCTCTAATGTTGCTGACAACTTCAGCCAAACTACATGATGAGACGGGATTAGTTGCCTCCATTTTCGTTTCCACTTTCATGTTCCTTTTATATCCTTTGTAGTTGATATAATGGCTTAAGCTTAGAAGAGTTTTTCACAATGCTCCCAAGGAGAAAAGTGAAGGTAAGTGAAGCTCTAAAACATGCCGTGGGGTGGACAGACCCTGGCTGGTGACTGGTCTTCCAGGAGGCAGGGCCTGCACTTTCCTGTCCCAGCCTTTTGTAGGCATGAGGAGACAGGAAACAGCAAATTGGTTCGGTGAAATATCTCAGTCTCAGTCAGATTCAGCCACAGTCTAGATGTGGAGGGAATATTTTGCACAGAATTTACACTGAAAACGAGAGGTCCAAGATTAGAGCAATCGTATTATCATGGCTTAAATTATTACTCTTTGGTAAAGTCAAGCTTGTTAAGTTGTCCTAAGAAATTTTCTAAGATCTATTACAATAAGTGACCCCTATCCCAGCCTCACTCACCCTTTCCCCACAAAAAAAAGGCCATAAACAAATTACTTAATTCCATTGATTTTTAAAGACAGTTTCTGTCAGTAAACATGGAAACAAGAGAATATCTTTCAGAATCATCTTCCTCATCTTATTAAGTCAAATTCTCAAACAAAACTGGTTTGGCTCATAAAAGTTTTCTAATTTAAAAATTTCACAACAAACTTTTCTTTGGCAGAGAAAGCTCTGTGAAGACTAATGAGCTCCAGACAGCTTTGGGGGTGGTCAGCGGGCACGCAGTGGACTCTGTCAAGTCCCACCTTGGGTTTCCTCTTTTAATGATGGCCAAAATAGACCCATTCATCTATTTTTAAACTTTCTAAAATTAGCAAGAGAAAAACAGAGTGGCACGCTGGAGCCATAGGCTACTTCATTACCTCAGTTATTAGCCTGACAAAATAAGTGACTTTCCATTAAACAGCAGTGACAGAAAAGGAGGAAGGTTTAGAGGTCAATAGCTCCTGTGATATGTATCCCTAAATGTAGCATTTCTCTAGGGACTGTTGGAATTAACTGCTGACAAGCTAATTGCTCTTATTCCCTAATTAACCAAGTCTTGCTTCATTAGTAGTTTGTCACAATTGGACAACATTTTCAAGCATCTAAAGATCTACCCAACAATAATTAGTAAACAACAGAAATGAAACCAGCTTCCACTTGTTGACAAGATTAATTGAATAATTATTGTTTCATTGAGAATAAAAAGAGTAAGGAAATGGAGCTAGGGAATCTGTATTAGTCTTTCCTTGGGCGAATTTCCTCAGAAACACATGAAAGCTTTCTATTAAGAGGAGCTGCTGAATCTGATCTATTGAAAGAATCCCCACCTGGAATTTAATACTGATTTTTTTATGATTTATTGGGTCTTAGCTATTTTCAATAAAGTGTATTTTTTCATACACACACTTAACATCTGTATATATCGTTTAAAACGCTAACCATATGGATAGATTTTAAACAGGCATCTACCGAATGCTCCACACAAATATAACTGTAAAAACTAATTGATTCAGCAAAGCAAATTGTATGCTGAAACAACTTTTGGCAAATTTATCTCAGAACAATGTGTTTGGTTTAGTTGGCTTAACAGATGTGATTTTTGAAATTGTTCGACTGGTTTTTGAGTACCGAGTGCAAAAGACAAAAATTTACATCAAACTTCCATGGAAATTGTTTTTTGTGTGACATAATTAAACACTCATATGGATTTTGAGGTTTGAAAATTGGTCACTGTGGATGGTCCGTGATTTCGTTGTATTTGAGCCTGTTTTTTTCTTGTCAAAAATGATTTCAACCACATAGCTCAAACTGTCAGTAAAAAAAGGATCCTGGCTGGCTCAGACATGATAGTTCCCTCTGGAGACTTGATAGACTGTTAGTAAAAACCCATTTTAAAAGGTCTGGAAATTTGCCGACCCCTCTATCAGTGGGAAATAAGATCTCTCGGATGACTACGGGGATGTCCACCCCTCTTATTACAGGAGGAAGAGGGGAGTCTACCACTACTTTTCCAAAATGGGCTGACATTACTGGACGAGCTTGAAAGCTGAGGGGAAACTCTGAGCGGAGAATCTAGAATTAGGGTGCTCAGCAACCTCCATGTGACAACTTGATGAAACTTACCTTTGGGAATTTACTTTCTTCCAACAAATTATACCATGGCAAGGAAATGGTGATGGTGATAATCTTAAAAGTGGCAACAGCCATTTAATAGGCAACTGGCAGTGCTAAGTACTGTACATGCAGTATTGCATTGCATCCTTACAAGGATCCTGCATGGGAAGTTTTCCCTTCTTCTCAGTTTATAAATGAGGAAAC
The DNA here is from genome assembly GCF_020826845.1 of Diceros bicornis minor. Lineage (NCBI taxonomy): Eukaryota > Metazoa > Chordata > Mammalia > Perissodactyla > Rhinocerotidae > Diceros > Diceros bicornis. Next base: position 33,462,638 of record NC_080742.1, read on the forward strand.
TGAGGTTCATAAAATCTGGGTGTCCATTAGAAAGTCACATGGCTGCTGAACAGAGGAGCAGGAATCAAACCCAGGTCTCTCTGGCTCCAAAGCATTTACTGTTTGCTGAGGACGGCAGTCAAGAAATGGTCTACTAGAATCAAGGTTATATAGCATATAGATGATCCAGAATCAGACAGTACAATTTGGGGAGAAGAAAAAAAATCAGTTCATCTGGGCTAGTGAATTGAAAATCACATCTCACTGAGAAGCTGCATTGCTCGTGGGGCCAGGAGTTAAATTTGTGCTCACTAGAAGCTGAAAAAGTGCTGGGGATATCTTTTCTTCGTCTACTCTAATCTCCACTCTTAGACGAAGAGCCTGCTTGGCTCCCACATCAGGAGCCGCAATGGTAGCAATACAACAAGGCAGCCTCACAGACTAGTAGAAGCAGAATTTCAGTAGACAGGGGCCTGTTAGCACAAAGCTCAAAAAGGGGTGAGGGAGGGAAAAAACTGTAGCTGGCAGGAAAGTCCACGTGCTGGAGAGGAAAGAACGTAGGCTGGAAATCAGGAAACCTGGGTTTATCCTGGCCTTGCCCTCTGACTAACCCTGGCCAAATCACTCCAGGGCCACGTGATTGTCAGCCCAGGTGGAATCAGCCCGCTCTCTCCCAGTAGCTGAATTTAGTCAACACAAGTATGAAAGGGCACTGCAGGCACTTAGCTGGGGATGCTAAATGACTGCCATACATTGGCCAATCCTACACAGTAAAGACTGTTTCTGCCCCCAAAACCTTCATTGAGAAACAGAGTCCAACCTCCAGTTTCTTCATTTGCAGATGGAGGGAATGGCATTTCTATCTTGAAGTCCTTACTCAGAGGGGCAGGTCAGTGCAGCTGGTGGGCTGCTGGCCGGGCTCCCCACCATGACCAGAGCACGTCCAGGTGGCTCCGTTTTACATCTTGGGTTTCTGGGTGAGCCTTCATTTGAGGAAAAGCTTCCTTGATTTAAAAAAACAAGTTTGAAAATCAGTGGATTAGAAGACCTTTAAGCTCCTTCCTATTCCGGGTATTTGTGAGTAGGGGAAAATTGAGGCTAAAAGTGAGAAAGGGGAGTTTTAATGGGAAAGTGAGTCAAGCCTGATAAGATCTGGGAGAAAAAATGACCAGGCCCAGTTGCACACTGAGTCTTTAATTGGCCAGCAACCCGGATGGGTCACAGCTGTAGAGGGGTTTGACTTCTCCCTTTCAAATGCAGATACAAGCTCACTGGCTTAGTGGCCAGGGCTGGAAGATTCTCCCTCAGACTCCTTCTCATTATAATTAGTAGAGATGTTCATCAGTAGGTTCAGTTTTTCCAATTGCTGTTCACACAAGTTTTTTCAGTGTAGGGTTGGCGTTTCCAAAAAGGCCTGGAAATGCATATCTGCTTCCAGTTAAGGAGTCTGTGTGGCCCAACTTCAAGTTCTGGTAGATGAGAAATTCTTAGGTGTACCTCTGTTACAAAAAGTTTTACGCAAATCAAAATTTAAAAGTTGAAATTCATATTCAATGCAACATGGGAGCTTGCAGTAATTCTCCCCTGGAAAGTAGAAAATCTTTCTTTGATGGTTGTAATTACCTAACTGCTTTATCTATTTACATTTTGTTTCCTTAAAGTGGTGGATGACCTTGTTACCCATGGAAGCCCGCACATTGCTGGGTTGCCCTTTGAATAATTCATTCCAAACAGACTACCTTAAAAGAAATATGTCTTTTATTTTTCCTCAGAAACACTTCAGAAAAGAGGACCAAATAAATGGAAAGCGGTCTTGAAAATGGATAAATACAAGGAATGAGAGAAAATTTATATTTATCTACTGGACAATGTTTCTGGGTTTTTTTTTTTGCTTATAAATCTTCTCAGTAACAAGATATGGATTATCAAAATATCATATAAAATTGATCTTATGTTCTGTCTTGCAGCTCTCCAAGAGAACTAAGGAAGACTAATTCTACCTAGGGGCTGGTGTTATACTAGCAGTCATTGTTTGTGGGTGAACGTTTAAAAGACCACACTGGATTGAATAATGTATATGAAGAAATAAACATAAATAGAAAATGCCCATCTGTTTGTGAGCACTGGCAAGCATTACAGATTCAGTGTCTCTACAGAGCACTCTGTGTATGGTGCTCCATGAGGAACTATAAGGCAGGTGAAGTGTAATGTGTTGTCCCTGTTTATGATCCTAATGGGGAAACAAGATATAGCCACATGGGAGAGACAAGAATCACCATAAGGCGGAATATTATCTTCAGTACATTTACTGAATACCTACCATGGGCAGCATGATATGCTTAGAAGTAGTACTACCAATGTGGCTTAGAGGCACCCATGGCAAAATTTGAGTTTGGTCATGCTACATTGGTGAGGATGTAGATAGACCTTAGAGAGTAAGCTGAAGGTGATAGAGCATACGTTACATGGATGTTGGGCTCTGCTCCCTTGCTCCTATCTGGAAAGTACCTTCGAACATTCAGGTCCTCCCTCAACCCTATGTTTTTTGATGCAACCAGATGAGAAATGCATGTGGGAGAGGGGCGCGTTTCAAGTGTAGATGAGTACTAGTGTTCTTCATGTCTCCTAGGTCTCCAAGCCTTTGAGAGGAAGGAAATATTAAGTGTGACACACAGACTCTTTGCAAGGCCATGCCTGCTCAGTCTGCCCTATTGTCCCCAGCTTTGCACAATCTCAAGTTCTTTTGGCTTGTGAGCTGATTGCAACATGGCCACCCCAGGGGCATGCCTTAGGGCCTGCTGGATTGCCCGTGGTTGCCTCTTCAACTACCCCAATGTTTAACCCTTTCAGGACCTATAACATGGGTGCTCTGAGGCGTTGAATTTTGTACTAATATCCTAATTCTCTATACAGGGACGAGAGAGCATACATAGCCCTCTATCTTGAAAAGACCTTGAAATAAGGTAGAGTCAGTAGTTGCATTTTCAGGAGTGTAGGGAAAGCCACACGGTATAACCTACCCAGCCTCCCAGAGCGTCAGTCTCTCTTATCAGCTCAGTAAGCCCAAGATTCCACATTCCAGCATTATAGCTTTTTCCATTTATGAAGAAGCTTTAGGAAGTGGTTACAAATCCTACAAAAAGAAAACATGTACAGACTTGGCTGTACGGTGAGACCATATTTATCAGTCATTCATACCTTAGCAAGAACTATTTACTCTTTCCTCTTAGAGCAGGTATACCCTTCTCTCTCTTTCTCTCTCCTCACCCACCCCACACACTCATTTTAATTCTTTAATTTGACTGATGGGTTACTCATTACATGGTTACCAACTCTTCTCATCACCACCTTCACCTCCTGAATCCAAACGAGAGATTCCCTATACATTCTTTCTATCTGTCAGGATAAGAGGGACAGAGCCAAAAGGCGCAGGATGGCCTTGGCCTGGAGGGAGAAGCTAAAGTTGTCCTGGTACTTTCCAGCTGCAGAATATGTCTGCTTGGCTCCTAAGATGCTGAATGACCTGGAAATCTAAGAAGTCTAAGGACTGGGAACTACAAATGAACATTTGACTGTTACAGTGTGTTTCAAGATACGTTTTATTTGTGTAATATTGTTCAGAAAATTATATTTCTGTTGATAATTGCATGGAAATATTTGTATAAATTAACAATGCAACTGATTGGTTTTAATGGCATACACACCCCCGGGGCCCTGGGACCCTATTGTCTCAGCAGGAGTATGGTTGAAACATAGGGCATGTTTCCAAAAGGACTGCTAGACAGTGCTAGAATTTGCAACAGAAGCTGGATATATCAAACCAGTGTGTGTTAATGGTTAATTTTGCCTCCCAACACACACACACACACACACACACACACACATTTACATATTGGATTAATTTACCTATATCACCTTACTTAGATCTTGTTTTTTCATCAGATTCTTGCTGCAACTGCTAGGTGGGTCCCCAGGACGTGTATGAGTCCCATTAGCTGCATTCACATAGCTTCCACACAGCAGGACAATCTATTATTTTATCAGCCCCATTCAGCCTTACAAAAAGATCTGTTTCTATGTGGGCTGATACTCTAAGTGCTGATTTCAGACCAAGTCCTGCTGCTCTATTAGCTTTTTCTCTCCATATGCCTGAATGCAGAACCCCAGAAATGAGATGAATGTAAATCCAAATGGACCTCCAGCACCGGCAGATGCGATGATTGCTTCACAAATTTCATTTGCGCAGAGGTCAAAAAGAAAGAGTGAAAGTGGGCCCTTAGTAAAGAGATGTAAATGTGTTACAGAAGATGTTTTTTCTATAATAGGAGGAACCTGGATTGACATAAACAGATTTTATCCTCACTGATTTTTTTCTTAAAATTCATGTTTATCGTCCGTAAGAGAGCAAGCAGCATGCACTTGGTTATGTCATGCTTTCCAACTGATTTCTAGCTTTCGAATAGATTTTAATTAAAAAAAGTCTTTTCATGGATTCTTGATTTATTGGCATGGTGACCACTCTTTGGTGGAAATTATAATTGGGTATTATGGATCCTAATAACTTGAGCTCACAGGATAGATGTCAACCATGTACGTGCTTAATTATTTGAATCTGGTTCCCTGTGTGCAGATCAAGCTTAACCTGTAGCTGAAGGGCCATGGGGCAGGGTAGGGGGTAGTGGGGAGGTGTATGGGGGGTAGAGAGTGAGGAGGCTTAGCTGCCTTTTCAGCTTTTCCCTCGTTCTAGTGCCCAAAGTGGAAGGAGGCAGGGTTGGTTTAGGAGGGCTAGTTTAGCCCCTCCTAACAAGCCCAGCTATCTCCAACTGTTTGCAGCTTTCTTTCGAATGTGGGTACTTGATGCTTCTTTATTCTTGCCAATTAAGGGGCAAAAATATGAGGTCATCTTTTCATGTTGCAGAATTATTTGGGAATTTATTCATTTCTCTATTTTTAAAAATCAGAACACTTTATAGCATTAAATATATTTGTTCCTGAGAATTTTGCTAGAAATTGCCTTTAACAGTTTTTGGTCTGGTGCTTTTTACGGGGGAAAGGCTTATTCTTGGTCCTCTTTTTCAATTTTCTTCCATAGTTAAGTTATTAATTTATTAATATTTTTCATCCCTTTTAACCTTTTATTTTTATGGAAGTATACCTCACATACAGTAAAGTGCAAAAATCTTAGGCATACAGCTTGATGATTTTTACATATGTATAAACCCATGTAACCACCACACAGAACAAGAAACAGACATTTCTAGCACCCCAGTAAGTTTCCTCATTCCTCTCCCAAAAGTAGTCATTATTCTAACCACTATCACATATATCAGTTTTGTTTGTTCTTGAACTTCTTTTTTTTTTTTTGAGGAAGATTGGTCCTGAGCTAACATCTCTTGCCAATCTTCCTCTTTTTCTTTTTTCCCCCCAAAGCCCCAGTAATAGTTGGATATCTTAGTTGTAAGTCCTTCTAGTTCTTCTCTGTAGGACGCTGCCTCAGCATGGCTTGATGAGCAGTGAGTAGGTCCACGCCCAGAATCTGAACTGGTGAACCCCGGGCCACCAAAGTGGAACACGTGAACTTAACCACTACACCACCAGGCTGGCCCCTGTTCTTGAACTTCTATAGATGTAATCATCCAATATGTACTCATTTGTCTCTGGCTTCTTTCGCTCATTCAACTTCTGAGATTCATCAATTGGCATGTAAAAAGTTGTTTGCAAATAAACAAAGAATTACTGAATATATTATCTTTGTATCAAATCTGAGGAAGATACTTGAGAAGAGACTATAACCAAAGTGAAATTAATCAGAACAGAGAATTCAAGATGAGGAAAGATGAAGAAAGAGGACAGAGAGAGAAGCAAAGGAGTATGATGTATCTTCCCATCTATCTACATGCATAATCATTAGTATACATAAGGCAAGGGCTAAGACAATGATCCTGGAATGGAGGACATGTACTGCAAACCAATAATGCTAGTCTGGAACTAAATAAAGTAAAAAATCTCTGTACAACTAGGTGTATCACAGGAGGAAAGGAAGAGAAATAATAACATGAGAAAAGACTTATTTGGGGTGGGGAAAAGGGTGCCAAAAGAAAATGTATTCTAAAGAGCTCTTCTTATTGGAGAAAGGAGTAAAGAAATGAAAGACCAATGACTTGTTGCAGAGAAAACAGTTGGTATCTACTTCTTGTGTAATAGTTGAGTAAAAGATGCTTGCTTATGACCCCCAGGAAAGGAAAAGTGAATATTTATGAATTGGAAAATCACAGTAGCATTCCTAAATAACAGGAGATGGGGAGGAGGAGGGAATAATTAAACAATAGAAATAAAACAAAGACAAAAATGGTGCAATAAAACATACATAAAGTAACATGAAACAAATAAAATAAAGAATATGAGCTTTATGTAAATAGCCTGAGTTCTCCCATTTAAAAGCAGACTAATAGATTAGATGTGCTGTTTACAAAAAATACACACAAAAAGTGATAGACTTCTGGTTCTAGTCAAGACGGAGAAGCCTACCACAGCCTATCTCTTCCACTGATTCCAATTGAAAATCTGGATAGATTGCAAAAAGCAATGAAGCAACTATCTGAAGAATCTGAGAAGTAAACAATAGCAGACATATGGGAAGGAAAGTGAAGAATGACCAATAAAGGTGAGTTTCCTGTTTTTTTCCTCCTCAACAAAATATTAACAAATAGAATCCAGCAATATATAAAAAAGATAATATATCACAGTCAAGTGGGATTTTTCTTAGGAATGAGAGGCTGGTTCAACATTTCACAGTCAGTCAAGGTAATTCACCATAATAATAGACTGAAAGAGAAAAACTGCATCATCTCAATAGATGCAGCAAAGCATTTGACAAAATTGAACATCCATTCATGATAAAAACTATCAGCAAAATGGAAATAGAAGGAACGTCCTTAACCTCATAAAGAGCAAGATATAAGTTTATTAAAATTCATTAAAAAAGAAATGGGAAATTTTAATGGAACAATTACCATAGAAGAAATGGAGGTGACTAAATAGTGCCCATTGAGAAGATGATGATTAAACTGTACTTAATCTTCTGAAGTTATTTAAAGGATTCTAGACTAGTATTTCTCAGCCCTAGAAACTCATTAGAATCACCTGTGGAGCTGCTTTTTTTTTAAAAAATTAAATTAAATTTTAAAATACTGTTTTCTGGCAAGCCCCAGACTACTCGAATCAGAATCTCTAGGAACCAGGCCTGAACGTTAATATTTCCCTAAAGCTCCCCAGGTAATTCTAATGTGCAAACTAGGTTTGTCAACCACTATTCCAGTCTACTGACAAAGATGATGAAGACAGTCCCCAAATTATTTTATAAAACCAGCTATAATGTAATACCGCAAACCAATAAAGAAAACTAGAGACTATTTGCTTTTGGATATAGAAGAAAAATTAAAATATTAGGAAATAGGATCCAGTAACATATCAAAAAATACATTTACTTTGTTGGTGTAATGAACTGACCTATTTGTCAATGTAATGAATTATATTAAATTAATCAAATTAAAGTAGAAAGACCATATTATCTTACATATAAAGGAATTTGATAACATTAAACAGTCATTCTAAGTAAAAATTTCTAAGATAGCAAGAGAAGAAAATTATTTTTGTGTTATAAAAATTATTTACCGGGCCAGTCCCGTGGCATAGCGGTTAAGTGCACGTGCTCCACTGCTGGCGGCCTGGGTTCGGATGCTGGGTATGCACTGATGCACCGCTTGTTAGGCCATGCTGTGGCGGTGTCCCATATAAAGTGGAGGAAGATCAGCATGGATGTTAGCTCAGGGCCAGTCTTCCTCACACACAGACAAAAAAATTGATCAAAATCATTGAAATGGTAAAATATAGAGCTCATTTCAATTAAAATCAGGAACTGAATAAATTCTACCTACTATCATCATTATTGTTCAATAATGTCTTGAATATTCTACAGCACTGTTGCTCAAACTTTACTGTACATGAGGCACCTGGGGATCTTTTTAAAATGCAGCTTCTGATTCAGTAGGTCTGGGGATGGAGCTGAGATTATTTATCTTTAATAAACTTCTAGATGATGCCAGTGCTGTTGATTCTACACTTTCAGTAGCAAGATTAGCAAATGCAATAAGACAAGAACATTAAATCACGAGCATAAATATTAGAAAACGAAAATAAACTGGCTTTTTGCCAATTCTTTGAATTTATGTTTAGAACATTCAAGAGACTATAGTAAAAAGACTAGTAAAACTTAATAAGGTGTCTGAATATTTGACAAATATACAAAACTTGTTTTTATTCTGTGCTAGCAGTAAATACCTAGAAATAGAAATGGGAAATATATCTCATTCCCAATAGAGGCAATTCTAAAATATCTTGGAATAAACTTAACAAAAGTTTGTTTTGGAGGACAAAAAAATTAAATCTGTAGGGGTCAGGCTTGCTTAGGGTAGGAAGAAGACAGTAGGTTTTAAACATGTTAAGTTGTGTGGTGATGGTGAAATATCCAATTAGAGATATCAAGTAGGCATTTTGATATATGAGTCTTTTTTTTTTTTAACCAGGGCCGCCAGTAGCGGAGCATGTGCACTTAACCACTAAGCCACGGGGCTGACCCCGATATATGAGTCTTATCTTAGAAAGATGGATGGAGATAAAAGTTTGGAAGTTGTTAGCATTTTAGATCAGGAATACCTTTTTGAAAGGCACATTAACGGGTTTTAGGGTGTCCATGAACCTCCTAAAATGTTTTGGAAAAATTTTTGCTTGTGCATATTTTTTTAGGGACAAGGTCCAGAAATTTCATCAGATCCTCAAAGGGATCCATGACCCAAAAAGTTTAAGGACCACTGAAATTGATGGTGGTTGAGGTTATAGGAATGGGTGAAATTTCTCAGCGAAAATATGTAGAGTGAGAAGACAACCAAGGATGGAGTCTTAGTAGAACAATACTTATAGGGTAGGAAGAGGAAGATACTAAGGAATGGACAGGGATGTGGTAGGAAAACCAGGAGAGCATAATGTTATGGAAATCAATGGAGGAAAGTGTTTCAAGAAAGAGGAAGAGGTTCATGGAGATCAAGTAAGCTAAGGACAGAACCCCATCCACTGAATAGCAGCAAGGAGGTCAATGGTAACTGGTAAGAGTAGTTGCAGTAGATTAGTTAGAAGACTTAGTTGGCGGTCAAAGCATAATTTTAAGGATTCACCTCAGGAGGGGAAGCTCTTCCACTGAGACAGAAAAGAAGAAAATGACAAGAGTAGATTTAGTTAATTTTGTAATTCTGGGAGTGGGAAGACTGTTCATAGGACTGTCTCTTCATTCTTCTTAAAGTAGGAGGTGAGGTCATGTCTTGAGAGCGAGATAGGAGGTTTTGGGCATGCCTCCTGATAGACTGATGAAGTTTTGAAATTATTATTGTTATTTGATAAGAGGAGATTGCTGACTAGGAATATATAAAGGGTTTATAGGTAGTGCTAAAAACCAAGCAAAAATCAAAGATCTAGAATATAAAGGGACACCAATATGCACTGTGAACTTTTATTTTCCAGTACCACCTGGTAGATCATAGAAGTTAAAAGTGGGGTTTTCCTAGGGTAGTGTATAACGATATGAGACAAGGTTGTTGAGAAGAGTATTATGAGAGGGGTGATGTGACAGATCATGAGGTCTAGCCTAAATAAAAAATAAAGTAGAAACAGGAGAGAATTGAAATCCAAAGATAGGCATAGTGGTAATGAGGGACTTAAAGAGCTGGAATGATAGGAGTTTGTTATTAGAGAATGGAACATTGACGTTTATGATTTTAGAGGGTGATGGTAATGTCTGAGGTGTGACAAGAGTAGGCAACTGAAGTGGAGTGGAGTTTATGAGGTAAGTAACTGATATATATGGATATTGATTGAACTAGTTCTCTGGATGCAACTTGGAGTAGAGAAGAATATTACGATACAGAGGCCAAATCTTTGATTAAGACCATGACCAGGTGGTTAGTGGCTGATGGTTGAGGAGGAGATGATGATATGTTAAATGACATGAATCTCAAACATATCTTTTAAATTCAAGGACAGGGAAATAATGGTTTGAAAGATGCCAGAACCCACCTCTTAGAGCTATGGGATATGGCATGTGGGCATATGGGCTTTGAAAGGGCCACCCAAGAAGTAATGGCCTTGGGAAATGCATCTAATGTTAGTAAGGCAAGGAAGTGTTATGTGGAGCAGCTGAGGGTAGAGGGGAGTTTGTTCGCTCTGGAATAAGGTTCTTAGGGTTTTGCAGTGGGATGGTTTGGAAGGAGAGGAGGAATTGAGGTTGGGTCAGAAGAGAGGAAGCACAGAGCACAGACTATGGTGGAGCTAAGATGACTGGACAACTGTCTGGAGGTGCTTACATTTTTGGGTGGTGACCAGGAATGGCAAGAATGAGAGGCACAGAATTTGTTGACCTCCATGTACCTGACAGAGTCTGCCTTAAGAGTTGTACAGACACAGGCTGCTTTTTAAGACTTGATTTCTTTTCTGACAGACTAGCTTGCTTTGTAGATCTTGAATCACTGTACATTTGCCTGGTGTTTTCTTTAAGTTATAAAGAAGTTCCTTAAAGGCTGCCAGTTAATGAGTAAGTACTCAAATTTTGAGTGTGAGGTACAGGGATTTATAAAGTGATAAGTCAGACAGAGGGTTTGAACTCATGGAGCCTATAAACTCTAGATTCTAGAGGGGAATCCATCATTAATCAAATGTGTTAAATCCTGTAAAAGGATTCTACATGTTGTAGGAGTGTATCTCAAGGTACTCAGCCTTGTGTAGGATGGGGAATGGTTTGCTTCTCTTGCTTATGTAAAATAGGTGGTATAAAGAAGTGAGAAGAATATGTGTTCTTTAGACAGGGTGACTTGAGGTCTGACTTGTTACTCCACTCTTATTCCTATGTAAACCCAGATAGGTTTTATTAAACTCTGAGCCGAAGTCTTTTCATTTCTAAATTGAAGACAGGTTATACCTGGTAGGGTCGTAGTGAGTCCTAAGCAAGTTAATGTAAATATAGCATCAGGTATGGTGGTTAGCACATGGTAAATAATCAAAAGGTTAGTTCTTTTTCCCTAGGTACTTCATTAAATACTACTAAAATGATAAATGAAGGAATGTATCCTGTCATTATGCAAGCTACTTCTCTGACATTATTATGTTTAGATTAGGAAAATTATCTTATCCATTTAGGTGACCAAATCTTTAGACTAAATTAAATGTTTGGTGGAACATTATCTGATGAAGGTGGACTCGGAAATTTTTAAAAAATTGTACAACTGCTACTCTGTTTTCCTTTTATAAAATGGAAATTTTATTTTTATTTTCCATTTGAATTTTTATACTACTGAAAGTATTCTCATTGAGATTGATTAGTTTCATTTTAACTTTACAGTACGGATTTGCTTTATCAATACATTATTTTTCAGTGTAAAATTTAATTTGCATTGTAAATTTTTATTTGTGGACATTATTTTTATCCGTGTCTACTTCCCTGGGTCTAATTTTATGGATCCAAATTTTTCTTTTTTTTTTTTTTCAGGTGTACGTCATTATACTTCTATTTCTGCATAGATTACATCATGTTCACCACCCAAATACTAATTACAACCCATCACCACACACATGTGCCTAATTATCCCTTTCGCTCTCCTCTCTCCCCCCTTGCCCTCTGGTGACCACCAATCCAATCTCTGTCTCTATGTGTTTGTTTATTGTTGTTATTATCTACTACTTAATGAAGGAAATCATACGGTATTTGACCTTCTCCCTCTGACTTATTTCACTTTGCATTATACCCTCAATGTCCATCCATGTTGTCACAAATGGCTGGATTTCATGGTTTCTTATGGCTGAGTAGTATTCCATTGTGTATATATACCACATCTTCTTTATCCATTCGTCCCTTGATGGGCACTTAGGTTGCTTCCAAGTCTTGGCTATTGTGAATAACGCTGCAATGAACACAGGGGTGCATGTATCTTTATGCATTGATGTTTTTAAGTTCTTTGGATAAATACCCAGCAGTGGAATAGCTCGATCATATGGTAGTTCTATCCTTGATTTTTTGAGGAATCTCCATACTGTTTTCCATAGTGGCTGCACCAGTTTGCACTCCCACCAGCAGTGTATGAGAGTTCCCTTCTCTCCACATCCTCTCCAACACATGTTGTTTCCTGTCTTGTTAATTATAGCCATTCTGACAGGCGTGAGGTGATATCTCATTGTAGTTTTGATTTGCATTTCCCTGATAGTTAATGATTTTGAACATCTTTTCATGTGTCTGTTGGCCGTCTGTATATCTTCTTTGGAGAAATGTCTGTTCAGGTCTTTTGCCCATTTTTTAATTGGGTTGTTAGTTTTTTTGCTGTTGAGATGCATCAGTTCCTTGTATATTTTGGAGATTAAGCCCTTATCAGATGTATGGTTTGCAAATATCTTCTCCCAATTGTCGGGTTGTCTTTTCGTTTTGTTGATGGTTTCCTTTGCTGTGCAGAAGCTTTTTAGTTTGATGTAGTCCCATTTGTTTCTTTTTTCTATTGTTTCTCTTGCCCGGTCAGACATGGTGCTTGAAAATATGTTGCTAAGACTGATGTCGAAGAGTGTACTGCCTATGTTTTCTTCTAGAAGTTTCATAGTTTCAGGTCTTACATTCAAGTCTTTAATCCACTTGGAGTCAATTTTTGTGTATGTTGTAAGGTAAGGGTCTACTTTCATTTCTTTGCATGTGGCTGTCCAGTTTTCCCAACACCATTTGTTGAAGAGACTTTCTTTTCTCCATTGTATGTTCTTGGCTCCTTTGTCAAAGATTAGCTGTCCATAGATGTGTGGGTTTATTTCTGGGCTTTCGATTCTATTCCATTGATCTGTGTTGTTTTATTTTTTTTAAAGAAAATGTTGTTCAGGATTGCCAGGGGAGTTTTTTCTATTTTTCACTTAAACTCTGTTGATTTTGCCTATATCCTTATGTATCTCATTAGTGACACATATAAGTGTCAAGATGACCCAACATTTAGTGACATTACCTTATAGTTCCAGTTGAAAGCTTTTCAGTGTTTTGCAAGAGAAAATCAGCCAACCATTTTTATTCAGCATTCAGTGTGAGCAGAGAACACCACAGCATGAGATAACAAAATCATTCCCTTAAGCCTGAGGCTAAACAAAAACCCATTTAAACAGTGGATCAATTCCTCTTTCTTGGGTACGAAGTAATATTAGTCATCCTGGAAGTAGCCCTCATTTTAAATATCAAATAGAAGCAAAGTTGGGAATACGTGGCAGAATTCCTTATTCAGAAACACTATAAAGGAATGTGACAAAGTTTCTAACTCTCCAGCCTGTGTTGATGTGTTCCCTAGATCTTGTGGGGAGGGCACATGTAAATTGGCCCTTCATAGATTACTTGACAGGATTGCAGCTGCAGGCAGAGCCTGAGTGTTCGCTACCCAACATCTATATCCTATTCCTTCCTAATAGAACCAGATTTTGATAATTTATCCCTTGACTCTCAGCTACAGAGAAAGGTTCTTGGTTCATCTAAGACAATCAATGTTTGACAATTACCTGATGACTGATAAAGGGGTGGACATGGCCTCAGTGGGCTCAAGCAGACTGTGGCTATACTCCATGCTTGAGAGACAGGTTTACTATCTGTTCTGGATTTAAACGATGGCATGTTTACACCAGAAGGTATCCAGTGTGCATGAGGGAATCCAACCCAAAGATGAAGCCATACTGAGGATTGCAGAGCAAAGAGAAGGAAGGAAGATGGGTCTTTGATAAGCCACTGTTCATGCTGTCCTGGGGCCTGCCCCACCTCTTAAGTTCCAGTTATATGAGGTCATTGGCCAGGGTGAGTGGAGATTAGATATGTTTCATACGGATAAAGAATTTATTAACTAACACATCGATTCAATAACCATGGCTGCAACTTTATACACATTCCACACTGGAGAATATGGCTGAGAGTGTAGGCATGTAGCCATTGCAGTTTTGTGGGAAATCCAGGGGCCTTGAAATGGAGAGATCTGAATTCCAGTGTTGGCTCCTCTATTTACTAGTTGCAAGGTCTTGGGCCAGTTATCCTTTTGCCTCAGTTGGCTCATACATAAACAGTACATTATAATATCTATCTGATAGTATTTTAAGGATTAAAATGTCAATGAGATAAAGTACATAGTGCCTGGCACATAGTGAGTGGGCAAAAAATAGTAGCTAGTAGCTAGTATTAGTTACCAAAAGAAATATTTTTCGACGCAAGTCTCATTTTTTTGATCTTTCCTGTAAAACTTTGTGGAAGGGTTGCCTAAAATTGTTCTCCACATTCCTCAAGTTCAAGTCTATTTGCAGCCTACTATAGCCAGGTTTTAGTATCCTTATCAAGGTCATCAAATTCATGGACCTTTTCTGATACTCATCTTTCTCTTCATTTCCAATTGCACTTGACTCATTGACTACGCCTTCCTTCTCATAATCCTTTCTTCTCTTGGCTACCAGAACACTACAGTTCCCTGAATTTGCCCCTGCCTCGTTCGTTGTTTGCTCTTTTGCTGGCTTTTCCTTCTCTGTTTTCCTCTAGATTTTGGGATATTCCAAAGCTCAGTCCTGGCCTTCTTTTCATCCCTCTATAATTTCCCTATGTGACAATTCAGCCCCCAAGGCTTTATCTACCATCAGTTTGCTGCTATCTTCACATTCGCACCTCAACCCAAATCTCTGCCCTGAATTCCAGGTCATATATGCAGCTTCCTGCTTGACATCTCCACCAGTACGCCTATTTTTCTGTCTCCATGTAACCGCCTTACTGCAGCCATCATTCTTCTCACCTCAGCTATTGTAATAGCCTCTTAATTGGTTTCTTTATTACAACTCTAGCCACTCTCCATCCCATCTCTCATCCATCTTTCCACACAGCAGCGAGAATGATTTTCTTTTTAAAATGCAATTCAGAACACATTCCTTACCTGCTTAAAATCCTCCAGTGCCTTACCGTAGCTGTTGTGATAAAGTCCAAACTTCAGCAAGGCCTACAAGGCTGGCCCTAGTTGCTGGGCCACCGCCTCTCCCTCAAGACTCACCTTGTGCCACCCTCCCACCTCACTACCCTCTGGCCGCTGTGGTCTTCTCTTGTCCTCCAACAGGCCCAGTTTAGGGCCACTGTGTTTGCTTTTCTCTCTTTCTGGAGTGTTCTTCCAATGGCTGGCTTCTTGTCATTTAATTCATTCAGTCTCCAGCTCAAATGTTGCTTTTTCAAAGGAACCCCACAGCCACTGTCTATTACTTTATCCTGATTCATATTTTCACAACACTTATCACTCTCTAGAATCATCATCTGTCTCCCTCATTAGAATGTAAACTGCCTTAGAGCCGGAATCATGTCTTCCTTATTCACCACTCTATTGTCCTCATCTAGAATAGTGCTTGGTACCTAGTAGGTGCTCAAAGGTTTTTATTAAATGAATAAAGGAAAGAATGAGTAATAATAGTGTTTAACCAACGTTGAATGGCATTTGATGTTGGTAGCGTCCTTTCATTTTCATTACCTGGTGTCATCGCTATGATAATCTGTGAGGTAGATATTATTACTATGTCCATTTACAGATGAACTGAGTAATTTTGTGCCCTTTTACTTCCACATCTAAAAGAGAATAGAATTGCATTTTTTTAAGCCTCCAAAGAAGAAGAGAGTGAAGGAACTTTAGTAAAATTATTTAATAGGCTGAGCTAACCATCTGTGAACTTTTGCTTTTTGTCCTTAACCAAATGTTAGAAATTAAACTACATGTGTTTCTACCCTGAACACTGCAAACCATTCAAAGCAAATGCTCGCTCTTGTTCCCGGGTCCAGATGCGAGAGGTCCATGGTAGTCAATGCTCTGTAATTAAATGAGATTTCGGGCTGAGCTTCTAATCCCCCGAGACACAGAATGTGCAGCTGTACTAATAACTCGGCCTATTATATGGAAAGCCAGCCGGGCCCTTATTTCTTTACGTATGCACACACAAACACACACACACACACATATGCATTCACATTTATATATTTAAAGCCAATAACAATCCAAACACAAGGTTCTCATTCTGTCTTTAAATATGGGAAATAATATTAGATTAAGTTAATGTAATCACTAACATCATGTTCTGTAAATTGAAAACTAATGCAGCTTTGTTCCCCAAACCCCAGACTGCCCAAGAAATCAGAATTTCCAGAATACCCAGACCTATGCTTTTCGATGATAAAATATATGTACCCCACTTGGAGTAAGGTGCATAATTTAATATTTTATTGTGTTTGATTTATAGGCTTCCTCAGTCCTTATTAAATTTAAGTTTTCACAATTGAGGAAAGGGCTTAAAGAAAACATATTTTGTGGTTAAAGATGTATCCCACATGTGCTGGGCTGGCAATTTAAAAGGCCGGATAACTCCTCTCTGAGCCCTCACAGCGCTGCTGAAAGTTCTGATTGCGGAGCTCAGGTTAGCAGGGCTGAAGTAGAAGGGTCAGTATTCAGATTCCAGGCTGAGAGCAATGCTTATTTCTTTGAGGTCTGATGTTCATCAAAATCCACTCCGGGACAAAATCTGGTATGCAAAGCCTGAAAAAATTATATCAAAATTTGGCTTTTGTCTTTTTTTTTAAAAAAAAAAGAAATTTTAAGGGGCGTAGGGAGAGTGATTTGTTTCTGACAACTTTGGCAAGGCTTTCGCTAAGTGCACTTTCAGAGCAGCAAGTCCCTGACTGACAAAGACCTGGACATGACCTCAAATATCTGCAGCTTGAGAAATATTACATGGAGCCACAGACGTTTTCAGGCAGGAATTCCGGGTCCTGATGAACAGATCTAGGTACCTCTGGACTTTTGATTGTCAGTACTTTTTCCTGAAGGCCTCGCCTGCCCCAGGACTCTGGCTGCTGAAAAGGATCCAAACTACAGGATTGACAACACTGAAGAATGGAAATATCATTTCAGCTTTTCTAAACTCACAGTCCCTGCTAATCTTAAGCCAATTCCAATGCGTCCTAACTTGGAAGATATTCCCAAGCCCCCCGTCCCTAAGGAATTATTTGCTCATGCTTGCATCTTTGCATTTCTACTATGTCAGTGAGCACATTCTGTCCTGCTCCTCTTCCGCACAGCAGGGAACAGGAAGCTTTGCTCTCTGCTTTGTGTCCTCCATCTCATCTCAAAGGCATCTTTGATTCTTTCTTCTCCCACACTCATTGCATCTCATCAATCATTAACTCTTACTGGTTTTCTCTTCTCCATCTCTCCTGAAACCATTCACTTCTTTATACTTCCACTGACCTATCTGTGTCCAGGCCACCTCCAGGGCTTGCTTTTATCATCACCATAATCTAATTGGTTTTCCTGACTCAAGTTTTGCCCTCTGTCTGCCTCCCCTTGCCCATTCATGTCTTACTCTGCAGCCAGAGTGATTTTTCTAAAATGCTTATGTATCTGATTATCTCATTCCCTGCTTAAAACCTTTAATATCTTCCCATTGCCCTTGAGATAAAATCTCAACTCCTTACCACAGCTTACAAGGTTCTATCAGCATCTTTCCCTTCTAACTCTTGCGTTGTACACTCCAGAGATACTTAACTCCTGTTAGTTTCTCCAATGAAGACTTTTGGTCCCTTCTTTGCCTCTGAGCCTTTGCCTATGCTGTTCTCTACTACTCTCCCCATTTCTTCACCTGGCTAATTCCTACTCATGCTTTTGTTCTCAACTTGAATGCCACTTCCACCTGGACACCATCCTTGGCCTCCTCCTTATCTTGCTTTTCTGTCACATAGAATTTTGTCCTCCCCTGGCATAGCACATAGACTTTATTATAATTGTGGTTTATTTTCTTTTTTCCCCTCTGGAAGCTCCTCAGTGATAGAAACTGTATGCACCTTGCTCTTTTTGATATCTTCATCACCTAGCTCAGTGCCTGGCTTTTAACAGCCATTAAATATTTATCTTTGTACCCTTCCATACATCTTCATTCAGAGCCTTGCACAAAGTGGATGCTCAATACCAATATGATGAATCAGATCAAACTGACACATTGCTCAAATTATCTGATAGAAAATGCAGGTCTGTTGAGACAATGAGTAACACAATTAGCTTGTCTAGGAACTATTAAAAGGTTATTCGCTGAAAAATGGATTTGACTCTACTGATCAATGACATTTGACCACTAAGATGACTAGAGTAACCAGACCATGATATGGTTGCTGTAATTATTTGACAGATGTTTGTGTTTGATTTTTATTGTCTGTGTGGCCACTCCACCTATTGTCTGGAAGTAGGCTGCTATAGAGGTCGGTAGGAATTAAAAATGACCATAATCCTGATTATAATAAGTACTAATAAGACATTTATCATGTTCTTTACATGCATCAACTCATTTAATCCTCACAATAATCCTGGGAAGTAGGTACTGTTATTATTCTACTTTACAGATGAGATAACTGAGGCTGAGAAATGTTCAATAACTTGCTTAAAGTTATTGGAGAGAGGTAGAGATGGAATGTGAAGTCAGAAGTCTTACTTTGGATTCCATGCTTTTGAATAGTATGCTGTATTACCATTACTGTTTGCTGCGATAACCAACCAGGGACATAGATTTGAGGATGTATGAATTTATGGGCTATGCAAAAGCATTAGGAGTCTTTTGTGTGGGCAGCAAGCATAATGCTTAGGAAACGAGGTCAGCCTCTTGTCATACCTGCTGGACTTGATTTTAATAAAGCTTTGCAAACAAGTCATAAGAGAAATGGGAGCAATTTGGAAATAAATTACTTCCATTATGCTGCAGGATCTCCTATATACTGTGGCATTTAGGAATTATTCACAGATGTATGTTTACAGTTAAAAAATCAACTATACTGTGCTCAATTATATGGGGGGAAACTCTAGTAAACAGTTTTTAATTGGATTGAAATTAAGATAAATTTGGGATAATGAAGGAAAATGTCTTAACAGCAAGATTTATGGACTGTGTGCAAAACTGCCATTGGAAGTGAAGGAAGCCCCGTATTTTGAAATGCAAAATTCACATGTACATGAGGAAAAAAGATTATGTGTACAATCTATTTCCATGTAGTCATGAAATTCTTTTGAAACAACTTAGGGTATATGTGGGTTATTCAATGAACAGATATGAGCATTTACTGTGTACAAAGTCCTATGCTCGGTACTATGGGAGATACAAAATTTTCTGAAATCTAATTATAAATTTCAAGTAAATCTTAACACTAGTCTGCTTAGTGTTAAGAGTTCTCTGTTAAAGGAACTATATGATGTAGCCATAAAATGTTTGTAAAATGAGAGAACTAAGCTATTAAATATTCTTTTGGTAGAGATGCTGCATTTGGTAAAAGAGGAAATGAGACCCCAGAAGTATATGCATCCTGAAAGAAGAGAAAGATATAGAATTTTTTTCTCCTCTAATTCTAGGGTTTAAATGCAATAAAATGTATATGGAATATCTCTTATGATGTTTCAAAAAAATGGATTCTTTGAAAATATTAGTAATATGGGGTGAATTTTGAAAGATAGCACTAGAGTCTACCTTTAAAATCATATAAATAAGTTGGGACAAACCATGGTATATTCTAAACACTTGCTATTCAAATTGTGATCTATGGATTAGCAGCATCAGCATCACTCGAGAGCTTGTTAAAGATGCAGAATCTCGGGCCCACCCCAGACCTACTGAATCAGAATCTGCATTTTAACAAAACCCGAGGTGAATTTGTATGCACGTTAACATTTGGAAGCATTGGTCTAAACAATAAATCTGCAGCACAGGAGATTTTCACCTTTGCTCTTTTTGCAATAATCCTGTGCTACAATATCTTCTATCTTTCCAAGATCTTTCATCTCTACTTCCCTTCCCAAACCAACTTCTCCAGATGAACTGATTTTTCTCACCACTGATTAACCAAAACTTAAGCTTTTCTGTCTCTACTGCTTTCCACAAGAGCTGCTATTTACCTGAATGCCTTCCATTTTCCTCTCTGCCTAAGCCATATAGAACTATTTGCATTTCCAGAATATGCTGGCTTCTTTCATGTCTTCTGCCCAGATGTCCCTCCCTGTCCCCATTTTGACCCACTGGCCTTCAGGACTCTGTGAAGCTTCTGTGTCCCCTTCTCACTTCACTCTTTGTTCATTTTATTCTCATCGTACTGGATATATTTCTATATTATAACTCTAATCACATTGCAATGTAATTGTTCACATGTTCTCTTTCAGTACACTGTCAGTATCTCAAGGTAAAAAATGTTTTAGCCACTTGTGTAGCCTGAGTGCTTACAAAATGTTTGCTGAATGAAAGCTTTATTTGCAAATTAAAAATTATGATTGCCTGTTCAGTCAAACACTGGTCAGTAAACTAAGTGCTAAGAGGAAAAAGATCCAAGTCTAGGATCTCTAAAATGGTGCCCAAAATGCTTACACACACACGCACACACACACACCCCATTTGACCCTAATTTATTGGTTTATAATAAGTGATACAGCTTCTGCAGAAAAAGTACCCGACCAATGTCAGATGGTCTCATATTTGACAGGTACTATTCAGATGACCCTGAGATGCATCAGGAGTAGTGTAACAGGGGTAAATTGTAAGATCCGTGACACTGGTATGTTTTGTGATCTTAAATCAAGTTGGATATTTTTTTGTATTATAATTTCTCCATCTGTAAACTGCTTGTTCTCCACCTATGGGAAAAAGAATAGTATGGATAACACTCTCTGATGATGCCCTAGAAAGATTTTCAAGTGGCCTCTGCAGATTTTTCTGGAAGATTTTTCAACTTTGGGACACGTGGACTGAAGGGCAAGATCATTTCTGCCAAGTCTTATCAGGAATTCCTGGTTAGATTTTTTTCTCAATTGATGCAAGCATTTGTTGATTTTGGTAGGATGTTGTTGCTTTAGGAAAATATGAAATATTTAAAAACAGAGTAGGCTTGATGGAGAATGGAGATTAGGGAGGTAGAAACTAGATTCAACATTTTGTATAATATTGTTTGGAATAGAGAAATCTATGAAGATTGGATTACCATTCAGGTTCTGGATGTTGGGTTAGACTTTTAAAATGTCCATGTATTTTTGAGCAACCAAAATTAATGCAAAAACAGATCATTTAAAAATATCTATATGAGCAGAAGTTTAATATTTTTTATTCACATGTAGCCTGTGAAGCACTTATTCATAAGATATGGGGACACATGACAACTAGATAATATGACATAGCAAATGTCTTAGTCAATTTGGGCTGCTATTACAATATACCACAGACTGGGTAGCCTATAAACAATAGAAATTTATTTCCCATGGTTCTGGAGGCTGGAAGTCTAAGATCAGAGTGCCAGCATTGTTGGGTTCTAGTAAAGGCCCTCTTCCAGGTTGCAGACTGCCAACTTCTTGCTGTGTCCTCACATGGTGGGAGGGTCTAAGGAGCTCTGTGGAGTCTCTTTTTTTTTTTTTTTTTTTAAGATTTGTATTTATTTATTTATTTATTCCCCCCAAAGCCCCAGTAGATAGTTGTATGTCATAGCTGCACATCCTTCTAGTTGCTATATGTGGGATGCAGCCTCAGCGTGGCTGGAGAAGCGGTGCATCGGTGCGTGCCCGGGATCCGAACCTGGGCCGCCAGCAGTGGGGCACGTGCACTTAACCACTAAGCCACGGGGCCGGCCCTGGGGTCTCTTTTATAAGAGCACTAATCCCATTTATGAAGGCATCACTCTTGTGACCTAAGCACCTTCCAAAGGCCACACCTCCTAATACCATCACCTTGGGCATTAGGATTTCAAAATTCAAGTATGAATTTTGGGGGACACAAATATTTAGATCATAGCAGCAAACAAATGGTAGAGGAACAGGATAGACAATACTCTTTGTTTCTGTTTCTGATAAACTGGCAGATGTAGGTATCTTAAGACGTCATGATAAAAAATGTCTAAAAAAACTGGCTACAATATTAAATGCATATCTACGCAGGCAAAGCCATAAAGGAAATCCTTAGAGGAAAGCAGAAGTCCAGAGAGGTGAGGGAGCATTGGTGTCGGTAGTTGCCTGGGGGTCTAGAGCTTAGGTTTCTAAAGGCTCTAATGAGGGATGAGTGACAAACTCAAGGGCACACCTAAGATGGGAGATGTGATCAGATATTAACTGTATAAAGTCTGGACCCCCTAAAATTGGGGAAGAGGGGAAAGAAAACACACCTTCAAGGAAGAAAGTGAGTAAACTTGTTTATCTTTATCTCTGTTCTAGGTAGTGGTGATAAAAGATGTCTTCTAAAAATCCATAACAAGAAGCCTACCCTCAAGTGGATTTGGGAACATAATTTGCACTATTCAAACTGAGAATTTAGTTTAAAATGGTCCACATGTGGACCCCCCTCCAGGGGCTCAGCAGAAGTCAATGTGGACTCTGAAGAAACTCACCTTAAACCTAGAAGAATTAACATGCCAAGAAACATGACCTCACATGCAAGATTAAAAAATACACGAGGAAATAAGCTGCTATTAGAAAGTTAGCAGACAAAACGAAGACCACAGATATTACAATTACTAGATAAATATGGAAAACAACTGTGTGAAATACATTTAAATAAGTGAAAGAGATTATTATAAATATGACCAAAAACACAAGGAGACTATATAAAACCACCAAGTCAATTTTAAAAAGACCAAATAAAATTTCTAGAAACTAAAAAGACAATAATTAAATTAGATACACAACGGAATAAACACTAGATTAAGAAAAAAATGAAGGGAAAATTATTAAACAGAAACTCCAACTGAAAAGACTATCATTACACATTTAGAGATCAAAAATATAAAAAATATGAGGAATTGAGCAAGAAGTTCTGCCATACGTCTACTGGATGTTTCAGACAGAGGATGGAGGAGAGGTAATATCTGAAGCGACAACATCTGAGAATCTTCCAGAATTGTGGAATAACAGGTTAAATTAAACACAAAGTTTACATAAATCCCAAGCAGTATATATAAAAAGCTCTACTTTTTGACACATTTTACTGAAACTGTAGAAAACCAAAGGGAAAGATAAGACCTTAAAAGCAGAGAGAAGAAACAAATCGGAAAGGCTACAGTGTAATGGTTGGTGTAGACTCGAGCTGGACTGCATGGGTTCAAAACTAGGCTCTACGGCTAAGAAGCTGTTTGCCTCACTTTCCTCAGCAGTAAAATGGTAGGACCTACCTCACAGTATAGACATGAGAATTAAATGTCAGTGTACATAAATATAGCTGAAAATAGCCCTTGGCACATTGGAACACTATAAGCTTTAGCTATTATTTTTTATCCCTATTATTACTATTACTTACACAGAAGAGACTTCTCAAGAACAACAATAAGGCCAGAGGAGAATGGAATATTATCTACAAATTTCTGAAAGAAAATAATTGTATACCCAATAAAATTAACTTTTAAGAAAAAAGTAAAATTACCTTTTGAGAAGAAAATCAAAGTTATCTTTCAAGAAGAAAATAACTCTATAACCAGTAAAATTATCTTTCATGAATAAGGTTGAAGTAAAGCCATGTTGAAACCAAAGAAAAGTTTACCACCACCATCTTACTAAAGAAACTTCTAGAAAAGATACATCAAGAAGAAAGAATACGATCCCATAAGGAAAGCCTGAAATGCAAGAAGAAATGGTAAACAAAGAAAATGCAAACATGTCAATAAATCAAAATAAATATCAACTGTATAAAATAATAATACATGTTTAACACGTAGAGCTAAAGAAATAAGGTAATAAACAGCAATTGCATATCATTTGTCTGTGGGGTGGTGATAATCAGGAATGGAAGCATTATAAGGATCTTGTATTCTGAAACAACATGAAGATATTAGTTAACTTTGACTTAAATATTCATGTTAATATTTAAAGGAAAATCATTAAAAGAATATGAATAGAATGTATAATTTTCATTTATTTTTTCATAATAGAAAAAATAAAATGGGAAAAAAATTTAAATTCAGGCAAGAGAGGAGAAAACAACTGCAGAAAAAGGACAAATAAACCCAAATGATAAGCTGGAACAAAAGAGAAGATGGTCTAAATATATCACAATTCATAATAAATGTAAATAGTTTAGACTCTCCAGTTCAAAGATAATGATTATCATACTGAATTTAAAAATAAAATCCAGTTCAGTGATGCTTTTTCCAAAAGGCACACCTGAAACGTAGAGACATTTCACCAGAAATGTTGAAAGTTAAAGGATAGAAAAAGATATACCAGGCAAATACTACTTAAGAGAAAGCTGGTGTAAATACATTAATATCAGACACAACAGACTTTAAGATAAAAAGTATTATATAGACCTAGAAACATAGACTGATTTCAGTGAAAAAAATTTTATAAAAGGAAAAGGAGAAATTGTTAGATTCACCACAATAGTAAGAGATTTAATATATACACCTATTTCAGCAACCAATAGATCAAAAGACAAAAATTCACAAAGTATATAGAAGGACCAACAACACAATCAACACATTTGATAGCATGAACTTATTCAGAACATTGCGCTGAACAATTTGCAAATATATAATTCTTTCCAAGCACACAGAAAATTTATGAAAAGTGACCATGTGCTAGGACATGAAGTACTGGTAGACATTCTGCACTCTTTGATCATGATGCAATTAAATTAGAAATCAATATAAAAGAGATAACTTAAAATGCATACTTGTAAGTTAAAAACACTTCATATAATTTATGTATCATAGAATTAATATAATGGAAACTAGAAGATAATTGAAACTGAATAATTAAAAACACTAAATATCAAAACTTGTAGAAAAGCTGTACTTAGAAAGAAATGTATTCCCTAAGTGCTCATATTGACAAAAGCTAAAGATTAATGAACTAATCATCAAACTGGAGAAATTAAAAAGAACAGCAAAATAAAAAAGTAGATGGAAAGAAATAATAAACATAGGACGAAAATTAAGAAAATGAAAAACAAAAATCAACAATGTCAAGGTTGATTCTCTGAAGAAACTTTGAAAATGGACAAAACTGTGGCTGGCTTTAGCAAGAAACAAGATAGGAGACAATAATATAAGGAATGAAAAAGGAGACATAATGGAAGGCTGTGTCAGAAGGGCTTAGAGGAGGCCACCCGACATCCTGACTCAGGGTGCAGGTTGAGGGGTCAAAGAGATTTGGCTTTGAATCCTAGATCTGCTGTGTTGCAGCAATGTGATCTTGGACCAGTCTCCTGACCTCAATGTCTCGTCAGAAAAATAATGGTATATTGTGAAGATAAATGAAATAGAAAAGTACTAGGCATGTAAAAGCACAGCAAAATTTAGCAATAAATTTTATTTATTTATTTATTTATTTATTTATTTATTTATTTATTTTTTTAAAGATTTTATTTATTTTTTTCTCCCCAAAGCCCCGGTAGATAGTTGTATGTCATAGCTGCACATCCTTTTAGTTGCTGTATGTGGGACTCAGCCTCAGGATGGACGGAGAAGTGGTGCCTCGGTGCGCGCCCGGGATCCGAACCCGGGCCACCAGCATCAGAGCGCACGCACTTAACCACCAAGCCACGGGGCCGGCCCTATTTATTTATTTTTATCATTAGCATTAGAGAACAGTACCTCTAGGAAACTTGACTGGTTTTTGGTGTATAAATAGAGTGTCAAGAGCAAGAAATAGAGATGCACAGGGAAGGGAGGACGTTTCACGGGAGGGTGGGGTGAGCACGTGAGCAAAAGCACAGAAAGGGATGCACAGGGCCGGAGCAAGACCCCTATGTGGAATAATAACAGGGCAGAGTGTGTTTTACAGCATCAAAAACTCAGGACACCCACAGAGAAGTAGTTGTATTTCTCGGTAATACTGTCTGAGAAAATATATCATCAAAAATGGGTTTGCTGACACCTTACCTCCCCAGTCCTCCACTTTCCCCCCTCTACGCTCCCCAAACACACTCACTAGTATAAGCCTCCTGTGCAAGGCACTCTGCTCCAGAATGATTAGATTAAAACAGTAACACGAGGAAGAGAATTCTGCCAGACCGCATTTCCATATTACAATTTAGAATGTTAAATTAACAGACTCGATGGGCCGACGCATAGAGAGATTGTTTAAGCCCTCCCTCCCCTTCAAACTGAATTGCACCTTAACTAGTCCATCTAGATGAGAACCACACTTCTAAAGAAATCTAAGGGCTCAACAATACTGTGATTATTCACATTCCTGTTTTAATCCTCTGGCACACAGCTGGCTCTAAATAAGTATTTGTTAAATAAGCGGAGGGATGAATAAACTTAATTAACAATTATGGTACCAGAACCCAGATATTTTATGAGCATATGTATACGGCAGTTCAGGGTAAAGTATGAGAGGCGTTCTCAAATGCGTGCGCCTTCATGAGGTATGAGCAGTGTTCAGTCCTTAGTCCAGTACTCCTGTCCTCTTCCTTGATTAATGCCAGCCTCCCAGACCAAATTCTGGGCACTTGAGATGAGAATCCCCTCAGGTTGCACTGCCACTTTATATATAATCTGGAATTCTGGGGAGTCCAGAAAACCCATCATTTCTCTCAAGGGAGACGTTTCTTAGCAGCATGGTCCTGAAAGAAGATACAAATCCACGAGCCTAGGCCTGGCTTCAGCAGTGAGCCTGCTATCCAGCTAAGCTTTGAGAAAGGAGGGATAAAAAGCCAGAGAAGCCCAGCGGGCTTCTCCTCAGGGCTTCCCTGCTTAGCAGCCTTCCCCACCAGGACCACGCAGCATCCTCCACTGGCCATTTCTCCCTCTGACTACCAGGGCGAGAGATTCCCCTGAAACGGTCACATCCCAAACTGGGGCTGCTCAGGCCTCTGTCATTACTTAGTCCAGGGAGCCCTCAGACCACTGGAGCCTGGTGTTTTGAGGGATGGCTGGGAGCTTTGCCCCCGCTGGTCCTGGCAGCCTTTATGGCTGGAGATTGCAGAGCAATGCAAGGGAACCATTTGACAGTGTTTGCACCTTATCATTTCCAAAGAATCTCTGCTCTTGAGACAATCGGTGCTCTTAGCTGTCTGTCAAGTTCAAGCACTTTTTATCTTAAACGTATCTGAGTGTTGGGGCTGAGGAAACAACTAAAGAAAGCTCACCATAAGAGACATTATTTGTGGGGCTCGATTTCCCCCAGGCCCTTATCTTTCTGCTCCTCTTTATTACCATGCCAGTCTGGGGACAAAATTGGCCCTCTCCCTGTTGATCTGTCTTCTAACGCACTTTACAATTCTAGTCTGGAGCTGCTGGGGAGTCTCTGTTTTGGTGAAATCACTGTTTCAGGGTGAATCAGTCACTTTCCGCAGGCCACTTTCTTCATGTTCTGCCACAGGGCGGGGATACTTCCCTCTGGGGACAAGCCACCATGACTTTAATCTATGTTTTGTCTGCCATGGGAAAGTGGATGGACACTCCATCAACCGCGGACCCAAGGGGATTGTTGAAGCTGGCACTTCAGATGGGATTTTACTTCTTTTTTACAAACTAGTATTCTATTTTCCTGTCTTGACAAATATATCCTTATGATGTCAAAAACCAAAAGACGTGTAATGCCATGGTTTTAATGCATCTGAGGTCTGGCAAAACATCGGTCTACTAAATTTAATTATTATTGCACATATCTGGCTCATCTGTCAAGGGGCTGGTGATAATCGACTGAGTGATAAAGATTTATATACCTTACAGATATGTATTTGTTCCATAAAATTGATTTTTCTTGCCTTTATTTCAGCAAAATTACTAATTTTGTTGTTATATTCAAAATGTTTACATAATTTGTTTTCAATTCATAGTAATGGTCTGAAGGGTTTCAAAAATTGTGATTATATTCAAAGTATACAAAAATTAAACATATACTGGGGCCGGCCCAGTGGCATAGCTGTTAAGTCTGCATGCTCTGCTTTGGTGGCCCCGGGGTTCGCAGGTTCGGATCACAGGCATGCACCGATGCACCACTTGTCAAGCCATGCTGTGGCAGTGTCCCATATAAAGTAGAGGAAGATGGGCATGGATGTTAGCCCAGGGCCAATCTTCCTCAGAAAAAAGAGGAGGATTGGCATTGGATGTTAGCTCAGGGCTAATCTTCCTCACAAACAGAACAAAAAATTAAACATATATTTATAAGAACATAAATTAAATATAAAATTTATTTTATATGTTGCCAAAAAGTTTCCCTTTAAAATATTCAAAATTATCTATTAACTTTAAAATGTAAAATACAAATTATAATTAATATATGCCAAAATTTTATTGAATATATTAGCATTTTAATTAAATTTTTGTTTGTTCATTTGTTTTTGTTTGTTTTTTCAAATTTATTTATTTTTTTATTGTGGTAACATTATTTAAATTTCAGGCGTACATGAATTATATTTCTATTTCTGCATAGAAAAAGCTTTTTTTTTTTTTGGTGAGGAAGATTGGCCTTGAGCTAACATCCATGCCAATCTTCCTCTATTTTGTATATGGGTCTCTGCCACAGCATGGCTTGATGAGTGGTGCAGGTCTGTGCCCAGGATCCGAACCTGCGAACCCAGGCTGCCGAAGTGCAGCACGCCAAACTTAACCGCTACACCACTGGGCTGGCCCCCAATTAAATTTTATTTATTATTATAATCATAAAACTATTCACATTTAAAAAATTCTATGTCCATCTGGCTGTCAATATAAAGAATCAGTACCAGATACATGCATGATACATGAATGCAAATTTAAGAGTACCATGAAATGTTAAAATTGCAAAAGGTTCTTAAGCCATCATTTGGAACTTTTGGGAAATATTGTGCTAATTGAATACCATGGGAACCAGGAATTAGAACAAGAGAAGTAAGAAAAAGGATTCTTGGCGTTATTGAGAAATGATACTTTGTTATGAAAGAATCTACTGCATTCATGTTATCTTAAAGGAGGAATTTGACAAGTTTAACTTTTCTCTTAACCCAGCACTCTTTTCCTCTCACATCCTCCAAGCATTCCAAAGCAATGTCATCAACATAATCCATGATCCTTCACAGCTTTAAAATCCTATCGCCTTTTCTTTTGAGGATATAGAGCAAGAGATGTGGAAATGCATTTCTCTGGGGCCTGAAGAGCGTGGTCGTGAAGGTGGATGTTAAGAGTTATGGGCTGGGCTGTGCCGGCTCTGAGTGCCAGATTCCGAGTGGCACAAATTTATTTGTGTGTGATTGTGGTATGTGGACCACTCTAAAATAGCTCTTGCCTAGGTCTAAGGGAGGTTCTGTATGTATCAGCCATAATCAGACTCTCCAGGAGAATCTACTGCTAACATTTTGGAACATTTCTTTCCAGTTATTTTCTATACTTTGTTTTCACATATGAGAATATGCCTTATATACAGTCTTATATCCTGCTTTGTTGATAAAACAGAAGTTACCAGTGTAACTTCTGCATTCTTTAAATACTATGAGGGCACATATTGCCCAGTCATGGAAGTTCACACCCTTGGAGTTGGAAGAAGGATCATGTTGTTCTCATTATGGTGAGCACAGCAGAAATTCAACTTAAGACACCACTCAAAGCAATTAAATAAATAAAAATCCAGAAATATATCCAAAGCACAGTGTTTGATGCAGCAAGAGTATTCAAAATAGTATAAGACGAAATTTCTGTCCTCGTGAGGGCTAGCTTACAAACAAGCTGCCTGGCTTTATTCTCAGCAAAGAGCTGACTGACGGCTAAACTCTAAGCGAGAAGGATTAGTAGACCATTGGAATGGAGGAGCCTGTTCTGCCAAATGATCTAGAGGTGTACCTCTTTTTATTGTGCTTTGCTTTTTGTGTTTCACAAATAATGTTTTTACAAATTGAAGGTTTGTGGCAACCCTGTGTGCAGCAAGTCTTTTAGTGCTGTTTTCCCAATAGCATTTGCTTGCTTCCTGTCTCTGTGTCATATTTTGGTAGTTCTCGCAATATTTCAAATGTTTTCCTTGAATCTGTGATCAGTGATCGTTGATGTTACTATTGTAATTATTGGGGGGATGCCACAAACCACACCCGTAAAAGATGTTGAACTTAATCAATAAATGTGTGTGTTCTGACTGCTCCACTGACCAGCTGTTCTCCTGTCTCTCTCTCTCTCCTTGGGCCTCCCTATTCCCCGAGACACAATAATATTGAAATTAGGCTAATTAATAACCTTACAATGGCCTCTAAGTGTTCAAATGAAAGGAAGAGTCATACATCCCTCACTTTTCAACAAAAACTTGAAATGATTAAGCTTAGTGAGCGAGGCATGTCAAAAGTCAAGATAGGCCAAAAGCTAGGCCTCTTACGCCAAACAGGTAGCCCAGTTGTAAAGGCAAAGGAAAAGTTCTTGAAGGAAATTACAAGTGCTACTCCAGTGAATACATGACTGATAAGAAAGTGAAACAGCTTTATTACTGAAATGGACAAAGTTTTAGTTGTCTAGATAGGAGATCAAACCAGCTACAACATTCCTTTAAGCTAAAGCCTAATCCAGAGCAAGGCCCTAACTCTCTTCAACTCTATGAAGACTGAGAGAGGTGAAGAAGCTGCAGAAGAAAAGTCTGAAGTTAGCAGAGGTTGGTTCACGAGGTTTAAGGAAAGAAACCATCTCCATAACATAAAAGTGCAAGACGAAGCAGCAAGTGCTGATGTAGAAGCTGCAGCAAGTTCTCCAGAAGATCTAGCTAAGATAAGTAATGAAGGTGGCTACACTAAACAACAGATTTTCAATGTAGATGAAACAGCCTTATAGAAGAAGATGCCATCTAGGACTTTCATAGCTAGAGAGGAAAAGTCAATGTCTAGCTTCAAGGTTTCAAAGAACAGGCTGACTCCCTTGTTAGGGACTAATGCAGCTGGTGACTTTCAGTTGAAGCCAATGCTTATTTATCATTTTGAAAATCCTAGGGTCCTTAAGAATTATGCTAAATTTACTTTGCCTGTGCTCTATAAATGGAACAACAAGGCCTGGATGACAGCACATCCTTTTACAATAGGGTTTACTGAATATTTTAAGCCCACTGTTGAGACCTACTGCTCAGAAAAAAAGATTCCTCTCAAAATATTACTGCTC
This sequence comes from Diceros bicornis minor, assembly GCF_020826845.1. NCBI lineage: Eukaryota > Metazoa > Chordata > Mammalia > Perissodactyla > Rhinocerotidae > Diceros > Diceros bicornis. The sequence goes on from NC_080742.1 coordinate 33,493,773, forward strand.
ATTGACAATGCACTTGGTCACCCAAGAGCTCTGATGGAGATGTACAACAAGATTAAGGTTATCTTCATACCTGATGACACAACATCCATTCTGTGGCCCATGGATTAAGGAGTAATTTCAACTTTCAAGTCTTATTACTTAAGAAATATATTTTGTAAGGCTATAGCTGCCATAGATATTGATTCCCTGACGGATCTGAGCAAAGTAAATTGAAAATCTTCTGGAAAGGATTCACCATTCTAGATGCCATTAAGAACATTCGTGATTCATGGGAAGAGGTCAAAATATCAACACTAACAAGAGTTTGGAAGAAGTTGTTTCTAACCCTCATGGATGATGTTGAGGCCTTCAAGACTTCAGTGGAGAAAGTAACTGCAGGTGTGGTGGAAATAGTAAGAGAACTAGAATTTGAAGTGGAGTCTGAAGATGTGACTGAATTGCTGCAATCTTATAATCAAATTTTAATGGATGAGGAGTTACTTCTCATGGACGAGCAAAGAAAGTGGTTTCTTTTTTTTTTTTTTTGTGAGGAAGATCAGCCCTGAGCTAACATCCGTGCTAATCCTCCTCTTTTTGCTGAGGAAGACCAGCTCTGAGCTAATATCTATTGCCAATCCTCCTCCTTTTTTTTTCCCCCCAAAGCCCCAGTAGATAGTTGTATGTCACAGCTGCACATCTTTCTGGTTGCTGCAGCACGGCCGGAGAAGCAGTGAGTTGGTGCGCGCCCGGGTCCAAACCTGGGCCGCCAGTAGCGGAGCGCGTGCACTTAACAGCTAAGCCACGGGGCCAGCCTGAAACTGGTTTCTTGAGATGGAATCTACTCCTGGTGAAGAGGCTGTGAAGATTGGTGAAATGACAGCAAAAGATATAGAATATTACATAAACTTAATCGATAAAGCAGTGGCAGGGTTTGAGAAGACTAACCTCAATTTTGAAAGAAGTTCTACTTTGGTAAAATGATATCAAACAGCATCACATGCTACAGAAAACTCGTGAAAGGAAGAGTCAATCAATGCAGCAAACTTCACTGTTGTGTTATTTTAAGGAATTTCCACAGCCACCCCAACCTTCAGCAACCACCACCCTGATCAGTCAGCAGCCATCAATGTCGAGGCAAGACTCTCCACCAGCAAAAAGATTATGACTTGCTGAAGGCTCATATGATGGGTAGCACTTTTTAGCAATAAAGTATTTTTTAATTAAGGGATGTACATTGTTCTTTTTAGACATAATGCTATTGCACTCTTAATAGACTACAGTATAGTGTAAACATAACTTTTTTTTTTTTTTTTGTGAGGAGATCAGCCCTGAGCTAACATCCGCCAATCTTCCTCTTTTTTTTTTTTATTTTCCCGCTGAGGAAGACGGCCCTGGGCTAACATCGGTGCCCATCTTCCTCCACTTTATATGGGACGCCGCCACAGCATGGCTTACCAAGCAGTGCGTCGGTGCGCGCCCGGGATCCGAACCAGCGAACCCCGGGCCGCCGCAGCGGAGCGCGCGCACTTAACCGCTTGCGCCACCGGGCCGGCCCCAGTGTAAACATAACTTTTATATGCACTCGGAAACCAAAAAATTCATGCGACTCCCTTTTTTGCAATATTTGCTTTACTGCAGTGGTCTGGAACTGAACCCACCATATCTCTGAGATATGCCTGTACTAATACTTAGCACACACTTACAAGGGCAAGTTGGGCCTTTTACAGGTAATATGGTCCTAGAAACTGCTTGGAGGGTGTCATGGCTTTGTTAATTTCTCTTGTACTAGTATGAGGAGCTACTGTTTACTGGGGATATCATGGACTACATACTTTATACTTATTTTATTTGAAATTTGACCTTGAAACGTGAGTTTGAACTTTCATTTGAATTTGATACTTGAATACTCATTATTTTCTTTGATCAATAACCCCACGAGGATAATACTATTTACTCCTCAATTTTTAAAATAAAGACTTTATATTTTTAGTGCAGTTTTAGGTTCACAGCAAAATTAAGCAGAAGATACAGAGATTTTCCATATACCCCCTGCTCCTAGACATGAACAACCTCTTCCATTATCAACATTTCCCACCAGAGTGGTACATTTGTTACAACTATGAGCCTACACTGACACATTATAATTATCCCAAGTCCATAGTTTATATCAGGGTTCTTTCGTGGTTCTATGGGTTTGGACAAGTATATAATGACATGTTTCCATCATTATGGTATCACACAGAGTATTTGCCCTATAAATCCTCTGTATTCCACCTATTTATCCTCCCCACCTGCCAACCTCTGACAACCATTAAACTTTTTACTGTCTCCGTAGTTTGACCTCTTCCAGAAAGTCATATAGTTGGAATCATACAGTATGTAGCCTTTTCAGATTGGCTTCTTTCACTTGGTAATATGCATTTAAGTTTCCTCCATGTCTTTTCATGGCTTGATAGCTCATTTCTTTTTAGCACTGAATAATATTCCATTGTCTGAATATTCTACAGTTTGCTTTTCCATTCATTTACTGAAGGACATTTTGGTTGCTTCCAAATTTTGGCATTATGAATAAAGCTGCTATAAACCTCCTTGTTCGAGTTTTTGTGTGGACATAAGTTTTTAGCTTCTTTGGGTAAATACCAAGGAGCATGGCTGCTGGATCCTATGATAAGACTATGTTTAGTTTTGTAAGAAACTGCCAATCTATCTTCCAAAGTGACTGTACCATTTTGCATTCTCACCAGCAATGAATGCAAGCTCCTGTTGCTCAACATCCTCACCAGCATTTGGTGCCAGTGTTCTGGATTTTGGCCATTTTAATAGGTGTGTAGTGGTATCTCGTTGTTGTTTTAATTTGTATTTTCCTGATGACATTTGATGTGGAGTATCTTTTCATATGCTTATTTGCCATCTGTATATCTTCTTTGTTAAGGTGTCTGTTAAGGTCTTTGGCTCATTTTTTAATTGGGTTGTTTGTTTTCTTATTGTTGAGTTTTAAGAGTTCTTTGTATATTTTGGATAACAGTCCTTTATCAGTTATGTCTTCTGCAAATATTTTCTCCTAGTCTGTGGCTTGTCTACTCATTCTCTTGACATTGTTGTTCCCAGAGTAGAAGTTTTTAACTTTAATGAAGTCCAGCTTATCAATTCTTTCTTTCATGGATTATACCTTTGGTGTTGTATCTAAAAAGTCATCACCAAACTGTAGGTCACCTAGATTTTCTCCTATGTTATCTTCTAGAAATTTTATATATTTGTGTTTTACATTTAGGTCTGTGATTCATTTTGAATTAATTTTTGTGAGTGGTGTAAGGTCTGTGTGTAGATTTACATTTTTGCATGTGGATGTCCAGTTGTTCCAGCACCATTTGTTGAAAAGACTATCCTCACTCCATTGTATTGCCTTTGCTCCTTTGTCAAAGATCAATCGACCCATAATCAGTTGTTATTCTTATTATGACTGACAAATAGCATGTATTAAGTGCCTAATTGCATATAGCATCGTCCTGGGTGTGGCCAAAGTATCAGGCCTGTGCACTATGCCATGTTTGGCTCAAATAAGCTTTGAGGTCCTCCAAGTAAAAAGGAAACAAAATATTTTGCCAGCTTTGAATATTTGTCACCAAATTATTCCCAGGCATGATCGTTGCTCGCTTAACTCTAGGCACAACTTAAAAAATCAGAATGACCCATTACCCACTGTATTAGTTTCCAAATTACCAAAAACTAGTGGCTTAATGTGACACAAATTTATTCTCTTACAGCTCTGGACATCAGAAGTCTAAAATAAAGGTGTTGGCAGGGCTGTGTTCCTTCTCGAGGCCTCAGGGGAGAAAGTGTTTTCTTGTCTTTTTCAGGTTCTCGAGTTCCCTTCAGTGCATCACTCCAACCTCTCGCTTTTGTCTTCATAGCTCCTCCTACTCACTCTGATCCTCTTATAAAGACCCTGGTGACGGCGTGAGGAGTGGCAGAGGCCAGGCCGTCCAGCTTTGTGAAAGCTCCCGTGTGCCGCAGCCCGCAGGCACCTGGCCTGTGCCCTACTTGCCACCAAGATGCCCAAGAAGAAAGTCAGCTCTGCTGCAGGGGCAGTGAAGGAGGAGCCCAAGAGGAGATCAGCAAAGTTGTCAGCTAAACCTGCTCCTGCAAAAGTGGAAATGTAGCCCCAAAATGCAGCAGGAAAGGATAAATCTTCAGAGGGAAAAATGCGAGCAAAAGGGAAAAAAGGAGCAAAGGGAAACAGAAGGAAGTGGCTCATCAAGAAACTACAGATTTACTCATCTCTGTATCCTTAACTTAATCACATCTGCAAAATCTCTTTTACCGTGTAAGGTAACAGTCACGGTTTCCGGGTATTAGGAAATGAACATTTTCGGGTGGGCATTATTCAGCCTACCACATCCACCAAGGTTTTTCAGATATGTGCTAAGTTGCATAACATTTTACCCTAAAAAAATCATTGTATATGGGCCAGAGAAGCATCGCAAGGAAAATATCAGATGGAAGGTCACAATTGAGAATGTCATATTACTGTTTGTCTCTAGTTTTAGTGTCTGGTGTCAAGTGCTTGAAGAGTTAATTTTTTTTCCACCTTCCTTTCCTTCTGGGGCTGTCATCTGCTTGCTCTCAGATGCATCTTCACTCAGTTGTGACTCTGGAGTTGGGCATCTCCAGGTATATCTGCCGCTTTGTAAAGGCCGGATGCTTACTCTCACGGTCCCAGTGTCCTCTGGGCTGCCCAGCTGGGTTTCTCGTGCTGGGCCTTCTCCCTTTTTATATCATCATTGCCCTGCTTTTTCCCCCCTGTATAGCAGACATTTCACAAATATCAGGGTCCCATGAGAGAAGTTAAAGGCATTATTCCAGACCTCTCAGGCTGGCAGGAGAGAAGCAGGCAGGCATCTGACTTCCACCTCTGTGTCCTACCACCAGATTTTAAGCTGCCACCTTGAGTGATGGGAGCAACCAGCAGCAGCATGAAGAGAAGGGGGCTTCTTTCTGCTCAGTAGATCACAGAACCCTCTCCCCTACTCTCAAGGCCCTTAGTTATCATTCCACCCACTGGTCACCAGCTATCCAGGCCAGGTGTCACTTATTCTTGCCTCCAACACAAGGAACTGAAACCAGCCCTTGGTACATGATTACAGCCTCCAAAAGAGGAAGCCATGGATGAGGCAACTTGCAAATCCAAACTTCCTTAGGATGAGTGTGTAGCTGCTGGAGGAGTTCTCCCTAAAACAAGGGCAGATTTTCCAGTTACTCAAGTTAGACTTGTTCACACCCCAAACATCCCAATGAAGAGTTCTTCTCCAGTGTCCCTGGGAAGGGCGGCCCTTGAAGAGCACTGAGTGCATGCCTGCCTTCTGTTCCCACCATTCAATAGTCAGAATGTAGCCAAGATGCTAGCAGGGCCTTTGACATGTGCATGCAGTTATTTGAGAGAGATTTGGAGCAGAAGAGCTGGAGCCAGCTAAAAATGATAACCTGCGCTTGCACAACTCATCCCAGCTTGTAGGGCCTGGACTAGGGTGAGGCAGGTGAGGCCTGTGAACTACTTGCCTCAGGCACAAACTTTAAGCAGGCACAATACAGTAATCAAGCAATAAAAAAAATATTTTGATAGAGTATTTTTTAAAAATCGAAATTAATACCAAAGAACCCCACGATGAACAAAACATCAAAAGTTTCAATATAGAAGGAATCAGCAACAATGTCGCTGCTATATCATATTAGAGCTTGAGGCTAAAGGAAAATTCAGTAACACTGATCCTGTCTTTATTGAAAATTTTGATGTTTTATTCATCGTGGATTTTTTTTACATTAATTCTTATTTAAAAAAAATAATGCATTAAAATATGATTGTCTTGATTACAGAGTTTTTCTATGTCCCCTTAGATTTTGTGCCCTGAGGCAAGTGCCTCACTCTCCTCACCCTAGTCCCAACCCTGCAGTATATACAGCAGTTTTGGGGGCTTTACCTCATTTGAGCCTCATCACTACACTGTAAGGTGGGCAAGACAAGTATTACCTGCATTTGACAGCGAGGGAACTAAGTCACAAAACAAGTGACATGGACTGTTCAGGACCACATGTACATCTCCATCAGAGCTCTTGGGTGACCAGGTGCATCGTCAATGAGCAGTAATATTTTGTATATCTAGCTATTTTATTCTTTTTGATACCATTGTAAATGGGATTATTTTCTTAATTTCTCTTTATGATAGCTCATTATTAGTGTATAGAAATGCAACAAATTTCTGTATATTAATTTTGTATCCGGCTACTTTACTAATTCATTTATTATTTCTAACAGGTTTTTGGTGGATTCTTTAGGGTTTTCTATATATAGAATCATGTCATCTGCAAATAGTGACAGTTTTTCTTCTTCCTTTCCAATTTGCATCCCTTTTATTTCTTTTTCTTGCCTAATTTCTCTGGCTAGGACTTCCAATACTATGTTAAATAAGAATGGTGAAAATGGGCATCCTTCTCTGGTTCTTGTTCTTAGAGGGATAGCTTTCAATTTTTCGCTGTTGAGTATGATATTAGCTGTGAACTTGTCACGTATGGCAAGCTAACGGTTTGTCAAGTAGTTTATCTTTTCAAAAAACCAACTCAATTTCATTGACCTTTTCTATTGTTTTTGTGGTCTCTATTTCATTTATTTCTGCTCTGACCTGCATTCTTTCCTTTCTTCTGCTAACTTTGGGCTCAGTTTGTTCTTCTTTTTCTAGTTCCTTGAGGTGTAAAGTTAGGTTGCTTTTTTGAAATCTTTTTTTTTTTTTTAATTATAGGCATTTATTGCTCTAAACTTCTCTCTTAGAACTGCTTTTGCTGCATCCCATAAGTTTTGGTATGTTGTTCCATTTTCATTTGTTTCAAGATATTTTTGATTTCCCTTTTGATTTCCTTTTTGACCCATTGGTTGTTCAGGAGTATGTTATTTAATTTCCACATATTTGTAAATTTTCCAGCTCCTGTTATTGATTCCTAGTTTCATACTATTGCGGTTGGAAAAAATACTTGGTATTATTTCGATCTTCTTAAATTTGCTAAGACTTGTTTTGTGGCCTATCATACAATCTATCCTGGAGAATGTTCTGTGTGGACTTGAGAAGAATGTGTATTCTGCTGTTAGATGGAACATTCTCTATATGTCTGTTAGGTCCATTTGGTCTAAAGAATTGCTCAAGTCCAATGTCTCCTTATTGATTTTCTGTATGGATTATCTATCCTTTGTTGAAAGTGGGGTACTAAAATCCACTACCATTATTGTATTGTTGTGTATTGCTCCCTTCAGATCTGTTAGTATTTGCTTAATATATTTAGGTGTTCCAATGTTGGGTGCATATATATTTACAATTGTTATATCCTCTTGATGAATTGATCCCTTTATCATTATATAATGACCTTCTCTGTTTCTTGCTACAGTTTTTGACTTAAAGTCTATTTTATCTGATGTAAGTATAGCTATCCCTGCTCTCTTTTGGTTTACATTTGCATGGAATATCTTTTGCTGTCCCTTCATTTTGAGCCTATGTATGTCTTTGAAGGTGAATTGAGTCTTTTGTAGGCAGAGTATAGCTGGGTCTTGTTTTTTCTTAATCCATTCAGCCAGTCTATACCTTTTTATTGTAGAATTTAATTCATTTACATTTAAAGTAATTATTGTTTGCTAAGTACTATTGCCATCTTGTTAATTGTTTTCTGATTGTTTTGTAGTTCCTTTGTTCCTTACTTCCTCTCTTGCTGTCTTTCTTTGTGAATTGATGATTTTTCCATAGTGGCATACTTTGATTCCCTTCTCTTCATCTTGTGTGTATCTACTATAGGTTTTTGTTTTGTGATTACTGTGAGGCTTACTTGAAATACCTAATAATCTTATAGATATAACACTTGATTTTAAGTTGACAACAACTTAACTTTAATTGCATACAAAAACTCTACCCTTTTACTCACCCTGCACATCATTTTATATTTCTATAGCCACAATTTACATCTTTTTGTATCATATATCCATTAACAAATCATTGTAGCTATAGCTATTTTTAATACTTTTGTCCTTAACTCTTAGAGTTAAGTTGTTAACATACCACATTACAGTGTTAGAGTTCTCTGAAACTGACTGTATACTTACATTTACCAGTAGGTTGTGTATTTTCATAAGTTTTCATGTTACTAATTAGCATCCTTTCATTTCTGCTTGAAGAACTCCTTTCAGCATTTCTTGTAAAGCAGATCTAATGGTGATGAACTCCTTCAGCTTTTGTTTGTTTGAGAAAATCTTTATCTCACCTTCATTTCTGAAGGACAGCCTTGCTGGGTAAAGTGTTCTTGGTTGGCAGTTTTTTCTTTCAGCATCGTGAATATATTATCATTCTCTCCTGGCTTGTAAGGTTTCTGCTGAGAAATCTGCTAATAGCCTTATGGGGGTTCCCTCATATAAGAGATATTTTTCTCTTGCTGCTTTTAAAATCCTCTTTTTGTCTTTGTTTTTAGACGGTTTGATTGTAATGTATCTTGGAGAAGACTGTTTTTGATTAAAATTTGGGGATAATCTATTAGCTTCATGAACTTGGATGTCTAAATTTCCCCCCAGGTTTGGGAAGTTCTCAACCATTATTTCTTTAAATAAGCTCCTGACCTTTTTCTCCCTCTTATCTCCTTCTGGGACTCCAGTGATGCAGAGATTGTTTCTTCTAATGATGTTCCATAAGTCTCATAGGCTTTTTAAATTCCTTTTCATTCTTTTTTCTTCTTGCTCCTCTGACTGGGTAATTTCAAATTATCCATTTCAAGATTAATGATTCATTCTTCTGCTTGGTCCAGTCTGATGTTGAAGTTCTCTATTGAATTCTTCAGTTCAGTCATGGTATTCTTCAGCTCCAAAATTTCTATTAGGGTCTTTTTAACTTTTTTTTTTCTCTCTTTGTTGAAGTTCTCATTTTGTTCTTGTATTGCTTTTCTAATTTTGTTAAATTGTTTGTCTGTGTTCTCGTGTAACTCTCTGAGCATCTTTAGAGCAATTATTTTGAATTCATTGTTGAGCTATTCACATATCTCCATTTCTTTGGAGTAAGTTACTGGAAGCTTATTGTGTTCCTTTGGTGATGTCACGTTTCCCTGTTTGTTTGTGATCCCTATAGCCTTGCATAGGTGTCTGCACATTTAAAGAAGCAGACACCTCTTCCAGACTTTATGGACTGACTTTGATATAGAAAGGCCTTCATTTTCAGGTGGAAGCACATTGGACCATGCTGTCACTCTGAGTCTAGCTGTGCAGGTGTCAAGTGTGGGGGTGTGTGGCAGCTCTGGGTCCATAGGGGCATGATGTCTTATTGGCTCAGGCCACTGGAGTCCACAGCGTTGACAACTGCATGGTCCTTGGCGAGTGTTGTGGGGGGCCCATGGAGGCTACAAAGGCTGTTGGGGTACTCAGTGGTGCCTCTAGACACAGTGACTAGGGACCAGGTCAGGCAGTGGTTGTAGCCAGAGGTGGTGGTGTGCACACACTCAGCTGCAGAGGCCAGCTGCAGTTGCCTGTGCACTGGCAGGGGCCAGTTGCAGACTGCAGAAACACAGCGGTGGGGGCCAGGGCCAGCAGCAAGGGCCAGGGCCAACGGGGGGAAGGGGGGCACAAAGGCAGCTGTGAGAACCCTGGCTATTGGCATGCATTCCTGTGGCTGGAAGATCTTGCCATGTGTGCACGCACAACAGTGGAGGCCAACTGACTGGAGCTGGGCCAGTAGGGTGCAGGTGCACAGCTGAAGGGGCTAGTTGCAAGCAAGCCCAGCAGTGCAGGCCAGTGATAGTAGATAGGGCCAAATCTGGGCTTACACATGGTTGTGGTGGCCTTGGCTGTCAGTGTGTGTTTCCATGGCTGCAGGATATTGCCACAGGCACACACATGGCAGTGGAGGCTAGTATGGGAGTCAGGCCAGTGGCATGCATGTACATAGCTGGAGGGGCTAGCCCCGAGTGCATGCATAGCAGTAGAGCTCAGCTGTGGGGATCTAGGCTGGTGTTTTACACTCAAGCAGCCTCAGAGGCCTAGAATGGCTGCTGGTACAGACCCTGGGCAATGACAGGGGCAGGGCTGGGTGGGTAGGGTGCAGGGATGGACTCCGGTGGCTGGTGTCAGTGAATCTGAATAACTATGGGGCAAAAAACTGTGAACTCTGCAGGGGATCTGGGTAGCTGTGCTGACCATTGGTTTCTTCAGTGGCAAAACCTGCTGGGGTCCTCTGCAGAGCAGGTCACCAGGAACTGTGGTTGCTCCTGCTGTGTGGCTGACATTGAGAGCCCCTGTCCTTCCTTGTTTCTAGCTATCTCTATGCGCCTCAAGTTTGCTGATCTCTGGGTGGGGTGAAACCAAAGCAGGTCCTGCATGTGGTGCACCAAAAGGCTGGGGAAGCTGGTTGCTCACCCCACTCTCCCTTTCCCAGTGAGTGGCACTCTTCCTAGGTAGGGAATTCCCTCCTGGTGCTGAGTAGCACTGGCCCAGGGGATGGGATGAGGCAGGCAAAATGAAGCTGTTTTTCCTTCCCTTTTTGTGAGATGATTCTCAGGTTTTTTGTTCCACTATGTTGCTGAAATTTATTAAGCAGACTCCTGAGCTCTCCTGAGCTGTTTTTGTTTGTAGATGGCTAACTATCGATCTTTGTGAGTGACAGAGACTGGGGTCTCCTACTCTGCTATTTTTGGTCCAGAAACAGTTTTAATGTAGAGTCTAATAGCAACAACGTTATAAGGACAGCCCCCCAAATTTGAAAACAATTTCTCTTCAAACATTAGAAGTTGGAAGATGGTTGTTTGGACATACCTTCGTCTCTAAGTAACACTTGATATTGAGGTTCTCAGATGCACTGTCTTAGTGCTGTCCATGAAACAGACAAACACTCTTCTCTTACTTTCTAAAATATTCCTGCCTATTGTCTTTCTCCATTCCTGTTTGTTGATTATCTTCCATTGCTCTGTAGCCTCCCTTATCAACCAGAGCAGTGGTTCTCACACATTAGTGGTACCACAATCACCTGGAGAGCCTGAGAAACTACAAATTGATGGGCCCGACTCCCAGAATTTCTGATTTGGTAGGGCTGTGTGGGGCCTGAGGATTTGCATTTCTATTAAGTTCCCAGGTGATGCTGTTACTGCTGCTGCTCTGGAGACTTCGAAAATCAGAGTTATGGTTCTCAAACGTAGAATCACCTGGGGAGCTTTTATAAAAATACTTTTGCCCAAGTCCACCCCAGACCAATTAAGTTAGCCTCTTTGGAGATGGAAGCTTATATTAGTTTCCTAGGATTGCTGGAACAAATTACTGCAAACCAGGTGGCTTAAAACAACAGAACTTTATTCTCTCACAGTTCTGGGGCTAGAAGTCCCAAATAAGGTGTCGGCAGGGCGATGATCCCTCAAAGGATCTAATGAGGGAGTTTCTCCTAGTTTCTGATTGTTGCCAGCAATCCTTGGTGTTTCTTGACTTGTAGATGCATCACTCCAATCTCGGTCTTCACCTTCACATGGCCTTCTCCCCTGTGTGTCTGTGTGTATCTATGTCTGTGTGTCCTCTTCTTATAAGGACGCCAGTGATTGGATTTAGGGTCCACCCTAATCCAATGACCTCATCTTAATTTACGTCTTAATTTTATATCTGCAAAAACCTATTTCGAGGTAGGCCATATTCTGAGGTTCTGGGTGAACATGAATTTGGGGGAAGAGGACACTGTTCAACTCAGTACAGGGCCCTCACTTAACTGGAAGGTCCCTGAGGGCAAGATCCATATATTATTCAATTTCCATAAAGAATCAAGCACAGAATAGGATGCCAAAAAAGAAACTCTTGAATGGATGAGCCTGTGTGTTCTCTTCTTCTAATTCACAGTCATCACAACATAACAGATACAACACACTCCTAATTTATCTTAAAAGCTTGTTAAAACTAACTGCAGATTCCAAGGACTTTGAAGTGTTTATGTGTATGACTAATTCAGCTCTAAATTAAAGACCTTTTTCCTTAAGCAACTGAAGATATTGAAGGTATTTCTTTGTAGAAAGACCGGTATGCTGTTCCTCAGGGCATTTTATAGGGAGCATACCTATAAAGAGCCCAGATTACACACTTCTGAAAGCTTTTAATGATAAGAAACAATGTTTTTGAACTTCCCATTGTGAACTAGAAATAATATTTTCACATGAAACAAAAATGCTAAATTACTAAACTGCCTCCCTAGGGTTTTGAATTTTGTACAGTGGAAATGATTGTTTTCCATGAATTAAGACCATAGGGGTGTCTCTTCAGAATGCCTGTGAGGCAAAGCAGGAGACAAGATACCTGTTGTCTGACCTTCAGCATTGAAGAAGCTGTTATTCACAGAGTTGGGGTGGGGATTGACTAACAACCAGGTGATGAGGCCAAGCAGAATGGTCACTTGTTGGGAGGTGCGATGTATATTCTAAGCACAGTTGGAAATCAGAGAATGACTAAGGTTTGTTTTGGATGAGGTGGCATCCAGAGATCACAGTCAGAGTTGTCCAAGTGGCTCTGAGTTTACATTGGCTCTGTTATGCCGATATCAAGTATGGGCGCTGAATGGGCTTCTGTGAACACTGCCCCGTGACCCCTTGGAGCTGCAGCTACATAGTGGGACCTGTACTGAACTGAGAATTGCAGCCCTGGATTCTGGTCTTGGCTCTACCACAAATGATCTCTGAGGTTCTTTGTAGTTTTTACATATGTTGATGTGGGGGATGCAATGTAATTAGTAACATATCTAAGCTCATGTATTCTGCTTTGTGTTGTTGTGTCTGCATTATGTAGATATCTTTAAAAAAAAAAACAAGCTGAGAGATTTGGTCACTTATTTAGATTTTTGGAAATATTTTCCCATTAGCGTATTTCTGGTTTTGACACCCTTTATGGCAGAAAAATTCCTTACATAAACCAGGAACACGACAATATTTGGAAGTTATGAGAATATCTAAGTTCTTTTTGTAACATTTATGTTTTTAAAAATCTTTATAGCCACACACTCAATGGTTATAATAATTCCCAGTTTTCTTCTTTAACTGGTGGTAGTGACAGCTCTCCAACAGAACATTGTCTTACTCCTCCCTTGAACCATTTTCTCTGCTAATGAACTCCACCGAGAGAGACTGAAGCGTCTGCCGATTTCCAAGCAGACTCGCAGCTTTCTGAGAACTTGGAAGTTCTACTTAGTTCTTACATCTTAATATTTTATTTAGTTATAAAGATTCTTTAAGGTAAAAATCACACACAATCGAGTTGATGAGACAGATGTTTCTGGGATCTGGGCAGGAGGTGCATGCTGCAGGGGTGGTTGCCTGTTGGAGGTAGCCTCGTGTTTACTGGTGCATTTCTTGTATGTTCAGTCTTTGCATCAGGAAGGCGGTGCCTTTCCTGCACAAGCTTGGCATGTCTTTGTTCTCTGATAGCCACCCTATTTCTTCTTTGAAGTTATTCTCTGTTTGGCAAGAAAGATGCACATTAATATATATGAAGTCTAATATATATGAAGTCTAATACATATGAGGGAAAAACTTCAAACTGTAAAGTGATTTTTTTAACTGAAAAGGAAAATAATATTTATGAAATACCTACTAAGTGCTTAAGAGCTTTATATACATTATTTCTTTTAATCTTTGTTATTGTCCCCATTTTACAGATGAGAAAAAGGAGGCACACAGCTGGTAAGTGGCAGAGTCTAAACTTGAAGCTAGGCATATAGATTCTACTTGTTTCCTGGAAACACTTCTTTCATTCACTCTCAGTATTTGCACATTCTTTCTTTAAGAGATTGGTTTTTTTTTTTATTGTGGTAACCTATACATAACATAAAATTTACCATTTTAACCATTTTCTAATGTATAGTTCAGTGGCATTAGGTACATTCACATTGTTGTGCAACCATCACACTATTCATCACCAAACTTTTTCATCATCCTAAACTGAAACTCTGTACCTATTAAACAATAACTTTCCATTTTCCTCTTCCCCCCAACTCCTGGTAACCACTATTTTGCTTTTTGTGTCTATGAATTTGATTATTCTAGGTACCTCATATAAGTGGAATCATACAATATTTGTCCTTTTGTGTCTAGTTTATTTCACATGTCATCAATATTGTAGCATGCATCAAAATTTCCTTCCTTTTTAAGGCTAAATAATATTCCATTGTGTGAAAGTATCACATTTTGTTTATCCATTGTCCATCGATGGACATTTGGGTTGTTTCTACCTTTTGGATATTGTGAATAATGCTGCTACAAACATGGGTGTACAAATATCTGTTCAAGTCTCTACTTTCAATCCTTTTGGGTATATACCCAGAAGTGGAATTGCTGGATGATTAGAGTGTTTTTTAAAATACATAAGTGTTGGGCCGGCCCCATGGCTTAGCGGTTAAGTGTGTGCGCTCCGCTACTGGTGGCCCGGGTTTGGCTCCCGGGCGCGCACCGACGCACCACTTCTCCGACTGTGTTGAGGCCGCGTCCCACATACAGCAACTAGGAGGATGTGCAATTATGATGTACAACTATCTACTGGGGCTTTGGGGAATTAAAAAAAAAAAAAAAAGGAGGAGGATTGGCAATAGATGTTAGCTCAGAGCTGGTCTTCCTCAGCAAAAAGAGGAGGATTGGCATGGATGTTAGCTCAGGGCTGATCTTCCTCCCCCCAAAAAAGAAAAAGATACGTAAGTGTTAACTGAAGTGACCACACTCTCAAATACTATTTACAATTAAAAAAATGTATTTCCTAACCAAGTTCCCAACTTTCTCACTTCTCTGAGTGACATCACCATTCTTTTAGTTTCCCAAGCTTGAGATCTTGATGTCATCTTGGACTCTTGGCCACTGATCTCCCCCCATATTTAGTCTGTCATATACCATTGTTCATTTCTTTGAAGTGTCCACAGATTGGGTTCCTTTCATTAACTCTGCCCTAACCTTCACTCAGGTCTGGTCCCTGTGGATCACTCCAACAGCTGCCTGAAACAGCTCCATGCTTCCAGACCATTTCCCCACCAACCCTCCAACATCATTGTCAGAGTGATGTTCCTAAAAAACCAATTTCATCATGTCACTCCTTGCTCAAGACTCTACAGGGCATTAAGATCACGCTGCTTTGTCTGTCTTTAAAGGCAGTAAATTACCTAATTTCCTCCCATTTACGTAACATTATTTTATGCTTCCTCCCTGCATTCTTCTCTGCTCCAAAGGCTCCCTTCAGTGTTAGCCTTACAAGGCAAGCTCTTTCTCTGATCTATGCCATTGCTTTCCATTCACCTCATCCCCTGGCAAAACCATTTCCTATTGCACTTTAAAACATATATGGTCTCCATTTATTTCCTATGTTTACTAGTTTTTGCTACCCCCAACCACCTGCTAAGTTTCTTAAGTACAGGACATTTGTCCTGTAATTTGGTGAGAATCCTATGATTTTGGGCAGAGAAGTGCTTGCTGGTTTATGGAATAAGACAAAGTAACAGGAACATATAAATTACAAAATGTGGAGATAGATTTTTACCAGAGCCCTTAGGAAGAAAATGCTTTGCACCCAGGAAGAAATCTCTCATAGAAGCTGTCGAATACCAGAATAGCAAATGTGCAGCTATTTAAACAGTTTCTTATGAATATTTTGCATTGTGGTGCACAAACTCAGGGCAGCGAATTTTCAAGGCAAAATGCTACCCAGGTGAGTCTGTTTCTCATTTTAAATAATTCTCAAAATACGTGAAATACTCAGTAAGTGTTCCCTCTCTTTTCCGAAGAGTCCAAATGATGTCCAAACCCTAGATACACCCCAGTCTAGGATATATGAAATGTTCTCACTACTACTAAGTGGAAGCTATTTTTAAAATGGGCTTTTAAATCCAGTTAATAAACAGAATTTTTCCCCTTGAGGAGGGCTTAGGAGGGGCAGTTTCATATCTTATGATAGTTTCGTGAATGGATAATTTGACACTAAGTTGGGAATGCAAATCACACTGCTGTAAGCAGATGTGACATCCAGAAGCTTAACCCTAGTGTATGGTATGCCCTCCTCTTGCCTTAGGACATGAGTGTTAGAACTACAACATTGACCAATGCCTGTTTAAGAACAGAATATGTCAAAGAATGTCAGATAAATAAGAACTAAAGAAACTGAGAGAGAGAGAGACATGGAGAGAAAGAGAGAGAGAAAATATAACATTGGAAGAAAATTGCAATGATATCTTAGGCCATAGAAATATTGAGAAATTTTATAGATAAGTACATCAATTAAAGGCAGTCAGGATTTTTTGGTTATGAATAATGAATAAATAAAATCATACAGTCAAATTAGCTCATTTCCATCTCCTATTTATAGACATCGTATTTAAATAGGTTTTTCACAAATAAATACCAAATTTGGAGCTAACATGGCCAAGTGCATCCCTACTTTCTGTTCTGTTCCCTTTCACTATCTTTAGGTGAGTTAAATAGACACAGAGGGCCTTTACTTTAAACTGATATTCCTCTAATTCCTGCTAAAGCAATCTGTAAGAGAGGCATATTAACAAAGTGTATGGAGGACTCCTGGTAGTAAAATGCTATTCTACCCATTATTGCAGTGATGAAAGTTAAAACTTAAAAATATTCACAATTGCACCAACATTGAATTAGCAATGCTACATCACTGTTGGCACCAGAAGACTCTGAATAAACTCTTGTTGTGGCTTTGCTGATAGACAGCTTGTCAGGAAATGATCAGTATTGGCCATGATTTGGGGCTAATTTCATGGATGTTTTCCAGTTTCCGTGATCTTCCTTTCCCCTTTTCCAAACAAAAGTGCTTCTGGAAATTTCTGTTTAACATCTTTCACTTTGAATAAAGAAAACACAAAACATTCCCCTTGCAGCTGGTATGGGTGAAATTACTTCTCTGGAGGGACCAGCAAATGAAGGGTCTTGTTTGAGAAGCACCAGGCAGAAGGTTGCATTCTGTATCAGAGCCCACACTCAGACTTGCAACCTGAGCTCTGTCCCTCACCCCCCTTTCCACCTAGACACACACACACACACACACACACATATGCACCCCATCTAAATGAACACAGATGGCTGGCACCCAGAGTAAGCATCTAGGAAAACAGCCTCAGGCCTCTCTGGTTGCTGTCATTTTATTCTACAAATAGAGAACCTTCAAGATGCCTGTGTTGTTTCTTAATCTGAGATCACTCCCATTTGGTTGTTTAGCCACTTCCTCTTGGGAAATGTACCAGAAGCATCAGAAAGATACCCAGAGATTGAATTGACTAAAATAAAACATTCCTTTAAATTCACTGGTCGTATAGTGTTATATTTAATGAAAACCATATTATGATAAATCCATATCAGCAATATTTTTTTTCCCCTGGAACCACATAGCATCACCTGATCTATTTATTTCTCTGCAGGAAATACATTAATTTTTCAAAAGTAATATAAAAGAGGATAAAGCCAAACTTCACAAATGCTGAAAAACAATCTACATCTTTATACCCCCCAAATCAAACGGAACACATGTTTTCCCCCATTTATTTCTGTATAAAGTATGCAAACAATTACCTGGATTTGGAGGGCATAATTATGAAGGGGTTGATATCTAAAAGGTTATTATTGATTTATAGAGTTCTCTAGTTTAATCGAAGACAGATTTAGGAATAAGAGAAAAAACACTGCTTTCTCCAGGAACAATAAATGTCTCAAAGGGGAAATGCAAAATTTAAGAGTAATTTTTAGAAAACATGTATGCTACAGTTTGTGGATCCGGGAGGTGTTTCTTATTTAAACAACTTCTATGCAATGAACATTTTGTAGAGCCATCTCGCTCACTGTGTTACATTTTATATGCCTCAAGATGCAGTGATTAAATTCCTACGGTAATTTTTGTTAAGTCTGAATTCCTCATTTTCCATTATGGATTTATAATCCTCAGTCTGCAGATGAAATATTATATAACAAGTATAAAATATTTATTTAAACAAGAAATTTAGTTTAATTCACTCCCCATCATGTGTGCATGTTCTTTCTTTGTGTCTCTTGCACACAAACACACACACATACACACACACACCATAAGTTTATCTAATATGATATTGCTTAATATTAGCATGTGGCAGTATAATAAAAATTAAACCTCCCATGGGGAGGATTCCCATACCTTAATGTGTATGTTTAATTATTGTCATAATGTAGTTATATAAGAGCAGTCTAATTTTCAATATCCAGAAGATTGCTTGGTGTCAATATTCAGAGTAAAGCCAAAATTTTTTAAAATCAAATTTTCTTTTTTTAGGGAAAATTTTAATATACTGAGTCACTCACAAATCCTTAATCATACCTTAAACAGGATTTTAAATTATATAAAATCTTCCTAATCTGTGGGTTTTACATAAAGATTGGGCCATTGCCAATAATACAAAAGCCAAATGTTGTAAAAAGTGAAAAACAAAAAGAAAAACAAGATGTTGCTCACCTAGATTTGTGCATGAACTTAATAACATTCTCTAATCACATACATAAACATGTAAGGTCTGTGATATATCACATTTGTCACTCTTTGTAATCTGACTTGTACCTAAGGACTGTTTTATTCCTAAAACCAGCATTCAGAGATAGTAAGAGCCAAGGATTTCCACTTCTGGCCAAGACGGAGTAACAAAGACTGGATTTACCTCCCACCTTCAGCAAATTGCAAACTGGACAAAATATGTGAAACAACAATTTTCAGATGTTGGGCAACAGGCAGCACAGGCCAGTTATCCCCAAGAGAAGGGAAACAAACAAGGTGGGTGCTATGATTGCTCCAGCTTAACGACTAAAGTCAGTTTTTAGGCTGCAGCACAGAGAGGGGCAACATGGGGTCTGGTGGTCTGGCTGAGTTGAAAGAGACGGAATTGGTGTTCAGAGATGCTAAGACATCTAGAATTTGTGGGACAGAGTATTGGAGAGTGGGAGCTATACAGGCAAAGAGAGAGAAAAGAGGAGAGGAAAGGGGAGGGAAGGGGAGATCTCTGCTCTAGAGATCTGCAGAAGGGTTCACTTGAGTCTTTGGTTAAGAATTGATTTGTACATGCATGAGAGTAAACTACCCAATACCACAGGAAGAACAACTGGAAAGGAGCAGGGAGGTCAATAGGGATGGGAATAGTTGTGTTCCCACTAGCCAGAGTGGAAAGAACTCATAACACAAGAGATAGATAGAATCCTTAGAAAGATAGTGTCTCAGTAGGGGGCTAAATTAGCTGTAGACCAAAGTCTTGTTGAACCCACCCTAACAAAGTTTAAAACTAAGCTTTGAAAAGACCCAACCTATTCCAAAGAACTTAGCTGCATGTCAGAGTGAAATCCAACACTAATTAAGGAATACAACATTCAGCAACCAAAGAGAAAATTTATAATGCCCAGCATTTAATAAAAATTTACCAGATGTGCAATAAAGCAGGAAAATATGAACCATGACTGGGAAAAAATCAATTAGTAGAAATATACTTAGAAATGACAAAGATGATGGAACTAGCAGACAAGGACATTAAACAACTATTACAATTTCCATATGTTCAAGCATTTAGAGGAAAACATAGCATGATGAGGACATAAATAGAAAATACAAGAAAGACCCAAATAGAACTTCTAGAGATGAAAAAACAACATCTATAATGAAAAGTAATAATAGCTAGAACTTCATGAGCCTTGACTAGGTGCCAGATACTGTGCTGAGTATTTTACATGTAGTATCTCATTTAACTTTAGCCTCACCTCTATAAAGCAAGTGTTAAAGATGAGGAAACTGAGGATTAGAAAGGATAAATAATTGTAAGGATCATAGAGCTGAAACTTGAAACCAGGTAGTGCACCTACAAGGCTCATGATTTTAAGCAACATTCCATATTGTTTATAGCACTGTTTGCAATAAAATATCATTCAGTTTAAAGAATGAACCTCATCTGAGGAAGTTTATTGAAATTCTTAAAGGATCTCATTGAAAAAGACATTTTGTTTGGTGTATGTGCACACATATGCACACATACTTGCATGGTCTAGATGTAGGTGTAGATTTACTGGAGATCAGATATATTTTTCCGAGAGTAAGTTATAAGATTTGAGATGGAGAATGACTGAACTTGTTCATATCCTTCTGTTTTCTCAGGAAGATATGATAGAGATGAGTTGAAGGGATCTTGCAACTTAGTAGAACAAATGACGTAAGATTGTTACAGGTCTTTTCCTTGATGTTAAAGTATTCTACAATTAGTACTTCAATTAAAGTGTGGCAATAATAATAAGAAGAATATAATGATATTAGATAAAGTTTATTGAATGATTGCCATGTGTCATGCTAAAGTACATGTATTACCACATTTAATCCTTACAAAAACACTTTGAGGAAGATTCTACTCTTTTTTTTTTTTTTGATAATTACTTTTTTTTAATAAATTTTTTGTTTATTGCAGTAACATTGGTTTATAACATTGTAAAAATTTCAGGTGTACATCATTGTACTTCAATTTCTGCATGGACTACATCATGTTCACCACCCAAATACTAATTACAACCCATCACCACACATGTACCGAATTATCCCTTTCACCCTCCTCCCTCCCCTCTTCCCCTCTGGTAACCACCAATCCAATCTCTGTCCCTACGTGTTTGTTTATTGTTGTTATTATCTACTACTTAATGAAGGAAATCATACGGTATTTGACCTTCTCCCTCTGACTTATTTCACTTTGCATTATATCCTCAATGTCCATCCACGTTGTCACAAATGGCTGGATTTCATGGTTTCTTATGGCTGAGTAGTATTCCATTGTGTATATATACCACATCTTCTTTATCCATTCGTCCCTTGATGGGCACTTAGGTTGCTTCCAAGTCTTGGCTATTGTGAATAACGCTGCAAGGAACACAGGGGTGCACGTACCTTTGCAAATTGGTGTTTTCAAGTTCTTTGGATAAATACCCAACAGTGGAATAGCTGGATCATATGGTAGTTCTATCCTTGATTTTTTGAGGAATCTCCATACTGTTTTCCATAGTGGCTGCACCAGTTTGCACTCCCACCAGCAGTGTATGAGAGTTCCCTTCTCTCCACATCCTCTCCAACACATATTGTTTCCTGTCTTGTTAATTATAGCCATTCTGACGGGCGTGAGGTGATATCTCATTGTAGTTTTGATTTGCATTTCCCTGATAGTTAGCGATTTTGAACATCTTTTCATGTGTCTGTTGGCCATCTGTATATCTTCTTTGGAGAAATGTCTGTTCAGGTCTTTTGCCCATTTTTTAATTGGGTTGGTAGTTTTTTTGTTGTTGAGATGCATGAGTTCTTTATATATTTTGGAGATTAAGCCCTTATCAGATGGATGGTTTGCAAATATCTTCTCCCAATTGTTAGGTTGTCTTTTCGTTTTGTTGATGGTTTCCTTTGCTGTGCAGAAGCTTTTTAGTTTGATGTAGTCCCATTTGTTTATTTTTTCTGTTGTTTCTCTTGCCCGGTCAGATGTGGTGTTTGAAAAGATGTTGCTAAGACCGATGTGGAAGAGCGTACTGCCTATGTTTTCTTCTAGAAGTTTCATAGTTTCAGGTCTTACATTCAAGTCTTGAATCCATTTTGAGTTAATTTTTGTGTATGGTGTAAGGTAAGGGTCTACTTTCATTTTTTTGCATGTGGCTATCCAGTTTTCCCAACACCATTTGTTGAAGAGACTTTCTTTTCCCCATTGTATGTTCTTGGCTCCTTTGTCAAAGATTAGCTGTCCATAGATGTGTGGGTTTATTTCTGGGCTTTCGATTCTATTCCATTGATCTGTGTGTCTGTTTTTGTGCCAGTACCATGCTGTTTTGGTTACTATAGCTTTGCAGTATATTTTGAAATCAGGGAGTGTGATACCTCCAGGTTTGTTCTTTTTTTCTCAGGATTCCTTTAGCTATTCGGGGTCTTTTGTTGTTCCATATAAATTTTAGGATTCTTTGTTCTATTTCTGTGAAAAATGTTGTTGGAACTTTGATAGGGATTGCATTGAATCTATAGATGGCTTTAGGAAGTATGGACATCTTAACTATGTTAATTCTTCCAATCCAAGAGCACGGAATATCTTTCCATTTCTTTGTGTCTTCTTCAATTTCTTTCAGAAATGTTTTATAGTTTTCGGTGTACAGATCTTTCACCTCTTTGGTTAAGTTTATTCCTAGGTATTTTATTCTTTTTGTTGCAATTGTAAATGGGATTGTATTCTTAATTTCTCTTTCTGCTACTTCGTTGTTAGTGTACAGAAATGCAACTGATTTTTGTATGTTGATTTTGTATCCTGCAACTTTACCATATTCGTTTATTACTTCTAAAAGTTTTCTGGTGGATTCTTTAGGGTTTTCTATATATA
The DNA here is from genome assembly GCF_020826845.1 of Diceros bicornis minor. Lineage (NCBI taxonomy): Eukaryota > Metazoa > Chordata > Mammalia > Perissodactyla > Rhinocerotidae > Diceros > Diceros bicornis. Next base: position 33,516,155 of record NC_080742.1, read on the forward strand.
AAATCATGTCATCTGCAAATAGTGACAGTTTCACTTCTTCCTTTCCAATTTGGATCCCTTTTATTTCTTTCTCTTGCCTGATTGCTCTGGCTAGGACTTCCAATACTATGTTAAATAGGAGTGGTGAGAGTGTGCATCCTTGTCTGGTTCCTGTTCTTAGAGGGATAGCTTTCAGTTTTTCACCATTGAGGATGATATTAGCTGTGGGTTTCTCATATATGGTCTTTATTATGTTGAGGTACTTTCCTTCCATACACATTTTATTCAGAGTTTTTATCATAAATGGATGCTGTATCTTGTCAAATGCTTTCTCTGCATCTATTGAGATGATCATGTGATTTTTGTTCTTCATTTTATTAATGTGGTGTATTACGTTGATTGATTTGCGAATGTTAAACCATCCCTGCATACCTGGAATAAATCCCACTTGATCATGGTGTATAATCTTTTTAACGTATTGTTGTATGCGATTTGCTAGTATTTTGTTGAGGATTTTTGCATCGATGTTCATCAGTGATATTGGCCTGTAATTTTCTTTTTTTTCTGTTGTCCTTGTCTGGTTTTGGTATCAGGGTAATGTCAGCTTCGTAGAATGAGTTAGGGAGCTTCCCCCCCTCCTCAATTTTTTGGAAGAGTTTGAGAAGGATAGGTATTAAGTCTTCTTTGAATGTTTGGTAGAATTCACCAGGGAAGCCGTCTGGTCCTGGACTTTTATTTTTGGGCAGGTTTTTGATTACTGTTTCGATCTCCTTAATGGTGATTGGTCTATTCAAATTCTCTACTTCTTCTTGATCCAGTTTTGGAAGGTTGTATGATTCTAAGAATTTATCCATTTCTTCCAGATTGTCGAATTGGTTGGCATATAGCTTTTCATAGTAGTCTCTTATAATCTTTTGTATTTCTGAGGAGTCTGTTGTAACCTCTCCTCTTTCATTTCTGATTTTACTTATTTGTGCCTTCTCTCTTTTTTTCTTGGTGAGTCTAGCTAAAGGTTTGTCTATTTTGTTGATTTTTTTCAAAGAACCAGCTCTTGGTTTTATTAATTTTTTCTATTGTTTTTTTGGTCTCTATTTCATTTATTTCTGCTCTGATTTTTATTATTTCCCTTCTTCTACTGATTTTGGGCTTTGTTTGTTCTTCTTTTTCCAGTTCCTTTAGGTGCATTGTTAGATTGTTTATTTGAGATTTTTCTTGTTTGTTGAGATAGGCCTGTATCGCTATAAACTTCCCTCTTAGAACCGCTTTTGCTGTATCCCATAAATTCTGGCATGTCGTATTTTCATTTTCATTTGTCTCCAGGTATTTTTTGATTTCTTCTTTGATTTCTTCGTTAACCCAGTCGTTGTTCAGTAGCATTTTGTTTAATCTCCATGTATTTGTGGCTTTTCTGATTTTCTTCCTATAGTTGACTTCTAGTTTCATACCGTTGTGGTCAGAAAAGATGCTTGGTATTATTTGAATCTTCTTAAATTTATGGAGACTTGTTTTGTGGCCTAATATGTGATCAATCCTGGAGAATGTTCCATGTGCATTTGAAAAGAACGTGTATTCTTCGGTTTTTGGATGGAATGCTCTGTATATATCTACTAGGTCCATCTGTTGTAGTGTGTCGTTTAAGGCCAATGTTTCCTTATTGATCTTCTGTTTGGATGATCTATCCGTTGGTGTAAGTGGAGTGTTAAAGTCCCCTACTATTATTGTGTTACTGTCTATTTCTGTTTTTATGTCTGTTAATAATTGCTTTATATATTTAGGTGCACCTACATTGGGTGCGTAGATATTTACAAGTGTTATATCCTCTTGTTAGATTGTTCCCTTGATCATTATGTAATGCCCTTCTTTGTCTCTTTTTACAGTTTTTGTTTTAAAGTCTATTTTGTCTGATATGAGTACTGCTACCCCAGCTTTCTTTTCATTGCCATTTGCGTGGAGTATCTTTTTCCATCCCTTCACTTTAAGTTTGTGAGTGTCTTTAGGTCTGAAGTGTGTCCCTTGTATGCAGCATATATATGGGTCTTGTTTTTTTATCCAGTCAGCCGCCCTATGCCTTTTACTTGGAGCATTTAGTCCATTGACGTTTAAAGTAGCTATTGATAAGTATGTACTTACTGCCATTTTTTAACTTTTTTTTTTCCTCAGTGTTTTAGTAGTCCTTCTCTGTTCCTTACTTCTTCTATACAGAATTGATGTTCACTTTAGTTTGACCTCTGTCTGAAAGCTGTACTCTTTAACTCCCCTCCTCCCTCCTTTTATGTTTTTGATATCATATCTAACCTCTTTTTTGTGTATTTGTATCCATTACGTTCTAATCATGGAAATAGATAATTTTTCCTATTTTTGGTCTTCTCTTTTCCCCTAAAATCAGTCCCTTTAACATTTCTTGTAGCACTGGTTTCTTGGTGACAAACTCCTTTAATTTTTGCTTATCTGGGAAAATTTTGATCTCTCCTTCCATTTTGAATGATAACCTTGCTGGGTAGAGTATCCTTGGCTGTAAGTTTTTTCCTTTTAGCACTTTAAATATATCGTGCCATTCTCTTCTAGCCTGTAAGGTTTCTGCTGAGAAGTCAGCTGATAGCCTTAAGGGGTTTCCTTTGTATGTAACTTGACATTCTCTTGCGGCTTTTAGGATTCTCTCTTTATCTTTAATTCTGGACATTTTGATTATGATGTGTCTTGGTGTGGGCCTCTTTGGGTTTATCTTGTTTGGGGCTCTCTGTGCTTCCTGTACCTGGATGTCTGTTTCCTTCCTTAGGTTAGGGAAGTTTTCATCTATTATTTCTTGAAATAGATTCTCTGCCCCCTTGTCTCGCTCTTCTCCTTCCGGGACACCTATAACACGGATGTTAGTGCGCTTGATGTTGTCCCAGAGGTCCCTTAGACTGTCCTCACTCTTTTTAATTCTTTTCTCTTTTACCTGTTCACCTTGGGTAATTTCTTCTAGTCTTTCTTCCAGCTCACAGATCCGTTCTTCTGTATCCTCTACTCTGCTTTTGAGTCCCTCTAATGAATTTTTCATTTCCAGTATTGTATTCGTCATTTCTGATTGGTTCTTTTTTATATCTTCCATTTCTTTATTGACATTCTCACTGAGTTCATCTATTCTTCTCCCCACATCAGTGAGCATCCTTAACACTCTTAGTTTGAACCCTCTGTCAGGTAGGTTGCTCATTTCTGTTTCACTTAGTTCCTTTTCTGGGGTTTTGTTCTGTTCCGTTACTTGGAATGTATTCTTTTGCCTCCTCATTTTGCCTCTTTCCCTGTGCTTGTGTCTACGTATTAGGTAGGTCAGCTAGCTACGTCTCTTGCTCTTGGATAGGTGACCTTATGTAAGTGATGCCTTAGGAGGCTTCCAGTGTGCTTCCCTCAGTTCTCAATGCTCCAGGGGTGGCCCCTATGTGGGCTACGTGTGTCCTTCTATTGTGGCCTGTTAGCTCTCCCTAAAGGCGCCCAGGGAGGCCAAGTTATGCTCCTGGTAAGCTGTTGTAATGCTCAGATGCTTGTAGTTGTTTTGGGCCCTTCAGTCTCTTTATCAGGTGTGGGGAGCCCCAGCACAGTTGGCTGTAAGTTCTAATACCACATTTGTGTTGCAGTATTTCTTTTAAGTGAGTAGGCCCCCAGCGTGGCAGGTTGTTAGGCTCAGGGCCTTACAATTGCTGTAAGCCTCTAGCCTATTAGGTCTCTTGTCAGCTCTCTGAGGATTGCAGCTGGGTGGGGCTGGCCTCAGGCACAGGAGCACCCAATTGTTTCAGGCTTTGGAAGGTGGGGCAAACCTCCTATGTGGGTCTTTGAGAAGCACAAGTCTTCTGCAGCTGACAAGCCCTGTTGCCCACAGGTCCACACACACAGTCAACACAGTCCTGCCCCGTGTGAGCGCCCCGACCTCCCCAAGCAGACCCAGTCTCACCACAGCGGGAGCCCCACACACTCTGCCACCGCCCCACACTCTCCACCCGCTCCTTGTGCACACCCTGCCCACTCAAGTCGGCTCAGTTGCCAGGCTGCAGAGAATCCAGTCACCAATCTATGCAGGCCCACACGTTGCCTGAGGGCTTGTTGTTGGGTGGGGCCAGTCTCTAGGGTGGGCTGCCTGCCCTGGTTGAGCTGGATTAAATCGGTGCTCTAGTGGGTGGAGCAGACCCTGGGCTAGCAGGCCTCAGGGAGAACTCCAATGGCGTCTGTGTCAGCATGCTCACACCAGGCCACAACAATGGCCGCCGCCAATGTCCCAGTCCCTGGAGAGGTCTCACCCCTCACCGAGATGCACTCAGGGCCTATTAGGTGAGTCTCTTGTCACCAAAGCACTGTGCACCTTTCTTTCTGGTGATTTTAGGATGCTTTCTGGAACGGGTGAGTTTGTGTGCGGGCCCTTTAAGAGCCAGTTTTAGTTTCTTTGTGAACCGGGTTTTCTGGGGGTACTCCCCAATGCTTTAGCAGCAGGCAAAGTCAGATATTATTTCGCTGGTGTCAATTGTGCTGGGTCCACAAAATGCCCACAGCGGGGGCGCTCCCCGGCTCAGGACCCCGCGCCTCCAGGGAGGGTGCGTACCTGTGAGCTGCTCCCGGCGGCCGTGAAGCTGGCGGCTTGTGAAGGCGGCGTTTTTCCTCTCCGGAAGGGGGTCTCTGCCTCTTCTACCCCAGTTAGGATTGTCCGTTGTTGCAGGAGTTCCTCTTATCCAGTTTTCAGTTCTGTCTCAGGGGTAATTTTTCCACTAGTAGTTGTAAATTGGCTGTGTCCACGGGAGGAGGTGAGTTCAGAGTCTGCCTACGCCGCCATCTTGACTCCGCCGGATGATTCTACTCTTATTTACATAGAGTTGAGGAGAGAGGGGTTACCTGACCTGCCCAAGGTTACATGGACAAAGGTCATGCAAAGTATTTCTTGTATAGAATCATCTCTGTAAAGGAGTTTAATGATAGTTTCTGTTCCATTACAACTTTTTTGTACAAGACATTTACTTTAATGTTCCCTATGATATGATCTTATATAAAGACTATTTAATAAATTAGCCTTAGCTATCATCAAAACACTATCCAACTGATAAAGAATGAAAACACATAGATTTTTTTAAAAACTCAAAATATCTTAATATACTGGTATGAGTGCCATCAATAAGTAATCATATTTATTCTCAAAAGTACATTAACCTAAATACAGGGGTCTATCTATTGTAAGATAAAAGCGTTTTGGCCTCACAATTCCTGGAGTCCATAATTATGTCAAGGAATTATTTATTTCCTGAATAATGCCACATACTTAATTAACCCTAATGTCCTCATACCAAGACTTTTAGGCACTTCTTGCAAGTAGGACGGAAAGTCCACTTGAATGACTGTTTCAGGTCACAGAAATAAGTAAGTCAGTAATAAAACCAGAACTGAGATTTTTATAAATAGATTCTCGCTCTAATACTTTACACCTTCATAAAAGCCATTTTCCACTCACGAGAGGTAAGTAGACCTCTGCTGGGTGGCAGTCGTCTGGGCATGACTCACGGTGGTCGGGAGGGAACTCAGTGAGGGCATCTTCTATAGGTTGCACAATTCAATTTAATTCTATTTCAGCAAACATTCATTGGGCACCTACAAAGTTCCAGATGCTATTCCAGTTGTCTAACCAGATATCTCTGTAACAAACAAACTAGGCTATCGTGCCTATTTTAGTTCCAACTCTACTCTAGAAAATCAGTCAAATGTGTAGTCACAAGGCATAGAGTAGAAAAAACAATCACTTGATCTGACTGTAGCACTGACTTATAGACTAAACACATTGCTGTTGAGCCGATCAGGAACCCATTCCCACAATTTTGATTTCATGGGTTAGAAAATGTTTTTAAAAATTGGGGACCAACATAGATCAAGCAGAGTAAAAACCAAAGAGCAAACCACCACCAACTATCGCCATCAACAAACACAAACAAGAAAGGATTTTGTTTAACATCAAATAAGTAGTAAGAATATAATCTTTTGTCCATATCAGCATAAAGGGTAGTTATTTAAATTGAGTAAATTTAGTTTTGTGAAAGAAAACTCATTACATTTTCCCTGTTGTTCTCATTTCAACATGGGCGAGTGAAAACCTTGTCAGACTGGCACCCCTTTGCAAACAGGAGTTGAAGAACCATTTCTGTGGATGCATTTTAGTATTAACAATATAAACATTGGACTAAGAAAGGAGAGGTGCAGCCACACACCAGGGTGCAGTCTTGAAGGATGCACAGTGTTGCCTTTTTGGGGGTGTCACTGAAGGCAGGTATCTCTCACTGCCAGATATGTCCTCTTAGGAAAGGAAGATCAACAACATACAGAAGTGCTATGATTTCATTATTCACTATCTGTGTTATACTTGAGGCTAAAATGTAGGTAAATATGGGGTATATCTCTGCCTCATTAGTGTAACTACCAAATTATAAAGTCTACGCGGACTTCACTCGGACCAATGGTTACAAATGTTTTTTTGATCACAAACTCCTTTGAAAATCAGATGAAAGCTATGGACTTTTTCCTTCATAAAATTGCAGATATGCATACACATACAAATATATTGCACATATTCCAGGGGGAACCCTGAAGTCCATACATAAATGGATCCCAGTTTAGAGATCTCAGTTTTAGTGTATGAAGGGATTGGAATTATTCACCACTATTATTCCAAGTTATCTGTGCTTCCGTATACTGTTTTAGTTTCCATATGACACCTAAGAAGCTCTTGATGACTATCTTTGCTGCAGCCTTCCCTCACAGCCTCCAAAACATGTTTCTGGACTGGAGGTTAGATTTTCATCTTGGATCCTGGTTTTCCCTCCTTCAGGCTCCCTGCCAGGCATGGACTGCATTTTGCTGGGGCCCTGACAACCTGACTAGCTCTTACCATATTTTCCTCAAGGTCTAATCTTGTTCCTGTTCCCTTTACCACAGGTTTATACCCAGCTTCAACTGGATGGTGTGAAAGAAGTCTCCCTTCTTTTATGGAACCCAAAGAAACAAGATGCTATCAGGTGACCTTTACATATTACTATTGCCTAAAGACGATTGCCATGGTGCTTCTACTCTGAGAGCAGACTTAAATATCATTGCAATTTGGAATCAGACCTGAGGTCACCATTACTCCTGTGCACATTCTAAGTTTAAGTACTGGTCAAGATCCTTAGGTACTTGGTAGAGCTAATTCATCCCCTCTAGTCCTGACTTATACCTTTCTCCATCCAGCCTTGTCATAGAAGTCCAGCAAGCCTTAGAGTTATGACATCATCAGAGTTGACATAAGTCCACTTCTCTGTATGGAAAGAAATGGTCAAGGCAGGTCTTGAGATGTTTCCTCACTGGTAATTTAATAATATTAACTTCTAGTCAACAGGGGCTGGATCTTAACAAAGTTTAATGGGCCAGTCTTCAACTTTCTGATTAGGGCATCTTAGTAGTATATAGACCTTTCACAGAGAGAATATTCACTTTAGATTAGCCATTTGTTTGAGACTAATGAGAACTGTTCCTTAAAGTCTTTGAATTCAGTGATGATAAGTGCACCCCCATTGTTAGAAAAGATTAAAAATTATCCAAACGTGGTAGACATTCTGCTGTCATTAAGCACACTGAACTATTTTAACTAAAATATATCGGATGTTTAGTAAGTACATAGTAAATGTCCAATAAAGGTAAGTTATTATTATTACTATTATTATTTTTTGTGTGTGCTAACATTGTGCTAAATGCCTTACATGGATTATTTCATTTAATCCTCAGAAACAAGTACTATTACCTCCAGTTTAAAGTCAGCTTAGAGAGGCTAAGTAACCTGCTCAGGGTCACTGGTAGAGCTGTAATTCAAACTCCTGATTCCAACACCTGTGCTCTAAGCCACTGCACTATATTTCATCTCTATAACAAAGAAAATTTTCCTTGAAATGGCCTTGCAAAATAAATGTAGATTTTTAGCAAGGCTTTTGTTCATGATATATAAAATCACAATATGTTAAATAAAAAATGTTAACACATACAAACCCAAAACATATAAACACATGTAACACATGTAAAATGTTTGGAATAGTACCTTGTTTACAGCAAACGTTCAAAAAAACACAAGCTACTATCGTTTGGGTTATGTCAAATACCTTGATATGTTTCCATTCTTTTATTTTCCAATGAAAGAATAAATTCCAGGCCAACAGAAAAGTTCTCTAGCCAATGATTTCATGATCAAATTCATTGACATGCTGCAGTTTTTCATTCAACGCATGTTTGAGTGCCTTCTATGTGTAAAGCATTGTGGTTGGCACTGGCCATGGTGTTCTGAGTTAGGGGCCAATTGAATGTGGACTAGCTAAATAACTCCACCATAAGAGACCTTCTTTAGTACGTGATTTATTCTGATTCAGCCCTAGAAATGACTTGGATTTCTCATTTTCTCTAGGAGCCTCTCCCTTTATTAGACCAATCTAAGACATTGCAGTGCTAATTCCATTATATAATGGATTGGTAAAGTCTTCTAACACCCAAGCCTTGATCAAATGCTGAATAAAATAACCCAGGATAGTCAGCAGCAGACGGTGCTGGCTGTTTTTTCTCTACTAGAAGCATAAGCTTATCTTTAGGTAAGTAGGGTTCCCAAAATGGCTATGATCAGTTCATTTGTTAAAAACATGCCTAAAATGTTGTTCAACTCCTTGATCTCAATTATAAACACAAAGGACTTACCAATTTATGTGCAGTTCTGTTTTATAGTTATTATTGTTCTTGAAGAATGAGCATGTGGTGCCTAAGTGAGCCCTGGAGCTCCGTGTCCATTAAATATTATAGCACAGCCTTGAAAGTGAAAACCTGCTTGCTCTTCTGAAAGCATCTTCATGCTGGTTGCCCATATCACCACTGCCACTATTTTCCCAGTAGACAAAAAGCACTGGCTACCTTTCACAGGAGAAAAAGGATTAGTCTAGGAAAACTCACCACTTTTGCTTTCATCTTGGAGAGAGTATATCACTGATTGCATGAATCATTGAGATGGATAAATCATTGAGATAGGGTAGCCAAAGTAAATCTCCTTGGAGGTTTCTATTTCATTTTCTCTTAGACGTCTGGTGTGCTGAAATAACACAGCATTTCCTAAACCCTTAGCATCATTTTTTAGTGTTAGAAGGACCCTTAATAACTAGAGTCTTCATGAAGTGTTAGAAAATTCCAGGGCCAATAGATATTCTAAACCGAAAGTGCTTACCTCAAAATTCCCTTGAATGAAGATTGCTGCTGTTGACAAGTGCATGAACATTGACACTGGTTGTTGGTAAGCTTGCGTTGGGTCAGGGTTCATCATGATCTTTTCTTAAGCAAGAAGCGTATGGGGTGGGTTGACCACTAATACTGCCTGTGAGTACTGCCCAAGTATCTAATTCTACAGTGCCCACAACTGCTCACTTCCTATTGGGTTTGCCATGGAGACCACTAGTATATGCTCACAGTTTTCTTCATTTTCCCCCTTAGGGTATACACATTAAGGATTTTTATGTCTTCTTGGAGAATTGACATCTTTATCATTATCTAATGACCTTGTTCTACCCTGATAACATTTTTGCTATGAGGTCCGCTCTGTTTGAAATTAATATAGGTACTCTTGCTTTCTTTGATTAGTGTTAGCATGGTATATCTTTTTCTGTTGATTTACTTTTAAGATATATGTGTCTTTATATTTAAAGTGGCTTTCTCGTAGGCAACATATAGTTGGATCCTGTTTTTTGATCCACCTTGACAATCTTTGTGTTTTGACTGGTGCATTTAGACTATTGATGTTCAAAGTGATTACTGATATAGTTGGACTAATATCTACAATATTTGTTACTATGTTCTATTAGTTGCTCTTTTTCTTTATTCTATTTTGTCTTTCACTTTTTTTCTGCCTTTTATGGTTCTAATTGAGCATTTTATATGACTCCATTTTCTCTCCTTTCTTAGCATACCAGTTGTATTTCTTTTTTACCTTTTTTTTTTTTTTAAAGATTTATTTATTTATTTTCCCCCCAAAGCCCCAGTAGATAGTTGTATGTCATAGTTGCACAGCCTTCTAGTTGCCGTATGTGGGACGCGGCCTCAACATGGCCGGAGAAGCGGTGTGTCGGTGCGCGCCTGGGATCCGAACCCGGGCCGCCAGCATCAGTGAGCACGCACTTAACCACTAAGCCACGGGGCCGGCCCCCCTCTTTTTTACCTTTTTAATCAGTTGCCCTAGAGTTTTCAACGTACATTTACAACTAATCCAAATCCACTTTCAAACAACACTATACCACTTCACAGGTAGTGTGAATACCTTATATTAACAAAATAATCCTAATTTCTCCCTCCCATCCCTTGTATCATTTCTGTCTTTTATTTCACTTATACATCAGCATACATAAGCATATATAGAAGCATAATAATCAAATACATAATTGATATTATTATTTTGAACAAACTATTGTCTGTTAGATCAATTAGTAATAAGAAAAATAAAATTTTTAGTTTACCTTCACTTATTCCTTCTTTGATGTTCTTCCTTTATTTACGTAGATTCGTTTTTGACCTATATCATTTTCCTTCTCTCTAAAGAACTTCTTTCAACATTTCTCACTAGCTAGACAGGTCTACTGGCAATAAATCCCCTCAATTTTTGTTTGAGGAAGTCTTAATTTCTCCTTCAGCTTTGAAGGATAATTTTGCAGAGTACAAAATTCAGGGTTGTTGGGTTTTTTTCTCTCAACACTCTAAATATTTCACTCCACTCTCTTCTTGCTTGCATAGTTTCTGAAGAGAAGTCAGATATAATTCTTATCTTTGCTCTTTGTAGACAAGGTATTTTTTTCCTCTGGCTTCTTTCAAGGTTTTTTCTTTATCTTTGATTTTCTGTAATTTGAAAATGATATGCCAAGGTGTAGTTTTTTTGGCATTTATCCTTCTTGGTATTCTCTCAGCTTCCTGGATCTGTAGTTTGGTGTCTGACATTAATTTGGGGGAAATTCTCAGTCATTATTATTTCAAATATTTCTTCTTTTCTTTTTTCTCTTTCTTCTCCTTCTGATATTCCCATTACACGTGTGTTACACATTTTGTGGTTGTCCCACAGTTCTTGTATATTCTGTTATGGTTTTTCAGTCTTTTTTTCTCTTTGCTTTTCATTTTTGGAGAATTCTATTGAGATCTCCTCAAACTCAGAGATTCTCTCCTCAGTCATATCCAGTCTACTAATAAACCCATTAAAGGCATTCTTCATTACTGTTATAAAGTTTTTGATCTCTTCCATTTCTTTTTGGTTCTTAGAATTTCCATCTTTTTGCTTACACTGTCCATCTGTCCTTGTGTGCTGTCTACTTTATCCATTAGAGCCCTTAGCATATTAATCATAGTTGTTTTAAATCCCTGGTCTGATAATTTCAACATTTCTGCCATATCTGAGTCTGGTTTTGATGCTTTCTCTGTCTCTTCAAACTGTGTTTTCTGCCTTTTTGATGCCTTGTAATTTTTTTTGATAGCCAGACGTGTTATACTGGGTAAAAGGAATTGCTGTAAATAAGCCTTTAGTAATGTGAGGTGTGGGAGGAGGGGAAGTGCTCTATTGCCCTATGATTAGGTCTCAGTCTTTTAGTGAGCTTGTGCCTTTGGACTGTGAACTCTACATGTGCTTCTCAGTTCTCTCACTCCCTTTAGGTGGGAGAAGATGTCTGGAGTGGGATGGAGTTGGGTATTTCCCTTCTCCCACATGGAAGACTAGAGGGGCCTGGAATTGAGTATTTCCCTTACTCCTCATAGAAGTCTAGATCCAGCTGGATTTCGGTATTTACCTTTCCCGAGGTAGGTTAGTCTCTGATAAAAACCGTAGCAGGTTTGGCTCTGGTTAAATAGTTTCTCCCATTGGCAGACCTTGTTAAGAAGAATAGAATTCTCTGGCATATTTCAAAATGGTTCCTTTTCCCCTCCCTCTGCTGAAACATGAGGGGATTTTTCTCCAAAATTCCCTGTTAGGACCTGGTAGAGCTCCTGGAGGTAAGACTCATAAAATTATGCAGACTCTTCTATAACCAGGCCCTGTTGGAGTTTAGCTCTCAGAGTTGTCCACGCTGAGCCTTTAGCAATTCATCAACTATAGTACAGGTTTCCCTACCCCAGCCCTGGTTCTGTGGAGGTTGCAACTTGTGGGATTCTGCTGTGGCAAGTTAGGAGTCTCTGTATTTACCTATTAGTCTCTCCAATTTTGGGGGTAGCAATTTGTCCTGTAACCTTACTTCTCTGATGGATCTAAGAAGAGTTGTTGATTTTTCAGTTTGTTTAGTTTTTGGCTTATTGTTAGGATAGAGTGGCAACTTCCAAGCTTCTTACATGCCAGCCCGGAAACCAGAAGTTTGCCTTGTGTATTTTAAAAGGGTATTTTACGGTGATATGTGGAACTCAAGCTGGTGTAGATATGGAAAAGAGGGTGGGGTAGAGAAGGGATGAGTTTCTATAGTTAGAAAATGAATGAAATAAAAGCAGAAGGGAGAAGGAACAATATTAGAAATGAGAGGGAGAGGTGCCTGGGGTTGGAAAAACTGAACATTAAGGGAGAATCAACATTATCTGTAACTTTAAAAAAAAATTATTTATATATTACTTACATAACACAAACAATACAGTTTAGTAAGAAATAGGGAAGGCAATGAAAGAGAAAAGAAGTAGACGGAAAAGGAAGAGAGGCAATCGTATTACAACTGAACATAGTAAAACACTTTTGGTGGCAGGAGCAGGGCGAGAAAGAGTTTGGGGTTAACAAGAACAGTACAATTACAAAATACTCTATTCGTGTATACATGGCCTAAGTGATGAAGCCGGGAATAAAACCCAGATTTCCCAATTTCTGGCCCTGGGCCTTATGTATTAAATCATGTTGCCTCTGCTGTCAGATAATCATCTTGCATCTGGAACATAAATACAGCCAATTCAAATATGCATCTTGATCTTATCATGTGGTTAGCAATTCATGCTGTTATTATTGTCAATAGGATTGCATCCCATTAATACTACGTCCACTTTTTGGCAACAAATCTAGTGGCATAAGGTGGATAAACACAACATAAAATGTGGTCAAAGAAAATCACCCTCATTCCAAATACCACAAGACATGAGCGTAAGCTCGCAGGTAGTGCTACTGTGGAGAATCTTCAGGAAGTCAAAGAGGAAAACTGAGAAAATGTATTTTAAGTTAAGATTTGTTCAGCTTTGGTAACTCTGGTGGGATTTTTTTAAGTGTAATGATTTGATTAGAAATCTATTTTTTAATTAAATGCCAATCTTCAATTAAATGATAATCTTTACTATATTCAGTGCCCAAGTGAAACCCACAGAATCTCCATTTATATTGCTTAGATTTCCTTTTCAAATTCATGAGTGCTATATGCCACATAGATTGGGAAATTGATCAGAATTTTTTGATGCGTGATGAGTGATCAGCTTTGATGCAAGTTTTGACATTGAACCAATGAAAGAATAAATTTGGCATCTTGTGTTTCCCCTCCAAACACAATAACTCCGTGTTCGAAATGCTAGATTGTTGGGGCTGGCCCAGTGGAATAGTGGTTGAGTTCACGTGCTCTGTTTCGGTGGCCCAGGGTTCATGGGTTCAGATCCCGGGCAAAAAGAGGAGGATTGGCATCAGGTGTTAGCTCAGGGCTAATCTTCCTCACCAAAAAAAAAAAAAAAGCTAGATCATCTTTAAAAGCTAAACTACAATTTGTACACCCATGTTCATAGCAGCATTATTTACAATAGCCCAAAGGTGGAAGCAACTAAAGTGTCCATTGTCAGATGAATGGATAAACAAAATATGGCATATACATACAATGGACATTATTCAGCCTTAAAAAACAAGGAAATTCTGATATATGCTCCATAAACGAAGCTTGAAGACATTATGATAAGTGAAATAAGCCAGCCACAAAAAGACAAATATTGTATGATTCCACTTATACGAGGTACCTGGAGTAGTTATATTCATAGAGACAGAAAGCAGAATGGTGTTTTCCAGGGGGTGGGGAAGAGGGGAACGGGGATTTAGTGTTTAATGGGAAACAGTTGGGAAAGATGAAAAAATTCTGGAGATGGATGGTGGTAATGGTTATACAACAATATGAATGTACTTAATGCCACCAAACTGTACACTTAAAAATGGTTAAAATGATAAATTTTATGTTATATATAGGTTTTCACAATAAAACAAATCCTAAGCTACATTTTATCAATTACTTTTAATTTAAATATATAAACTCTTGAATTGTCCATAGGAAATTTGATTTAGTTATTTACGATATTGATATTCACATTACAAATTTTTTTTTGTGTGTGTGAGGAAGATCAGCCCTGTGCTAACATCTGCCAATCCTCCTCTTTTCTCCCTGAGGAAGACTGGCCTTGGGCTAACATCCGTGTCCATCTTCCTCTACTTCACTTGGGACGCCACCACAGTATGGCTTGACAAGTGGTGAGTTGGTGGGCGCCTGGGATCCAAATCTGCGAACCCCGGGCCACCGCAGCAGAGCGCGTGCACCCAACCGCTTGCGCCACCGGGCAGGCCCCACAAATAGTTTCTTAATGGCTACATAGACTTGGGAGCTTTTTGCTTAAGCAAAGGAAACCAACACCAATAAATCTCAAAAAAGAAGCTGGGAGTTGGGTCAGAATACAAATGGTATAATGTGGACCACCACATAGCATAAAAATATCAGGGAAGGCAAAATTAACGTTATGTAATATTGTAAAATAAGGTCTGTCTCTGAGATGCCGGAAAATGCTGTTTTTAAAGTCCAAATAAGAAGTTCTGGAAGTGGTCATCACAAATAGTTTGGGTATTTCATCTTCTGGCTCTGGTTAGAAACATCCTGTCCTCTTCCCATCAATGCTCCTTTGAGATCTTTTTTGAATTAAGAACAGTATTATTTGGATGAATTTGTCCTGAAAGCTGATTGGCCCACATAACTGGGTGAGCTAGAAGGGCTCTCAGTACACAAATCATGCAAAGATTGCCTCTGCCTAGGAGCCTCTGTAGCCATTGGAGCCACCATTGTTCCAGGTCTCACGTAGGTTGAGGAAGATTGACATTATCTTGTGTTTTTGATTCAAGCTAGTGTCCTTGGTAGAATCTAATCACTGCCTGAGAGTATTATGTGAGAAGCAGCCTAATATCAACACCTCGGGAAATAGAAAACAAATAGAATCTGAGTTCTTAGAACTTAACTGGTTTTGAGGAATAATCTGGTGAGGCCCTGACTTCACAGATTCATTCATTCAGTCAGTCATTCGATTTTTGTTAATTGCCTACTGTGTATTGGGCACTATGCTGGTCCAGTCTAGTGGGGAGACAATGATTATAATAAAGACAATATAATCAGTTTAAGAGAGGTATAAAATTTTATGAAGACTTAAAGAGAGATCATTTTTGATTGGGGAACTATGAAAAGGCTTCATGGGAAGGGACATTGTAATTAGGAGAGAGTGTGAGAAGGCTATGCCAGAAAATCCAATAAGGAGGAATACATGGTGTTTGTCCAAGGTGTTCCAGAAATATACCTATGGCTGAAGTATACAGTAAAAATTGGAAGAGGCAATCTGACTGGAAAGTTAGGTTAGGGACATAATACAGAATGTCAAACTGAAGATTTTTCAGGAATACACAGAGTTTGTGAAAGGAGGAATTATTATAGCCGGAAGCATAGCCAGGTTCTCACATCAAGGAGCGAACATGGAAGAGCGGTTGTAAATGAATGGTGATGTGGAGAGCAAGCATGTAAAATGGACATTACTCTTTTTGATTGCCTTCTCTCTGGGTCTCACAGTCTGACCACTGACATGAGAATCACGTGTTGGACAGACTGACCCTTGTTTTCACAAAACTTCCTCTAAAACAGGGCTTCTCAAAATTTTTAAAATGCATACAGATGACCTGGGGATCTTGTTAAAAGTCAGGTTCTGATTCAATTGTCTGGAGTGAGGCCCGAGATTCTGCATTTCTGGGAAGCTCACAGATGCTGCTGCTGCGGCTCACGAGTGAACACATTGATTAGCCAGGCTTTAAAGTCATATCATTAGTCTTAAATTCTCAACAACCATCTCATCCACATACCCCCTTATAAATTGTTGAAAAGACACAACTTTTGGAGACTGTGCTTATAGGGCACACAACCATTCCTCCTGCACCCACAACTGCTTCCTCTCCCCACTCCCAGCTCAGGGTCACCATTGATTAGTGTTCTGTGTCAGGAAGATGAATCGGGCTTTGGTGGAATGGAATGGAGTAGGAAGGGCCTGACTTAGGGGCTACAGTCCAGGTGAGAGACAATGAGGGCGCCTTGATGAGGGACTGCAGAAACAGATAGACAGCATGGGGTACCTGGAATAAGTGAGATTCACCTGACTTATGGCATGATCCGTCTGAGATTTATAACAATTTTAAAAATCAAATTAGCTAGCACACATGAACTACTAAGCTAATGAGCCCTCACCACCTGCCTTGTTCCACCTCAGGCTACAGGTAGCCTCTGAGCAGGCTTGGATCTATTAGGCAATGTAATTGAAGCCAAACGTAATTAATTATATAATTTGGGGCTGTTTGAGTTTAATTTCACTAAATCACATTATGAAACTGGGGCATTATGAAGGATTAGTGAGAAAAGGGAAACAGGCTTGAGTAAAGCTTTCCCAGGAGCTGTAATACATGTATTATTTCTTGACCTGATACCCTTAGGAGAAGTGCAGATGCTCTAAACTCCCCCCTTATTATTGATAAAAATTCTTGTATCCTACACACTCATGGGTTTGTCATCAAGCAGTTGCTAGTGAAAAAGCATAAATGGGCTGTTACACCTGATGGAATGGGCAGCTGGGGAGGAGAAAGGGCAGGAGAAAGAATCAGAGAGGGCGCCCAGATTTTATTGACTCACAAAGGAGCCATTAACAGAAATATAGAAGGCGAAGAAGTTAGTGTAGGAGTGAAGAGCATAAACTGTTTTTTTCTAATTGCTTTCATTACATAATTAGTGCTATGGGTTAAATTGTGTCCCCCGCAAAAGATATTGAAGTCCTAACTCCCAGTGCCTATGAAAGTGACCTTGTTTGAAAATAGGGTCTTTGCAGATGATCAAATTAAGATGAGGTCATTAGGCTGGACCCTAATCCAATATGGCTATCTCCTCATAAAAAAGGGAAATTTGTATACAGAAAGATACACACAGAGGGAAAATGATGTGAAGACACAGGGAGAGTGCCATCTACAACCCAATGAATATCTGAGAACACCAAGAGCCAGGAGAGAAGCATGGAACAGATTCTCTCTCTCAGCTATCAGAAGGAACCAACCCTGACAACACCTTGATTTTAGACTTCTAGCCTCCAGAACTGTGAGACATAAATTTCTGTTGTTTAATCCATCCAGTTTATGGAACTTTGTTATGGCAGCCCCAGGAAACTCATACAAGTAAGATATGTTGTGATAGAAAAAAATCCAACACTAGAGAAGTATAAAGTACAGAAATAAAAGGGGAAACTCTTGTCCTCATCAGATAGTTTGAAGGGGTTGGTGTCATTTCTTTGAGGACTTTTTCCTACATATATAAAAATATCTTTGCTTTAAAAATAAGATTACACCATAGATTTTGCTCTTCAACTTGCCTTTTTCATTCAATAAATATGTTGTGGACATTCTCTCACATCAGTCCATATAGATCTGCTCTTTTATTTTAATGTCTAATAGATTTCATTTTGTGGATGTATCATGTGATTTATGATAAACATTTAGGAATTTGCTATTACAAACAATGCTGCAATGAGTATATTCAAATATCCCTATGTTCTTCTGAGAGTATTGTTCCAAGATAGATTATACAATTGGAATTGTCAAGCCAAAGGTTCTTGTGGTTAAGAGCTTGATAAGAATTGTCAAATTGTTCTTTAAAAATGTTGCAATTACATTCCAGCCATCGTATGATGAGATTGCCCTTTTCTCCACACTCTTTTCAACATACATATTATTAGTCTCTTTAAATTTTTGCCAACCTGAAAGATAGAAAACAGAATCTCATTATTTTTAACACTATACGTCCATGGGCACTAGTGAGATTGAAATACTTTTTGTATTTTTGGCCATTTGAAGTTCTTATTTTGAGAATTGCCTATTCATGTCCTTTGCTTTTCTCTGATAGCTATCTTTTTTCTATTGATTAACATGAGTATTTTGTATCTTTGGGATAGTAACAAATAGTCATGATGAATATTGCCTCCCATATCTATTAAGTTTATAGTCTGTTAAATATGTGGCAGATAGTTTCTCCCATCATATTGTTTTACTAACTTTTATTATGTTATAGTGTTTTCTGCCTCTAGTAGTCACATCTGTCAATCTTTTCACTTGTGGTATTTACACTTCATGTCATACTTGGGCTTTAGACGGATACATATAGAGGCAAAGGCATACTTGCATACATCTTAAGTGTGTAATTAGTTGTACTGAATTTAAGGACCCGAAGGCATTAGACTAGGTGGTACAGGGACAATTATCATGTAGGATGGTGTTAGAAATTAGAGGAAACATAGTACAGCCTGGTAACAGAATGGTGAATTCTCTGGTTGAGGCAAATCACCGTTTCCCTAATCTGTATCATGTATAGTAGTAATCCATTCTCTAATGTTATTGGATACATGTATTGAAGATATGTGTTGAGGGGAAGTCACCCCATATTCCCCTTACTCAAATGGGGGACAAGGAAGGAAACGGTCTGCCTATGTCACCAGTTAGCAACAGGCATCAAGTATACCAGCCTATGTAGTAACCTGGGAGCTTGTAAACTGAAACATGTAAGTAAAACCCATGTGCATATTAAAACGAGAAAGAGTGACCGAGTGATGAATACAACAAAAGTATAACGTTATCGTTAAGTCAAGAACAAAAGAGTTAAGTCTGGCAGCCAATGCCCCTGTGTCTGTGGCAGTTTCCAACACAACCAAGTGACCACTACTGTGAACATCTAGCCCATTGTCTGCATCTCTAGCTGTTGGAGTTGGGATGTCGCTGCTGCCAGTTAGACAAAACCAAGTTCCTTTGCTCTGAATTTATCTTCATCATGCAATCTTCAGTTCATAGTTTCGTTTCCTAAGTAGATTGCCCTACTGGGAAGGCAATGCTCAAATTAGCTAGTATCAATATTCAGATTAGCTTGGCAGATATGTGTCTCTTTTTGAATTATTTAATCCTTTAGTAAAGGAGGTGATGTTTTGTGTCATCTTTTTTTTCCTCCACAAATTGTTCCCAGAGTGACTGGTTCATTTGCTAGGGAAAAGTTTACAAGCTAATACATGCAATTGCCCATATGGTCCGTTATGTGCCTCCATCGTCCATGTGCCTCCATCACATATTATTCTGTCCTTCTGCTAACAAACACTGAATAGCTTTTCTTTTTCTTACTTTTACCAGTGATATCCACTGACCTACAGGTGGCATTCTGTGTAACACATGTGCGCTGGCAATTATTGTGAAAGAAAGTAAAGAAGGAGAAGGGTCATGAAGGATGGAGGAGGTGAGCACTTCATAGTTTATCAAGATATGGAAACTGGCACCTAGTTTTTTATACACTGGAAATAATTCTTGGTCTCATGTGACTTGGAGCTCCACAAGCAGTTTTTCCAAGGCCTCAGAAAATGTGGCTGAGTAAAAAATTCCTACATCTGCAGAACCAAGATACTTTCTGGTCCTTTGATGCTCCTCATAACCACCCTATTTAGCCCCAAAGGTACTGTGATTAATTGGCATGGCAGATAATACACATGTGAATATTCACAAGCGGAGGCAAATCAGTGATTTGGGGTTATTTGGTGTAAAGAAACTAGTGATTGGTGAAGACTGTAATGTGAACAATCTTGAGGGCTAAGGGAGGGAGGTAAGATGCACAAAGGAATGAAATTTCATTGTTTCAATGCAAAAATTTTGAGCTCTTACTATGTGTCAGGTACCGCTTTAGGCATTTGGGATACATCAATGAACAATAAAAATCCAACTTCCTCCCCTCTTAGAACTTAATTCTGCAAGAAGAGACATTAAACAGCAGACATACATACTAAGTGAGTAAATTATATGGTATTTTAGGAGGTAATACGTACTATGGAGAAAGAAATGGCAGAGCAAGGTACGGGAGAGCGGGAGTGTGGAGTCGGGTGGTGGGTTGATTTTTCAATAGGCTGGTGGTGGGGAAGAGGGGCTCACTGAGAAGATGAGACTGCAGAGAAGGAGATAAGAGACGGAGCCATGTGGGTATGTGAAGGTAGAACATTCCAGGCAGAGAGAGCCACCAGTACAAGACCCAGGCATATCTGGGATTATGAAAGTTTTCTGTGTTTAAAGCAAACAGACAAACGGTTCTGTAAAGATCTCCAAAGCCTCCCTGTGCTGGCCAAAAGGGTAAAGGTACGTACAGGTGTACACTTATCCACCCTGGTAATGGACGGTTATTCCTAGGGTTCTAGATCACATGCAGAGACCAAAAAGAGTAAGGTTATTTGGTGACTGATAGTGAAAACGATCACCTGACAGTTGTGCACTTTCAAGGAAAGGAGACAGGAGGGGAAGGAGGGGCCTCTTGATGGACTTCTTAATTAGCAATTTGGCTTCTATCTCAGAGCAAGTGAAACCCACTCCAGCCCAATATGGTCTGCCAAGAAGATCCTGCTAGAAAGGATTTTGATGGATTGCTGGGAGTGAGGCTTTAGGTAGCCAGAAGGAAGATGTTACAATCACCTCAGCTGAGGGAGCCACAGTGGAAGCAGGGGTCTGATAAAGACGTGACTGATAAAGACGTGACGCCAGATAATGCCATGGGTCCCTCATCATCACTTGTTGTTTTGCAGCCTGAGAACAGACTTTGGCAGTGGACTGGGTGGAATGGCAGGATCCTCAGACCGTGCCCACTCTGCCACGTACTTCTGTGATTTCTGGCTAGTTACAGAATCACTGGGGGCTCAGTGTCTTTATCCGTGGAACTGGGAAATAACAACACCTGGCTGACCTACTTCGTAGGACTTTTGTGAGAATCAAATGAGGCAACAGGGGAAACTGTTCTGTAAGTAATCAACTGCTATCCAAACAGAAGATATTATTCTCAAGGCTTTTATTCTCATCAAATATCTGATATAAAGTTTGATTCCTTTCAGTTCACACCTGAAAATAATCTGCATTTTCAGCATGAAAGTAACCTCAGTCTTGCTGGTTTACTGTCCCGTCTTCCCCACAAAAGCTGGAATGGCCAAAGGGTGGGGGGAGGGTTCAGAAGAAAATCTAGCACCATCGAACAGGTTAAGAAGCAGCATAGGAAGAAAATCCACTCTCTACCTCATTTCCTTCTAGAACAGAAATAAAATGGTGCCATGTCTATGTTTAGGGGAAATCTTCTAGCATGTGCTCCCAGATTTTGATTTTTCTGCGGCTCAGGAGAAGGCAGAGGCCGCTGGGCTGCGCTCACCTTTGCCCTGCTCTCCTCTTCTGGGCTCTTGTCAGATGTGGGCTTGGCCAGGTGAGCTCAGCTGCACGTTTGCTTTTCTCCTCCACTGCTGACTTTCCTGAGAGCCCCATAATTCTCAAGGTCAGACCTTCCCACGCCATGCTGAACCTGACAAATCTAATCTCTCAAGCAAACAGGTTATTTTGCTGCAAAACCTCACAAAGAAAGGGGAGGGACGTTTCCCTTGGCTTGAAATTTTAAGCTACTTTGAGTCCGTGCTCACAGAGCATCTCTATGATTTTCTTCAAGGGGGCCTAAGGGCAAAAAAGAAGGGCTTTCTGTCTCTTATTGAATATCCCCATTTCCAGCCTTAGCGTACTCGAAAAACACTCCTTCCAGCTTTTATCAGCTTAAACCTGGCACAGACATGTGGTGTGTGAAAGGATGTAGGTTGTTATTCAGTGCCTCTGGCATATCATGTTAAGATGAAAAACATAAGTTTGCTACTTAAAGGGGAACTGTCAGTCCAAGGTCATCATTCCCCAGCAGGCCACAGTACGAGCCATACCACAAATAATGTTCTGGGTGTGGGACAAGCGTCTGGTTAGTGTCTCCATTTGGGAGAAGCAGAAAGAACAGCATTTCCTCCAAATACCAGATCAATCATTTAGGGGCAATTCATCTTCTACTAAAATGATCTCAAGTTCACGACTAATAAGACCACAGCTGCCTTTTTATGGTTGAGTTACCCACATACAACTCGGCACCGTATTCTAGGTCAGGTCACAACTGCGTAATAGGCCTCAAACTTGGCAGTTTCATGTTCTTCTGTCTTTTCCTTGCCCAACCCACACTGAATTACACGCTGACCAAAGGTCCCCTGGAGTCACATGGAATGAGGATTTGTCTCCAAATATCCAAATTTGCAGCCCCAAATGGAAGCCTCCCTAGGCCAACTAAGTTTTTCCATTTCACTTCCAGAAGGCTGCCATGTTCTTTCCAGAGCCCTACACAGAATTCACTAGGCTGCATTTTCCTGTTGATGGTCCAGGTTATGCAAATGTAGATAGGGAATCACAGATGGCCCTTAAACTATAAAGTTACCCAAAATTCAAGAGGAAAATGAGACTGAATTGTTTACAGAATGAACTTGAACTGCAAGGAGCACAGAGGGAAACAGATCTTAGGGAGACAGAAGGAAAAGAGTAAATAAAATTTTGTCTTTGTTTCCCCTCTTTTCAAAATCGATTTTGCCAAATTGTTAATTATCCTTGAAAGGATGTGAAGTGCAGTAAGGAGGAAGTCAATGTTAGCATTTTGGATATCCTGGCATATGTCATGTGCAGTCTCTGGGACATCCAAGATGACATGGACTGACACATTGCTCCAAGCACATGCTCTACATTACCATTATATTTGCGTAACTGATCCATTCCTGGCATGTAAAGCCCTGACCTCTGGGTGCTGAGGGATTAAAATATCAGTCACACGGTTCAAACTGTTGTCCTTATGTCAGTGGATGTTAACTTCTATTTGGCTCTCTGTGTCCCTGGACTTTTAGTTTGCTCTAACAATGTAACACTCAAGTCAACTAGTTGGCACTTGTCTGAGGACCAGAACATTGGGGTTCACTGCTCTCCTGCTTCCCCATTTTTATTTCATATTTCTACATTGCACCACTAGCACTCCACCTTGGGACTATTGCCATAGCCATGTACATACGTAGAGCTGAGCACATGCGTTGTACAAAAACATGCTGAGTGAATGATACTGAGATGTGTATACTCCTCTTCTTGGGTCCCATCTTTATCATGAATCCATCCTGCATGTTGCCACTAGATTTCTTCTGTTTAAAAATCTGTAATGATGTACTGTGTCTCAGCTTTGTGCTATTTGCCTAAGGATGTCTTCATTTAAATCTTTGACCAAAATGATGAACAAGAAGACATAGAGGACAGAGCTCTGTGATGTTTCACTATAGATCTTCTAATTTTCACCTAAGCTTGTAGATGAAGCCTCTATATTTTTTTATTTATAAGAATCTCAATCAAACTTAATTTACTGTGGATTTATTGATAGCCAGAGACTGAAAGAAAAGAAGAAAACATTGTTCCAACCTTTAAAGAACTTTCAGTCTGATGAGAGTATGTGTGTGTGTATCAGATGGAGGCAGGGGTAAGGGATAGGGAGAGTTGGAGGAATGAGGGGTAGGGGAAGTGGTTAGATGAGAATATAAATAGCCACAAAATGTTTACCAAAGAAATGCAAAGTGCCTCAGGGTTCAAAAGAGGGAAAGATCACATTTGCTTGAGCAAGTTCAGAGTGGGTTTATGAAGCAGCATATTCCTTGCTTTCCACATCACTTCTGATCATCATTCCCATGTCTTTCCCCCACAAATTTTCTTCTGAGGATCTGACCACTAGCATATTTCAACCTTTCCGTTCCCTGACCACAGTCACCCACCATCTCCTGGCCACTCTTCCACCCTCAGCATCTAGAGGATCTTCTCTCTCTTTTACCAGCTATCCTCCTCAAAAACTAACAATCATGTTAACATTCTAGTACGCTGGTTCTACCCTTCATTAGCAACTCCAAACTCAGCTACCTACTTAAAGAGTTATACCTTAGCCTTCATCACCACTTGAAAGTGTTCCACTCCAACAATACAAACTTGAGAATTTCTCTATTGGATGATGTCTGTTGCCTCGTTCATTTCTCTTATCACCTTACGTTTAAAAAACTTTTGTTCTTTGTCCATATCGTGATCCTCATTCTGTCCCTCGATCCTTCACGATCTTCTACTACCTCCACCCCAATTTTGGCTTTACTTATTTTATTCCCTAGCCTGGAGTTTCTGGTTAGCCTATTAAACAATGCACTTGTTTCTCAGGTAGAATCCCTTGATGTGCTGCCATTATACCTCTGTCAACCTTCAACTGCCCCACTTCAGTCAGGGCTTCATAGCTACACTTCCAATCCTTTTATCCATCTCATGAAGACTCCCTGAAGCATTTCCTACATCTACTGTTTCATACCTTTACTCTTCTCTTCAAAATTCCCAATATCACCTTTAGGAAAAGATCTCTCCTCTTAATTCATTGAAAAGGTATAGACCAAAGCTGTTCAATAGAATTTTCTATGATGATGTAATTGTTCTAAATCTGCACTGTCCAATATGGTAGCCACTGAGCACATATAGCTATTGAACACTTGAAATGTGGCTAGTGAGACTGAGGTACTGAATTTTAAACTATTTAATTTTAACTAATTAAAATTTAAATATGCAACATGTAGTTAGTGGCTATTAGATACCATATAGACCAGTGCTGTCCGATAGAAATATAATAGCCTCATATGTAATTTCAAATTTTCTAGCAGCTGCATTAAACAAGTAAAAAGAAACAGAAGAAATTAATTTTACATAATTAATATTACTTTTATATAATTAATGTATTTATTTAGCCCAATATATCAAAAATATTATATGTGTAATCAATATAAAAATTACTGATGAGATATTTTATATTATTTTTAATGCTGTTTTCACTATCTGATATATATTTTATGATTCTAGCACATTTCAGTTCAGAGACTAGATTTTCATGGGAAATATTGGATCTGTATTTAGATTGCATAAAACTTTACAGTTGAAAACACAGATTCACATACCAAGTTGTTCCAAACATACGTAAAAGTTTTCCGTGAACTGAATCAAGTATCAGCTTTTTGTTTTCAATTTCAATTAATTAAAATTAAATAAAATTAAAAATTTATTTCAGTCACATTGGCCACATTTCAAGTGCTCAGTCACATGTGGCTAGTGGCCAACATATTGGATAGTGTGATGTTCTCTCAAGCCTCAAGTCTCTCAATATCTGAGTCTCGCTCTTCCTTCACTAGTGGTTGTCTAAGGAAAACACATCATCCTTAATCACCCTCATCGCCACTCCTCCTCTAAAACCTTCCTACCAGCCTCAGGATCTTGTTTAATTTATTAGTCCTGTCCCCCTTTCTTATTCTCATCAGTAGTTTCTTCTTGTCCTGATTCTTTCCGTTTTTTTTTTTTTTTGGTAGCAGTGGTTCTACAGGCCAGCAGCATTAGCATCACCTGAAAACTTGTTAGAAATGTAATTCTCAGCCTCACCCCATACCTATTGAATCAGAAATTCTAGGAGTGGGGCCCAGCTGCCTTGTGTTTTCGCAAGCCCTCCAGGTGATGCTGACGCATGCTACAGTTCGAGAACCACTGGTTTATAGAAAAGTGCACTTGAAAGAGACACAAAAATTAATAAAAGTGGTTACCTCTGTATTGGGTGTGGGCAGGGGACAAGGTGAATGGAGAGAAGGCTAGAGTTGAGACAATATCTTATGATTTTGGAATCATTTAAATACTCAATTTGAAAATTTAAAAAAGAGGAGGATATTTACAATATACTGACGAGCTCTTCCCCACCCCCATTTTGTTTTGTTTGGTCTTGGTGGGGCTTGGACCTTAGTAAGTTTTAAAAGCTCTCCAGGTGATCCTATAAAGTACACAATTCAATATTTTTTAGTATTTTTGCAGAGTTGTACAACCATCATCTCAATTTTATAACACTTTCATTGCCCCAAAAAGAAACCCCATACCTATTAGCAGTCACTCCCACTGCCCCCAACTTCCCCCCTCCCCCCAGACTTTTATTATTTTTTAGATGGACATTTCGTTACTAGCAATTTAAGAAATAATATCATTGACCATGATATATTTAGGTGAAATGTATTTTTTAGACATTCATATTAATTTTGGCAATAATAAAATATCTCTCTGGGTTGCAGGTAACTCCCTAGGCCTAAAACATTTTTCTTTTTTTAAATTTTCAAAATACATAGAGTAAGTAAAGTTTCTGCAAACAATAGTTAAAGCTGCTTTTGACCTGGAGGTGAACTGGGTCCTCAACGTAAAGAGAAAAGGATCTCTTCTTATTCCCAGCTACTAGTAAAATGTCCAGATTTACACAGGGGAGGAGGAGGCATGGAAGCAAGTCAGGGAATGCTGAATCAAGGCCTCCACTCAAACCAAACCAAAAAGGAAAAAAAAGGGGCCCAGAAGCTTCCTTTGACTCAGACTATGCTGAGTATCTTAGGAAAAGACAGGGGAAAGCCACTAGGACAAACAAAAGATCAGAATATTTAACCCAGCCTTGAAGGGAACTTTCCAAACAGCGCCTTCCTTGATCTCCTATGGCCAGAGGATGATAAAATGGTTTGTGGGCTCTGGCTGGTGCCACAGGGATGAGAGGCTGCCCATGACTCCCACCCCTCCCCACTCGTCTCTGAGGATGGCTTTGTTCTTCTCAGCCCTCAGGGCTTGTGTTCCGTGGGAGGCTAGGACAGTTTTTGTTATCGACTAGGCATATCAGTTTCAATGACAATCATCCTCCCAAACTCACACACACACAGTTATTTGTCATGATTTCCGCCCTTGCTCTGAAAATGTAAGTTTTAAAGGGAAAGGAAAAAAGATGTGGGTAAGAGACAAAAAAGATTACATTAACAGGGAAGTTAAATGATGACCCGTAGAACCATGTCTAAACCAGTACCATTGAGTTTGCTTCTAAAACTCTGTGCACGTAAAGAAATAAAATTCCTTGGAGCATGCACCAGGAAAATTAACACGGGTTGCCACATAAAGAATATTCGGGCAAAAGATAAAATAGATATCTTGGGAGGGAAGGAAAATCCCACACGCAGTGAAATGAAATGAGAAAGGAGGGTGGTGGAGGGCAAAGGAAAAAAAAATCTCTAGCTAATAATATGTTTTCTTTCTTCCTAACACAATGACACACGTGACTTCATGAAGCGAGTGAGTTCTGAGACTGATGTAAAAGTTCCAAAAAAAATACTCCTCGGCAAAGGCCCCTGGGTAAATGGTGTCATTTCTAATTTCTCCAGTTTCCGTGATTTAGAGCAGACCCAGGATCTGAAATTCACACCAGCTCTTTGTGCACCAGGGTCCGGGGCAGCCGCTGCCCAGGCCCGGGGAGCAGGAACAGCAGACTTCCTATGTGATTTCACCACGGCAGCCCTGCTTTGTCTCACGTTTAAAATAATTTGCCAGGTAAAAATAAACTTCTCAGAATCACAGAGTGAAAAATGTACTTAACAATTCAATCCTTGTAAGTTTGGGATTGACAGAGAAAGTGCAGCCCAGGCTAATTAAATTACCCAACATGTATTTGAATGGTGGTTTCACTGGTGAGTTTATTAATTCACATCGTTATCATTGTTATTATTACCTCAACTCTGTAAATTATGCTTTTCATGAGATAGCGGAATGTGCAGGCTGCTAGCTCCCAGTTATACCCTGCTTAGCTGTTGGTTTCTCTACTAAGTACCGTTCTTAGAAAGCAAACTTCATCTTAAGTCCCACATCCCCCTATGGCATGTTTCAAGTTATTTTTGTTTATTACTCTTTGGAAATAATTGAAATCTACAAGGAATTTTCGATTTCTTTCTGCTTTTGCCAATAATTCTCACAGTAGAAATAAATATGGTTCATGATGTCAGCTCCTTGTAGGGTAGTTTCCCTGCATTCAGCTGATTTGTAAAACTCAGACTCCCAGGTTTAAGTCCAGTGAACTCACTGGATTTATCCCAGTGATCTTTATCCCTCAGGGACAATTTATGGTATATGTATAGGAGTTTTATGCAGTCAGATTGGCCACATGCTATTAAAAATCAATTGTCAATTGTATATATGCTCATTTGCCCAATAAGTTTGGGCAAATTTGAGAAGACTTGACTGAAATGAGCAAAATTTAGCTGTAAAATACATTAAGCAAGTCTTCGTGATTCAAGAAGAGTCTCCCAAATTTGTGCAAGAGGCTTCCTAACTCTGGGATAAAACAATGTTGACTTCTAGGCCTTGCTACTCCAAGTGTGGTCCCTGGACCAGCAGCACTGGCATCACCCGGGAGCTTGCTAGAAATGCAGAACATCAAACCCATCCCCGAATCAGAATCTGCACTTTATCAATATCCCCAGCTGATTTGTATGCACATTAAAGTTTGAGGAGTGCCGCTGGAATACCGAGGAGTAGAGAGATATGTCTTCTGATCCACCCCTACCAGCACATCCTGCCAGCATGATTTTGTGCACCAAATCTTGGAATATACTATGCTGACAGACTTAGAAGTTATATTCTAATATACATTCCCATACTGAAGAAATTTAATGCAATTTATCCAATATCTATCTCAAAATAAACACCACAAATATTTTGTATGTGTATGTATGGCAAAAACTAGGCTAAATTTAAAAAATCTTATTATGTACCTTAACAAGTGATCCATAAAAAGTTGAATTTGTGAGGGGGCTGGCCTCATGGCTTAGCGGTTAAGTGCGCGTGCTCCGCTGCTGGCGGCCCCGGTTTGGATCCCGGGCGCGCACCAACGCACCGCTCATCCAGCCATGCTGTGGCAGCGTCCCATATAAAGTGGAGGAAGATAGGCACGGATGTTAGCCCAAGGCCAGTCTTCCTCAGCAAAAAGAGGAGGATTGGCATGGATGTTAGCTCAGGGCTGATCTTCCTCACCAAAAAAAAAAAAAAAAAAGTTGAATTTGTGAAATCGGTTGTAAACCCAGGAACATCTGTCCTAGACCACTAAATTTTTCAGTACATTAAAAATAATCATTTTTATAAACAAAAATCATTCGCTTAAGGAAGGTAGATATGGTAACTTCAGGTCTCTCTTCTTTTCTGATACGGGCATTTAATGCTATAAACTGTGCTCTAACAGAAATATATTGCCAAGATGGTCCATCCTGCAACTCATGCTGGTTGGGGGAAAAGAATGAAGTGTGTCAGATGGTCATTAGATAATTGACCTCATCCCCTTTGATACAATCACTTTTTTACTCCATACTCCAGAGATTGCTAATGTTAGATAACGAAAAAGTCAGAAGATTACAGTGGCCTGCAGATACCCCTTCCTCCAAAAGAACTTTTTTAGAAAAAAAAACAAAGGACAACAGATTGTGTAAAATAAAAATATTTTAAATTAAAAATATTAATTTGTAAAGTAAACAAAATGCCAGTTTTGAATCTACTTTCTTCTCTACCACGAAGGCCTCCTTGAATTTCATACCGTGCCAAACGTAGCATATTTCAGGAGCTACCTCTAATGATAACACCATTGTGTATTTATTTGGTGGATCACAGTTACAAAGTACTTTTGTATATGATAATGACAGTTCTCTTTTAATTTTCATCTCACATTAAGAAAAATCAATTTTCTCTCCCTCACTCATAAAAACATTTATGTCAAATAATTTGGTATTTCAATAATCATAAGTATAACATTCTTTGCATTAGGAAAGAACTCACACTATGGCAGTTCTGGGCAAAAAAAAGAAATTGTAGTTCTTGAAGAAAGGTTCTACCTTAGAATTATTTTGAGAACAAAAAAGTAGCATTTCTAAAAAGGACCATCACGGGCCAGCCCAGTGGTGCAAGTGGTTAAGTGCGTGCGCTCCGCTGCGGTGGCCCAGGGTTTGCCGGTTCGGATCCTGGGTGCGCACCGACGCACCACTTGTCAGGCCATGCTGTGGTGGCATCCCATATAAAGTGGAGGAAGATGGGCATAGATG
The DNA here is from genome assembly GCF_020826845.1 of Diceros bicornis minor. Lineage (NCBI taxonomy): Eukaryota > Metazoa > Chordata > Mammalia > Perissodactyla > Rhinocerotidae > Diceros > Diceros bicornis. Next base: position 33,546,251 of record NC_080742.1, read on the forward strand.
TTAGCCCAGGGCCAGTCTTCCTTAGCAAAAAAAAGAGAGGAGGATTGGCAGATGTTAGCTCAGGGCCAATCTTCCTCACACACACACACACACAAAAACAAAACTTAAAAAGGACCATCACTCTTCAGAAATAGTTTTCCAGGTGTTTTACACTAACTTAACCATCTTTGGGGAGATACAAATGAAATGTTTTTCATGTACAGTAAATGTGATCCTCTTCTAAAAACAAATACACGCTGTGGGTTTAAAAATTTCCTTGGTGATACGCACGGGAAGATCTCTCACTGTGGTACTAATGCATTCTGAAACACTGTGAAGGAGCTCTGGGTGTCTCTAGGTTCTAGCATAAACATAGTTGTTCTGCTCCCTCCCTGAAACACTTTGCAGAAGACAGTACTTTACTAATGCAAAAACTCAACTAATATCCATGGATATCTATGGATGTCACGATTTCACTTGTTTTAGAGTTGGTTCTAGTGCAGTTACTCTGCATGGTTCCAGCTGATGTTTACAGATGCAGCACGGCAATGAGGAAAGACCGAGATCACTGTGGGGTTAGCCTCTACTGCTGAGGAAGGACAAGGTTGCAAGGAAAGGCTCTGTAATACCATAGCTTGTATGGACTGAGAGAAACAGCCTGGAGAGGGGGGGAGGGGAGAGAATGGCTAGAGTGACAGTAGGTGGGTGGTGGTAGAAGGGAGGCAGCAAGGAAGGAATTAGCAAGAATTTAAGAGAATATGGAGAAAGAGTTTCTGCTCTGCTCAGGGTTAGAGTAGGTGCAATATAAAACAGTGCCTAGGAAGTAGCAGAGCTTGTCCACATCCACCACAGGGAAAGGCACCATGGAGGTCTTATCTAGGGAACTTAGGAACTGAAACCAGGTTCAGGACTGCTGGATGGAATTGTAATGAGTGTCATGATCCCATGGGGTGGGTCTGAGAAGTCTGTCAGAGAACAACATGATAGGGAGATAGGAGCATGTCCTTAGTTGGGGGCCTGGTGGGAACAAAAAGAACACACCCCAGCAGTTTGCTTGGGGGTTATAAGACACACCCCTCCAGTATCCTGATCCTAAGAGAAACAAAAAATCCAGTGACCCCTCATTCCTTGTGACTGCCTTACTCCAGTGGCCAGAGGCCAGAAAACGATTCAGTGTAGCATTCCTAAGCAGACATCATCCTCTTGAATTCCACCAGAACTCCTAAAGGAGCTGGAGAAATACTGGTCTGTTATAGAGCCTGTAGGACACCTAAGAGTAGACTCAAAAAAGCTGAGATGGGACAGGGTGTGGGCAAGAGAGCAGATGGAAAGAGGTGAAACTATGTAAGATTAAGAGAATAATCTACGTGGGGTAAAAAGATTCCTTGTACTGCTAAATTAAGCTGGGTCTTAACGAATTTGATAATCATGGGAGGAAGGGAAACGGAACATTTATTTTAGCACACAGATTGTTCTTAGGCTATATGCTAATGCTATATGCCCACAATAAGCAAAACTGTTGCTATAATCTGGATCTATAAAGTGTATCATAGAACTTAGCTATGAGGGTAGGGAGAAAGCCTATCTTATAGAAATTTTAGTATCTTGGAGCTAAAAAACACGTTGAAGATATTATTGTCGATGAAGTAGCCATAAGGGATGGAAAAATGACCAAGTAATAGAACATGAAAGCACTCTGAAAATTATAAATATGGAATACATATACAAAAATTTATCCTCTGATAGGAAAAACATAAGTGAAGATTCTTTGTGTGAGATCCAGTCTAACGGCTTTGCATTGAAAATGCACAATAATTGTTCACGTCTATCAATCTTTGAAAGAAAACTTTCTGAGAGTTGAAATAAGAATACATGACAAGGATTAGAACATGTAGATGCTCAGTGTTAAACAAAGTTTAACGTTTACCCTATTATTACTGATAGTTAATATGGCAAGGATCTAGACATTTCAGCATTTCTATGTGCATTTCTAGAAAATATTATGAATGGCAATCCTATACACCTTCTGTGTCTATAAGAATCAAGGTACTATTTAATTCCCAATATTTTTTATCACCTTGAATTTTTATTAAGTGTTTTTACAGATCTAATTGAAATGCCATCATCTTTTCTGTGAAGACTTCCTTAATTCTTCTGGGAAGTTAGTCTCCCCTTTCTCAAGATCCCATGGCATCTGCTCAGCCCTCTCTTCAAGCATTGTAAGCTATTTACCCACTTGTTTGCCTCACCCATTAGGTTTTGAGCTCTTAATACAGGGACTATATTAGTATATCCTTAAAGTCTGGCAGTATGTGCGGAACACACTATGTAATCAATATTTGTTAAATAAATGAATAAAAAACCAAATTGAGAATGTGACGTGTGTGTGCTAAGTGAATCCAACTGCATAGACTCAATGCCTTAAACAAATGTAAAATTTCAAATGTTATTAGAAGGTTGGAGAAGATATTTTCAGGGCTAACTCCCTCCTTCTTCAAGTGTTGGTTTAAGTATCATCATCTCACTATCTTGACCACCCCCACTAAAGTTGAACCCCCCACCCCAGCCCTGTACTCCGATTCCTCTCTTACCCTGTTCTATTTTTCCGACAGTGTGTGTTATGTTTGCTCACTGTTTTCCTTCCTCAGTAGAATAGAAATGCTATGAGGGCAAGAGTTTTTTTTCCATTTTGTTCACTTCTGTATCCCGAATGCCTAAAATAGGAGAAGGCACATAGTAGATATTCAGCGTGTATTTGTTAAATGAACATATTAATGAATAAGGACCTGGTTGAAAGCATTTGTTTTTTTGTTTTGTTAACTGGGGAAAGTAGACTCAAAGATTTAGATAAGTTTATAAGAGGTTTGCATGTTAATGGGTTACAAAAGAAGTGGATAGGATCACCTTACAACCTTCAAGGTGGGCATCAAGTGTCAGAATACAAAACACATCCACCATTAGGCATTATAAGTCTAACACAGTGTATTTTGATAAGGAGGTTTCACAGGACAGAGCCAGTTTTAATAAAGCTATCAAAAAGCAATAACAGCTATTTTTGATGAACAATTTTTAGGTTGACACCTTAGGGTACTATCTTTTCTCTTGTAAGGGTGTTTTTCCACCAACTATTTTAGCTGAAGGCTTTTACATAAGTACAATATAATCATTATTTAGTAGTTGTTTTACAGCCATTATTGAGGCTAAATCCATTGTAACAAAGACATATGACCTGCATTTATATTGTCTAACCTGTTGAGAAATTTTGGTAAAGAAGTCCATTCTGCCAAAAATCATTTCCATGTCTCTCAGCCAATCCTACAGATACACACATAGTGCCTTCTTTTATCTCATCATCCCTATATATGTGAATTTCCTGCCATAGAGCATGGTGCTACCACTAAGAATGCCAAGAGAGATAAATGGTTGTCTCTGCTCCATCCTGTTGGGGAGGTGGGAAATGCCCACAAATAACATAGAGGAGCTGGGCTGAGGGCCATAGGAGTAGTACAGATAAGAAGAGCCATAGAATTTCAGAGAAGGAAGTACGAATGAGAGTTGGTGGAGATTACATTGGAGGAGTTAGAAGTTGATCTAAGTTTTGCGAGGATTTGGCAAAACGAATATGATAGAGTTTTTCTTCTAGGCCAGCCACATCTTATAACTGGTCTTCCGGTTTATTGGGGGTAAAAATCCTCAGTTTCTTGTGAGTACATTCTATGAGCATGAGTATGCCCTACCCTTCAACGTGCTGACTCCCTAATTTGTTTTACATGAATGAAGATGCAAATTTCTAATTTAGCAAAGCTAGAATTTCTTCTCACGCTAAGTATGCTGATCACATCGTTTTAATAAAAATTAGAATTTTAAGGCAAAACTAGTTTGTTTTCAATGGCTTCCATGTGACCATCCAAATGTGAGAGGATTTGATTTTCCCAAATCCAAACAGGCTAAAGCATACTTAAGAGAATAATTCATTAGTATTTTTGAAATCTTTTCTGGGATAAGCCCAAAGTTTTGTTTTTATTCACTTTTTCAAATAAACTCAATTTTTTGCAAAGTAAATGTAGTATGAGTAAAATATAAAAATACAGAAACGTTTGAAAAAATCTCTGATCCCACCTCACATTCATTGCTAATATTTTGGTAGGAGTACCAGCATTCAGTTACTAAATGTATGCTCGGACCCCAAATGACACTTGAGGTCATCTTCATGGGAGCATTACAAAGTAAACATTAGTCTAAGAATTTGAGCACTGCTCCCAAGCTTTTCTCCCTTAATCCTTCAGATGAAATATTTCTTAATCTTCTTTACTGGGGAGCATTTAAAAATGATGCATGTTCATTGTTGCCAGCATTCCCTACTGGTAAATTGATAAATGGATCATCCCGTTGTATTCCTTGCACCTGCATGAGGCTGTCTTCTCTAACGTGCTTAGCCAGAGTGGAGTGGATGCATCTGCTTTACAAGTTAACGGACAGAATTTGTTTATAAACCCACTGAAGAGCTAAATGAAGCAAACTGCATTATCGTGCTTGCTAATTACATTTCATTTCAGCTGAAAGCTTATTACAGCTACAGCCTGAAAACCTGACTTTTTAATTTTGTTTACATCCACTTCTGCTTTTACTTCAGCCCCCGGAAGATGTTTTTTTTTTCCATAACACTAAGAGGGATTAAAGCAGTTGACTGGAGGAGGCTGTGGTATTGGTCAGTATCTCCTCAACTGTGTTTGTTAATAAGAAAAGGCCTCCACTCGTGGTCTAGATTGGTACCACTAGTTGTGCTAATGGACTCCTCAGACATCCCGAGTGCACGGATGTCTTTCACTTGCCTTTAGCTCACCACCTCCTGAGCAGAGGTTACGTTCTTATGGACACAGCAATGTACTATAAAGGCAAAACAGGCTGATACACAAAACCACACATACCTGAACAAGCCACATTCTTAACACTGTCGTGTCAGTTCAGATGTGCTCTCCTCCTTTTTTATCAAAATGAAGTTGTGCCCAACACTGCATTAACTGCTAGGTTTGTGTGTATTCAGGAATGACTGGACCTGTGCTGGCCTCAGCTCCACTGTTAGTTGGTCCTTCCCACATGTCCCCTAAAAAGCAGTCCCCCCCCACCCCCCGCTATCTCCATCAATTGACAATAGTCAAAAATTATCATTATCTGCTACTACCTTCTAGATAAGTCATCTGCAAAACCATCTTGTACAGTAACCGTGAATCTCTAGGCTGTTTAAATTACTACACTCATTGACAATTTCTCTCTGATAAAATGAGAATCTCCCACGTTTGTCCATTATGCTTACTTCTTCCTTAGCTTCTCCATTCTAACACGCCTACAGATGCTATCTCAGAAGATTATCACATCCTTATGAGGGTGGCATAAGCACCATAAGACACAGTAAGCACTGAATTATCTGGATATGAATGACACAGGCTTTTTTATTTTCTTCATATGTCTCCCTACACAGCAATTCTTCAAAGTCCGTGGAGTCAAAACTATTTTCATAAAAATACTAAGGCATTATCTGCCTTTTTTACTGTGTTGACATTTGAACTGATGGTGCAAAAAATCAATGATGGGTGTCAGTGCCTTAGTCGGAATAGAGGCAGTGGTACCAAACTGCCTGTAGTCATATATTTCATCACCATACACTCGCAGAAAAAAAGCGCCAGTGTCACTTAAGAATGTCTTTGATGAAGCAGTAAAAATTATTAGATATGAACTCTTGAATATACTTCTTTTCAGTGTGACAAAATGGGAAGTATACAGGAAGCACTTTTGTTGCATACTGAAGTGCACTATGCATCTGTGCAGATATTTGAGCTGAGAGCTAAAGTAGCTGGTTCTTTTTTTTTTTTTTTCTTCATAGAATGCCATTGTTGCTTGAAAGAATGACTGACAAACTATGGTTATTCAGACTTGGGTATTTGGCAGACATTTTGTCAAAAATGAACAAAGTGAGTTTGTCACTTTAAGGAAAACAACTGACAGTATTTGTTGCCGACAATAAAATTTGAGCTATCAAGCAAAAATTAGAATTTTGGAAAATTTATATTTGCCACTGTGAACTTGACAGCTTCCTAGTACTTAAAGGCTTTTCTGATAAGACTGGTGTGATATTAATGAATGTGATTTGTTGATATTGTATTATGAAATGTGTCAAAATTTAGAAAATCTGTATAACTCAGTGAAGCAGCATATTCCAAATGACCAATGCATGATGTTACAAAATCAGATATGAGTAAAAGATCCATCCAAAGTGCAAAATAGACCAACTGATTTTAATGTGTTGGTATGAAAAGCAGGGAATGTTCATTGATATAGTTTCAGATTCCACACAGCAATTATCTTTTAAGAAACTGCCACTTGTTGAGTTTTGGAGTAGTATCAAAGAATAATCACAATTATCCAAAAAGACTATTAAAATCCTCCTCCCTTTTCCGACTACATTTCTGTGTGAGGCTGGATTATTTTCACATACTTCACAGTACACCACAACAGATTGAATTCAGAAAGGGATGTAAGAATCTAGTTATCTTCTATTAAGCCAGATATTGAAGAGGTTTGCAAAACTAAATGTCATTCTTCTCACTAAATGTTTTTGTTTTTGAAAATATAGTTACTTGGCATTAAAATACATTACTTACATTAACGTCATGGGTTTATTATTGTTATTTAAAAATAAATTAACAGTTATTCTTTTAAATTTATGTTTTAATTACTAATATGGTAGATACCAATAGATATAACACATATAAATAAAATTTCTTTGGGGTTATCAATAATTTTCAAGAGTGCAAATGTTCCTAAGACCAAAAATTTGAGGACTTCTGCTTTATATCACACTATGGCTTGTTAGAAATGATGGTTATTGTCTAACTTGTGTTCTCACTTCAACGTAGCCATCTGCACACAAATGTTTTGTATTTGTGTGTATGGCAAAAAATAGGCTAAATTTCAAAAATTTTATTATGTACCTTAATAAATGATCTATATAAAGTTGAATTTGTGAAATCTGTTATAAACCCAGGAACATCTGTCATAGACCACTAAATTTTTCAGTACATTAAAAATAATCATTTTTATAAACAAAAACCATTCACTTAAGGAAGGTAGACATGGTAACTTCAAGTTTTTCTTCTTTTCTAATATGAGCACTTAATGCTATAAATTGTCCTCTAAGCACTGCATCCCACAAATTTTGATGTCATAGATTCATTTTCATTTAATTCAAATATTTCTAAATTTCTCTCTTGAGACTTCTTGACCCATGTATTATTTAGAAGTATGTTATTAATTTCCAAATATTTGGGAATACTTTCCAGCTATCTTTCTGTCATTGATTTCTAGTTTAACTCTATTGTGATCTGAGAACATACTTTTTATGATTTCTATACTTTTAAGTTCTTTATGGCTCCAGAATCTTTTAGTGACTGTTCCATGTGATCTTGAGAAGAATGTATATGCTGCTGTTGTTGGATGGAGTATTCTATATATGTGAATGAGATCAAGTTGATTGATCACGCTGTTCATGTCATTTAATCTTAGTTTCTTCCTGTTTGGTCCATCAATTACTAACAGAGGTGCACTGAAGTCTCCAACTATGATAGTGGATTTGTCTATTTCTCCTTGCACCTCTATAATTTTTGCCTCATGTATTTTGATGCTCTTTTGTTAGAGCAAAAGAGCATCACCTTTTTCATACACATTAAGGATTGTTATGTCTTCTTGGAGAATTGACCCCTTTATCATCATGTAATATTTTTCTTTATCCCTGATAACTTTTCTTGTTTTGAAACCAGCTTTGTCTGAAATTAGTTAGTATAACTACTCTAGCTTTCTTTTGATTAGTCTAAGTATAGCACATCTTTTTCCATCCCTTTACTTTTAACCTGTTTGAGTCTTTATATTTAAAGTGGATTTCTTGTAGACAACATGGCTGAGTCCTGTTTTGTTATCCACTCTGATAAGCTCTATCTTTTAATTGGTGTATTTATATCAGTCATATTTAAAGTGACTATTGATATAGTTGGATTAATATCTACTATATTTCTAAATTTTCTATTTATTACATTTTTTTGTTTATTGTCCCTTTTTTTCCTCCCTTCCTTGGTTTTAATTGAGAATTTTATATAATTTCATTATATTTCATCTCTTGGTGTATCAATTTTGCTTCTTTTAAAAAAATTTTAGTGATTGCTCTAGAATTTACAGCATATATATTTGTGTGTGTGTGAGAGGAAGATCAGCCCTGAGCTAACATCTGTGCCCATCTTCCTCTGTTTTGTGTATGGGATGCTGCCACAGCATGGCTTGATGAGCGGTGTGTAGGTCCGCACCCAGGATCTGAACTCGCAAACCCTGGGCTGCCAAATCAGAGTGTGCGAACTTAACCACTACACCATCTGGCCGGCCCCTGCAGCATACATTTTTAATTAACATAAGTCCACTTCAAATAATGCTACCACAAATGTTTAGTGCAGGTGTCTTATAACAGACTATTCCCAATTTCTCTCTACTGTCCCTTGTGACATTGCTGCCATTCATTTCTCTTATCCATATGTTATAATCACTTAATACATTCTTACCATAGTTACTTTTAAAATTTGGTTATCTTTTAGATCAACCATGAATAAGAGAAATAAAAGATTTTATTTTCCATTCATTTATTCCTTCTCTGACACTCCTCCTTTCTATAGTTTTTACTTCATGTATTTTGATGCTATTTTGTTATACAGCATCCAAGTTTCCGACCTCTATCATTTTCCTTCTTCCTGAAGATCTTTTAACATTTCTTACAGGGTGGGTCTACTGGTGATTGATTCCCTTAGTTTCTGTTGATCTGAGGAGTCTTTATTTCTCTTTCACTTATGAAGGATAATTTTGCTGTATATAGAATTTTAGGTTGGTGGAGTTTTTCTTTCAGTACTTTAAATATTTAAGTCCATTCTCTTCTTGCTTGAATGGTTTCTGATGAGAACTATGCTGTATTTATTATACTTTTTCTTCTATCAGTAAGGTGTTCCCTTCTCCCTCTTTGGCTTGTTTCAAAGTTTTCTCTTTGTCTTTGATTTGCTGTAGTTCAAATACGATATGCCGAGGTGGGGTTTTTGTTGTTGTTGTATTTATCCTGCTTGGTGTTCTCTGAGCTTCCTGGATCTGTGGTTTGGTGTCTGTGATTAATTTTGGAAAGTTCTCAGCCATTATTAAATATTTCTTCTGCTCTGCCTTAAATTTCCTGTCCTGGTATTCCAATTATGTAGATGTTACATCTTTTACATTTTTCCCATGGTTCTTCTATGTTCTGTTCTCTTTTCTGTTCTTTCTTGTTTTTCTTTGCACTTTAGTTTGGGACATTTCTATTGGCCTATCTTCAAGCTCACTGATTCTTTCCTTGGCAATGGTGAGCCCATCAAAGACACTTTTAATTTCTATTATAGTGTTCTTGTTTTCTAGCATTTCCTTCTGATTCTTTCTTAGACTTTCCATCTCCCTGCTTATATTACTCCAATATTCTTGCATGTTATCTACTTTTTCCATAAGAACCCTTAGCTATTAATCAGTTATTTTAAATTCCCTGGTAATTCCAAAGGCTGTGTCATCTCTGTGTCTGATTCTGATGCTTGTTTTGTCTCTTCAGATTGTTTTTCTCTCCTTACCTCTTAGGATGCCTTGTAATTTTTTGCTGAAAGCCAGACATACTCTATTGAGTAATAGAAATTGAGGTAAATAGGCCTTTACTGTGAGAATTTATGTTAATCTGGCTAAGAGTTGGGCTATGTTTAATGTTTTCTGTAGATAGGTGCCAGAGGCTTCACTTTCCTCTAGTGTCCTTGATTTTGTCTCCCCTCTTGACTTTGGGCTTCCCTAAGTACTCCTTCTCAGAGAGCATCTGTGTCTTGCAACTCCTTTAGCTGTAATCCACTATCATCCTGGGGCCCTGTTGGTGTGGTGCTAAAGTATGGGAGAGAGGGAATATTCTAAAATCTTACCATTAACTCCCACGTTTTAGGCTTGTGTTCTTGAGCTGTGAACTTCACAAGTGTTTCTCCCAATGTATAACTCAGAACAGAAAGGCTAGAAGGGACCAGAAGTGGGAGAAATGTCTTTCCCTTAGCTGGAATAAAACTCTGCTAAAGTCTTTCCCCCTGGAGAGTAGGTCTTTTCTATGGAGAACACTCTGGTCATATTTGACGATGATTACTTTTCTCTTGCTCTTGCCAGAACCATGGAGGATTTTTCTCAGATTTTCACTGCGAGAACCTGGTGGGGTTCTTGGAATTAAAACCCATAGAGTGTGAGTATCCCCTTAATGCTGCTATATAAGATTGTGACTTTCTTCTTACCAGCAGACTCACTCTTTTGCTTCCTTTGATGAAGCGAGCTACCATGTTGGGGACTCCCATCTGGCAAAGTACTGAAGGTGATCTTTAGCCCTCAAGGAACTGAATCCTGCTAACAACTGAGTGAGCTTGGAAATTATCCTTTCCCAGTCAAAACTTCAGATAAGGGGGCTGGTCTGGTGGCATAGTGGTTAAGTTTGCAAGCTCCGCTTTGGCGGCCCGGGGTTCTCAGGTTTAGATACACACTGCTCATCAAGCCGTGCTGTGGTGGCATCCCACATACAGAATAGAGGAAGATCGGCACAGATGTTAGCTCAGAGCTAATCTTCCTCAGCAAAAGGAGAATTAGCAATGGATGTTAGCTCAGAGCCAGTCTTCCTCACAAAAAAAGAAAAAAAAAACCTTCAGATGAGACCACAGACTTTGGGCCACCACCCTAATTGCAGGCTTTTGAAAGACCATGAAGCAGAAGACCAAGCTAAGCTATGGCCAATTCCTGACCTACAGAACCTGTAAAATAATACTTGCATGTTGTTTTCAACAACTAAGTTTTGGGGTAATTAGCCATGCAGCAATAGATAATATACTATGTACCAGAAATACCACGTTGGACAAAAATCCATTTCCATGTTCAATTAAGAAATGAATTTATCCATTCAACAAGCTTTTTTCTTTCTCCTACAATATGCCATACATATAACCCAGAGGTAACAGACAGGAAAGAAATACTGCAAAAGCCAAACGCTGCCAGTGGTCTTCCAGATAGTGAAAATATGGGCAATTTGCAATTCTTGTTTACTATTTAGGCCAATTTCTAAAATGTCTATAAAACATGTATCACTTTTATAACAAATTTTTTATTTTTTTTCTTTATTTATATAATTTTATTTATTTACTTTTACCCCAAAGCCCCAGTAGATAGTTGTATGTCATAGCTGCACATCCTTCTAGTTGCTGTATGTGGGACACAGCCTCAGCATGGCTGGAGAAGTGGTTCCTCGGTGCGTGCCCGGGATCTGGACCCGGGCCGCTAGCGGCAGAGTGCGCGCACTTAACCGCTAAGCCACGGGGCCGGCCCACAAATTTTTTCTTTAAATGAAAATTGCATTATGTTTATTGTTTTCTATCAACGTGAATTTGAAAATTTTCTTTTGCCACTCTTGCCTAAATGTAGTGGTTTATGCATCATAGCATGAACCCAGGGAAATCATTTATTCCTAGCTCCTGTACTCCAGATTCATCAATTTTCATCAGTTTTAAACCATTACAATGAAATGAGAATCTCTTATGTTTTTAAAGGACTCTAGGAAACATAATCCCACAACCACCTTTGCTAGCTTGTCCATTTATTTCAGAATCTGTAGTAGTATAAATTTTCCATATGTTTAACATAAACACCTCAGTTCCAAATAAACCCAATTTTTTTTTTTTTTTTTGGTTTTCATCATCTCCACCAATAACAAAGAATCATGACACATTCAGTTACAGTATTAAGCACTACTATGCTTCTGCCTCTGTAAAATTTATTAATGTCTACCCTGCTTTTTTCATAGGATTTTTATAAGGATCAGATGAGTATAATGTAAATATAAAGTGGAAGAGAAACAAGTCATTGTTTAAATAAAATATCTTTGTTTTCTCACTATAGATGCTTAATAGATTCTTTAAAAATCGTATTGAGTATTCTTTTATTTAGCAAACTGTCTTTAAAATTTAATGTTAGTGAATATTAAACATATTTTAAAAGCTTGTTCATGATCCTTTACTCTTAACCACTTCTCCATAAAGTTCTAATGACTCAACCTCACCAAAGAAGTTTTCAAGGCCTGAATTTCACAGAGAGGACAGAACTGCCCTTTAGTCATATTAGTGACATGGGCTACCTGTTTGACAAAGAGGGAAAGCAAATTTTCTTCTGTTTATCATTCTGGAATCTGCACAATCAAGTTAGTATTTCCAGGTCTCAGTATTTCCTGCCTACCAGATGCTTAATAAATTTGACTGCTGTGTCACATTTATTTTATAGTCTACAGTGACTGTCCTCATGGAAGGCAAACATTCACACTTGGAATATTAAATATTTTGTTTCCTCTCTTCCTCTATGCTCCACTCTCTCCCTGTCCTGTTCAACTTCATTCCATCTGTCTTTCTTAACCAGTACACATGCTTCATATATATATATATGAAAGTGAACTCAATTTTGGGAAATTTTATTTGATTTATTCTTTTTTCAGATTTCTTTTTTTTTTTTTAAACAGAGGGAGCTTGAGTCGACTATTTTTATTTTTGTGGCAGGGGAATGTTCACCCTAAGCTAACATTTGTTGCCAATCTTCCTTCGTCTTCTTCCTTTTCCTCCCCAAAACCCCAGTACATAGTTGTGTATAGTTGCAATTCTTCTAGTTCTTCTATGTGAGCCACCGCCATAGCATGGCAACTGACAGATGAGTGATGTAGTTCTGCACCCAGGAACTCAACCCAGGCCACTGAAGCAGAGTGTGCTGAACCTCAACAGCTAGGCCATCAGGGCTGGCTCCAGATTTCTTTATGATTTACTTTAAAAATATGTAAGGCATCAAAATAAAAATAAATATATAAAATAAAGACTAATAACACAAAGGTAAAACAAGGGCCAAATAATGAAGATGACTAGGGGATGGATAACAGAATGAAGGGCTAAAGATGGTTCAGTTAAACAAGAAAACCTAGGGAAGTGAAATTAATATGATTGAATAGAGAATTTAGCTGAGTTTCCAGGCACCCATATTGAAAAAAATATCCTGTGAGTTAGATAGTTTGCACCGGCTAAAGTAAAGAAAGATTTAAGTTTCATTTTCTAATGCAAGATTGACCCAGAAGTCTCTATGGCCTATAGTATGGCTTGAGATTATTTCTTTAGATGATTGATTGTTTTGGAGGTACTCTAGGACTTTATTAATTTATTTAAACATGGATAGAGCAGCTGCTTCATGCCAGGCACTATGGTAGGTTTGGGATGTATGGGGAAGAATAAGAAAAAACCTGCCTTTAAGGCCCTCCAGAAACTTATTCTAGAAAAGAAAGACCAACTAATAATAATAATAATAGCAGCAGTAGTAATAATAATAATGATGATGATGGGATAATGCAATGGTTGAAGCTTTTACCAGATAGAGAAATACACAAAGGTGGAGTTTAATTTAATTAGGTGGAGGAGGGAAGATGGGTGAGAGGATAGGAAAGGGGATGTGTTTGAGTGAGAACTTCCTGGATGAGGTGATCCCTGAGGAAAGACTTTCTAGGCAGAGGAAACAGCATTGAGAAGCCATAAAGACCTGAAACACATGATGAATTTGTGGGGCAGCCTGCAGACCTGCATTGCCAAAGCATAGAGGACTTGGCTGTCGGGGGAAGGGAGAGGCCTGGACCAGTTGTGCACCATGCTCAGGAGCTTGGGTTTCCTTCTGGTGATGAGGAGCCATGGAGTTTTAAACCAGCAAGCAACATGGTCAGACTTGCTTTTAGAAAGATTGTTTTGGTGGCACTGTAGAAGATAGAGACAGAAAAATGGGATGGAAGGATCTCATAACTCACGTAGGGCATTGATGGCAGGAACAGAATGGAGAGGACAGATTTCAGAAACTCTGCTGAGCAGGCTGTGTGGTTAGGCTCACCCTTCTCTCTATCCCAAGCCTCCTGCGAGCCTTAGAATCTCTTATGTCTATTTCATTACTTACTGTGTGGTCATTCTCTTGTAGGGCCTTCCCTGGTCCCAACAGAACCTCTGGGATGGAGGAGGGTCGGGAAGTGGATGCACTCCTTTTCAGGCCTTCCACTCACGGCATTGGGTTTTTTTTAATGATCCAAAAGGAAACCTGACTCCCAGATCCTGGAGTTTGGGGTACTGTTCTTTTCCTTTGAATTGATGTTTCAAAAATTTAGCCCAATGTTTTCTAATTTTCTTACTAATTTTATTTAAAGAGTAGTAACAGCTCATATTTTTTGAGAGGACACAGAAAGATTAAATGAAGGAAATCACAAGCTACTCAGAGCTCCTGATGCTTTGGAAGTAGTAGTTCCTAAAGCTGAAGTAGTAAAACTCAAGAGCTTGCTAAAATATTGCCATATGAGAAAAAAAAAATTAAGATGGAGGAATTAGTGTGCTGCCAGCGTAAAAGACTATTTGTTAGCACTTGGCTGGCACCAAGTTTTATGTTATTGCTAACAAGAAGCTGATAATATGATTTCTGAACAATTTTCAATACTTGGCAAATACATTTACTCCTTAGTGTTTTATATTTCCATGCTAAATATTTCCAGATAATCTAGGCTTCTTAAACATATATCTTAGTTATTTTAGAACCATGCATACAACCCTGAACTTTCACTGACACATTCCAAAGGCTATCCACATTTGGCTCACGCAGATAATTGCAAACAATAGGATGAATGTTTCTGTTCTCTACTCTAAATCCTCCAGCTTAACATTTTGACTCTGCAACAACTAATAAAGCTGAAAAGAAATTTGGGATCCAAATTGTCATGCTTACATTCCAATGACTGGTGTAGCAATGAATGCTATAGACTGACAAGACACTTAAGCTTAACGGATCCTCTCCCTGCCTCCTTCAGAAACAGCCCCTGAAGATCGAGGCCTAAGAATCTGATGAGCTTGCACATTTGTGTCTCATCCTTTGAATTGGCCTGTAGGGTGAGCAGCTGCTTTGCAGATTTCTCTGTTGCTCTGAGGAGAAGCAGCTTGCTCTGGCTTCTGGGGCAGGGAGTTGCTCCTTATCAATCATGTTGAATCTTGGAGTGACCAACGAGGAAAATTGAAATAAGGAGAACCCTACAAATGCCAAGATTTATTGGGCCTACTGCTAAATGTTGAGGATTTAAAGATCAATAAGATGGGAAATAAAATGAATAAGATAGCAAAATGGGTAAAGGTAATCAAAGGGTATAATCTTCTATAAGATAAATAAGTCCTGGGGATGTAATGTACAGTAGGGTAACTATAGTTAACAATACTGTATTGTATATTTGAAAGTTGCTAAAAGAGTAGATCTTAAAAGTTCTCATCACAAGAAAAAAGTTTATGTGTGGTGATGGATGTTAACTAAACTTAATACGGTAATCATTTAGCAATATATACATATATCAAATCTTTATATTGTACACCTAAACTAATACAATGTTATATGTCAATTATATCTCAATAGAATAAAGACAGGCAGGTTGGGATGTGGCAATGGAGGTAGAGGGAAATGTTTTACAGGTCAGAGAACATCAGCGGGAGGAGGTTATCTATTCAATGGTCAGCTTCTTATGGGCACAGTACTATAATTCACTCATCTGTATCTCCCCTATAGGTCTAGTCCAGTGCCTTGCATACTAAAAAAAAAAAAAATTAAAAAGATGAATAAGACGGTTCCTGTCTTCAAGGAACTGTTTGAGAAGCAGATAAAAAATTGCAATATAAGTTATAAATACTACACACAGGTTCCTCATCAAGAACTGAATACGCAGCCCTCACACTTGCAAACCAATTGACACATTCCTCCTTTTGCTTACACAAGCATCTCTAGAACTTGTGAAGTAATATGACCTTTGAAAAATATTTATATATTTCTCTGCCATCTTTCGCACAAAGAAAACGCTGATCGTTTTTAGTACCCACCTCTAATGCACCGACAAAAACCAGCAGAGTTCTCTCAAGTGTTTCTGGATTTGTGTTTATGTTTGACTAATTAATTGAGTAGGAGAAAGAAGGATTAGTCACTATATAGTTTTACAACTCATCAGCAACTCCAGGGCTCCATTAGTGTAAGCTGGAACATTCCACAGGCACGATCCTCACGAGGACATTGAACAGATATTGTTCTGTGATTTGTTTCAGAATGAAATTCTACTCACCCTTCTTTGCTGATAAATGCGGTTCAACACAATTTGAATACTTAAAAACATCAGGTGAGGGTGTTAGCTGTTGTTCAAGGATAAAGCGCCATGCCATAGCCCAAAGCACATTTCCCCAGTGGTAGTGGTCATTACCCTGACCCTGTTGGTCAGAAGCCAAGGAATGTATTTGCTATCACTAATAACCATCTACCCACCATGAGGGAACATCCTTCCAGTTGTACCTGACATGAAGTATGCTGTATATGTACTCTGTAGGGAACCTGCAAATTCTCTAAACCAGACCGCAGTGGAGGAGGCAGAAATGTGAGTTTAGTCTGCAGGAACAGATGAAGTCTTCTCTGAACATCTGGTTTTTATTGAGATAGTAATTACTGATAGCTGTGAGGGAAGCCAGAGAAGGCACCCCAACTTACTGAAGCTTGACTATTTAAGCTGAGCTGTACATTCATATGCATTTTAGAATTGCTGTTTCTTATATCTCCATGTTAATTTTTCTTTGATAGACAGTCCAGAAGACATCTAAGAATCCTGTCAGCAAAACAGACCCCTTAGAACAACTTAAGCTCAAGATAGTCCTTGATGTATGAATAGAGGCTTATAACCTTTGGTCATGCTTTAGTTCATCTGCTGAGACTTCTGGGTATGAATAAGTCCTATGGTCAGTTTAGTCCCACGTCACTCATGGTCCCAAGGAAAAAACATAGCGTTGTCACATTTGAAAAGTGGCATATGTTTTCCTAGTAATTACATCTTATATGTTTACTATTCAAAAAATGCAGGTGTGGGTTTTTGAAGAGTGGCCAATGACAATGTGCCTGACTGGCTGCAGTTCCTAAGTGAGTCATGTTTCACTGTCTGTCGGTTTTTATAACTGTTTTTACTACTAATTTAGTTATGTGATGCAAGTGTGCAATTAGTTCTATTATGGAAGCAGCTGTCTTCAGTTTTACAACGACGCTTTCCCTTTGGCTTGCACAGAGCTTGTTGTGGTTCTGCTGATGTGATGATGGGAGTTGTCAAGTGGTACCTAGATGAGCCACATGGTACCCGGATCTTCCACATACATAGGATTCCTGCTTACTCACTACTACTCTAATGCTGTTTCTCACAACTCAGTTAAAAACGGGGTCTCAAAGGAAGTTGCTCCTTGCAAGACATGTCTTTTGGAGATTTATAACCAGTCCACTTGTACCCTCTACAATCCTGTTGTTTATAAAAATTCTATTTCTAAGTGATATATTAGGTCAAAGTTGAGATGGGGAAGTATGGCGGTCGGAACAAGAGGGTTCCTTTTCTAACAGTGAGCTATGCTTTTAAAGAACCAAGGTGAAGCCTGAATGCAGCAAATGCCAGTATATGAGCAATATAAGAATTGGACTTAATATTTACAGCTAGATGAAATGTGATAATATGCCATGGCTTCTATTGCTCTTTCAAAAAGCATCCTGTCCTCTCAGGAGTTTCCATGTTTTTAATTTTCAATCCCAAGTCCCATCTGACACCCAGAATTCTCTAGGAAACCTAGGGCAATGCCCATTCTGAGCCTATCTGCCCTAAGTAGGGCCTATAGTTTGAGCCTTCCCTTCCAAGTATAATTCCAAGCATAATTCCCTATCATGTCTTTAGAAACTTGCTGCTCAAAGTATGGTTAGTGGACCAGGAGTACTAGCATCACCTAGAAGCCTATTAGAAACATAGGATCTACAGACCCATTCCAGGCCTACTGAATCAGAATCAGCACTTTAACAGGATCCTCAGGCAATTTGTATGCACATTAATGTTTGAGAAGCTCTACTTCAGAAATTTATTATTTGACTGCTACTATTAGTGGTTGCTAATGAGCATGACTGTATTTTATTGAATTCAGTGTACTTACGATCAACAGAAATATCTAGTTCTTTAATTTGTTTATATTTTTACTGACCACATTTCCCTCTCTAAAACATAAGCTCTTTGAACACAGGTACTTTCTCTGTTTTCCTTATTACAGTATCTGCAGAACATGGAATAGTGCCGCCACATATTAACATTCAACAAATATTTGTTGAATTAAGCAAATGAACAAATCATTCATTAGAGATAAAATGTGTGTGCAGTGACAGAGGCCTGGCAGAGCAAGTTCCATAATCCCATGGGGTTGCCGCAGAACCTCAGCACATCATGCTTGGGGCAGGCAGGTGAGGGAGAAATTGAGACAGGTAGTTTAAGAGTTCAGAGATCATACTGCATTAATAGTCCCAGAGGAAACATTGGCTGTCTAAGGATGGAGTGCTGGCTCCAACTTCCCTCCCCTGATTTTTGGAAAACGGCAGTTATCAGTCTTCCTGCAAGTGTAATGCATTCCAGTTGAACCAAAACATTTCTTGAGAATACTACCCTACTTGGACTGCTGGAAAAGCAACCAGTGAGATCCAGGAGGCCGGGGGTTGGTAGGATGACCAACTCATTATGTTTTTCCTGGGACTATCCTGGTTTTAGAGCGGAAAGTTCCATGTCTCAGAAAACCCCTCAGTCCCAGGCAAACCAGAATGAGTTGGTCATCCCACGTGAATGTATGCAGGGGTACGATATCTGCTGGGAGTCCCTGTGAAAGGGTGGAGGACTTGGGGCCTTTGACAGACATTTAGATTTTTAGGGCACTTCTGTGATTCAACCAAGAATGTCCAACAGCAGAAACACCTAGAGGTGAATCGCTTAAGTCCACTCATGGGATGGTGGCTTAAATCCCATTAATTTCACAAAGGGATCCTTTATTTTTGCCTTTTTGATAAATATGGGCAGAGACAGACCTTTTCCTCAAAAGAGGATGTTTCACTTAAGGCATCATTTAGAAATCTCAGTTTTTTCATTGGATGCTGCCCCAAAGGTGCTAATATTTGAATTATCTTGGAGGTACACTGCCCCAGGACCTGAGCAAAACCTTGCTGGAAATGCTGTCACACATTAAGGCCACAATTAAATTAAATTAAATTAAATTCACTTCCAGATATAATTTTTATTACTGCCATTTCCAAATGTGCTCATTTAGTTCTTCGTTCCTCCTAGAAACAAACAAAAAGATGGATGGGATGGGGTGGGGTGGGACTGTGGTGTTATAAATCCAGGACCAGATTATTTCATTGTAAAGTGCTTTAGTTCAATTGGAATGCTTTTACATATGCACAGCAATATCTCAGCTATGTAACTAAAGAGTATTACTTAACGATTTAATCTATAAATGGTCTGAACTTCACATTTTTTTCATGAAGCTATTGCCATGGTGGCCAGTGGTCAAAGAACACAGCACAGCACTGTTCAAAGCTGGACTTTCTTGAATTCAAAAATAGGTTTTTATCAAAGAAAAACATCTAGGGTTTAAATATTTAAATTTATTCCTTCAAATAAGTCCAGCAAGATATAATAGAAAGTTTTGAAAATAGGGGGAAATTCATTTAAAACAATATTTTATTACAACTGTTGTGACATAATGGTTATTTTATATATTCCCAAACTCCGCTTTAAAATGCTATTGTCTCATAGACGATATAGAAAACACTGAACATGATATATGGTTCTATAATTGAAAAAGGCTAAATAAAGCTATTCCCCAGACTCATGTTTAATTGTTTAACATACCTGAGTGACTTTAGAATAGCTAAGTACTATATTACAGAGCACTTGATAATGACAAATGCAATTACCAACTGAAGTGCATTAATATTTTCTGAACTGCATTTATTACTGTGATTGCAAAATGGTTTATGATTCCATTCACAAAGCATGATTTTATTCTTGCTCACTCACTCATCTGTTGGACACTTGTAGGCTGTTTTCTTGTGATTGTAGCAATATTCTTAACTGTGATGTTGCAACACACTGGTATGTCAGGATCCATTATGAAGCATGTTGAAATAAGTTATAACTAATAATAGGAAAGGAGTCCAAAGTTGACAAATTATTTACTTTTTAAAATAAATTAGAGTAACTTCAGATTATCCAAGTCATTTTATTATGCTGTGATTTCTTGAAAAAAAGA
Organism: Diceros bicornis minor; assembly: GCF_020826845.1. Lineage (NCBI taxonomy): Eukaryota > Metazoa > Chordata > Mammalia > Perissodactyla > Rhinocerotidae > Diceros > Diceros bicornis. The sequence goes on from NC_080742.1 coordinate 33,566,497, forward strand.
AAAGGAGGGCCAGCCCTGTGGCGCAAGCAGTTAAGTGCGCGCGCTCCGCTGCAGCGGCCCAGGGTTCGCCGGTTCGTATCCCTGGCGCGCACAACGCATTGCTTGGCAAAGCCATGCTGTGGCGGCGTCCCATATAAACTAGAGGAAGATGGGCATGGATGTTAGCCCAGGGCCAGTCTTCCTCAGCAAAAAGAGGAGGATTGGCAGATGTTAGCTCAGGGCGGATCTTCCTCACAAAAAAAAAAAAAAAGAAAGAAAGAAAAGGAATGGGGTTTGAGCTACCAGGGCAGGACTGGCCATAGCTTGCTTTCTATGTTTTTGTACAGCAGTCTGGGGAGTAAGACATTTGGGAAGGTAGTCTGTCCTGGGTAGGAAAAACTGATAACAACAATTGGCTTATACTGTCAAAGAGAAAGAACTATGAAGCAGGAGAGTTAGGATGTTGTATGTAAAATCCAATTTACTCCTGCACCGAAATACAATGGAAAGAAGAAACTCTTGCACCAGAAACAGTTATTAAGCATTTATCAAACACTGAGTGTGGCAGTTCGGGTCCTTCACGGAGCACTCACCAAGTTGGGATAAACATGCAAGAGATTTATTAGGGAATATGCTTATGAAGAATAAAAAGAAAGGAAGTAGGAATAGATAGGGAGAGCCTTCAACACAATCCGAGTCTGACGCATGTGAAAGGAGAGAAGGAAGGATTAGGTATAAAGGTCTCTGACCACAGTGTAATTCTGATAAAGTTTTAGCCAGGTCAGTAGGGCGTCTCGGAGTATAGTGGGTTGAATGGTGCCCCTTCCCCACACCGGAAGATACGTTCACCCGGAACCTGTGAATATGACCTTATTTGGAAAAGGGGTCTTTGCAGATCTAATTAGGATACCAAAATGAGATAATCTTGGACTATCCATGTGGTCCCTAGATCAAATGAAAAATGTCCCAGTAAGAAGACACAGACACAGAAGAGAAGGTCATGCAAAAACAGAGGAAGATATTGGAGTTATATAGCTACAAGCCATGGAACACTGAGGATTGCCAGCAGTCACCAGAAGCTGGTAGAGAAGAATGAAATGGATTCTCCGTTAGAGCCCCTGGAAGGAACCAACCCTGCCAACACCTTGATTTCAGACTTCTGGCCCCCAAACTGTGAGAGAATATATGTCTGTTGTTTTAAGTTACCCAGTTTGCAGTAATTTATTATGTCAGCCACAGGAAACTAGAACACAGGGTCAAAGTTGCTCATTAGAGGAGGCCTGCATCCCACAGGAATGGGCCAGCACTAGCATGCTGTAATGTCACAGCTGGGAGCAGCCTAGGGGAATCATGGCCTCACCATGAACGCAACAGCAGATCCAGAGGAATGGCAGCTGGGGTTGTCATTTAACTACACTTCCCACAAGTTTCTCTTAAAGGAGATCAGGATGATGCATCTCCACAACTGCCATGCTATGAAATACCAAAGAAACAAAGAGCATAGAATAGTCTTCACCTTCCAGAAGCTTAGTTAGTAAACCAATGGATGTTGCACACATGGGAATACAAGCATGAATGTGATGAAGCAGGATTACTTTTTGTGTAAATTCTGAGGGAGTCTAAAACCATGGAAGGGTCAGCCTAGAATGAGTTGAATCTGGGAAGGCTCTTTAGATGAAGAAAATGCGCACTCAGATCAGTGAATAAGAAGTAGGAAGAATGGAATGGGTGCAGGCACAGAGCAGAGGACCAGCAGTAAGGTTAAAGAAGAAAATGAAGAGCTTGGCTTAGTTGTTTCTTGAAAAACTGTCTACAAAGAGAGAGGGAGATCAAACACGAAGAGATTTCACAAGGCAAGGAGTGAATATAAAGGGAAAAATGGGCAAATATAAGGAGGCAAGAAGGTCTTCCTGAACCCCACATTTGTTATTTTATTTAAAAAATACATGTCCTGAGTAACCTCAGACTCAGACCAGGCTCCACATGGCAAGAATCTAGGAAGCCCTAGTCTGCTGGAATGACAAAAATTTAATCAGGATCCAAAAGAAATGATTATATTTATTTAAAAATAAATAAGGAGCATGGTATTTAGAGCTGGTAGACTCTTGCAATCCTACTTATTGACTAATATTGGGTAAGCCACTTAAATTCTGAGGTAGATTTTCACGTGTTAAAACAGAGATAATAACATCTTTATGTCAGAGTTATTGAGAGGATTAAATGAGCCAGAGTATGTTAATAAGTGCACAGTGTAAACGAACGTGGTCCACAGTGTTAGCTACTATGCTTGACGCAGACCCATGCTATCATCTAAATTTGAGTTAAATACATTTAGGTATCCATAACCCCATCATTCAAACACAATTACTATTAACTTTTTAGTATATGAATCCTTCCATATTTTTTTCAATTTGTATGTGGAGATATATATTACCATATTTTTCCTGTCTATATTGCCATTTACCCCAAACTCCTACACAAAGAAATTATCCAAAACATGTTTTTCTCCCTCCATAATGTGTTGTGGACATCTTTTTGTGTTAGTAAACAAAGATCGATAGCATTTTTAATGGCCAAATATGGTAGAGATTACTAGAGCTCACCTATATCCTGTTCTCTTCTTCTTCTAGGGCACCCAGAGGAATACACATTCCCATTGCCTTGAAGTTAAGCAGAGCCATGTGACTAGGTCTGGCCAATTAGCTGTAAGTGGAAATGATGTGTGTCATTTATAGGCTGAGGCAGTGAAGAGCATTTGCATTGCCCTCCAGCCCTGTCACAGTGGCACTACATAGAAATGATGGAGCTATAGGATGGAGACAGCCTGAAAAATGAGCTGCCCTGAGGAGATCACCAGACTCTCAATGCACTTTGTGTGAACAAGGGAAAAAAAATAGATGTAAAGTCTCCATTATTTCAGAATTTACTTGATATAGCAACATAGTCTAGCTTGTTCTAACAGAGAGTAATATTCGATATGCGGACACATAGGTTGTTTCAAATTCCTCATTACTATAAGCAATTCTGCAATGAACATATATATACATATATGTATATATATTGCAAATTTATCTGATTATTTCCTTAGAATAAATTCCTATAAATAAAATTTCTGGGTAAAAGGGTATACACACTTTAACTTTTGATAGACATTGAATAATTGCTTCCCCACAGAGGTTTCACCCAAATTGTAAAACCACCCAGAGTATATTAGAGTACCTTTTATTATACATGTTTGACAAAACTGTACATTAGCAACCAAATTTTTTTTTTTAAAGATTTTATTTATTTATTTTTTCCCCCAAAACCCCAGCAGATAGTTGTATGTCATAGCTGCACATCCCTCTAGTTGCTGTATGTGGGACGCGGCCTCAGCATGGCCGGAGAAGCGGTGCGTCGGTGCACGCCCGGGATCCGAACCCGGGCCGCCAGCAGCGGAGTGCGTGCACTTAACTGCTAAGCCACCGGGCCGGCCCGCAACCAAATTTTTGAAAATTAATGTCTTTGATAATGAGGTATTTTTTCCATATATTTATTGGCCATTTAAATTTCTTTAGAAAAAGTACAATTAATATCTTATAATATATTTTTCTATTTGGCTGTTTGTTTTATACTAATAATAGTATTTGAAATGTCAAGAATATCAACACTTTGTCTGCCTAAATATTCCAAATATGTCGTTTGTTGTTTGTCTTTTAATCTTTTAACGTTTTGCCATATGGGCATCTTTATTTTTTACACAAAGTTATTAAGAGTTTCCTTTATGTTTTCTGGTTTTGGTGTCCTGATTAGCTTTCTAATCCTTTCTATATCAAATTAAAAAAAATATTTACCCTATATTTAATTCAAGTACTTATAGGATTTTATTTTTCATAGTTAAATTATTAACCCATCTGGCAGTTGTACGATAGGGCTTCTATAGTATATATTGAACAATCTATCATTTTCCATTTGACTTCAAATAATACTTTATCATATAATAAATTCCTGTATATTTTTAATATGTTTGTGTACTTATTTAGTTGAGCTAGCTGTCTATTCCTAAGCCAGTATATGCTATTTTATTTACTATATGTTTCGAATTTACTAAACTTAGTGCAAATCCTTCTCCCCATTACTTTTTTAAAAAAAATTTAAAACTTTCATAGCTATATTTCTACATCAATTCTTCAAGATAAATTAGACTAAATTTGTGAAGTTCCATACAACAAAATATTTATTATTCAAATGAAATCTGCAGAACTGCTCAGGTTGAAGCAATGGAGATGGGGTGGGGGAGTACAGTCCCATCTACTTGTCCACCCACTGGGTCCCTCTGCAATTGCTGAGGAACAATTTGAGAAACCACTGCTCTGGGGATTCCTCCTGCCCTAAAGGACATCCTGTCCCATTGGCAAATGTCACAGGGCAATCAGACACAGAGGAGGCTCATGGTCTTTTTCCTATACTGATGGCTTGGTCCTCTCACAAAATGGCAGAGGCTCCCATGCCTTTGGATGTCTATAGCCTTCTGCTGCTGCTTCCTGCAGTTGCTTTGGTTGCAGGTGCTCATCCATCATGAGTTGATCTCCCCTATCCTTTTATCTGCTTTCAGCTGCCCTAAAGAGTATCTTTACTGCCCCAATACTTGAACATCTGTTCCACATTTAAGTATTTTCACTTAACAGTAGTTTGGAACCATTTAAGTAACTAACCATTTCCATACTCAGCTGAAGGGAATATAAAATGTGAAACATTAAAGATGTGCTATCAATGGAGAGGTGACAAGTATGTGGAGACACACTTTCCCTGGGTTAAAGGAGAAAGCTCTGTGGTGGTCTGAATTTCTCAAGTTACAATTACATGTCCTCAGCGCCTGAGGTGGAAAAGTAAGGAATCCATCCTTCTATGTCTGGTACATCTGTATTACCATTATTCACTAAAAAGTGTAGCATATTTACCTCTGGTTTCTTTTTATATCTATAGCATGGAATTAGGAAGGCCTGGTTATTTGCTGTTTAGTGAACACACATTCTAGTCCTGGTAATGATCGAATGTAGATCCAAGTCATTCCATTAATTATAATTCCTATGGACCACATGTAATTCCTTTAGTCCAATTAAAGTTTAGAGAGTGTTAAATGGAAAGCCATCTTTCCCTTGTTGTAATGAATTTAAAATACATATAATACAAATTAAAAATCACACTAATTTGTTAAAGCAAGGCAATGGAACATATATCTTAGTGAGAAGGTTGATCTACCCTCATTGGAATTTGTTAGAAGTAAGTTAGAAGGCTTTCCATTCATTCATTTATCATTCATACATATTTATTGAATGGCTAATATAAAGTACTGTTCTATGCACTAAGGATATAATGCTAGGGATATATAGCATGGGGAAAGTTCATCCTATAACTGAGCTAAAAGTTTAGTGGGGAGAGAGAAGGAATTGACACATAAGCAATAAATGAGAAAAATAACATGCACTGAGTGATAAGTGCAATACTAAGAATTAAAATAGAGTCATATGATAGACATTGCTTTTTCGGATTGGTTGGCATGGAAACTTCTCTGTGAACATCAATTTAGGCCAAAATATGAATGAGAAGGGGGAGATACCGATATGAATATTGAGGAAAGAATCTTATAGGTAGATAGAAAAAACTGGAACAAAGCCATAGGGTGGGGAGAAGTTTGGTGAGTTTTGTAAGGCCACTGTGACTGGAATACAGTAAACAAGAGGGAATATAGTACAAATGAGTTTCAACAGATAGCTAGGGGCCAGATCATAGAGGGCTTTGCAAACTGAATTAAGGAGTTTTAATTTTATCCCAAGTATGAAGGAAAGCCATTGGAGGATTATAAGTAGATGAGTGAAATGTTCTGATTTACATTTATAGCATTCTGGCTGCTAAACAGAGAACTGATTAAGAGAAGCAAGATTGAAATGATGCAGGAGTGGAGGGGGACAATGACAATGCTGGGCAGAGGAAAAATTTGTTGGAGGGATGCAACAAAGAAGTGATATGAGGTGATATGCAGATAAGAGGTGATATGCAAAAGGATAACACCAGACTGTTCATTCATGACAGGAAGAAAAACAGACTAGTCTAGATTCACGTAGGTGAGTAGAGTGGCAATGGAAGAGTTTGGAAGATCTATTCTGATTGCTTCTATTTTCTCAGTGAAATAGGAAGCAAAGTAGCACTGAGTGAGGATGGGGAAGGATGTGCTGGAGGTTTGAGGAAAGGGGAGAATATGCAAAAGAGTAATGTAGGAGAATAGGAGCATAAATGGTCATGGGAAATGCAATATGATTGCCAAGCGGCGAAAAAAAAAATCCTCTTAATGTTAATGGTCATAAATTTAAAGTGAGACCAGTCAATATGGATGTGATTTTCTCCTGCCAAATTCAGCTGTACAGTGGCACATGGAGAATTCAGAAAACTTGGAATTCACCAAGATTGGCATTTGTCAAAGCCCGAGAAGAACAAAGGAGTTGAAAGTTTATGCAAGAAGGTGATTTTAATGTTGGACCATGGAATATAGGCCGGGTAAGGGCAGGAGTGAGGAAAGTGGAATGGGGAGGTGGCAATGAAAGACCGTGAAAACGTTGTATGGTCAATAGCTTGTAGATCACAGAGGAATAGAAGAATTACCAGCATTAGAGTACTAGAAGGAGTGAGCTACAAAAATAGGTGATGGGCAGAGTGGAAATGCTGAATTGAGATTATGGAGTCATTTCAGTTATTGGTAACGACAAGGATTAGGACATAACTGTGGGAGTGACTGGCTGAGGTAGAGGAAAAGGGGAGAGGAGAGTAAGGAACTGAGAGGCCAGGGTCCTAGCAGGATCTTCTATTTGGATATGAAAATTGCCAGGAATTATGACAGGAGTAATGGGACAACCATAAGCAGCTCTAATAAAACAGTGGGGAAAAGAAAAACAATGAAAATGTAAAAAAAAGTGATTGATAAGGAGGCAGAGAATGGAGATTGAGCATATACTATAGTTGATATGCTTGATAAAGAGCAAGCATAATTAAAACAGAAACATTAAGACATAATTGAATAACTTCCATTTCCAGAAATATGGCAGATTAGACCTCAAGAGGAGTAGCTAAAATATTGTGGAAAGTTTATAAAAAGTGAATTATTGAGTTAACAAAAAATAGGAAATCTATATATTCCCAAAGCAAATGAAAGCAGAAACCCTTGGAGATGAGTGAATTTCAAAGCTGTTTCTTCTCCAAGGAATTCTGATACACCATGGATAACTTGAGCCTCCACTTTGATGAGCATAAAGGATGTAGGAGACAAAAGCAAAAGCCTGAGGCCAGCCCTGAATTTGGATCCAACAATGGCTCAATGTGAGGGATCTCCACAAAAAGATGCTCCCTTAAGACCACACTCTCAATATAAAAGAACATTATAAACAAAATCCCACCACAGATAAAGGGCAAGAAAATATGTCTGTCTTGAGTCTGGCATTGGGTGGAGAGGAAAAACATAATCTTTCTTGAGAATTCCTAGGTACAAGTCTGCCTTTACTTTGATTTTTATTATGAATTCATGTTATAAGACAGTACATGGTCCAAATGAACAACACCAAAACAAATTACACAACACAACAACAAACAAATCCCAAACCCACAGCAACAACCAAAGCTAAGTTAAATTTTCTTTTCTAAGGAGGATTAGCCCTGAGCTAACATCTGTTGCCAATCTTCCTCTTTTTTTGCTTGAGAAGATTAGCCCTGAGCTAACATCTGTGCCGATCTTCCTCTACTTTATATGTGGGTTGCCACCCACAGCATGGTTGATGAATGGTGTAGGTCCGTGCCCAGGATCCAGGCCCAAAGCGGAGCACACTAAACTTAACCACTATGCCACGTGCTAGCCCCCAGAAGTTAAATTTAAGGTGGTTATGTTAGAGGTGGATACAAATTCTCTCTGGAGGAACTCAATTTCAACCCCAGTTCAAAGAATTTTCACTCAAAGTTCAAAGGGAAATAAGTTACTCAGGTAAAAATTATAAAAAAAGAAATCAATGTCCCATGGGTTTTCTAGCAGAAGAAGAGAGAGAGAAGAAATAGATGCAGAAATATTTTAGATGTTAACATTATCAGACAGAATGTAAAATAATTATGTTTAATATTTTCAAAGAGATTTTTTAAAAGTATCTTGAAAATATGAGCAGGGAATATAACACCTTAAAGACTAATCAAGAAAATGTGAAAAAGAAGTAAATAAAACTTCTAGAAATTAAAAATCCTATACCCAATTAAAAAATTGAATGAAAGCATTAAACAGCTGAGGAGAGAATCAATAATCTGGAAGTCAGTTTCAAAGAAATTATCAAAATACAACCCAGTGATATGAATAACATGAAAATAGATTATGAGGCACGAAGAATTTACTGTGAAAGTGTAACATACATTGAATTAGAGTTTCAGAAGGCAAGAAGAAGAAGAGATTATTGGATGAGTTAATGGCTGCTAATTTACTAATACTGCCAAAGACACCATTTCTTAGCTGCAAGAAGTCCAATAAATCCCAAACATTATAAATAAAATGATAGCCATACCTAAAAACATGGTATATAAACTTCAAAATACAAAAAGTAAAAACAAAAACAACAAACAAAAGAATGAGACACGTAAATCATGAAAACAGCCTGAGAGAAAAGATATAAAACTAGTACTTACATCGAGAACTGACTTCACAACAACAATAGTGGAAGCAGAACATAGTAGAATAGTTAATTATGTATGTAAAAGAATTAACTGTCAACTTGAAAGTGTATACCCAACAAAACTGTTTTTCAATAAAATAAATAAAGAAAGAAAATTTCCCCCAGTCCCCAAGAGAATACACCACTAACAAACTGACGATAAAGGAAAATCTAAAGAAGATACTTAAAGCAGAAAGAAAACGATCCCACTCCTTGATTTCAAAGTGTACTACAAAGCTATAGTAATCAAAACAGTACTGGCATGAAAACAGACACATAGCTCAATGGAACAGAATAGACAGCCCAGAAATAAACCTATGCATAGATGGTCAATTAATCTATGACAAGAAGGCAAGAAGATACAATGGAGAAAAGATGGTCTCTTCAATAAATGGTGTTAGGAAAATTGGACAGCTACATGTAAAAGAATGAAACTGGACCATTGTCTTACACTATATACAAGAATAAATACAAAATGGATTAAAGACTTGAATGTAAGACCCGAAACCATAAAACTCCTAGAAGAAAACACAGGCGTCAGCTCTGTGACATCTGTCTTACCAATATTTTTGGAGGCCAGTCTCCTCAGGCAAGGGCAACAAAAAATAAACAAGGCAAAAATAAATAAACGAGATTACGTTAAACTAAAAATCTTTTGCACAGAAAAGGAAACCATCAACAAAACAAAAAGACAACTTACTAAATGGCAGAAGATATTTGCAAATCATACATCCAATAAGGGGTTAATATCCAAAATATATAATGAATTTACACAACTTAATACGGAAAAAACAAACAACCCAATTAAAAATCGAGCAGAGGACTTGAGTAGACATTTTTCCAAAGAAGACATACAGACGGTCAACAGACACATGAAAAGATGCTCAATGTCACTAATCATCAGAGAAATGCAAATCGAAAACACAAGATATCACCTCACACCTGTCAGAATGGCTATCATCAAAAAGACAACAAATAACAAGTGTTGGTGAGGATGTGGAGAAAAGGGAACACTTGTGCACTGTTGGTGGGAATGTAAATTGGTGTAGCCACTATGGAAAACAGTATAGAGGTTCCTCAAAAAACTAACAATAGAACTACCATACAATCCAGCAATTCCACTTCTGGGTATTTATCTGAAGAAAATGAAAACACTAATTCAAGAAGATATATGCACCCCTATGTTCATTGCAGCATTGTTCACAATAGGCAAGATATGGAAGTGACCTAAGTGCCCATCTGTAGATGAATGGATAAAGAAGATGTGGTATATATATATATACAGTAGAAAATTACTCAGCCATAAAAAAAATGAAATCTTGCCAAGTGCAACAACATGGATGGACTGAGAGCACATTATGCTAAGTGAAATAAGTCAGACAGAGTAAGACAAATATCGTATGATTTCACTTATATGTGGAATTTAAAAAAACAGAACAAACAAAACAGAGACTCAGATACAGGAAACAAATTGGTGGTTACCAGATTGGGGAGGTTTTGGAGGGCAGGCAAAATAGGTGAAGGGGATTAAGAGATACAAATTTCCAGTTATAAAATAAGTAAGTCATGGGGATGTAATGTATAGCATAGGGAACATAGTCAACAATATTGTGATAACTTTATATGGTGACAGATGGTAACCAGACATTGTGGTGATCATTTCATAACGTATACAAATATCGAATCACTGTGATGTACATCTGAAACTAATAGGATATTGTATATCAATTATACTTCAATTTAACAAAAAAGGAAAGAAAATGATCCCAAATGGAAGGTCTGAGGTGCATATATCATAAGAAATGTCATTAAATATGCTTGTAAAACTAATTAAACAATGAATAATATAAATAATTGCATACAAAATATGGAAGAAAAACTAAAATTCTTACCAACTATCGTTCATAATACTAGAGAGAGTGATCATAGATAAAGCATCTAATTGTTTGCATTTGTTAGGAAAGAAAATAAATATAATCATTAATGTTAGACTTTGTTAAATGTCCTTGTTAAAACACCAAGTGTAACCTTTAAATGAATAGACATACAATGTTTAACTTCCAAAATAGCAGAGGAGAAAAAAATGAAATGAGAAAAATTTCCAACCTGTCAATACCCCTCTTCCCTATATATAAACAGAAACTCACCCCAATTAGTCTATACATTCAATATAAATCCAGTAAATATCTCACAATTTTTTCCTGACACCTCATAAGCTTAAGCTAAATTCATAACTTCTTTCAAATCTGATTTTATTTTGTTATGCTCTCCTTAATAAGTTCTGGTATAGTGGTTTCACTAGCTACATGAAATAAATGGAGTAACTTTCCTCTTTTTCTAGTCTCCAAGACAGTTTTCTAAAAATAAGAGATTATTTAAAATCTGAAAGTTTGGTAAAATTACGTGTTTGGGCTGAACGTCTTTTCTTGGATGCAGGAAGGTTGGAGGTAGACAGGCAATGATCAATTCAACTTTTTAGAAGTCATTTATTATATTCTATTTCATTTTGAGTCAATTTTGATGATTTATGTTATTCTAAAAATTTTCCCATTATATCTCAAGTTTCAGTTTTACTGTCTTAAAGTTTATCTTCATCTCCTGATTTTATACATCAGAGTAGAATAAAGGTAAGTTCTCAAAAATTTACCTCCATGTTAAGAGAAATAGGAGGATATGCACTATTTAAAAGAAGCAATGAGATTTAGTAGATTTAGTAAGCAGGAAACCTAACATGGGATTTTTAGTTGGCCATGTCCATCCAGAAAAAAATGTTATATTGTCCAGCCCTCCTTGCAAAAAGGGATGTATAGTCATTGTTTAGTCATGTAACTGTGTTCTGGGTATTACCCAGTAGATGGAAACGACATGTTGAGCTTTAGAAATTCTCATTAAAAGAAAGACCTATATTCTTTTCTTTATCCCTTCCTTAATCCTGCTGGATAGAATGTGAATGTGATGGCTGGATATATACATATATATATGCTATACAGAAAATACTGATAGGGTAAGCAGCAAAACTTATATGGTGATTCTATTTTTCATCCTTATTCATGCTTGTATTTTTCAAGTTTTACAATCAATGTTCCCTTTATACTGTAAACATGTCTATTGATTTAAGCATTAAAAAATATAAACAAAAAGGTCACTGATAATCTCACTACTTAGATAATTACTTTAAATTTTTATGTATATTTTTACAAAGAAAGATATTTTAAACAAAACAGAAACTAGTCCTCTATCCCTACAAATTCAGTCTGAAAACAATCCAGGAATCCTGATCAGAGCAGGAGGTTTAATTCGGTGGCCTTTAGGGTTTCAGTCAAACCTATTATGTTAGGATATTATACTTGTTAAAAAGCCCCTTTTCTACTCAAAGATAAATTTGATTCTTAAGAATGTCATTTCATACACTAAAAGTCCCCAAAGTGGGCTAATGGTTTTGGCTTTTGGTGGGGAAAGTGAATTTACAAGTAAAGCGTTAGGTACTTTGTGCTCTAAAACTTTGTAGCCTTTACTTGTAGGTTGAAAGATTGGAAGGCATTTGCCCTGTAAGTTGTAATAGCCTCAAGGAAGCCATTACAGTCTAAAGGTCAATGCTCTGTGAAGCACAATTTTAGTAAGTGGGTTTTGTGATTAAACAGAGAAGAAGAAAGAAAGAAAAGAAGAAAAAAGTAAATTCTCCCAGTTCAATCCATACAGGGGTGCTCTATAATGTTCCAGAGAAAAATTCCTTCAGCGTCTCTTAGCTCATTTAACCAAATAGGACATCAAGATGTGTTTTTACTCTCAATCTAGGTTTTGCAATTAAATACATAAAGTTTGAGTAACGATTACATACACTTATAAACACACAACACACACACACACACACACACACACAGAGTGCCCTTTTTACCAATGAAGAAAAGGCTTTAAAAAGAAGACTTTTAAAAACCCCAGATCTATTAGAGATACTTTTTAAAAATAAAGATGCCGGGGCCGGCCCGGTGGCGCAAGCGGTTAAGTGCGCGCGCTCCGCTGCGGCGGCCCGGGGTTCGCTGGTTCGGATCCCGGGCGCGCACCGACGCACTGCTTGGTAAGCCATGCTGTGGCGGCGTCCCATATAAAGTGGAGGAAGATAGGCACCGATGTTAGCCCAGGGCCGTCTTCCTCAGCAAAAAAGGAGGAGGATTGGCGGATGTTAGCTCAGGGCTGATCTCCTCACAAAAAAAAAAAAAAAAAAAAAAAAAAAAAAAATAAAGATGCCACAAGTTGTTTCCTATCTCTATTAAATAAAATTTAAAAAGAAAACAGGACTAAGAGAGTCAAAATATCAACCTCCCAACAAGTGTTCATGGTTCTTCCTCAGGAGATAGCCCATTTACACAGTATCTCTGTCATGTTGGATTAATTGAAAAAAAGTCTAGAAACAATACTGCAAATTATAGGTCAACAATCTACCTATGCACTTTTGTCAAAATCATGCTGCCCTGGGATTAAATGAAGCATCTGCTATTTATTAACTGTGTAACATTAACTAATCTACTTAACTTCTCTGGCTTCAATTTATGTTTTGAAGTAATTATTTTGTTCTTTAAAAGTAATACACACATGGTTAAAAATTTTAAATGTACAATACAGTGTTCATAAAAACAGTATGTGTTCATCTCACCATGGCCCCTGCTTGCCTTCCCTAGAGGCAAATACTGTTAACATCTTGAGATGATTCACCCCAGAGAGATCACACGCGGGTACAATCACACATGTGTACATATCTTAGTATATCCCAATCTGAGAGGTTTAAATGATATTATTGTTATTGTAATGAACATTTCTTTAGTTATTCACAAAGCTAAATGTGTTTTCATTTAATTCATTTCATTTAATTAAAATGTTATCATTAATTAATTAAGCTATTCGAATTTACTTTTCTATCAACTGCCTGCTGAGGTCCTCTCCCCGTTTTCCTATTGGTTTTTAAATATTTTTTCTAGTTAATTCCTAATAACTCTTAACATATTAAGAAAGATAGCCCTTTATTATATATAGTATGTTACAAATATTCTTCGCTTGTCATTGATTTTATTTTTGGTACTCTATTATTACGCAGGAACAGTTTCTACATAATTGTTATGTAGAAACATTTATCATCTTTTATGGCTTAAGGTTTTGTGTTGTATTTAGAAAGGCTTTTCTCCTTCAAGATTAATTTTAAAATTCTCATAAAATTTCTTTTATTACCCTTCGAGTTTCCTTTGGTAGAGTTTAAATCTCTGATTCTATTGGATTTCATTTTGGTATAAAAACTGGGGTAGGAATTAATTATTATTTTCCAGAAGGCTGGGTAATTGTTCATCATCAGTTATTGAATAAGTCATTTTGGGGAGGCATGAATCTGAAATGTTTCTTTTAGAACAAGCTACATTACCATAAGGATTTTGGTACATATCTCAACTCTTCATTTGTTCCATTGATGTTCTATTTTTATGTACCAGTAAAAATTTGTTTTAATTAATGTAGCATTACATTTTAATATCTTGTAGAACTAATCTCACCTCAGAAATCTTCTGTTTCTAAATTGTCTATTCTAAAAATCATTTGTGCATTAGTTTCATTGGAATAATAGTAATGTAAAGATTAATAAAGGGAGATTTGCTACCTTTAAAATATTGTCTTCTTGGGGCCGGCCCAGTGGCACAAGCGGTTAAGTGTGCGCGCTGCGGCTGCCCGGGGTTCCCCGATTGGGATCCCGGTTGTGCACCGACACGCTGCTTGTAGAGCCACGCTGTGGCAGTGTCCCATATAAAGTAGAGGAAGATGGGCACGGATGTTAGCTCGGGGCCAATCTTCCTCAGCAAAAAGAGGAGGATTGGCATCAGATGTTAGCTCAGTGCTGATCTTCCTCACACACAAAAAAAATATATATATTGTCTTCTTATCCGAAATAGTATATCATTATATTTGTTCAATTCTTATTTTGTTACTCCATATTCTTTTAAAGTCCTTTATATCTATCTTGACCATTTCTTAAGTTTATTCATATTACATTTTATCATTTTGTTCCTAGAACAAATGCTACTTTTATTCCTTCATATTTTAAAATAACTTCCACTTGTACATAAGAAAATAATTGATTTATGTGTATTAACGCTATAGCCAGCTATTTTACTTATTGTTGGTAATGATTTTTGCAGGTTCTCTTCTGTTTTCCAGCTCTATAATTTAATTATATATGTAAATAATGATAATTCCATGTCATCTCTTCAAACTTTTGTATTTAATTGTTTCTCTTTTCTAATTGCACTTCTAGGATCTCTGCAACAATGGTAAATAATAATTGTAATAGTAAACATTATTATCTTTCTACTGTTGACAATATTTCCGGCAGTTTCACCATTAAGCACATGCAGATTCTTGGCTGTAAATCAGACAAATATTAAAAATATCTGTTTATTATTCTTTTATCAAGAGTTTTTACCAGCAATGGACTTCAAACTTAAATACCTTTACACCTTTTCTGGGCATAATCATATTTTTCTCTTCAGATATAATAGTAACTTAAATTATATTAATAATTTTCCTAATATATCTAATTTCCTTTCTTAGTTATGACGTATTCTTTTGAAGTAATGTTGGATTCTGTTTGCTAATATATTCTTTTGGATTTTTGGATCAATAGTTACAAGAAAGATTGATATGTAGTTTTCTTTTACTATGCTGTCAGATTTTGGTATGATTATCATGATGGGTAATATGAAAAATGGAAGTTATTCTTCAATCTCTGTTCCATAATTATTTCAACAGCATTGGAATTTTCCATTCCTTAAAATTTTTGGTAGGCTTCATATATTAAAATAGTCTGGGCCTGATGCCTACAACTTTTGACAATGTTTATAATTTCTCTGAAATAGTCTATTTAGATTTTCTATACCTTCTGAAGTCATTTTTGGTGATTTAAATTTCCTAGAAATATCATCCATTTTATTTAGATTTTTCAAATTCATATGCATAAAATTGAACAAAGACATCTTAATTGTTAATTCCTTCAATAACTACACTTAGGTTCTTAACTTAATTTCTCATTTTAGATATGTGTGCCTTCTTCATCTCTTACCATTTAAAAAATTATGTCAATAGTTTACCTGATTAACTTTGAAAATGAAAATTTCTTGAATTTATTAGTTATACTCTTTTTTTGGCTGTTGTAGCTATTCAGAAATTTCATTTTCTTCACTAGTTCCTTAATTCCGATTTCCTTGGATTTATTTTGTTGATGACCACAATTTCTTATTTTGAATGCTTAGTTATTTTTATTCCTTATTTTACGATTTTTCTTTGAAGTTTGGTTTTTTTCTCTGATCACTTTTTTATTTGTGTCCTATGAGTTTTAATGTGTAGTGTTTTCAGTTTTTTTGGTTCTGATTTCTTCTCTCATCTGGGAGTATTTTAAAAGAGATTAAAAATTTTTAGAGGAGCCCTAAAGTTTTTTTATTGTTATAATATATGCATTAATTACTAGTTTTATTTCATTGTGGATAAAACAAACAAAACAAAACTCTTAAAATTTTGAAATGTAGTCAGATTTTTATGGCCTAATAATTGGTCATTCTTAAAAAAAATTCTATGTTTATTTGAAAAGAAGACATATTTCCTGTATGGAGTTTAATATATGTATAAATTATACCTACTCTATTAATTTTGTTATTTTTGTATTTTATATTTTTACTTATTTTGGTCTACTTGATTATTTATGGGCTGAAGAATATGACTGAACATCTATTATTATTGTATATTGTGTAGATATACACAATAAATACTTATCTTTATATTTGTTACAGCTTTGCTTTAGGAATCTTTATGCTATGTTATTTAGTGGATAAGTATGCATGACTATTGTACTTTCCCATGGATTATAGCACTTGTCATTACACAATGCCTTCTTCATCTTAATGTTTCTTTGCTGTGAATTCAACCTTGCCTAATATTTTAGCCTCTGCATAATTTTGTTTTCATATGCATGATACAATGTTTTTATCCTTTTACTTTCAACCATTCTGAGACACTTTTAGAAGCACCTCTTATGATTAGCATATAGTTGAATATTTATTCATGATTCAATCTGAAAGTCTTTTCATGGATGAGTCTACAACATTTGCCTTTACTGTGTGTTTTAATTCTGCCATTGTATTTTAATTCTGACTTTTAGTTCCCTGTTTGTCTTTTCTATTTTACTATGTTGTCTGTGTTTACTATGCTTTGCTTATATGCATCTACTTCTCCTTTTGTTTTTTACATTCTACTCAATGATCTGTGTTTGCTTTACTTTTTTTTTTTTTTACACATATTGTTCTTTGAAATTTGAAAGATTTATAATCTTTTCTACAGTTTCAAGTATTTATCTTCATAAATATAATCATATATAATGTTTATTTCTATTCTTAACACACATAATCATGACTTTCCATCATGAATAATAAACAAATTAAATATACTTCCATTTTCTTCCACTTTTCTTCCCTCCATTCCACCCTTTGATTTGTTTAGCTATATTATTATCCTTAGTTCTTTTAGTAGTTTTCTTTATACCTTTAAATGATATTCTAAATTCTGTTTTAGGTAACATGGCAAATAAGCTACCACAAAAACGTTCCTAGTACAGAACAATTAGAAATGCTGGATACGATATTTATTCTTTAAATGAATAACTGACCTGGAAAGACATTGAGCCCCTAACCATGAGAAAATATAGCTCCAGAGAGTAAACATAGTACTGTCGTTGGCAGCTGCTCTGGGAACATCCAATATTTGCTGGCGGCCTAGAGCTTAGACCTTAATGGGCCACTTCTGTTTAGAGGATCAAAGCCTAAGGAAAAAGTTTTGGATGAGAGACTCCTGCATGATTCCAGAAGCTCCCAAAGTGACTCTTTTAATGAAAGAGTAAAGATGTTATTATATTACAGTGTAGTCTAGTATTAATTAAAATTTATTAATTAATAGTATATCAATTAATTGACACAACAAAACAAAATACCCAGCAGAGGGAACTAGGAAAGAGATGGTTAGTTGTCTTATACTTGGTTGTAGGTAGAGGGGCTTGGGAAAATTTTTCCCTGAGAATTCAAAACCACAAGCAAGTCTTTACATGGGTTTGGGGGTGGATTTCAAAGAATTCAGTGACCTGAAAAACCCAGAGCTAAGAATTTAATTTGAACTGGTCCTGGCTAGGTAATGCCCCTAGGTGACTGTCAGAAGCAAAAATAAATCATATCTAAATGAAAACATTTTACTTGAGCCTCAAAAAAGTCCCACAGCCAAAATTCCAAAGAACATGAGCTCTGAATGAAAAATATAATAAGTGAGGAAATAAACCACCATGAGCAAAAGTCAATAGAATGAAAAAAAAACTCCACTATATTAGACCCGTTAAGACTACAAGACCAGAAATTACTACACACAGGATATAAAATAGGTATGCTTGATACGCTTAAAGAAATAAGAGACTGAAGTATAACTAAGAAACAAAAGGCTGTGAAAAATGACCAAGCAAAATAAAAAATGTATCAAAGAGCTTTTAGAATTCAACTTAGAAACTCAGTGGACTAAAAAGTAATTTGGACTCTAACAGCTGACTAAAAATAGTGAAGACAAAATCAGTGAATATGGAGAGCAGAGTAAGGAGGTCTAACAAAAGTCTAATCAGATTTCCTGAGGGAGATAATAGAATTAGGGAAAGGCAATATTGAAAATGACATTTGCTGAGAATTTTTCAGAATGATGAAAACACAAACCCTCAGATTCACAATCCCAAGGAAATTCAAGTAAGATAAAGGAAAAAGAAAAAGACACCTAAATACACAATGAAACTGCAGATTGCCAAAGACAAAGAGAAGTTTTAAAAGGAGCTAGAGAGTAAAAAACACAGATACCTTAAAAAGAATGACAATTCGATTGAGACCATCAGAAGATAGGATAATATCTTCAAAATGCTAAGAGAAAGTAATTGTCGCCCTAGAGTCACATAGCCAGTGAAATGTCTTCCAATGTGAAATTAGCACATTTCCCACAAACTAAAAGATCTCTCTTCTCAAGAAATTTCTAAGAACTTCAAGACAAAGAAAAATGATCCCTAAAGGAAGGGCTGAGATGCAAGAAGGAAGGCTAAGAAGAGACATGGGTAAACAAGTAGGCAGGTCCATATTGAAAGCAGTCATGGCTTGGTTGTGGTCTTAAAAACAGAATTTTCATAGAGCATCTTAGAAGACTATCTTATTTTATGAAACACACTCAGGGAAATATTGCTAATTAATGCCAGATGGGGTGCCAGAGTCAGCCTTTTTGCTGGGGTAGATAGTGAGTATAAGTGCCCACCCAGCGTCTCTGTTTCAACGAAACTTGGTTCTCCACTTATTGTAAAGAACTCATTTTATGGATAAAATTCTTGGTTATAATAGTGCTCACCAGTCTGGAGATCAATTTGTTGAACTATGAATATCATGGGTATGCCTTATAGCAAACTAGGAGCCATAGTAGTACCAAAACTATGAGAATCAGTCTTTTAAATCTTGACATATTGGTATTAAAGACCAGAGGAGAACATGGCAAAAAATATAGTATAAAACCAGTTATATCATCATTGAATTTTTACCTCCTTAACTACCATGATGAAATTCCAAGTTTCCTTTGTTTTTTTAAAAATAAGAAAAGTCATTATGATGCCATCATGAGATCATTTCTAACCCAGTGGTGCCAGTCATTACTACCAGTTGAAATATAGTTATGTCTTTCAGCTGTGGCTTAGTAATGATATTAAGTCTGAATTTTCTTGCAAAAGCAATTTATTCATGTCACCACTTACTGCTGTAAGCTTGTTTATGGTTTTTAAAATGGGATCTGTTTCACCATTTGGTTCTTTCTTCAGCACATTTTGCTTTTTGTAAAACACATACATTTCCACCAATGCAATCATAGATGATGACAGAGGAGAACTGAATTAGAATGTAAAGTTAATTCCCAAAGTATTTACATATGATGACCAGATTTACAAAGAGGAAAGGGGAAGCACATTGCCACCATAGAAGAAATATTCAGAATCCTATAAAAATCCTGAGTTGTGATATCAAAACCCTCAAGTAACTACTTTTTGCTCATTCCTAGCTCCAGTTGTGAAAGTTGCAATATAATTACTAATGTTAATTAATGCTCATAGTAATGTGAACTGTTTTTATTTTGCCTCTTGAAAAGGGAAAAACATGTAAAATAAAATCTTAAGTTCTGTATCTTGATTGTGGTGATGAATGTGATAAAATGACACAGAACTATACATATCCTTTATACCAATCTCAGTTTCCTGGTTTTGATATGGTAGTATAGTTACTTAAGATGTAACCACGGGGGGAAATTGGTGAAGGGTACACAGGGCTTCTCTGTATTATCCCTGTAACTTCCTGTGTATTTATAATTATTTCTAAATAAAAAGTTTTTAAAAATCTATTTCCTTACCTCTCAATTTTAAAAAAGATGAAGACAGGGATTTTTCTTGGACTCTGGGAAAAATGCAGTTCAGGCTTGGCCTTCTGATCTGCATTCTGAGGGTTCACCACCTCTCCCAGAGGGTCCCATCTTTCCTTCATGATGCCAACTGCCAGTGGTGAGAAGGATTCTTCCCATCTGAGCTCACAGACACAAATCCCAGAGCCCATACACTTCTCAGCAAAACAGATACTGAAAGCTTGTGAACAGAGCAACATGAGGGGCTAAGAAATCCAACTTATCTCATTTATATTGCCTGTCAGTTCATCCATGCCACAATTAAATAGCTGTATCTGCTACTGCTACTGCCTATCAAATCACTAAGCCCTTTATGCATATAATCTCACTGAATCCTCTCAACTCACCATGGGACTGGTAAGATCACACTTTTGACCACGGGCCCAAGCACCATGTTGTCAGAGAGTCAGCATTCATTTAATCTCTAATCTCCAAAAACCATTTGAGTAGCCACATAAAAACTCTGCTTAGAGAACTCACAGAGGAGACGATTTGAGCGCCGGATCTTTAATATTGAGATTTTTTTCCCCATGTGCTGAGCATTAAGTTACGTGTTTTCCAAAGCATATCTCATCTGATTCCCCCAACAACCTATGAAATAAGTGCTGTTATCATTATTATCTCTTTCCTCTTTGACAAAGGAAGAAATTGAAGCTTAAAGAAGTCAGGAACCTTGCTGAGGCAAGGAGAAAATCTGGGATTTGAACCCAGGGATTCTCAATCCATAACTCCACTTTTTTTTTTTTTGAGGAAGATTGGCCCTGAGCTAACATCTGTTGCCAATCTTCCTCCTTTTTTTTCCTTTTTCTCCCCAAAGCCCCAGTAGATAGTTGTATGTCATAGTTGTACACCCTTCTAGTTGCTCCATGTGGGATGCTGCCTCAGCATGGCTTAATGAACGGTCCATAAGTCCGCACCCAGGATCCGAACTGGCAAACTCAGGGCTTTGGAAGTGAGCGCACAGACTTAACCACTACCCCACTACCACTGGGCCGGCCCCCATAACTACGCTTTTAACGGCTTTGCTATTCTGGTCATCACCAGGAAGATCATGGATGTGATAAAGCAATGTCTTCAGGTACCGTTGAGGTGTAGATATTATCCAGATCCAAGTTTCCAAATAACCAATAACCACAGAACACTAGAGTTCATTACTTCATCCACTCACTCAATAGAGAATGTTATCAGATGTCTGAAAAAAAAATTCCAGTCATCCCAGTTTTATCAATATTAAATATTAGTATTAATATTGTTTAATTAATATTTATTAACATTAAACATGCATACATTTATTAACAAAATTAAAAAGATATTTTAAAACCTATTGGACCTCTTGGAAATTGTAATATTCAATTGTGTATTGTAAATCTCCAAGATGAGAGTATATACATTTCTCAAGCATATTTAACCAAGGAACCTTTTCTTTTCCCCATGGCACACCTTTCACATTTTTGGACACTAATTTCCATAGAACTCAGTTGGAGAAATAATATTTTTCCTCTATTCTGAGTGATGCTTTTGTTCTCTTCCCTCAGAGAGGTCTTGATTTCGTGCCACAATTACTATCTTTGCATTCCACTGCCTTCTTTGAGCTTCTCTTCCTTTTTATTTCTTACTCTTTTTTTCTCCCTTCTTGGGAATATCTCTCTGATTCTCAAGAGTGGGTTTGGCTTCACAACCTCAGCCGGTACTGAGTATGCACCTTGCTTCTGGCTGGTCCAGACAGCAGATCTGTTCTCACACTGCATCTTGGACTCTTTTTGGCTATTTTTTCCATTGCTTTAGGACCAAGATTTTCCTGTTTTTTGTTGTCAGAAAAATAGATATTCTGAACTCTTCAAAAGCAACTTATCTGTTATTTTACTGGTGTTGATAACACCAGAGCGCTGGATAGTTTACGGTAAATTAACAGATCCTTTACTTAGATTAGATTATATATATTATATATTTACTTATATTAGAAACTCACACAATAAATTTGGCATTTTCCTTCAGACATTGAACACATAATACTGAACATTGTGGAAAGCTAGATAAAATGATGGTTGAGAAAACTTTTATACTAGTACAACCAGCGCCTGTGCTTTGTCATGTTAACTAAGTACTGCATGTTATAAGCTCGCTGTTCACCCCTTAAAGCGCCAAAAAGAAACACTTGTCATTGCCTTACATTTCATCAAGCCAATTAAAAAGAAAGGCATTTCATTCTAGGAACTTCAGATTATAACAACAACAATAGGTTTAACAGCATAGGTGTATTATTTGATAATAAAGCCCATTCATGCCATTGTAATAATAGAAGTACTAAACTCTCTCTTCTTTCCATTTGAACTCTATTTAAGAGTAAGGAAGAAAAAAAAACCTTAGGAATTCTTAATAGCAACCTGAGGCTAAAGACAATATAAAGAAAAAATAAATCTAATTATAAGATAAGGAATATATTTCATTTTATACATAGGGTGAATATTAGCACACATATTATAGAACTTGAAATATGTAAAATTCTAGTATTAATCAAAATAATTGGTAGCACATTTCTTAACTTTATTAATGAATATTTTTTAATTGGCTTATATTAAAGAATTTGGGATGAAAGAAATCATGAAACTCACACTCAATTGATTTTGTAACTATTTTGCTAATAATCATGAGCCATGATTATTGGCTCAGTAAAAACATAGCCAAGTGAAAATTAGAACATTCTGCTACTGAAATTATAATTTTGAACAGCAATTTTCTTCAGTACATTTTTCTTCAAATCTGAAAGTTATCTGAAGTATTTCTTCCCTAATATTTTGCTTATGATAGTCCCATTTAAAGCAGAGAGTGCCTTCTTCCTTAAACTGAGCTAGTTTTATTCAGACTACTATTCCTCCATTTGCTATTCTCATAAGGCTTCAGCAGTTTTGAGTGACCGCAGATGACTTGAGTAATGGAAAGTGTTTCAGACGGTCATGTACAAAAATAACAAATGCTAATTCAGGTAGAAAACAATGGACCTTCATATTTATTTAAAAAGAGAGAAAATTTATATTTTACTAGAATGTGAAAAAAGGCAGGAAACCTCCATTCAGGTTAATATTTCTTGCCAATAATATCTTATTTTTACCTATTATTTAAATTGATCTTCTCATATTTCCCCAATACCAAAATTGAAATATGATTCATTCCTTTGCTTCCCAATAAAATGTGACTCATAGAAAACATACATATATAAATCAATTTTGGCTTTACTCAATTCTAGGGTTGCCAGATAAAATACAGAGTACCGGGTTAAATTTGAGTTTCAGATAAGTAATTTTTTTAGTGTAAATCATATCCCAAATATTGCATGGGACATACTTACAGTAACAAATAATTCCTTATTTATCTGAAATTTAGATTCAACTAAGCATGTTTTTTTTTTGTTTGTTTATGCTAAATCTGGCCCTACTTAACTCCTTTATTGCTTTTACTTCCATAAGTCATAGAAAACTCCACAAAGCGGCTCTTTTTTGTTACATAAAAACCCAGGTACAGGAAACTAGTTTCATATACAGAATATGCAGAAGGAAACATAATGATAATATAAACAGGGGTCCAATATAGCAGAAATCTTTAGCTATTTCTAATTGGCTCATGAAAGAGTAGAATTCTGGAAAACAAAAGACGTTGCTTCAAACAATCAGGGTGCAGTAATTATTAAAAGTTTAGCAGCTTCTTTCTAATTTAAATTAGAGTGCCTGAGAAAACTAGCACAAAATTTGGCAAGATCTAAGGCAATTACTTAAAAAGAGGAGCAGGTGTAATTGAGCATGCAGTCTTGTCATCTTGTCATTCTGAGAGTAGGTCAATTCTGCCATTGAGGAAGTGTGACTGTGCCAAAAGCATTTGTTGAAACCCTATTTTGTGTGTGCTTTGGGGAAGGAGGAGATTGTCATCGGGAGGGTCCGGGTTGCAAACATAGGAATGTGGCCTTCTAGGTGAATTAATATTAGAAAGCACCCTAGCCAAGACTGAAAAGTAACACTTTACTTGATGAAACTATCCAAATTAAATGAATTTCAGAACCAGGAGTTAAAAGATAGAAGACACATTACTTGTTTAGAGAAGCGATCAAGATTTAAAAAAATAGATAGCAATACTTGGCAATTTAATTATAACTACTTGTCAGGTGTTCTTGTTAAGTCTACCATTTCCCCCATTTGTTTTTCATGGCATTTTATCTTAATTTTCTTTAACTACACAAGATTTTACAAAATTAAGCTATTTGGTAGGCCCGCAGCATTTATTTTGCTTGATTTCCTTTTTGATCATTTCTGAACAAGAACAGCAAATATCTTTAACGCTACCTGAAAAGATTTACCTACACTTCCCAATAAAAGACTTTCAATTAACTTCTGAAGTTTTAAAGTAATGAACTGTCAACCACCAGAACAGCGAACTCTGAACCTCATGCAAACTGAAGATCATGTTAGCACATCTACCTCTGTCTAACAGAATTCAAAATGCTTTCCTGGAATTAATAGATGCATTTTATATTTTCAAGGAGAATCGAATGACAGGTTCTACAAAGGTTGCCTTAACTAGAGTACTTTTAAAAAGTTATTTAGCAAGAACATAGCTCTAAACATGCACGCTGTACAACACTGATCATTTCACTGGATGAGTTTTGCCCCCAAATGCTGACATTAGGGTCAGTTTTGTTCAACACTTTACTCACCCTGAATAACCTGAGTCCTTAAAAATTTACAGCTCCTTACATGGGGTCTTTCTTGGGGCTTCTCTGGAACGTAGAAGACTGTTCCTTTCCCCTTCAAACATATTCTAATTCAAATCATTCCTTCACTGAAATAGTGTGAAAGGAATCTCCAGGCAGTAGTCAAGATTTCTTTTCCCTTTCAAGACAACAGGCATTTGCTAAGTTTCAGGGAAGCACCTGTATTAATTGTATTTCCTGCTCATGTGTTGCTTTTGTTTGCAATAAAAGAATTCATCTCAGGTGAGTTAACCTTGCTTTTTAGAGAGGGCACCTGCAGTTATCTTGGTGCGGATTGTAAATCAAAACATGTTGAGCCTTTAAAGAGGGAAATAAAGAGGTGCTGACAAGAGGGGATGCCAGTAGGATTAGGCGACTTTCTCACCACTTATATTATCAGGACAGAGAACAACTGAGTCACATTAAATTACAGGGGGAGAAAGAGTCCCAGAAATTCCACAGATGGGAGGTTGACTGGCATCTTCGTAAGCCTGGGAAGAGGAGGTGTCTGCAGGTCTGAAAAGACAACTCCCTCCTTAGCCTTAGGCTTCTATAATTGACCAAGATTTTTCAGCTTGTGATTTGATCCAGCCATACCCTGTTAGAGGCACTTGCCCCCAACTGAGACCAAGGCTGGAGTGAATAAGAATTAGGTGACTCACTGGTATGTACAATACATGCATTCACATCTATTAGGATAAATGACACGTCGCTCACTTTAAGCAC
This sequence comes from Diceros bicornis minor, assembly GCF_020826845.1. Taxonomy (NCBI): domain Eukaryota; kingdom Metazoa; phylum Chordata; class Mammalia; order Perissodactyla; family Rhinocerotidae; genus Diceros; species Diceros bicornis. The sequence continues at coordinate 33,592,180 of NC_080742.1, forward strand.
AGGCAGCTGGAGATTGTCATATTCTGAAAATGACAACTGTTATTTATTTATTGAGAATATTTATAGAGGTTCTTCCTGGGCACAGAGAATGCATTTTTCAGCAGCACTGTGACACCGGGTTGTCACGTGTCTAGAACAGAACGTAGAAAACCATTAGCACCAGCAGAGACAAAGCACATGTACTCGGGGCAGCAATCTGCAGCTGCGTAGATTTAGAAGGTTGAATGCGGCAGGTTTTTAAGCGAGGCCCAAGTCATTATCTTAACAGGGTTTCAAGCTACTCTGAGGAAAAAAGGTTTGTTTTTTCCACACAGTATGGTTTCGTTAACTGCCAAAGGGCCAGTTTGGAGGCATGGATTAATTTGGTCAAAGGGTTCACGTTGTACAGCTCAGGGGGCCCGCTGGTCAGCTGGTGAAGGAGAGATGGAGAGAGCATTTAGGAGCAGAGGCAATGTTTTCTCTCTCTTTTCCGTACATCACAGTCCTTGGAGCTGTAGGGCGGGCTGTTGTTTGCTCTCTGCTATAATTTTTCCAGTACTAAGAGAGGCACACTTTCTTAAAAGGGTGTTTCTCTGAGTTTGGGCCCCGATTTAAATTACGCATTCTTAGGTCCCATCCCAGATCTACTGAATTAGAATATCTGAGTGAGGCCTTGGAGTCTGCATTTTACCAAGTTTCCACGGGTGTTTCTTTTGCACACCAAGGATTGAGAACCATTCCTGGAAAGATGGAGTGAGGTTATGCAAACGATGTGTTCTGAGATTCCTAGATTCTAAGTGCTGGTTCACATTGGATTCACAGCAATAAATATTGCTTGATGGCAACTCAGATTAATGCAGTTTATCTACAGACACCCCAAATTTCTAAAGGGGCACTGTGCTTTCCTAATTATACATATAAATGTGAAGGAATAAATATAACCTTTTCCAGGGAATACTTTAAATATAATACATATATATATACATTCTAGAAAAATTCAATTAAACATAAAACATTTCTCTTAACAGTCCCCCGGAACTAGTTTTTTAGTATGTTGCCCTATTCCCCAATCACAGGAATGGAATTTGCAGATCCCAGTGTGCCATATGGGAGACTGGCCTATTGCTATAGTATTATCTATACTATGCTATAGTATTATAATATATATTCTAGTATATCCTATTGCTATAGTAAGTCCTGGAGAGTAATCCTTCTGAGAAGTAGGTCAATGCCCCTTGGAAATGGGATTTTAATGTGAATATTGAACTGCATATTTAAATTTCATTTCAGGCCATTATTTTACCGGGAAGGACTAAAGAAATCCAATGTCGAAGTGATAGTTTCTCTTTTTTTCATTAAATATATTATTTTCTTATTATGAAAATAAAAGATGATCATTAGCGAAAAAATTTTAATGATACAAATAAGTATTTTTTAATAAAAATTCAAATCTTACAATTATACCTAAGGACAACTACTATCAACACCTTGGTACATATACATCCACATCTACATATGTAGATAAAGAGTTTTTTTTTTTTAAAGCAAAACTGACATTTTGTGTGTGTGTGTGTGTGAGGAGATCAGCCCTGTGCTAACATCTGCCAATCCTCCTCTTTTTTTGCTGAGGAAGACTGGCCCTGGGCTAACATCCGTGCCCATCTTCCTCCACTTTATATGGGGCGCCGCCACAGCATGGCTTGATAAGCCGTGCGTCGGTGCGCCCGGGATCTGAACTGGCAAACCCCCAGCCGCCGCAGTGGAGCGAGCACACTTAACCGCTTGCGCCACCAGGCCGGGCCCAAAACTCAGATTTTTACCATTCATATTGCTTTGTATCCTGTTTGTTTCATGCAAAAAATATGTTGTAACAATTTTCAAATCAATAAATATACTGTTATGGAACAGTTTTAGATGTTTGATGCATCTGTTGTGTGCATGTATAATAATGTATTTAACCAACACCTGACTAAAATATTTAGATTCTTTCCAATTTTGCTATTATAATAAGATAATATGGTCAACCAAAAAGGATTTGCTGAATAGTCTCTTGCGTGAAGAGCATTTATACAACTGCAACAACCAAAGGCCTGCTATTAGAAGTAGGTTGTTAATAAGCATATAGGTCCTGAGACCAGGCTGAAAGGGGGACAGTCCCCAGAGCCATTCCTTCTCATTTCACTGCCTCCCAACCAGGAGCTCCTTCCCACTCCATTCCCATCCCTTATTCTCTGAGGATTCTTGGGATATGAGAGATGTCCCTACCCACTACCCTATCCCTCCTCCAGAGTATTAGCTTGAAGCTTCTGTCTCTAAATTCAAATTTAAATGTAAGTTTAAATTTACTAGCTATGTATTTAGTTAAATCCCGCACTGAGAAGAGATGCACGGAGGAGTGAGGTGCTACAAACAGCACACTGAGTCGCACCTACTGGGGCATCTCTCAGAGGCCCAAAGGCAAATTTTTCAGGACTTCAATGAAGCTTAAGTGTCACGGCTTCTTACTGGCCTGGACACCTCCCAAATATTTAGCTTTTTAAAATTTGCAAAATTATTCTAACATGGAGAAACAAATTTGGAAAGATGTTTTGGAACACTTCAATAAAGCAAGTGAAAATTTATCTACTATGTCCTCCTAATTTGAATGTTTATGAAGGGTACCATTTTTGTCATCTGTAAATGTATTTAAAAACTAAAAGGAAATTCAGAAAAAAATTTAATGGAATATGAAATTAAAAGCAATAAAGATGAGTGATGAAATCAATAGAAATTACTCTGATACAGAGAAGTGATGTAAACAAAAAAATTTTTGAGATTAAAACAAAAGCGGGGCTGGCCTGGTGGCACAAGTGGTTAAGTGCGTGTGCGCCGCTGCGGCAGCCCGGGGTTCGCGGGTCAGATCCCGGGCGCGCACCAACACACGGCTTGTCGAGCCACGCTGTGGTGGTGTCCCATATACAGTAGAGGAAGATGGGCACGGATGTTAGCTCAGGGCCAAGCTTCCTCAGAAAAAAGAGGAGGATTGGCATCAGCTGTTAGCTCAGGGCTGATCTTCCTCACCAAAAAAAAAAAAAAAAACCAACAAAAGCAGTATTAAGAAAGATATATTTCAATGGTGTCATCTACAACAAGCTGGTTAATGAGTATATTTCAATTCAAAGTGTATTTAAGATTAGTCATTGCAAAATAAAACTTTAAATACCCTGAAAATTATAGCCCATGTATGAAAAAGTTTAATAACCATTTTCCCGAATTTAACAGGAATTCTAAAAATTTACATGACATTACCAATAACAAGATGTGAAGCTGAAAGAAACTTGCCTTAAACTAAGTAATAAAAAATTTTTTTCAATTAATGTTGCTGGGGAAAGATTGAATTTTTCTCTATAAAAAAAAAATTATAGGGGCCAGCCCGGTGGCGCAAGCGGTTAAGTGCGCGCGCTCCGCTGCGGCGGCCCGGGGTTCGCTGGTTCGGATCCCGGGCGCGCACCGACGCACTGCTTGGTAGGCCATGCTGTGGCGGCGTCCCATATAAAGTGGAGGAAGATGGGCACGGATGTTAGCCCAGGGCCATCTTCCTCAGCAAAAAAAGAGGAGGATTGGTGGATGTTAGCTCAGGGCTGATCTCCTCACAAAAAAAAAAAAAAAAAAAAAAAAAAAAAAAAAAAATTATAAAACTACTGTCATATGAAGAGTCCAAGAGTCTGCTGCCCCTCCCTCCGCCAAAACTAAGACAAGTAGTTTAGAGGAGAGTCAGGCAGTTGATTTTAAAGTCATGTTTTTGTTTTTGTTTTAGATTTTTTTTTGATGTTTGTAGATTTGTTAGCTTTCTAAACTTTGTGTTTCTCATTCCAAATATTAGTTTTTGTACCTAATTTTATATTCATAAACTTTCTATTCTTTTTGTTAAAGAGGGTCTCCCCCCAGTTTGTATGAGCTTCAGACCCTAGTAACCTGGATTCAACCCTGATGTTGTCCAAACACATAAAGCTCAGTCGCATCAACCTCCATTTACACCAAAGAAAGGTGTAGGTAGCCCTGTAGAAGATCAAAGAATGGAGACAGCGTTGCAGGGGGGCAATGTTGGGCAGGAATCATGCAGAACATGTGCACAGGACTCAGTGGACTTGAGAAATATTTTGTAAACAGGTAAAGTAACTTTCCTAAGCAGCATGTTAGGTCCCTAAGTGGTGCTTAAACATAGCACAAAGGTAGCAGATGAAGGATCAGATTGTTAAGGAACAACTTGCTTGTAAAACCCAAAAAGCAGTGGTTGATCTGATAACTCGAGGATTCTTAATAGCTCAACACAAATAAACCACTTGTAAATGCCCCTGGGCTGGCCTGCCTCACAACCCTTTTCACATGGCAGTAATACATGGCCAGTAATTACCATAATGAGCCACCAGAAGGCATCTATTTGTTAGCCCTGGAAGAGCTTGCATCTGGCTTTTAGGTGTGAAGCTAGGAGAGGCAAATGACAAGGAGCATTTGAATATACATTTCCTCGGGCAGCTACTTATTTGAACAGCTGCTTAGGAGGCACACAGCAACATTAAGAGTCAGTCCAATTCAGGAGGCTGTGTGCATCTTGATTTCTATTTTTTTTCTTTGAAGTACAGGACCAGCCTATTTTCTCCCCGGGTAATAATTTCTCCAAATTAAAAGTGGTTACCCGACTTAAAACCTGTGACAAGTCTATTGTGTTGACCTCTACAGCTGGGAGAGGGTGGAGGTTGCCAGGGAAATGGGCTCTAGAAATGAAACATGGAACACGCTCAGAAGTCACGTGCCAAATTGTTTGGTTTTAGATTAAGTTTCATAGGAAAAATGATCCAGAGCTTTCTTTCTCTCTCTTTTTTTCTTTGTCAAAACAAAGAATGTATAACAAAGGCAACATTTTTAGCCATCTGCTGAAAATACAAAAATATTTTCATCAAAATAACAAGTTGGTGGTTTGTTGTGTCAGCTCATACATTTAATAATTCCCATGATAAGCATTCCCCATATATCAGATAGAGGCAAATTTGCCATCTGAAGGAAAGAAAAGAATCTAAGTACACAAGAAATGAGCTTAAAATGACAGTGTAGCTGGCATTGCTATTGGAGAATGGGGAATGTTTTGGGGGGAAACTCTGTGACTCTGTAATTTATATGGCTAGGAATTAAAACAAACGTGTGCTCTCCTTCACCACTGAGCACACTGTCACGGTCAGGGCTGGATTGCTCACTGCCTTAACATCTCTGCTTTTGAAAAGATATTAGAAATGCTGTATATTTCTTGAGCTGTTAGAAAGATAATAATGCCTCTAAAACACTCATAAACATAAAACAAAGGTCACAGGTATTTCTTATTGACCCAAAGTTTACCTTAGATAAAGAGATTTATACGGAACCTGGAGAGGCATATCAGAGTTTTGCCTTGACATTCATGGATCACTGAGCAGTTCCAAATGCTTCTAAGAAGACTATCAGGTGGTTGCATTTTCTGAAGTTTCCTGATCTCTCCTTTTACCTAGTGGTCAAACTGTAGACATTTGGTAGCTTATCCTTGAGATATTAGCAAGACACAAGATGACAGAGCCTGCAAATAAAATACAGATCAGTAATATAGAGTCCCCCTATAGATTCACCAGCTTGCAATTTTCTTTTGGACTGCTACATTTTGTTTAATTTTTGGTATAATAAAGAACTTTAAAACTATACATATATAGCTAATATAATCGCATGGTTAAAAGATCCAACAGTATAAAAACTGTCTAAGGTATGTGTCTCCTTACCCCTAGTCCCAATTAGCCCAGTTACCCTCTGCCTACTCTTCCTGCCCTAAATAACCACTGTTGTTAGTTTCTTGTGTATTATTCCTGTGTTTCTTTTTTTAATCCAACTAAATACATACATATATATTGTTCTCATCTATTTTTATGCAAAAGTGAATACATTCTGCACACTGTTCTGCATCTTTCTTTTTCACTTAATATTATATCTTGGAGATTTTTTTAAATCTCAGGACATGGTTTCCTCGTTCATTTTTACAGCTGCATAATGTCTCATTGTTTGAATGGATTATAATTTATTTAATCCAAGCTGAAGCATTTTTAAGTCCTGGCCATTCTTAGAAACACCATAAAAAAAATGTGATGTGGCAAGCTCCATTTACTTTCTTTTGCACTAAACTTCAAATTAAGTTTTCATTTACCTGTAGCCTGAATTTTTAACACTCCAAAAAATATAGTGGACCTGTGGAGTCAGGGATTATTTGAAAGAATAACCTAATTTATAAGTTTGAGTTAGATAAAATGCATGGAATTAGAACATAGACTCAACTAAAAACATGTAAGACATTATTAGTTCTCAGTAGGCTTTTGTCTTGGGTTCCTATATTCTACGGGGTGTTTGTCATGACCACCTTATTTTCTTTAAATATTGTATAAACATCTAGACTTACTTTGATTTTTTCCAAACACGGGAACAGCTGCCCTACAGGGCTTTATCTCTCAGACCACAGAACGAGTGTTTCTTTAAGGCCTTTCTACTTCTCTGATCCTACTTTTACATTTAATTAAGGTAATCCTTCAATCTACATCCTCTTCCAGACCCCATTCTCCTTTCTTTCTAAGTTGTTATCCATGTTCCACCTGAAGCAAGAGATCATATTGCAGTTTTGGTCCTAAGCTCATTAAAGAAGAATGCATCTGGCATTTCTCCGGAGGAAAATGGGCTTTCAAGTTCTAATTGGAAAGATCTGAAGAGTGTAGAACTACGATGTCTTTTTGACCATGGGCCCCAGACCACTGAGTTTATATGTTCGCTCTGTGGAAAATGTAGCGTCTATGATCCTGGTTGCAGTTGTTGGTTGTTGTTCACCTGTTAAACAAAATTAGGGTTTTTTGTTTTTGTTTTTTCTAAACCTCCAACCTGTTGTGGGCAAAATTGTGTAGGTATGTGTGGTCTCTTATTGAGATTAATATAATTTGTTTCTCTTTAAAGAAATTGTATGAGGTTTGTGGATAACCCTGGAGTATTAGAAAAGTTCAAAGAGAAATACAACCAAGAGTGAAGCTGTGCCATCAGAGTGAGAAAAACAGAAAAGCAAGGAGGGAGGGAAGGAAAGGAAGGAAGGAAGGAAGGAAAGGAGGAAGGAAGGAGGGAAAGGAGGAAGGAAAGGAGGAATCCGTTGGAACTGAGGTTGCTGTTTTTGTCTTTGCCTCCTATCAAGATGGAAGATTTAGGGCTTTTTCAGGGGTAGAGAGCTAAAGCATAAGCACTTGGTTTTGCCTGAAGGAAAAAGCTGATGAGCAACGTTCTCTTTTTTTTTACAAAGGTATTGGTGGCTCGAAGCTTTTTTACTGCAGAAATTGAAAGGAAAGAGAACTAGCAAAAAACAAAAAAAGAAAACCCAGAGTAATAATAAATAGTTCTCTACCCATATAATTACCTAAATATATCTTGGTCACTCCAACACTCCTGTATGTGTCCATATGCCTGTCTGCTGCTTGCCTCACCCCCAAGGATATGTAATAAATATTTGCTGGTGTTACTGAAAACAGGTGATATTATTTCCCCTCTTGGTTCTACATTATGACATGACAATGTCATCTTTGTAAGCATTATAAATATTAAGTTAAATTTCTTACAATGCTTCCTTTCCCAGGCCCCATTTAAAAAATGACATGTATTTTGCTCTTACAAGACTTTAAAAAAGAACAAGAGGACCAGCAGATTCCCTTCCTGCCCTTCTGACCCACACCTATCCTGGGGTCAGCCCCCTGGCCTGTCTTTATACACTCAATAGAAAATAGGTGCCAGATCCCCTTCTCTTGGTTTAAACCCTGGCTCTGCATGTATTTATTTTCACCTGTTGAGAATGCAGTTCCACTAAAGTATTGAACCAAACATACAGATCCCTTCTGAAATAATCATAAAAGGATTTATTTCCCTAAGAACTTGTTAGCTTATCTAAACATCTGCTACTCAAAAGTGATTACTTGGGAATTTCCAGGTCACACAGGAACATGCAAGTCTGTTGCTACTGGATTCATTTAGACAAAAACCAGGGACCAAATATTTTGAGGTGAGGCAGAGGTTGTTTTAAAAATTAGTCCATGTTTAAGGAACTCAAAGTGAATTTACATACTTTGAAATGCCATTCCTGCTTTTGTTTTATTTTAATCAATCTATATAATTTGCTTTTCGGCTGAAGTCTTAGGTAGCAAATACACAGAAACCATGAAAGTCTTTGAAAGTAAAGATCAAAAGATTAACTCTCATGTAGCAACACTAATTTTTTTTTTTTTAAAGTGAGAGAGAAACAGGATTTTTTAAAACATGTTTTGGAGAGAAGTGTTTGAGGAGAGACTTCAAAATCTAGGAAATACTCATGGTATTTCCATAGGTCAAAGGAAAATCAAAATATTTTGAAAATAATATATTCAAAAAGAGTAAGGGTAATGCTGAAAGTGATTTAAGAGAAGGGGAGGAACCAAATTCCCTAGAATGGTTTTTAGCAAACATTTGGCTTGGGGGAAGGAAAGGAAGCAATCATCAATTGAACACCTACTATCTGCCAAGCATTTGGCATTTATTATCCCATTTAATCCTTAAACAAATATGGTAACTCCCATTTAATAGTCAAGGAATCTACAACTCAGCAAGATTGAGTAAGGTGCCCAAGGTAACTGGCAGAGCCAGGATTTCAACTCAGTCTTTCTGCTTCGGAGCTCACCATGCCATGTCATCTCTGTTTTCATAAACTTATTGTAAAACATGGCTTAAAGCAAGAAGGTTGTCCTTTTGTCATGTGAGTGCTCTGGCTCTTGATACTTAGTTCTGGCCTCAACTACTCAAAGAGGTAGGTAGGTAGGTATCACAGTGGATATGTAGCATTCTTCTTGGATTTTTCCACAGGCCATTTGTCTGCAGTTTGGAGTCTGTAATGCTGTCCCCTGGATACAGCAAGTTTGGAGAGAGCAGTGGAAGAAATAGAAGGTAGAGAGGAAGCCAAGGATACGTCTAGAACCAACCACCCTCCATGCACCAAGTTTTGTCTACTATCTGCTTTTGGAAATTTGGAATAGAAGAGATGCTTGTTCAGACTGGGTAGACTAGGGACAATGGAGGAAGAGGGATGTAGAGGCTGCATTGCTTCTTGTAACCAGAGGCCACCAATGAGTTTCCTACAGGCTTGGTCTGTGGGTTGTTTTATTTAGCCCACATAGTATTTGTCTAAATAGTTGCCAACATTTAAAAATTCATTCCACAAATAACTATTGCGCATGTGCCTGGTACTGTTTTAGGAGCTTAGGATTCATCAAGAAACCAAAGAGACAAAGCTACCCTCATGGAGCTTACATTCTAGCAGGGAGAGACAAACAATAAATAATGAACATAATAAATGATTAACATATAGTATCTTAGGAAGTGAAAACTAAGAAAAAAAAAGTAAAACCATATAGTATCTTAGGAAGTGAGAGTGAAGAAAAAAACAAGTAAATTAGGGTAAGTAAATGTGGCTTAGAAGAAAGGTAGGGTGGACTGTTGGAGGCCTTGTTGAGAAAGTGGCATTTCAACAAACACTTGCAGGAGGTGACCGAGTTAGCCATGTGTACGTAGGGGTGTGAGCAATGTTCCAGGATGAGGGCATAAGACAGGCAAAGTATCCAAGGTGAGAGCACGTGTGCTTGTTTGAGGAATCACAGGGAGGCCAGTGGGCCTGTATTGGTGTGAGCAAGTGAAAAGGAAGTAAGAATGTGAGAGAATTGATGAAGGCCCAGATGATGTAGGGCCTTATAAGCTTTTGTAAAGACTGACTTTTACTTGATTGAAATGGGGAGCCATGCAGGGGTCCCCTCCTGAGCAGAGGAGTGACATGATTTAACCTATATTTGAAAACAATTACTCTGATCTCTGTGTTGAGAATAAACTGTAGAGAGGAGATGAGGATAGATTTAGGAAGATCAGTTAGGAATCTTTTGAAGTATTCCAGATGAGAAATGATGCTGATTAGCGAGGTGCCAGTGAAAGCTATGAAAAATAGTCAAGAGTGTAAAAATGTTTTTTGAAAGTTAAAGCAACAAGATATCCTATTAGATTGTATGTGAAGAGAGGTAAAAAATGACTGCAAGTTAGCAAGTGTTGGTGAGGATGTGGAGAAATTAGAACCCTGCTGTGCAGTTGGTGGGCATGTAAATTGGCGCAGCCGCTGTGGAAAATGGTATGGATGTCCTTTAAAAATTACAAATAGAACTACCATATGATCCAGCAATTCCACTTCTGGGTATATACCTAAAATAATTGAAAGAAGGGCCTCGAAAAGATACTTGTACATCCATGTTCACAGTTGTAGTATTCACAACAGCCAACCTAAATGTCCATCAACAGATGGATAGATAAAGAAAATGTGGTATATACATACAATGGAATATTATTCAGCCTTAAAAAGGACAGAAATTATGATACATGCTATAACATGGATGAACTTTGAGGATATAAGCCAGTCACAAAAAGACAAATACTGTATGATTCTGCTTATACGAGGTACCTAGAATAGTCAAATTCATAGAGACAAAAAGTAGAAGGGTGGTTTTCAGGGGCTGGGGGTAATGGAGAACAAGGAGTTGTTATTTAATGGGTATAGAGTTTGTTTGCAAGATAAAAAGAGTTCTGGGGATCGACTGCACAACAATGTGAATGTACTTAGCACTATTGAACTCTATACTTAAAAATAGTTAAAATGGTAAATTTTACGTTATGTGTATTTCACCACAACTAAAACATTTTTAAAAAGCAACTGAGTTTGGAAAAAAAAGTAAGGGTCATAATTACAGAAAAGCAGAAGTTATTGAAATAAAAAGTATATTTATTCTTTAAGTATGAACTAAATTTAGGAACTAAATATTTATTTCAATACAAAAAGAAAATAAATGACTGAGAGGTTTCTGATCTGAGAATGACATTGCCAATAGTGATATGGGGGAAGCTGTGGGCAGAGCAGGCTTTGTAGGAAAGATCAGGAGTTCAGTATTGTCCATGTTATGTTAGCAATGTCTACCAGACATCCCAATGGAGATGTCAAAGAGACAGGTGGACATGTAAGTTAGAGTTCAAATAAGTGATCTGAGCTGAAGACCTAAATTTGAAAGCCACTGGCAAAAGACAGTGTTTAAAGACATGAGCCTGAATGATGTTGCTCAAGAGTGAGTGGAGAGAAGAGGATCAAAAACTTTAATGTTAGGAAATTTGGAAAATGGAGAAATGCTTTAAAAAGATCCAGATTTCTGTCTTCCTTTGAAAATGGAATGATGTGACAACTCTGAACCCACATTCTGCATGTCATCAATCAGCTGGAGCTGACTAATTGTTGAGCATGCTCCTCTACCCTCCCCTAGCCTAGTCCATTTAGATAGGATATGTGCTCTCCAGCTCGCCCATATCTCCATCGGGCTGGTTTTACTCATTCATATCACCTGCCTGGACTCTGGGAGCATTTAAGTTTGGCAATCCTGGTATAGACCTATGCACACAGATGGTACAAACGTTCCTACCTCTCACTTAAGGGTAATAACCCTTACCTTAAACCAATATAGATTTTTCCCTAACTGTATTTGGGAAATCCAGCCAGCATCTTCAGGAGAAGACATCTGATCCATTGGTAAATCTGAGTCTGACATTCTCACCTAGCGAAATAAGGTGAATGATGGAACTGAGAATGACATACAAAGAATGAATTAGTGAGTATTTCAACTTTTCCTTCCATTCAAGAACTCAAAGTACTACCTCAATCTTGATCAGCTTTCAAATAGCAGCAAAGGTCATAGAAATGATAAAATGGAGGGTCATGTACAGGTAGAGAGGAGGCACAGAAATCAAGGGGAGAATGATGGATTGAGGAATAATCAGGATGAGGTGTCCAGATAAATCTGAAAGGTTGAGGCTCTAGGCATCAAGCATGATTACTTTGCCTTCATAGCAGCATAAAAGTGTGTATTAATTGGAAAATAAAAAATAGTAAGTTCAGTTTTTAACCTGACAATTCACTTGGAATGTGGCTTCATGTGTTGAGTGGATAGGAAATTGCAAATGAGCCATAACTTCAAAGAAATGTGCTTGGCTGTCTGGCTTCAAGCAAGAAATTCTTTTCTCCTTTGAGATTTCAAATACACTCCATGGCCACTGAGATTCTGTGTTTGTTGGTCTTAAAGGCAATCTTAAAAATCTTCTAAATGGGAGAATGGTTGGCCAGTCAGCAAACACACTGAATGCCTACTATGTGGTTCTGTTAGGCTGGTTGAAGAGAGAAAGAGGAATTGCAGTTAAGATTTATGATCCTTCTTAAGGTTGACAGACAGAGTAGCAGTGAGATTTGGAGGAGGATGTGGCAGCCAATCAGGGCCTTCCTCCTGCCTAACACATTACCATCTGCTTTTGGAAAGAGAAATGATCACCACATTTTGGGCATCTCCCCACCCTACCCTCCTTTTCTGGGAAAATATCATCTTCTCAAATACATGCACAAAAAAAGGTGTTTAATATTTTCTAGTGCCAGATCCCTTTGTTTTCCCCACTTGTTAGTTTTATTTTGTTTGCTACTCCTGCCTTCTTTGGGAACTGATATCTTGAGCAACTGGTAAATGGTTCCTATAGTAACAGTCACCAAGTGAAATGTCTCCCAACAGCTCTCCTCCCTCCCTCCACCCTCGCCTCATTGTTTTTGTTTTTAATCTTTTCCGTCTTTTAAATCGACGTGTTTGGGTAAATAGAGAGATTTTAAAACTTATTCACTAAACTTAGATTTCTCACATTTAACTGATATTGAAATTTACAAGAGATTTTTTAATATAGAGAGGCCTCAGGCCCACTCAAGTACCATCGATTTTGTATTTGTGACTTCATATGAAATTGTAAGATCATTGTACTTGATAATAAAATTAAAAATTTATTAAATAAAAGTTCTTTTAAAAGGATTTTCCCGGGGCCAGCCTTGTGGCGCAGCGGTTAAGTTCGCAGTTTCAGATCCTGGGCGTGGACCGACGCACCACTTGCCAAGCCGTGCTGTGGCAGAGTCCCATGTAAAGTAGAGGAAAATTGGCACGGATGTTAGCCCAGGGCTAATCTTCCTCAGCAAAAAGAGAAGGATTGGCAACAGATGTTACCTCAGGGTTAATCTTCCTCACAAAATAAATAAATAAATAAATAAATAAATAAACAAACAAACAAATAAATAGATTTTACCATTTTAATTTTGATTATGAAGTATTCAATAGATGAAAAATGGGTTTAAAAACCAAGACCTGAGCAAATACTCATTTCACTTCGCAAAGAGGTAAAGTGGTAGAAGGATGTCCAGCATAAGAACATGCATAAGAAAGCCACCAGTCTCAGGTCTAGTGACTGTTTTATGTTTTCCATCACCAGCAATGGGAGCAGCCAGCTATAGGAAGACCCTTAAAGATCTTAAAATATTCTTTCTATGCTATTATGACATATAGTAGGAGCATGAGACTTTTTGTACTGGATTAGACCTGGCTTCCCATGTCTCTCTGGTTTGTCTGGCACAGGGTCTCTTAGGCAGAGTTTGGGAAGACTTTACGGTTGTCCCATCAGCATCTACAGGTTGATACCCTCCAATTTCCCCAATGTCGTTTCATGTTACATTATGGATTTAACATTCATAAATGTAGTAGACATGCCTATTTATATTTGCAGTCCTTGCTACATCTTGGTATAAAGAGTTCTATAAGTTTTATAAGTATTCCAACAGTTGAGTTTAATTCAATATACATCAGAGGTCATCTAGTGTGGTGGTAAAGATCATAAACTCTGGTGCCAGACTGGCTAGAATCAAACCCCAGCTTTGCCACTATGAGACCTTAGGCAAATTACTTTACCTCCTGTATGTGAAATGGGAATAAGAATCATATTTTGCCGATAGTATTGTTATTAGGATAAAATAAGTCAACATATATGTTCTATATCATTTATTAATTTATTGGTTTTAATAATAACCCCTTTCAACATTTGCCTTTCCATGTTTCAATCCTACCTTAAAATAAAATTAACCCCGTGTGGAAGACTGTCAATTTCTCTAGTCATCCTGATTGCTCTTCAATCTTTAGTTCTGTATTGTCATTCACGAGGTACAGAGAGCAGATGAACTAGTGTGTTGTGATATTTTCTTCCAAAATAAATATTTACCAGGAAAATTGTGATGGTTAATTTTATGTGTCAACTTGACTGAGCCAAGGGATGCCCGGGTAGCTGGTTAAACATTATTTTGGAGTGTGTCTCTGAAGGTGTTTCCAGAAGAGATCAGCATTTGAGTTGGTGGACTAGGGAAAGCAGACGGCTCTTCCCAATGTAGGTGGGCATCATCCAATCAGTTGAGGGCCTGAATAGAATAAAAAGGTGTAGGAAGATTGAATTCACTCTCTGCCTGACTGTTGAACTGGGACATAGATCTTCTGCCTTCTGTGCTCCTGGTTCTCAGGCTTTCAGACATGGACTGTGATCTATACCATCAGCTCTCTGGCTCTTAGGATTTTGAACTACACCACCGGCTTTGCTGGGTCTGCAGCTTGCAGATGGCAGATTGTGGGAATTCTCAGCCTCCATAACATAGTGAGCCAATACCTTATAATAAATCTCTTTATATATAGATACATAGACATATAGATATATTCTGTTCTGTTTCTCTGGAGAACCCCAACTAATATAAAAACCAACAATGGAAAACAAGAGTAAAATCATATAGAGGCCTAGATTTGCAAATCACAGTCTGTTGACACTAAAGTAACTCTACTTTCCACATTGGGGATTAGATAGCAATGCTTGGGGAGCCAGCCAGGAGTTCCCCTCAGACCTCACCATGTCAGAACTGAATGATAAACAAAGGCTCTCCAGATATATGCCAAGGTACATTTGAGTTGGGACTGCTTCCAGGCTGGGTAAACTATTCAGTCCTTTCCAGAATCTGCTTCCAAGCCTCTTGACCAGTTGAATTGATTTGCATTGAGTTTTATGCAGGATGGGATAGGGGATTTTTTTTTTTCCTTTTGAAATATGTTTCCTACTGATACCTGAGGTTTCTTTGATGGCAATAAATAGAAACCTACTCTAATTTACTCAAGTAAATTAGATTTATCCTGGGCATGGGGCAAAAGAATGTGGATAGTAAATGCTACTCAGACTCTAGTTAGCTATTGCCAGAAGGGTAGTGGATCCATCTTATTCAGAGCAGCTGAGCCTACTATAGCAGGAGCTGTGAAAGCCCTTCCTGCAGAGCAGGCACCCTAACTGTGTCACTTAAACTCAGGTTATACGTGCCTTTTTGGCAAGAAGAAACAGGCCCACATCCAAGACAACAGGCTAGAATGGAGGACATAGAAAGAGTAGAGAGAAAACTGTGACATAATCATTACAAAAAAAGTTATTTATTTTCCACAGACATTTTTTACCCAAGTCCTGAGATGCATAATTAAAATAATGTGGGATTTATTTCTTTCACTGCATTGAAGTTGAAGAGTAACCCCTGGACATAAAGTAGGTTGCATTCAACAACTCATCGGATTCTCTCCTGGTTCAGATCTGATAGTTAGAAACCATTATCTTATAGGCACATTTGTACCATTTTCCCATAATGTGTTATCATCTTACATCAGTCTACATGGAGCTTATTTGCCATTTTTCTGCTCACTCATATGGCCAAGTTATTTCCTTTTACAGTTTATTCTTATTGCCTCAGTATGTCACTATACAGAGAGCTTTGCAGAAAATTTTATTCTAGCAGGCATTTTTTCAGATCACTTATAACAATATTAAGTAAGATCGATCCAGTACTAATTCCTGGTGTTTACACATTTCCATACGTAAAAGTCTTCTTTCCCTCAGTCCCTCCCTTCCTCTTTCCCTGTCCCCCTCTATCAGCAAATATTTATTAACTACCTATTATTAAGTACCTATTATGTGCCAGAAACTGTTCAAATGCTCAGGATACCTCAGTGAACCAAACAGATAAAAATCTTGGCTCTCACAGAGCTTAAGTATTAGTGTGGAAAGATAGCCTATAACAAATAAACAAATAAATGTCTGACATGTCATGTTGCTACAACGATAGGCACTGTTTTTCCCTTCACTTAGTTTCACAATTTGGGTTAGTCCTTCAATAATAAAGTATTTTTCCCCAAACCCATAGTATCTATCTCCAACTGTAAGAGAATCACTTTTATGTGTTTTACATGTTTCATTTTTGAGAAACTAATGCAGGAGCAAAAAAGAAATAGAATGTTCTCTCTTTTTCAGGAGAAGATGTTTAGGGTAAAATTAATTCATTTAACAAACATTTGTGGAGTATCTATGAAACACATAAAAGAAGAAATTATAGCCCTGCCCTTAAGGACTTTACAATTTAATTGAATAAAGTAACAAACAACCAGGTACTAATAGAAGCCAGCAGTCCCCACCTCATATATTTTAACTGTGCCATCTCCAGCCTCTCACAATTGAGCCCACTTGAACTTCCAGCAGTGCTGGTCAGAGGAGTCCCTCCTTGTTCTCTGAGTCACCCTTGCCCACTCCCTAGGTAGCCATTGCATTGACAGTGGGCTTCCCACACAGCTTTCCCAGTAGGATTTGGGCCTTGAACTTTGTTTCTGAGTCCCTGATCTAAATCTCTATTTAGTGTCTCAGTCTGCTTCTGGGGCATCTGCCTTTTTTAACAATTTAGGAAACATTTATTGAGCATCTTTTTGGATCAGTTATCATGTCAGGTGCTGGGGATATTAAAATAATAAAGAAATTGCCTCTGCCCATGAGGGGCTCAGAGTCTAATAAGGAGGTATACCCATAAAAGTCATAAATGAGCGAGATCAACACTCTAACAATGATATGTATGGGGTGCTATGGGAATGAAAGAGGAGGAAGCCACTACCATCGTCTGGAAGAGAAGTCATAGGAAAGAATTTACAGAGAGTGAATACCTGAGATAATTCTCAAAGGACGAACAAGAATTCACTAGGTGGGTGAAGAGGGAAGGATATGGCAAATGAGCGAAGTACATAAGCAAAGGAATGGAGATCTGTGAAAGAGCTCTTGCCAACACCCCAACAGAGAGACAGGGGGTTCTAACTCTGAATTTGAGTGTGTTGCTTGGGACTTTGCTTCTGAGCATCACTACTCTCCCTACTTGTTGGCACAAGGCACTACTTGTTTGTTTTTAATTCTTTTAAAGAATGTAGATCCATTTGTGTTTTTAAAATACTTTTATTGAGATAGTTTTCATACCATAATGGCCACCCATTTAAAATGTACAATTCATTGCACACTTCAATGTTCAATGCTTTTAGAATATTTACAAAGCTATGCAATCATCACCATAATCTAATTTTAGAACATTTTCATCATCCCAAAAAGAAGCCTTGTACCCACTAAGAGTGACTCCGCATCTCCCTCCCACACACACAGCCCTAGACAACCACCAGTCTACTTTCTGTCTCTAAAGATTTGGACCTTTTATATAAATGGAATCATACCATATATGGACTGACTCCTTTAACTTATCATAATGTTTTCAAGGTTTGTCCATGTTGTAGCACGTATCAATACTTCATTCCTTTTTATTGCAGAATAATATTCCATTGTATGGATATAACACATTGGTTTACCCAGTCATCAGTTTCTACTGATGGGTTGTTTCTACTTTTAAGCTACTGTAAATAATGCTACTATGAGCAATAGCATATACATTTTTGTGCATTTTCATTCTCTTGATTATATATATAGGAGTAGAATTGCTGGTTCATATGGTAACTCTACGTTTTTAACTTTTTGGGTAACTGCCAAAGTATTTGCCAAAGTGGCCACACATTTTACACTCCCATCAGCAAAATACAAGTGTTCTTGTTTCTCCACATCCTTGTCAGCACTTGCTTTTGTTTATCTTTTCTATTATAGCCATCCTAACGGGTATAAAGGGGCATATTATTGTAGTTTCTATTTATCGTTCCTGAATGATTAATGATGTTGAGCATCTTTTTATGTGCTTATTACCCATTAGTATGTCACTACTTCTTAACCCAGTGATGCTAACATTGACTGAACCATGATAGAGATGACAGTAGTGCCCCTTGAGCCTACGTGTTGTGAGCCTGGCTTTAAGATCAGTCATACTTGGCTCCAAAAATGTCTCACCACATGTCCCAGTGTAAGCCTCTGTATCAAAGACCCTTCCTGCACCATGCACCGAGATATGAAAATACCTTCTATCTTTAGGGTAATTTACAAAGTAATTTTTAATGCATTATTTCACTTAGATGTTGAAATGTATATGTGACATAGACATTATAATTCTTAATTTATAGAAGCAAAAAGTGAGGCCCAGAGAAGTTAGAGAATTTGCACAGAGTCACACAGCTAGCAAATCTTAGGATAAGGACCTAAATGTGGGTCTCCTAATTTTTTTTTTTTTTCCCCAAAGCCCCAGCAGACAGTTGTATGTCACAGTTGCACATCCCTCCAGTTGCTGCATGTGGGACGCGGCCTCAGCATGGCCGGAGAAGCAGTGCGTCGATGCACGCCAGGATCCGAAACCGGGCCGCCAGCAGCGGAGCGCGCGCACTTAACCGCTAAGCCACGGGGCCAGCCCTGGGTCTCCCCCCACTAGAGGCAGGGGGATCTTGGAAGAAGAGCCTCAAAGCCTTATAAATAAAGCAGGAGGGTAGTCTAGGGGGAAACAGATAGAAGCAGAAGGCAGCAAGATGTGTAAGGAAACAATAAAGGGGCTTGATTCTAATTGAGAATAGCGAAAATGAGATTTGAAAGTATGGTTGAAACCTGTTGTTTTGTCTCTTGAGAAACAATGCCCTCCACCCTTCTCTTGGAAATTGTTTCTCCCCCTATTCCAACCACATGGTTCAGGTGGAAAAATCCATGTTTTAATGTGGACTCACCCTCACCCCTGACAAAAGTAGATTGGTCTAGGCATGATCACCTGTCCCAAGCTGGATCAAAGACTTTTCCCAGTAATTGTGAACTTGACAAAGAAAATACAAGTCAATCCCTTCCCATTGATGGAAACCATAAATTAGAAATTCTAGCAGTTTTTGATAATCAGGTTTCCCACAATGTGGAGGAGAACTGTCTGCTATGAAGGTGAATAATGTGGATACCAAAGATAACCTAGATAAGAGAAGAGAGACAGAAGCATAGTCTTGGCTGTACTCAAATCTCTGGCTTTAATTGTTCTTGAGATTCAGCTACTTATATCAGTGATAAGATTTTTTAAAATATGAAAGATCAAGTGAATTCTTAATCTATGCCATAAACCTTGTAAAAACTTTGTGTCTCACCCTCTTCCAATACAGCATTACATGTTTCTAGAGTCTTGGTCAATGGCTCACATAAATTAGAGAGGTTGCCAGAGTCTACAATCCTTTGTGTAAAGTACTAGGCTGAGGCTATGGGAGATTCTAAGATATATACAGCACAGCTGTTGGCCTTAGGTTGCTTATCATCTGAGGAGGAAGAGATAAAATAGGTAAAAAGGACTGGCAAGTCATCCACAACAGTCATATCATGGAATATGAGCCAAAAGCCATATGAGTGAGGGAGACCAGAAGTGCTGCTTGGAGTTCAGAAGAGGGAGAAAGAGTTGTGAGCTATGGTGGGCAATCAAAGAAAGATCCACAGAGGAATAAAGTGGGTCTGGAAATTGAGTAGGACTCAGATAACCATAGAAGAAGAAAATGAGAGGTAATAGAGATGAGTTCAGTGAGTACCGTCTGTTTTTTGAGGATTTTACTTGTTTATTCTCATAAGAACTTTTGGGTCAGCCTAACCTGAAAAGCAATCACAGAATCCCCTGTTTAAACAATTTGATTCCATTCCGCTCCTGAACAACTCCTATCAAGTGCAAAGCTTTTCCGTCCAGTGCTATCTGACTCTAACTCTATTTCAATATAAATTATGATCTTATTTATATCATTGGGTCCCTAAGGTGATCAGACCTACTAACTAAAGGTCAATTCATGACTCACAGGTTTTGCTAGATTTTTTTCATATATGTTTCTATGCTGACAGAAAAGAGCCTTTTTTTCCCCTTTCACCCTTCTCCCTCCAAAAAATTATAGTACAATCTAATCTGCTGTGAATAACTGGTTTGTCAAAATTATGACCACTACCAATAAGCATCATCGTACCACTTTTTTAGTTGCATAGCAATTTACAGTTTATAAAGTAGCTCCAAATACATTCTCAGAGTAGCCCTTTGAGGTAGGCAGGACACAGATTATGATCCTTTCTTACAAAGAGAAAAGAGGTTCAGAGCAATAAATAGACCTTCCCAGACATTGTAGTGAATGACTGTTGTCCTAATTCTGCTCCATAAAAATAGTAAATTCATCTATAAAAAATGCCTGGCTTCTAATATAGGCATCCTGCCAGCCTAGGAACAGAATGGGCTGCTGAATCTTCCTTCTCCAGGTCAAGGCTTCAAGCATTTCTCTCATTAGTCCATACCTAACCCAGTCCTTAATCCCACTTCTGCCAGAGTGGGATTACAAGAGATGGGATTACACCAGAGAACAGGAATACAAGTCATGAATCTCAGTGTTGGGAGGAATGTTAGTTACCATCTAGTGAGAGGTGTGCCAAACTGGCTGCACATCACAATAACCTGGGTTCATTTAAAAAATTACAAATCCCTAGACCCATCTCCAGACCTGTAGAATCAGAATCTCTGAAGTTTGGGGCTAGGGAGTTGGGGAGAGCAGTGATGAGGATATAGTCTTTTTAATTAAAAAAAATTAAATTGTTTTTAAATAAAGAAAAGTACAGAAAATAATATAACAAAAACACATGTACCTGCAAACTAAAAATGAGTAAATGTTAATGTTTGATCATGGTTGTCCAGAGAAAAAGTTGTGTTTAATGGAACACTATGCATTGTCTAGACTCTAGAGAAGATCTCTCAGGGTTATTAGATTCTGATTCTATAGGAGCTATTGTACAACTCTGTATATTGTAGATAACTGATGGCAATGCAAAACAATTCTTGTCTATAAACATACAAATCCTGTCTCCTATTTTTACTCTGGAAAAACAATTTTATACACATCTCGATATTCCTGATCTGTAAATGTCTCTGTTCGTGGATTCTCTTTTGAATCCATTATATCAGTCTAGTTTCCTCATTAAGTTAAAGAAAATCTACAGCATGTGTTCATTTTATATCTATATGAAAAGTCAAGGTTTTATAGTTTTTGAAAATTGTCCTTACAGAAAATGTTAGTATAGGGGTCGGCCCGGTGGCGCAAGCAGTTAAGTGTGCGCACTCTGCTGTGGCCACCCGGTTCGGATCCCGGACACGCACTGACGCACCGCTTGTCAGGCCATGCTGTGGCGGCGTCCCTTATAAAGTGGAGGAAGATGGGCATGGATGTTAGCCCAGGGCCAGTCTTCCTCAGCAAAAAGTGGAGGATTGGCAGATGTTAGCTCAGGGCTGATCTTCCTCAAAAAAAAAAAAAAATGTTAGTATATACTAGACTTTCCCTTCTGGTCTCATTTTGCTCCTCTTCTCCTTCTCTCCTCAGAGGCAACCACTATCATGAATTTGGTGGGGATCCAAGTCATGCCTTTATACTTTTCTTAAATATATGCATACTCAAAAATAATATATAGTATGAATTAATTTTAAAAACAGATTTAGCTAGTATAATACTCTATGTGACATTCTGCAACTTACTTTTTAACTTAAATATTTGAGATCTCTTCATGCTGATATATGTAATCAATGTCTTTAACGGCTAATGGTGTACTTCGTTTTTCTATTTCTTTTTGAGATTAATTGGATAATTTATTTTTCTAGAAAAAAGTCTATTCTATTTGCTTCCCAATTTTCTGGCCTCAAGTTTTTCATACTGATTTTTTTCTTTACTGTATATTAATTATGCTCACATTTTTCATTCCTTAAATTGTCTATTTTTGTCTTCTCTGTTTTTTTCACTTGTCTTTTTTCTTTCTTTCCCTAGAAATAAAAGTTTGATTATGCTAATTGTTTCTGTTATTTTTGTTGTTTCTGACTTGCTTTTTAATGTTATTAAATTCTGTTATTATCTTGATTATTTCTTTCCTTCTCTTTTCTTTCATTGTTTACACATTGTATATTAATTATGCCCTCATGTTTTGAAATGTACTACTTCATTGTTGTTCAATTCTAATATTTTACAGTTGTTTTTGTTTTGATTTCTTGCTTAACTCCATGAATTATTTAAGAGTATATTTTTTAGTTTCCAAATATATGGGTTGGTTTTTGTTTTTTACTATCTTGTGTTAGAGGATTTTTTGGTGAGAAAGATTGGCCCTGAGCTAATATCTGTCACCAATCCTCCTCTTTTTGCTGAAGAAGATGGTCCCTGAGCTAACATCCATGCCAATCTTCCTCCATGTTGTATGTTGGATGCCACCACAGCCTGGCTTGATGAGCAGTGTGTAGGTCTGCACCCGAGATCCGAACCCGCAAACCCCAGGCTGCTGAAGCAAAGTGTGTGAATTTAACCACTACACCGCTGGGCTGGCCCTACATTAGAATTTTAATTTAATTGCATTGCTGTTAGAAATGTGATCTATATAAGATATTGATCTTTGAAATGCTTAAGACTTACATTGTGAGTCTTAAGCATTTTTAATAAATTTGGTAAAATTCCAAATTTTAATTTAGGTGCATTTAATCCATTTACATTCATTGTAACTAATATATTTAGACTTACTAATACCAATTCATTTTGTGGTTTCTTTTATTGTGTTTTTGTCTTTTTAACTCATTTCTTACCTTCTGTGGTATTTGTAAATATTCTTTATTTCACATTTTTCCTCTGCTGGTTTTGAAGTTATAGATTGTATTTGCATTATTTTAGTGGTTACTTAAATTTTTATAATAATAACTATAGATATTTAGCATCTCCATTCTCCTCAATCAAACTATCCATTAAATAGTCCCCTTTTCCCTAGCCATCACACTGCCCATCTTCCTTGTTACTCATGTCTAGACCAGGCATCAACAAACTACAGATGACAGGCCAAATCCTGCCTGCCACCTGTTTTTGTATAGCTCATGAGCTAAGAATGATTTCCACATTTTAAATATTTTTGAAAAATAATCAAAAGAAGAAAAATAGTTCATGACATCAAAAATATATATAATTCAAATATCAATGTCCATAAATAAAGTTTTACTGGAACACAGCCACCCTCATCTGTTTACATATTATCTATGGCTGCTATCCTGATACAATGGCAGAGTTGAGGAGTTACAACAGAGACCACATGACCCACAAAGTATAAAACATTTAGACTATATGTACTATATGGCCCTTTGCAGAAAAAGTTTTCTAACCTCTGGTCTAAACATTAGAGTGTCATTCCACTTTTAAATTTTTACCTTAACAAACATAAACCAAAAATTATGGTTGTTGCTCTCTTTTACAGATTATAGTTAATAATATATAAAACATATTTCATTAATTTATGTGTTTCTCATTGTTTCTTGCATCAGTTTGCATATCATTCCAGGTCCACTTTTCTTTTTGCCAAAAAATGTACATTCTCTTACCAAGAGTCTCTGGATGGGAAATTCTGTTAGTCTTTGTATTTCTGAAAATGTCTCAATTTGTTCTCACTCCTCAAAGCTAGTTTAGCTGGATATATAATGTTAGGTTAGTAGTTATTTTCCCTCAGTACTTGAAGATATTACTCTATTGTCTTCAAGTATTTATTGTTCTCATGAGAAATCTGCTTTTTGTCTAACTGCTTTTCTTTATAGTTTTTAACATTCTTTTTACATTCTGTTGGCTTTTGAGTTTTTCATTAATTCTTGAGGTTTTGATATTTCAGTACAATAAATCAAGTTGTTTTTTTTTTTCATTACCCATTTCAGTATTTGGTGTGTACCTTTAATCTGAAGACTCATTCTTTTTTCAATGTTAGAACATTTCAGCTGTGATAGTTCAAAAATTGTTTCTCCACCATTCTCTCTTTTCTCATTCCCTGAGACACCTATTATATATATATATGTAGAAATCTTTCAGTGGCTCTATGTCTTTAATATCTTATTCATATTTTTCATTTTTTATTTCTCTGTGTTGAAGTCTGGGTGATTTTCTCTTTACTATTTTTCAATTCCCTAATTCTTTCTTTCACTAAGTCCAGTCCACAAATCACTCTGCTTAGTAAGATTTTTATTCCAATAACTATACTTTTCATTTCCAGGATTTCTACTTGGTTTTTGACTCATATCAATCTATTTTATTTTCAAAATTCTCTCTCTAGATAAAATTTGTTTCTGTATCTATTTGAGGATCTTAAATACAGATCTTTCTTAACTTATAACAGGGTTATGTCCCAATAAACCCATTGTACGTTAAAAATATTGTAAGTCAAAAATGCATTCAGTACATCTAACCTACCAAACGTCATAACTTAGCCTAGCCTATCTTAAACATGCTCAGAACAGTTACATATCCTACAGTTTGGCAAAATCATCTAACACAAAGCCTATTTTATAATAAAGTGTTACATATCTCATAT